>NC_063351.1:29278949-29354203 GCF_021869965.1 Rhincodon typus | reverse complement strand
GGCACTTTTCCCTGCAACCGCAGGAAGTGCTACACCTGCCCCCATACCTCCTCCCTCACCCCCATCCCAGGCCCCAAGAAGACTTTCCACATCAAGCAGATGTTCACCTGCACATCTGCCAATGTGGCATACTGCATCCGCTGTACCCGGTGTGGCTTCCTCTTCATCGGGGAAACCAAGCGGAGGCTGGGGGACCGCTTTGCAGAACACCTACGCTCGGTTCGCAATAAACAACTGCACCTCCCAGTCGCGAACCATTTCAACTCCCCCTCCCATTCCTCAGACGACATGTCCATCCTGGGCCTCCTGCAGTGCCACAACGATGCCACCCGAAGGTTGCAGGAACAGCAACTCATATTCCGCTTGGGAACCCTGCAGCCCAATGGTATCAATGTGGATTTCACAAGTTTCAAAATCTCCCCTCCCCCTACCGCATCCCAAAACCAGTCCAGCTCGTCCCTGCCTCCCTAACCTGTTCTTCCTCCCACCTATCCCCTCCTCCCACCTCAAGCTGCACCTCCATCTCCTACTGACCAACCTCATCCCGCCCCCTTGACCTGTCCGTCCTCCCTGGACTGACCTAACCCCTTCTTAACTCCCCACCTACACTCACCTTTACTGGCCCCATCCCCGCCTCTTCGACCTGTTTGTTTCCTCTCCACCTATCCTCTCCTCTATCCATCTTCTATCCGCCTCCCAATCTCTCCCTATTTATTTCAGAACCCCCTTCCCCTCCCCCTTTTCTGATGAAGGGTCTAGGCCCGAAACGTCAGCCTCTCTGCTCCTATGATGCGCTTGGCCTGCTGTGTTCATCCAGCCCTGCACCTTGTTGTCTCAATACTTGTTGATATTACTTAAAGCTATTTTGCGTTGCTGGAACAAGTGTTGGGAGATCTGTTTGAGCTGGCTGAACAGGAAAGCACAGAAAATTTGCCATGTCATTGGAAGAGCACAGGCTGCTTTTGAGGTCTTAAAGAGGGGATGGTAGAAAAGGAGAGACATACTGTATCCTCAGCAAGTCTTCCAGACACATAGTGAAAAGGCAGTGGGGGCAGATATCTGTGGCAGGAGTCTAGCCCAAGGAACTGAACAAAGTGCCTCAAATCCAATGATCTTGCATCTCTCTTTCTTTCATGTGATGTTGGTATCACTGGCAATGTCAGCATGGGTTATCCATCACGAACTGCCCTTGATAATGTGTCACATCAAAGGTTACTACACAAAATAAGAGCCCATGGTTTAGGAAGGTAAAATATTAGAATGGATTCAGGATTGCTTAGCTAACAGAGAACAGGAGTAGGCATAAATGGATTGTTCAGTCTAACTGGGGATAACTAGTGATGTGCTACAGGGATTAGTTTTGGGGCTTCAACTATTTACGTTTATAATAAATTACTTGGATGAAGGGACCAAATCTATTGTCACCAAATTCGAAGATGACACAATGATAAATAAGAAAGTAAGTTGTGAAGAGACATAGGGAGACTACAAGGAGATTTAGCTGGGTGAATTGACTGGCAACTATTCTGGAGAGAGATTGTAGAATTCTGAGATACAGAGAGATTTAAAGGTCCTAGTTCATGAATTACAAAAAAATTACTATGCAGATATAACAAATGATTAGGAAGGCAAATGGAATGTTGCTATTATTGCAAGGGGAATTAGATATACAAGCAGTGATGTTTTGCTACAGTTGTACAGGGTGAGATCACAGAGTGTTAATGAGTTTTGGTTTCATTTAAGAAGGGACATAATTGCATTAGAAGTATTTCAGAAAAGGTTTACATGATTATTTCTTGGGATGATGAAGCTATCTTATCAGGAAAGTTTGGACATGTTGGTGGAACAAGGGCATTTCAGAAGAATCAGAGGTGATCTTATTGAAACATGTAAGATTCTTAGGAACTTGGCAAATTCTGAGAGGATGTTTTCTATTATGCAAGAGATGAAAATCAGAGAACAAAGTTTAATAATAAGGGGTCTCTCATTGAAGACAGAGAATAGAAGCAATTTTTTTTATCTTGCAGAGTAATGGGACTGTGGAGTTCTTCCCCATAGGGTGGTTGAGGCAAGATAATTGAATAGTTTTAAGATAGAAATAGATTTTTCACTGAAGTCTAAAGGTATCAAGTGTAGCCAGGAAAATGAAGTTGAGGCCACAATCATATCAGCCATAGTTTTATTGAATGGTGGAGCAAAACAAGAGGCCAAATTGCCTACTTCTGCAGAGTCGAATAGCATGGAACCAGACCCTTTGATCCAACTCATCCATGCCAACCAAGTGTCCTAAACTAAACTAGTCCTACTTGTCTACATTTGGCCAATATTCCTCTAAACCTTTCCTATTCATTTATCTGTCCAAATGTCTTTTAAATCTTGCAACTGTACCTGCATCTACCATTTTCTCTGGCAGTTTATTCCACATGCGAACTACCCTTTGTGTGAAAATGTTGCCCCTCAGGTCCCTTTTAAATCTTTCTCTTCTCACCTCAAATATATGCCCTGTAGTTTTGAAATTCCCTCCCTCGGGAAAATGCCTTTGCTTTTTTATCTATGCCCTTCATGATTTGATAAACCTCTGTAAGGTCATCCTTCAACCTTCTAAGCTCCAGTGAAAAAAGTCCCAGCCTTTCTTTATAACTCAAATCCTCCAGTCCTGGTAACATCCCTGTAAATCTTTCTTGCATCTTCCAATTTAATAATATCCTTCCTACAGCAGGGTGACCAGAACTGTACACTACTCTAAATGTGGCCTCACCACAGTTTGTGTTACTAATAAATTGACTGAGTCTTTTCAAGCCTGATGAAAGTCTTTTATACTGGATGGCAGCACCCATGGGAACCAGTTGGCCACTTGATTGAATCAAAACATTGATAAAGGTGTGACCCATGGGAGAGTGGGGCTAGATTATCAGCATAGTCATAACAGCTCACCATATCCCCATAGACAGCACCTTTCCAAGGGCAGCAGATACATGGGCACACCACCACCTGCAAATTCCCCTCCAAGCCGCTAACCATCCTAATTTGAGAATATATCGCTATTTCTTCACTGTTGCTAGGTCAAAACCCTGGAATTCCCTCCTCTTGGGCATAGTGGGCCAACCTACAGCACATGGACTGCAACGGTTCAAGAAGGCAGCTCATCAACACCTTCTCCAGGGCAACTAGGGAAACGCAATAAATGCTGGCCCGGCCAGTGGCGCTCACAACCCATGAGTAAATAAAGAAAGCTCCTAAAGGAAGAATTCAGTTTTGGACACAGTGGAGATGAAAGCAGTGCAGTCTGAGCAAGATCTTTAATGTACAGGATCTCCGCTCGATTGGACATTTTGCTCACAGTCCCTCATGAGATCAGATTAACATAAATCTTCAGGGGTGGCCAGGGCTGAATCTTTCGACCAGCCCAGCCATCCTTCCTCTGCCACAGGCCACTGGACAACCGGATGACCAACCAGCGATTGCAACCAGCTTTACCAATCACTCACTGTTATAGTCAACAGTGGACACATGACCTTCAGTAGCTATACATGATGCGAGAACCTGGACCGGGCATATATATGTATGAGAAATTGGTGGTGACCCATCTGCAGTCTGTCTGATGAACGTGCTCCCAATGTGCTGTTAGGAAGAGAATTCCAGGATTTTGATCCAGTGAGAGTGAAGGAATGACAATATAGTTCCAAGTTAGGATGGTGTGTGGCTTGGAGAGGAAATTCCTGGTCTGTGTTCCCATGTAGCCCTTGGTGCTGGAGGTCATGGGTTTGGAAGGTGCTGTGAAGAAACCTGGTGAGTTGCTGCAGCACTTCTTTTATGTAGTACACACTGCTGCCATCGTGGTTCAGTGGTGGAATGTGAATGTGGATCAGGCACTGATTAAACAAACTGACATCAACTGGTGTCAAGCTTGAGTGTTATTGGAGCCACATTCATCCTGGCAAATGAAGAGTACTCAATCACATTACTGACCTATATCTTACAGAGGCTTTACAGAGTCAGGAGGTGATGAGTCAAGAGTTGCATGATTTCTGAATCCTCAGTCTATAACCTGTCACAACATTGCTGTGAATGGTGTGGTTCAGTTTCTGGTCAATTGTAACCTCCAAGATATTGATATTGGCAGATTAAGCGATGGTCCTGCCATTTAATGTCAAAGGGAGATGGTTAGATTTTTTTCTTGTTGGAAGTGGTCATTATCTGACACTTGTGTGACATAAATGTTAGTTTCCATTTACCATCCCAGCCCAATATTCCCTTGGTCCTGCTGTATATAGAAATGCATTGTGAATGGTACTAAACATTGTGCAATCATCAGCAAACATACCAGGCTCCAAACCTACGATGGGAAAACTATTGATGGAACAACTGAAGATCATTGCGCCTAGGACATTACACTGAGGAACTCCTGCAGTCTTGATACTCAAATGTTTGTCTGCCAAAGAATCACAACCATTCTCCTTTGTGTTTAAATGGAGAACTTACCCCCTGGTTGCTAGTGATCTTAAACTTACCAGGGCTCCTTGATGCTACACAAATAAAACACTGCTACAATCCCAAGGACAGTCACTCTTGCCTCCCTTCCTGAGTTCAGCTCTTTTATCAATTTTTAGATCAGTGAAGTCAGGAGCCAAGTCAGTCTGGTTGAATGCAAACTGAGCAAGTTATTGCGGTGTACGTGCTATTTGATAACCTTGATGATGACACCTTCCCATCACTTGCTGATGATAGAAAGGAGGCTGATGGGGCAGTAATTAACCAGATTGGATTTGTCCTAGATTCCAATGTTCGTAGTTGTACTGGAACAGCTTGGTGGGGATATTGGCTAGTTTTAGAATATATCTCCAGTTTTATTGCTGGGATATCTTCGCTGTACGTATCTCAATGCCAAATTCCATCAACTGCATGACTAGCTTCAGCTACTGCTGAATTCACCACACTCTCCATCCTTCAATTTCCTCCAGTCTTGTCAATTGGTACTCACTCCCAATAAGCATAATGCTTTGTCTAACACTGACATATTAGGCCTGCTGAAACCCTCGCAACCACACCGAACAGCTTGAACAACCTTGACAGGATTTTATCACCCAAATCTGTTGTATGACATTCAATGACAGTCTCTGCCTTGCAGGAGAAGGTGTTGTACAACCAAAGTTCTTAATGAATCAGATCAGGACAGATGGACATATATGATCTAACCCCATCGGAGAAGATGGTGCTGGCCATTGATGAGAATGTGGCCAATGCCTGGGCTGAAACCATTGAAGATGATGGTATCCTGCAATGTTTACCTAATCCACCTTCTCATTCCCACTTCCTCATCATCTCACAAAATTTTCCAAACTATAATCTGCAGATAGTCTCAGCATACATCTCTTACAATACTCTCCTCCTCTCATTGCAACCTTACTGTTTTATCTTATTCCTTTCAGACACCCAAGAAGTCCATCTGGCCAGTCAATGGAGAAACATTGTGAAGACAGTGATGATGAGAATACATTGTCACTTGATTTCACACTCTCAACCATCAGCTCAGAACTGACAATGCAGGTATCTTCAAGAATTACAGGAGGGATCAGCATATGCTGAAACAGCAAGCACGAGTGTTTGGCAGTCAGTGCATGGAGCAAGGACCTAGCTAATGCCAGCTTGCTCAACTTCTGCTGCAGAAGACTCAGAATACAACATCAGTGTTCTCAGAGAAGAAGGTTTGAAGGTATAGACAATGATTGATGCATTGAGGAGGTTGCTTGAAAATCAAAGAACATAGCAGAGTCCAGTACCAACATGGCACAGGGTTTTGCTTGAAGAATCTGCTTTCCAACGTAGAAGTTAGCACCACCTCCATTACCACACTTGTGGGCTCACCCAAGATACAATCATTGATTACTGATGTCTCAGTCTCTATTGCAAAACAAGCAATCTGTCTCATAGCAATCTGTCCTCTAAAAGATTACTTGAGTCGCTAGGCCTGCCGTGGGAGAGTAGCAGTTGGGCCATGGAGCTCTTTTGGTTTGACAGCACCTTGCCACCTGCCTCCTCAACATTTCAGCAACGCCTTTGCTGCTATTCATCAATCAGCTAATCCAGAGGTCTGCTGAGATGGTGCAGTCAAAGTTGAACTGTCTCATTCCAGAGCTGCTAAATATCATCCTGCAAGGCCATTGGTAGTCTTTTCCACTAGAAGCCAACAGCCTCCTACTAATCGTTCTGTAGCCATTGAGGTAGAACTGCACCGGAGGAGCAGGACAGGCAAAGGCAAACGGAGGACTGCCACAAAGAAAATGCATAAGGAATGTTTAAGTTATATGTACAACATTGCATGATATTAAAAACTTTTTAAAGTGAAGCATAAATGTATGGCACACTGTTCCTTATTAAGATCTTAGTAGTAAGACCTCCCACTGTGCATGCTGAGCAGATATGTCCTCCTGCCAAAAGTTATTTCTTCCCTGCCTCTTGATATAGTAACTAACTCTGCTGTGTATTACCTCTGCTCATTCTTCCAATCATGCTGTATTCCAAGGGAAATGCTTACAATTGCACCCATCTTGGGACAAACTAGTTGGTGCCACATTCTCAAAATCAGGACCAACACCTTCAGCACCTACCATACCGTTCCTTGCATGCCTTAGAAACATTAAAGAAGTCTAGTAAATACCAAACACTTCTACAATTATTAAATATGCCAGTAGAAATCAATAATAAACTTGAAAGTATTTCTGATCATTTTCAGTAGTTTTGGGGGAAAGGACTTTTCTGTTAATAATCATCCATGGCTGAACAAACATTTAAGACAGGATGCTAATTGGAGCATTGCTCCGAAACAGCAGCACTGGCATCCAATCAGCTTTGAACACTGATTCCATGATCTGACTACTCTACGTCCTTCTGGAAGATGCTAAATGTTACCCCCACCTAAATTTCATCCACTGTGAGTTGCACCAGAATTAGCTGTGTGCATACGCTGGACTTTATTTTGGGCCATCATGGTCATTCATATCGCTCAAAAAAAGGGCAATACTCATTCACATTTTGTTGACCTATCTTGATTCCAAATTATGCATTCTGGGGAAAAAAACAGATTTTGTATTAAAGCCTATCTTTGTCCAGTTAGACCAGAGTTGCACACCCAGACATTTCAGTGTTTGGACTATTTTGATAACAGACCTGATGGAATTACAGTTGAGATACTGCATGAGACATTGGTTATCTCCTGAGCTGAGTTTCATGCTTGTATTGAATTTCATGATTGCTGCAATTGGTCAATGACAAAGTTAATTCAGTATAGTTAATAATTGGCAATTCAGCCTTCAATCATGCCTTCATGTTATGCCTTAGGCCTCAACATGCCTGAAATCTACTCTGTTTCTCCAGGGGCCTTAGGTGACAGGAAGTTTATGGGGCTGATTTATGGAAATACTTGGACTGCAGCACACAGAACATTTTTATATCTTTATTTATCTATTTCTATTTCCAGTTGCTCTGTTTTTCATGAATTGTCCTAGAGACAATGCTTATTTGGTTATAGCTTTCATTATGTTATAGAAATATTATAATTAATCCAATTAAGACTAAAAAGAAAGCATTACAGAAATGATCATAATCATCACAATCTTACTGAGGATTTTCACTGGGTAAACTTCAAAAAACGATGTGAATAGTTAATTTGCTGTTTATCCATATCGGTATGCACATTTACTCATTCAGCACACAAAGAACTTTCTCATAACCGGTGAAGTTAATGGGATAGAGATTTGGATGAACTGACTTAATTTTTGATTCTTTCGTAGTATGGTTCCTCAAAATACTTACTGATAACTGTACACATATTACCCAAAATATAGAATAGTTACAGTACAGCATGGAACTTAGCTCAGTTGTTCAGTTGCTTAGAGCATGGTACAAAATAATGTCAATGGCACAAGTTAAGTACTTGTACCTGCAATGGTGGTTCATTGAGGGCTGCCTTGCCTTGCCCCACACTTGATGCAGAGTGGTGCCCCTCAAGCTGTCTGTTTCTAAAAGGATAGAAATGACCATTCTCCCTTGTGGCCAATGGGTAATTACCACACAGGATTCAACTACTTCACCCATTGTCCCTTTGCTGGATCTCTGGTTTATCATAAAATTCCTGTTTTGTACTCTGCCCTGTGTATAAAGCCCCAAATCACTTTTGATTTATTAAGCAATCTTTCAAACTTCTTTGACGCTTTCAGTGATTTGTGTTCATATAGTTGGCATGTCCCTCTGCTCACATGCCTTCTCTAGATTTGTACCCTTTAATTTATATTGCTTCTCCTTCTCATCCTAGCGAATGAAATCACTTCACACTTCTCATGGTTAAATTTCATCTACAAGTTTTCCATTCATTCCCTAAGCTTGTCCTTCTGAATTTTATCCTCTTCACTACTTCCAAGCTTTGGATCACCTGCAAATTTAGAAATTATGCCCTGTACACTAAAGTCATTATGTATTAAGGAAAGCAAGGATCCAAACAAGCTCCTGGGGATTCCAACACACCTCCTCCATTTTGAAAAAGGAACCACTTATCACTCCTCTCTGTTACCCATCATTCATCCAATTTCATGTGTATAAAGATCAGGTTTAATTAATACATAAATAAGCCTCTGAGGTAAGATATAATATAAAGTAAGTATAGATGTTTCACTGCAGCCATACAGGGCATTGTGACACCACATCTGGAGTATTATGTGCAGTTTTGGTCTCCTTATTTGAAATAAAATCTGCTTTAGAAGCTGTCCAAAGAAGATTCACTTGATTTACTTCTGGGATGAAGAGTTCACCTTATGAAGAAAGGTTGAACAGGTTAGGCTTATTCCCATTGGAGTTTAGTAAAATGAGAGGTGATCTCATTGAAACATACAAGATCTTGAGAGTATTGGATAGGTGGATATGCAGAGAATGTTTCCTCTTGTGGAGAGACTAAAACTAGGGACCTAGTTTAAGATTAAGATGTTTCCAGTTGAAGACTGAAATGAGGAGATTTTTTTAATATCTCATTTTGGCTGGAGACTGAAGCTTTAAGTTCAAACGAGGCTGATTTAGATAGTTTTTTTGGTAGATTAAATGTCAAGGGATTATAGGGTGCAAACAAGAAGTAGAATTGAGACCATAACCAGATCAGCCATAATGTTATTGAATCATGGAGTAGATTGAAAGTGTGAAATGGCTTACCCCTGCTCCCAAGTGAAAAGATTTCCAATAAGATTATGGCTGATCTGGTTATGGTCTCAATTCTACTTCAGAATTGACCACTTACAACAGTTTTGTAATGCAAATCCATTTAATTCTCTACATCTAGCGTTTAATCTTGGACCTTTACCCTTTTGGTCTATTCAGCTGTAGGATGTGGGTGTCGCTGGCTGAACCAGCATTTATTGCCTGCTCCTAGTATCCCTTGAGAAGATGGATCTTTGAACCAGTACAATCCATGTGTTGTCACCCATTCCACATTAGGGAAGGAATTGCAAGATTTTGACCCAACAACACTGAAAAAAACGGTGGTATATTTTCAAGTCAGGATGATGAGCAACCTTGACGAAAACTGCAGGTGATGATGCTCCCATGCATCCTTACCCTGTCTTTCCAAATGGAAACGGTCGTGGTTTGGAAGCTTTGGTCGAAGGAACTTTGGTTAATTTCTGCAATGTATCTTTTAGATAGTAAATGTTGTTGCTGCTATGAGCATTGGTGACAGAGGGAGTGAATGCTTGTGGATGTGGTGTAAATCAAGTGAGTTGCTTTGTCTTGGATGGTGTCACACTTCTTGCGTGTTGTTGGAGCTGCAGTCATCCAAGCCGGTGGAGAGTATTCCATCACATTCTTGACTTGTGTCTTGTGGTTGGTGGACATGCTTTTGCGAGGCAAGGGGTGAGATGCAGAATTCGATCTTCTAATTTACTTTTGCAGTCACTGTATTGATGTAGTTAATCCACTTCAGTTTCTGGTCAATGGTAATTCCCAGCAAATTGAGAGTGAATATTCAGTGATGGTAATGCCATTGAATGGTTAGATTGTGTCTTATTGGAGATGGTCATTGCCTGACATTTGTGTGTTTTGAATGTTACCCTGCCACTTTTCAGCCCAAGCCCGGATATTGTTGTATTTGGACATGGACTGCTTAAGTAACTGAGGAGCTGCTAATGGTGGCCAAACTGGGCATCAGTGAGCAGGTTTTTTGTTTCCTTTATTCATTCATGGAATGAGGGCTTCATTGGCTAGGCCAGCATTTATTGCCCATGGTATTTTCCTTCCCTAAAGGGCAATAGTGAACCAAATGGGTTTTTTTCCCCGACAATCAACAATGGATTCACGGTCTCATTAGATTCTTTCTTCCAGATATTTTTATTGAATTCAAATTCCACCATCTGCCATGGCAGGATTTGAACCTGGGTCCCCAGAACGTTATCTGGGTCCTAGATTAGCAGTCCAGTGATAATAACACTAGGCCATTGCCTCCCCATTGTTATTACTGAGCAGGTGATCAAGATAGCACTGTTGATGACACATTGTGTCAGCAGTTTCCTTGCCTATGTTTGACCTAATGGCATGAAACTTCATTCTGTCCAGAGTCAATTTTGAGGACTCCCAGAGAAACTTCCACTGTATACTGCAGTGCCACCACTTCTACTGAGCCAGCTTTGCTGCTGGGACAGGACATACCCGGGGACTGCGATGTTCATTTCTGAGCATTGACTGCTTGGTATGATTCCATGAATATGACTACATCAAGCTGTTGCTTGACTAGTCTGTGAGACAGATCTCCAATCTTGGCACTAGCCCCAGTAAGGAGGGCTTTGCAGGATTGATCAGTCTGTTTTGCTGCTTCTTGTTGCCAGTGCCTAGGTTGATGCCACACGGTCACTCCAATTTACTTTCTTTTTTAGTGACTTTCTATCAGTTGTTACAACTGAGTGGCTTGTTAGGCCACTTCAGAGGTCCATTTAAAAAAAAAACCCACATAATTGTAGTCTGGAGTCGCCATGTAGGCCTGACCGCATAAGGATGGCTTGGTGAATTAAATTTCCTTCCCTAAAGGACATGAGTGAACCAGATAGGTTTTTCCAACAATCGACAATGGTTTCATGGACTCCTAATTCCAGAATTTTCATTGAATTCAAATTTGACATTGCCTTCAGAGGGATTCAAACCTGCGCCCCTAGAGCATTAACTAGGCCTAGTGATTATACCAGTAGGCCATCACCACTTCTTGCTCATATTTGGACAGATGCTAGGAGTTGCAAGAAACTGTACAGCTCTTCCCATTTACCTTTGTATAGTAGAGCTATCTAGTTTTGCTTTGCCTCATTTCCTTTCCAGAAGAACCATGGTATTTGGAATTTAATGAAATGTGACTACCAAATATTCACTGTACACAGTTGGTGTGCAGTAAGTAACATTTTGACTTTGGATACAGCTGAAACAACATAATGAGCACTAATATACCTAACTTTCTGAAACTAATTATAGTTGGATACTCTTACTTTTGTTTTCACTGCAACCATATTTTTATAAGACAATGAATTACTAATAAACAGCAAAATCTGTCAAATATTCTTTCTTGCCAATTCTTCTTTGGAAATCCTGAATTAATGTTAATAAGGGCCTCACAAATTTAGTGAATCGTTCATATTGAAATGCAATTTCCATTGATAAGTAGCTTTGAAAAGGCTATTAAAGTTCACTGTCAATAACTTTTAAAACTTTTAATGTGATTCATTTTCTTGTTTTGTGCCAAATAAAAACTATGTTTGTACAGCAGTGTTTTGCATTGTCACCAAGAAGCTGGTGTAACAAGGTATTTATAGCAAGAGATTTGCCCTGGCTTACTTTGCAGTAGCAGTACACTAAGCCTAAAATTTCTGAATAAAGAAGTGCAGTAGAAGAGGTACATGATCCATCAGCACTATTCCACACTGTGTCTTGCCACACTTAAATGGACCTCCATGAGAAAGCATATGAAAGATTACTTAAGGCTTAGAAAGACACACCCTTAGACAATAAGGCAGGGGAAATAATAACGGGGAACCAGGAATTCACATAGGAATTGATTGAAATATTTTGCATCAGTTTTCATGGTAGAGGACACAAGCAGCATTTCAGAAATACTAAGGAATCTAAGGGCAAAAGTGAAGTGTGAGTCAGGAAATAAATTCAATAACTATCACAAGAGAAACAGTACTAGGGAAACTAATGTGGCTAAAGGCTGATAAGTCCCCTGGACCTGATGGATTGCACGCTAGGATTTTGAAGTAGCTGCAGAGAGTTGTATAATGGTGGTAATCTGACAAGAATCGTGAGATTCTGGGAAAGTCTCAAGGTTCTGGAAAACTGCCAATATAACACCCTTATTCAAAATGGGAGGGAGACAAAAAAAGAAACAGGTAACCACAAGGCAGTTTGCTTAACATATGTTATTGGAAAAATGTTGGAGTCTATTATAAAGGATGTAACAGCAGAGCATTTGAAATACATAATAGAATCAAGCAGAGTCAGCATGGCTTCATGAAGGGGACATCATGCCTGACAAATTTAATAGAATTCTTTGAGGAGTTAACAAGCAAAATGGAGAGAGAAGAACCAGTAGATGAAATACATTTGGATTTCCAAAAAGCATTTGATAAAGTATGGCACATAAGGCTACTTAATAAGGTGAGTGCAATGTGTTGCGGGTAGTATATTAACTTAGACAGAGGATTGGCTAACTAATAGAAGACAAGAGAGTTGAAATAAAGTGGCCATTTTCAGGAAGGTAAATTGTAACTAGTGGAGTGCCACAGAGGATTAGTGCTGAGGCCATAATTACAATATTTATTAATGGCTTAGATGAGCTAAGTGAATGTATATTGTCAAGTTTGTGGATGGCACAAAAATAGGTGGGAAAGTGAGTAGTGAGGATGACACAAAAATAGTCTACAGGGGATTGGACAGATTATGTGAGTGGACAAAAACTTGGCATTTGAAATATAATGTTGGAAAATGTGAGGTCATGACCTTTGCTAGGAAGAATAAAAGAGATGAATATTATTTAAGCGAAGTAATATTGGAGAAAGCAGCCTGGAGGAAGTTGTGCATAAATCACAAAAACATAGCATCCAAGTTCAATAGGTAAAAGAGAAGGCAAATGAACTGATGGCCTTTATCTCAAAGGAATGTAATATAAAAATATCGAACTTCTGCTGAAATTGTACTGGATATTAGTCAGACTACACATATAAAACTGTGAACAATTTTGGTCCCCTTATCTAAGGAAAGATATATTGGGATTGGAGGCAGTTCAGAGAAGGTTCACAAAGTTGTTTCTGGGTATACAGGGATTTGCACATGAAGAAGGGTTAACCCTGTTGGACTTTTACTCATTGGAGTTTAGTAGAATGAACAGAGACCTTACTGAAACATACAGGAAGCTTGAAGGGCCAATGCAAAGATGTTGTATCCCTGGTGGGACCAGATATCATAATCTCAGAATAAGTGTTGGTTCAGTTAAGACAGAGATGTGGAGGAATTTCTCCTCTGAGTGTCATGAATCTGGAACTTTTTACTACACGCTGTTACAGCTGTGTCATTAAGAATATTCAAGGCTGAGATTGACAGATTTTTAGTCAGTAAAAAGGGAATCAAAAGTTACAGGGAAAAGGCAGAAAAGTGGAGTTGAGGATTATCAGATCAGCCATTTCTCATTGAAAGGCAGAGCAGACTCAATGGGCTGAACAGTCTACTTCTGCTCCAAGGTTTTATGGTATTTAGATAAAGCCTTAGCATATCTTGCAGAAATATTACAAAGTATTTAACTTGCACTTCATTATTTTTTGAGCTTAATGATTATTATTATGTAAGAAAATGTTACAGCTATTTTGCACAGAGTAAAGTGCCACCTAGAGCAATGAGATGAACAATCCAATAATCTGTAGTGTTGATTGAAGAATAAATGTTGGTCAGGACATAAGGAAGAGAAATGCTACTGTTTACGCAGTACTCCATGATCTTCAATGTTCATATGGATCATAGGATTGGACATTGGTTTAACATCATATCTGAAGGATGGCACTTCTGACAATGTCTACTCTATATTACATGAGAGTAGCCACTCAGATTCCATGCTTAATCCTGTGCTTAACTCCTGTTGTGAGACTCGATGGCACTGGTTCAGAATTCTACCAACTGAATCAACTGACCATAAAGGTGCCAATCATTGATGAATACCACCTTCTTCAGCTAGATTTAGAGATGCAAACAATCATTACAATGGATTTAATTACGGAACTGGAAGTGCAAATCACACTAAATTTTGATATGACCATAAAGCAAAAAATATATAAATGCTGGAAATCTGAAATCAAAACAAAATCGTCAACAGGTCATGCTACAGTTGTGAAGAAACAGATTTAAATGATGAATGATCATCAACGTGGAACTTCAAATCTGTTTCTCTCTTAGAGATACTTCCAGACTTCAGAATGTTTCTAGTATTTTCCACTTTTATTTCTGAAATGTCACTTTGCTAGTTCATTCCAGGCAGCTGCAGGGAATATAACTAGTGTGAATGAGTATGCTGTCAATTAGAGCATCAAAGAGACCACAGATGCCCTCCTCTAATACCACAACATCTTTATTCAACTCAGCAGGGATTGCTTGTAGTAACAAAGAAAACAGTCTCAACTTTTTGGCTGTAGTGGTTTTTATCGGTGTGAGACATAATAGACTGCATACATGTGCACCAGCATTATCATTTTTCAATAGAATGTGTTTGCGCCCCCCACATTCTCACCATTTCAAACATTATTCACTCATACACCCTTTTCTGATAAAACTAATTACACCTAATTCTTGAGGCAAACCTTTGTAGCACAGTTTTATCTTGAAAACAAGTTCCAAGCTGGTTTTTGAAGAGACTATGTTTATCTGTTATAATTTAGAATTTTGAGACTTTAACATTTCTCAACCTCAGTTTGAACAAGTACACGATAACAAAAAAAGGAAGAGAACATTTAGGATCTTGAAGTAACATTTCTGATGCTTAGGTGTCATAAGATCTTGCAGTTCCCAAAATACATTGTCATGCAGTATGCTGTATGATTCAAAAGGACTTAAGTTACCAAATTTCAGAAGAAGCAGCAATACATGGAAGAGAAGGAATATGAAGATGCACAGAAATCTCCAGCAGAGATGCTAAAATGTAGGAACAAATAAGTTTTCAAGCTCTGAGTAACGACGTTTTTGATTGAAATAATTCAACAGATCACATTCATGTACTACATTTAATGAACTAACTTTATTTGTATTGCTGCTAATTGTAATTGAAAATGTACAGCCTCCCTCCCTTTATGACTGCCAAATATGAGTTAATTTTGTAAAACTTGTCAATGTCAGGGAATATTGATATGACATGTATGATGATGTGAATGAGTGGTTAATAAATACAAAGTCTTCTGTATTATTCCGCGAATATTTGAAGGAGAAAGTGTTTCTTAGTCTGACCATAAGCTTTGGAGACACAAATGTTCATACATAGAATTTTCACAACCTAGTTCCTGGCCAAACAGCAGGACAATTCATGACTTGGGAGACCATTGATAGCTGGAACAGGATTTTCCAAGGCTGTTTAACTTAAGATTCACCTGTAGATTGCCAGACCAATCTGGAAGATGTAGGATATGGCATTAGTTCTATCAAAGAAAGGATTTCTAATAAAAAAGGTTACAATGGCTCACCAGTTCTTGGATATTTTCAGGCTGCAGCACTCAGAGGATGTAGTTAAAAACCCAACTGTGGAATCTGGGGACTGCAAGAGACAAGGATGGGAGGCCTCTCCAACCAAATAGGTGTGGGTGGAAGTGGCCAAGTAATGCAGCATCAGAAATGTGAATATGCAAACCTGTGACAGTGCTAGAGACAGAGAATCTAGGATCTCAGGGGGGCATAAAAGGTGAGTGGCATTACACTTTCAGATGGTAAGCCTTACACTTTGACATTCCTGGACTACCTTCAGTCTGACAGCAATGAATCTTGGAGAAGGGAGCATGATGTCAGGATCCTTCCCAACATCACATTTAGTGGATATAATTCCTGACATCATATTCAAACCTGCCTCTTATTGCCTAGGAAAATTCTACAGTGCCTTTCCCTTAGCATCAACTACAGCAATATGTTACATTCACGGGCTCTGAGCTGTACATTATCACATTAGCTAATCATAAGTGAAACTGGTACATGTTGAAAGAACATGACTTCTACTGGAGAGAGTCCTCACAAATTCCATTGTTGCCCAGGACCTTTCAGATTTCAAACTCCTGTTCTAAATGCTCCAAAATGGTTACCTATTATACTTCTACTTCAGCTTCTAAACTAGTGGCCTGTACTATCTAGAAGGACAACGGCAGCAGATGGAATGGAACACCACCACCTACAAGTTATGAATTTAAAAATGCTAGCAGCACATTGATAGCTGTTGGACTTTTGGTGAGAGGTCAATACTGCAGTATTTTATGATTTGTCTTGTTTATTGTACTGGTTTGGCACTTTCATCATTGAGGATAGGGATATTGTGAAAACTCCTCCTCCAGTGAGCTGGTCGACATTATTCATGACTTGATGTTCTGGACTGCAGAGGTTAGATTTGATCTAGTAGTTTTGGGTCTGCTTCGCTCAATTGGATGCTACCTATGCTACTTGGAATGCAAATCATCCTGTGTCATATCTTTACCAGGTTGGCACTCATTTGTACACATATTTGCACAACAGAGAATCTGCTGATCAGGTACATGCAAATTGGGCTGGTGTCACTCTGATTTCTTCAAGCTTGCTGTTGCCTAAGCAGTAATTAGCACTGCAAAATATGATGTACAAAAGCACTTATGTGGAGTTAGGCGTAATATTTAGTCTGGCTCCACAATGTTCCTGATGGCAAGTGCCAGCCTTGAATTACCTCCATCCTGATGTTTTCCACCTCCTGGAGTCCTAGGATTCACCTGAGGGCTGCTGTAGGAGGCAAAAAGCCCAACAATGGAATACTGGCATTAGATCAGCATCCCCTTGTCAGGCAACAAGCGGTAAATTGTTAAAATACAGCCAAGGTCTAAGTTCGTGTGGCCCTTGGGCTTCCCAATTGGCGTACATAATCTACCTATACCGTTGGTTTTGCTCCCTCTAATAGGACATAACTATTATTTTTTATGCTATCATATCATGTCTTTTCTACTTTTGGGTTTCCTGCATGTATTTCTCCTCTGTGTACCATCATTTACATCTTGGTCCAGGGAAGCAGCAGTGTATGGCCTATAGATTTCTTCTGCAATGTTGCAATTACTGAACCTCTATGATCAACTCATAGGAGGTACACTTCCAAAGGCATCACACTAACCCTCATAAGTCTCATAAAAGCTAAACACGTCTTGCTAAACATGCAGTGTGGTCTGACAGCACACTGAGAAAGTTCATTTGTAATACTAGTCGCATTACAACATTGGGTTGAGTAGAGAATGGAGACCTCTAATTTCACAGGACAGCCATAATAACATAATGCACAATTTTTTTTAAAAATCAAGCTCACATTTAAAGGGACACGTTCATGTTGAAACAAACAACAGTTTCCATGGGGATGGAAAATTTTCAAAACCTTCTTCAGTTAATTTTAAACACATGGCCCTGAGAAGTAGTTGAACACAAGCCAGAATGCACGTAGGTTTGTTGTCTGGAGCATTACTCTGCAATCTTGAGGATTTCCACAGCAGTGGAAATTAATTTTAGATTTTAGGTCTCAAGAATTCTAAATACATAAAAACCTCCCGTAAATCACAATGTTAGATTCAGTTATTTCTGCCAGCCAGCTTTTCCTAATAAAGTGGTACTCTTGAATACAATAACATTTCAGGCAAAATATTCCCCAAATGTTTTAAACAAAAGCAATTAGGAGAAAAGTTACTCTAAAATATTTGTTTTTTTGAAAAAGGATGCTGAGACATGAAAAACCTTTCTGAAGCAATAAGCTGGGCATCGGTTTCACTGCCATCAAGCACGGTCAATTAGTAATTTTCCACATGTAACCATCACAATCACTATGCTTTTTGTTAGTGAGCTATCAGAGACAAAAGATTTTCTGTTTTTAATCCAACTGCACAATCTGTAGGACAGTAAACAGCAATGGGAATATCTCCCCCATCTCAAATGCTTGAGGTACCCAACACAAAGTACTTCTGCATTTATATTTTAGTAGTGAACTGATTGAGTGAAGTAGTCGGTGTTGTTTCAAGATAAATTGGAACAAGGCATCACTGCTGCATGTGACAATGTCATGAAAACAAAGGCCAGGTTGCAGCCTGCTCAGCTTGCAAAACATGATCCTGGAAAGGGTGAGGAGTGTTACTTGACCTGAAGTTATTTATTTTAAAAGAGAATTGTAAAAGTTATTAACATATGATTCCCCTAGTGGAAATTTCATGGTATTCCTCGTTGTGTCACGGAATATACTTTTTTATGACATAGCACTAATGCAATCTAATTATTATAATTATGAAACATTATTCTGCTGCTAGGTTGCAAAGATAACATTTGACTGCCTGTTAAAGGACACAATGTCTAAATTCTGAAAATATGTTCAACTTAAGAGAAATTAGTGATTATTTCTTCCTATTTTAGTAACAGTAAGAACTGGCTGGCTTTCTTCTTTTGTATTTTAAGAAAGATTATTCTGCATAAATAAATTGTGGCATTTCAAAATATGAGAGAACAATAGTTGTAACATTGTAAGTTGTCCAATTGAGATTTGAATAATTTTATTTCATGTTAAAGCAAGGCATATGGTTCCTTTTAATATGTTTGGATCAAATTAAAAAAAAAAGACTGGCAGCAAATGACATCCCACTATGGGAGAAGATGGTGGAAAATCTATTTTTATCAATTTGATGTTTATTGTAAAAGGTTTTCTGAATGATCCACAACCCAGCCATTACAAGTTGGGTCTTAGCTTGAGTGAACTATTGGATGTCGTAGCGCTCATCACTTCTGTAAACAATGAGTTTATATTTTGTATAATGCTAAAACTAATGCTGAAATAACTGTACAATAGCATAAATCAAGGTTTTAATATCAGAATTTATTGTGAACTATAAATCTGGTATTTTGTATATGTAACTGTCTGGCCAGTTTGAAGGTGGATGAGATGAGGTCGGATATGAATTGTTAAGCTGTTTGGTTTCATTGCAGCAAGCAATCAGTCTGAGAAATAGTTGCAAAGAACGTACTTCATTCAATTCACACAATGGAGGTGGGTGGGTGACAAAAATATTGTGCTGGCTGTCCTGCTAGTTTTCAGCTGTGGTTCCTGGCACTGGCAAGTTTCACCAGAACAGTCGGAGCCAATTTACTCATTGAGGGCCATGTTCAGATTGTGGTTGTTTCAGAGCTGTACCCTGGGTTTGGAGCCATCTGGTGCATAGAGGCAGATACACACTGGGGAGCCAGCTGTGGTAACCCTCAGAAGTTAGCAAACACATAAAAAGGAGAATGTTTCAGACTGTGACTCAGTTGCCATAAGGTTAGCACATGTTGCAGGAAGAATGCTTAATAAGTTCTCAAGTAACAAAAGGGATTGTCATCTTGCTGGCACGACTGGGCCTGAGAGGGGGTCAAGGCTTCCAATCTGAATACATGGGCAGCAGCGGATAATGGGTGCACAACTCTCAATTTCTGCATCCAATGACAATAAGTGGCGACATCTTTCACAGTAAGAAAATAGCCCAGATATCAAGGGGCTGAAAAGAGGTATAAGGATAGAAAGGCCACAGAAGCCATGCCTTCACATTCGTCATATTGGTGATAGGTGCAATGACCAAGAACCAATGCTGGGAGAAACTACAATTCTCCAGGCAGATGGTGACAGAGATTTGTGCCTTCGCCATGGAAGATCTCACACCACTACTTACCATCCCCTGCTGGGTGCCATCAAAGTTACTGTGGCCTTGAACTTCTTCATATCTGGTTCCATTTAAAGAGTAACTGTGAACTGTGCTGGCATCTCACAAGTATCTGCATACCATTGCATCCCACCAATCACTGATGTCCTTGTTGCAAAAGCTGTGCAGTATATAAAATTTACAGATACAGTGCAACGCAATGACAATGAGTAGTGTAATCACCTCTATTGCTGGATACCCCTATGCACAGGGCATCATCGATTGCACCCATCTAGCCATCCAGGCACTAAGTACCCATCCAATAAGAATCATCTACAAAAAGGCCTTCCATTTTCTCAATGTTTAGCTGGTCTGTGACCAGAATAAGAACCTTATGCATCTGTGTTCTTATTTACCTCCTCATTCAGTTCAGGCTCTGTAACTCTTCATTTCAACTCCCAAACTCTGTAAAGGGTTTATTAGGGAGAAGGGATATACTTCAAAAAATAGATTATCATGGTGAATGAATAGCTAAGATGGAGGTACAGAAATGCCAAAACCTAAGCTCATTAAGACAACTATTGAGCAGGCTGTCAGGCTTACGAAGATTCCATTCTAGTGACTACCCTATAGCATATTCCTGAAAACATCTCGCAAATTGTGATGGTCTGCTGTGCTCTCTGGAGCACAGGCTCCCCAGGGAAGTGATCTTGAAGGTGATAGGCTTGATTGCAGAACTTGGAGGAGGAGCAGTAGAAAATGGTAGAGCAGGAGGAAAGTTTGCAGAACACATGAGTGCTCCACTACATTGGGTAATGTTTGAACTCAGCATGGTGTTTAGTGGCTGTGTTAGGATGACATCCACATCAAGGATCATCTCATTCAGGCTCGTATTAGCTGAACCCCTCAGGCACAGGAAGTATAGCACAAGTTAGAACTCATTTTAAACTACCTGTGAGAACACTTCAGTTGATGATGCAGCTTGGAATAGCTTAACTCTAACTGCCAATGAAGGATACACATTGGTTGCCCTTATCATGAAGATGCCAGTTGAGGCACCTTTAGAGGCTGCTGCATCCTACACCATTAGTGCCTTTGACCAGTCAAAACCAGTGGTTTTGCACTCTTGTGTACATCAGTTGTTACGATTCAAGCTGATGTTACTACTGGATAAGACAAATCCTAATATAAAATCTGGCTTGATTGTTTTCTTTCAACTCAACATGCAGTCTTTCAAAGCACACAAGACTGCAGATTTGTTTTAAAAATAAAACTGATGTTTATGACAAAATAAATAAAAATAAAACCAAACCAAATTAAATAAAACACCATTTCAAAAATTTCAAAACACTCAGCAAAAGAAAATCCCATCTATTTCCCAACACCATTACGTTATACATACCAAAAGGTTAATTCAGTTGGGTGGATGGTTGGTTTGTGATGCAGAGTAAGTGTAGGTTCAATTCCTGCACGGTCTGAGGTTACCAACCTCAACCTCTCCTCTCGCCTGAAATAGGGTGACCCTCAGGTTAAACCACCACCAGGTGTGTCTTTCTGTAATTAAAGAGCAGTTCTATGGTCTGGCAGGACTATGGCCACTTTCCCTTTACTCAAAAGCCAGAGAAATTCCTCTTGCTATATCAGAAACTGAATCAGACTAGCCATATAATTACAGTGGCTACAAGAACATGTCAAGAGGCTAGGAATCCTTCAGTGAGGATGACGAGTACCATCCTTATCCCCAAGCCGTTTCCACAATCTACAAGGCCCATATGATGTAATTCTCCCCACTTGCCTGGAAGAGTGCAGTTTCAACAACACTCAACAAGCCTGAAACCATCCAGGATAAAGTAGCCTGTTTGATTGGCACCACATCCACAAACATCCACTGCCTCCACCACCAATGCTCATAGCTGCAGTGTGTACCATCTTTAAGATGCACTGCAGAAATTTATCAAGGTGCCTTAGATAGTACCTTCCAAACCCTTGATCACTACCATCTAGAAGGATGAGAGGCAACAGATTCATAGGAACACAACCTCGCCAAGCCTTGTTGCATGTCGACATGGAAAAATTCTGAGTCATGAACCTCCCTGACTTGGAAATATACCACCATTCCTTGGGTGTTGTCAGGTCAAATTTATAGAATTCCCTCCCTAATGCAAATCCTAATGGATCTGTCTACAGCACACGGACTGCAGCAGTTCAAGAAGGCCGCTCACCACCATTTCCTTGAGGGCAATTAGAGATGGGCAATAAATGCTGGCCTTGTCAGTGACACTGACATCTCATGAATGAATTTTTTTAAAAAAGGTACCAAATATGTAGGCCTATCCTGTGATCTGAGAACACTTTTCCTTAAATCCTCACACAACTGAAATCTTAGAAATTCTCACCTTTGAATATCCAATTCTGATTTCTAACCATACACTGCTGGCATGAAGGTTTCATGAATTATACCCTTTCACCGAGGAAACGTTTTTCCTTAACTACTGTGAACAATCTCCTTTTTCTTGGAGAAACAACACTTTCATCTGATTTCAGTCACGTCTCCTTCAAACTACTCAACAGCTTTCCACACTCTGGATTTTTCTAAGCTAAACTTAATCCTTGAAGTTATTCTAAACCCAAAAGCAAACTAATATTTTTCAGTGTTTTCTCACTCCTGTTGTAAAGCCCACAATATAAGCAAATGTTAGCACTCTAGAAGGCCCTGCAGTCACCTTCTGTCAGACACATAGTGGTATAAAATTGTGGTTCCATAAAGACTGGCTGGTTAATTAGTCATCCCCTTCAGAAAAATAGACTGATGCACATTTGCCATTTGTATGAAATCCAAACTCTTCAAAAAAAAAGTTACATATAAATTACACACACACAGCCCTCATCATACACTGCACAGCTTATAGATGCACTCCAAGTCCTGTCAAATTTGAATCTCCATGTGGTTGGCCATCCTTTCAGTGGAGATGTTCATACACTTAAACCCTGAGCCATCATAATGCCCATGAGCTGAACGGACTTCATTCTCAACCCATGACAACACCATCTCAGGGATCTCTACCATATAGGAGAATATGTCCAGGAATGTCACCTTTTCAAAAAAAAAATGGAAATTCAATTGGCTAAATAATGTCCCAGGAGTCCACTCTTAATCATCAAGATAGTGATGGAAGTTCTCCTCGACAATGTAAACAAGCGGTATTTATTCAGGGACAATCTGCTCACTGATGCTCAGTTTGGATTCTACCAGTGACATTCAGCTCCTGATCTTATGACAGCTTTGGCCCAATCATGGGGAAAATGCTGAATTCCAGAGGTGAGGCAACAGGGACTTCTCTTGACATCAAATAGCATTAATGAGCTCCAGTGATATTGAAATCAATGGGAATCTAGGGGAAACGTTTTGAGCACAAAAAAAGATGGTTGTCATTCATGGAGTTCAGTCATCTTAATCTCAGGATACCATTGCAGGAATTTGTCAGGGGCATCGCAGGACCAACATATTCAATTGCTTTGTCATGGCCTTCCTTCCATCATTAGGTCAAAAGTAGGAATGTTCGCTGATGATTGTACAATGTTCAGCACCGTTCATTACTTCACAGGTACTGAAGTTGTCCATGTCCACATGCAACAAGATTGGATAACATTCAGGCTTGGGCTGATGAGTGGTATATAACATTCACATACAAGTGCCAGACTATGATCATTTTCCTTGACATTAATACGAATATCATTGAATCTCCCACCATCATTATCCTGAAGTTAATTGTTGACCAGAAACTGAGTTAGCCAAATAAATTCTGCTACCTTAACAGCACCTCAGCGGCTTGGAATTCTGTGTTAAATAACCCCTCTGTTGAAGAATCAAACATATCTACCATCTATAAGGCACAAGTCAGATGTGTGATGGCATTCTGTATACTCACCTGGATGAGTGGAGCTACAACATTCAAGCAGCTCAACACCATCCAAGTCAAAGCAATGTACTTGATTGGCACATTATGCAAACCTTAAACATTAAATTCCTCCACTATTTACGTACAGTTGCAGCAATGTGTATACCAACAAGATTCACTGCAACAATTTCCTGAAGCTTGTTCAGGATTAGTTTATAAACTCACAACATGATCACTCAGAAGGACAAGGGAACACCATCACCTGCAAGTTTTTCAAGTAACACACTGTCCTGGCTTGGAATGATATTGCTGTTCCTTCACCTCATCACTTCAAGGTGTACCTTTTCCCAAACTTCCAAAAGGCAATTAAAAATCGGTTGACCTTACCAATGTTGGTTGCATTCTAAGAGCGAATTAAATCATCAAATCTTTACAGTATGGAAGCAGGCCATTCAGCCCATCAAGTCCACACTGACCCTCCGAAGATCATCCCACCCAGGCTCACCCACTACCCTATAACTCTGTATTTCCCATGGCTAATCCATCTAGCCTGCACATCCCTGGACACAATGGATAATTTAGCATGGCCAAACCACCTAACGTGCACATCTGTGGACTGTGGGAGGAAACTGGAGCACTCAGTTTCACGTGCATACTGGGGAGAATGTGCAAACTCCACACAGTCGCCCGAGGGTGGAATTGAACCCAGATCCCTGGTGCTATGAGGCAGCAGTGCTAATCACTGAGCCACTGTGTCACCCAGTTGTAAAGCTTCTCAATACAGCAGTGTTTGGCATGGTGCTGGATGGGCTGATGTGCAAAGCACAAACTCCACTCGCTACACCCCCTGCACCCCACACATTCCAAATGCACCCCCCATCCACCCAAATCTACACATTCCAAAATTCTCACTCCAACAGTGATGCCAATCTTCGCCTTCCCAGCTGCTCATGGTCAGTGACATTACTGAAGTCCCTGGCTTCTCTTCCATACTGTTGATGGGGTGTGAAAAGGAAAGCACGCTTCCTGTCTGGATATTTTGACATGCATGGTGATCCAGTTTCTCCTGCACAGATAAGATAGAGTGTTTAAGGCACTGCTGGCCTCCATGGTCAATGGCAGCAACCCATTTTTACGTGAAGCCCCTTTACATAACAGTGCTGGCAGGTCCTCAACAGCAATGTGGCTCTTGGATTCCTTGTTGAAGGATCAGTAGTTGCCTTATGCACACATTCTTCCCATGCTCAGGAGCAATATGCACTTTCAGGTTTCTTTAGCTGGGTTTGAATACCCAGAGCTTGTCATGAGGGATGGGGTTATGGTGTTGCAGTCAAAGCAAATAAGGTCATTTGAATCTCTTCTGGCACCTGGTTGCTCCAGACCATACTCTATCAACACACTATTTCTACAAACTCAATCAAGGCCAGTTGGACTGCAAAGTTGCCATATTTTAAGAAGATTGTATTCCTCTCCTCACTGACCTTCACATCATCATCTACAAAGCACAGGGTCGCTCTGCCCTTGCAGCCAGCTCTCTGTCTCGTCTGCTCCATCCATCACAGTACTGCAGCAATTATCTAATGAAGCAGCAGCCACAATAACTGCTGTGATGGGTTTATATCAGGTCTGCTCTTTTTCTGTTTGCTTCTGCTCCTACTTTTAAAGACCACTCTCCAACCAATTAACAATCCACTCGAGAGAAAATCTGGAACTGTGATTGCTTCTTCCAGAGATAGGATTGGGATATGGAAACAGATCTGATGTCCATTTCCTAATTCCAGTAGAAAATCCTGCCCAGTATGTCTGTACTATTCTGTCAAATAGCTAATTATGATTTCCCCCAATGTGATATGTTGCTATATCTAAGCAATTTGCCCATGATTCTGCATTCTAATTTTGAGTCTGCAGCCTAAATGTCTTTCTCATTAAAATCATGTGTGTGTGTGTCTGTGTGTATATCAGTCCTGACTTTTATATTCCAGAGATCACAACAAGACAGGGAGAGTTTAGGCAAGATAACTCCTGTCAAGTGCCTGGGATCAGGAACTTAATGCAAATGGAGTGAAGTGTTTATCAATTACCAAGGCAGCTTTTAAAAACTGATTCATGGAATGTGGGTGTTGCCGCCCAGGCCAGTATTTGCTGTTCATCTCGAAGTGTGCTTGAAAGGGTTGTGGTGAGCTGTTTTCATAATCCACTGCAATCCATGTCATTTAACTTATCCCATAGTGTTCCTAGGTAGGGAGTTCAATAAATTTGATGCAGTGATTATGAAGGAACAGTAGTATATTTCCAAGCTCAAGCAAGTGGAAGGAATTCTATCATATTTTTACTTTGTGCCTCATTGATGATAGAAAGGCTTTAGGAGTTAGGTCGTGAGTTACTCAACACGGAGTACCCAATCTTCTGTTCTGCTCTTGTCGCCATACTGTCAAATGTGACTGGTCCATTTAAGTTCCTGATTAACAGGGATGGTGGAGAATTCAGTGACAGTGATTTTACTGAATTTAAGGGGAGATGGTTAGGTTGTCTCTTGTTGGAGGTAGTCATTGCTACTTATCAGCCAAAACTTGAAGCTGTCCAGGTCTTGCTATACATGGGTACAGATGACTTCATTATCTGAGGAGTGTGAATGTAACTGTGCAACATACAAGAACATTCCCACTTCTAACCTTACAATGGCAGGACAGCCATCAGTCTTAAAACACTGCTCTGAGAAATTCCTGCAGAGGTGCCTGGGTTAAGATCAGTCGTGTCCAACAACCATAATCGTTTACTGAAGAAGGGTCTAGACCCGAAACGTCAGCTTTCCTGCTCCTCTGAATCTGCTTGGCCTGCTGTATTCATCCAGCTCTACACCTTGTTATCTCACAATCATTTTACTTTGTACAAACTATAACTCCAACCAGTAGAGGGCATTCTTCCCTGACTCCCATTGACATCAAGTTTATAAGAAGTAAAAATTTCAGTCAAATTAGAGCAATCATTCTCATCTCCTTTGTTCATTATTGTACCAAGTCTGTAATGAGACCTGGAGCTGATAGTCCTGGTAGAATCCAAACTGAGTACCAGTGAAAAAGTTATTGACGTATAACTGCTATTTAATAGCACTGGCAATGATATCTTCAATCATTCTCCTGATGATGGAAAGTAGACTAGAGTGTAGTCATGGACAAGATGAATTTGTTTTGCTTTTCTGCTGGCTGGACACCAGTTGGCCACAAAGAAGAAGATTGCTGCAAGTGTTCGACCATCTGACTGCAAGGTCTGTGAATAATCTGTGTCAGGACTTTGAACCAACCACTAAAATCCAGCCCGATAACTTGGCTAGCTCGGTCAGAAGCAGTGCTTCCAAGTCATTTTCTGATGGACTTTCAGGTTGCCCAGAGTACGTTCTGTAGTTCTGGTTACTCTTGGTGCTACTTTCAAGTAAATGACCCATTTCTTGATTCTCCTCAGTCCAGAGAAAGAACTTCAAGCCGTGCTCACTGGAGTTTCAACCACAATTTCAACCACATTGCATCTCAGCATTTTTTCTAGTACAAAGATTAGATGTATATATTTTGTTTTAAACTCCAAACCTAAAAAATTACATCCCAATGGATGCCATGTTTTCCTGGGGAGTCTAGAAGTAGGAGGCACAGTTTAAAAATAAGGTGGATCAGATAGGAGTTTTATTTTACTCAAATGGTACTGAATCTTTGGATTCTCTATCCCAATGGACTGTGGAAGCTCAAGGTTGATAAACTTTTAATTATCAACGGTGTAAAGAATTTTGAGGATAATATGGGTAAAAGGCATTGAAATGTTCAATCTGCCACGATCATATTAAATGGCAGAGCAGGCTAGATGGGGTGAATGGTCTACTTATGTTCTTATAGCAGTTCACATGATTACTGCTGTATCAAATGACTGTTTTGGACTGGCAATCAAATAGACGCGAGGAGTGAAGGGCACGGTAATTACTTCCTTATAGGATAATAATGGAAAAGTTACCTGGGGACATGGGTAGGATAATGGTTCTAAACACTTCATGTTGAAGTTGCATTAGCTCCACCCTGATGACAATACACATAGTCTTTGTGTGGAGGCAAGAAGTTCAACACTAATTTTCATAGGGAGCAGATGTATACCGTACAGTTCCTGAGTCCTTAGTAAATATGTCGGATGAGTAACGTAAAACTGTATTTATTGCTATCATGCAATAAACTATCTTGTTCATTTCCACAAGTGCCTGTTCAGTTTAGACCCACCAGTGGTTTATCCTCTACCACTGATAATGAGAAAGGTCCTAGGCATTGTATAGACAGAGGAGGATTGGTGGCAGCAAACTACCTGAAAACAACCCTCACCTTGTGCCATATAGCAGTATAGATGACAGATTCCATGAAGTGCCAGCAGTAGTAATCACGACAAATACAACACAGCACTTTTTTTAAATGTGCCGAGCATCTCTCCAAGAGGAATGTCTGTGGGGAATGGCACAGACAGGTGTAAACAAAATACTTTGAAACATTTAGCAAAAAAACAAAGAGAAATTATTTCCATAAACGTTGAATAATGATATTTTCACAGTTGCATGAAATTAAAGCTTTCCTTTAAGTTAGTGAAATTATATTCATTAAAGTGTTAGTAGGAAGTAAATCCTTTAGGTTTTGTACAGACGCGCACACACAATATTAATGCTCTTCCAGCAGTGTTGTTATGTTTATGTTAGCAATTCATTTTCAACATTGGTGTCATCAGCACCTATTTGAATTATAACCCTGTGTTTGTCTGGATTCAGGCTATTCCATAACAACAAAGACAAATCCCGGACACAAAGTGGGACGAATCACTAGACTTTGCCAAAATAACAAACCGTTCATATGATATTGTGAAGGTTGATTTTTTTAAAAAATCTAGAATGAGAAAAGTCATGCTCTAAAACTACTATGAGGGAGTACAATTAATTCTTCATAATCAATCAATGCAATCAACAAGTGAGATAGTACTTTGATTTCACAACAACGAGAAAAATAACCCACTGGGCTAGACGGTCACAGCTGAGGCAATAGCTGGAGTGGAGCCACATTTTCTACTCCTGATTATGATCCTGAATTGTTTGATAATCCCTGCTTTAAATTAGACAGGTAGGATGTATTTTTTTGGGGAGAGGGGTGCACCATGGAGCATAGTGGGAGATAGAGTGACTGAAATTGGATAGGATATCAGAGGTAGCATGCCCATCACATTCCTTCTGCTATTTTACCAGGTGGTGATGAACATCTCTTAAGTGACTGTGGATGATACGGCACCAGCAGCGTATGGGTAATTTATGCTATGGACTCGAGTGGGTAATGGAGGGAGGTAGAGCATCACTTCCCCATACTAGTCCAAATCTTAAATGTCAGCATTGACTATAATATATATCTGGCTGTAATACTTACCATGTCAAATAACCTGTTGATATTTACAATCCACTGGTTGTCACAGAAGAATGACAGGTTAGCTAAGGTGATGACAGGTACCAAGCCAATGTGAAGTGCCAAAGTGAAGGAAAGGTTTCTTGGCAAGCGGAGATGGACAAATACCAGGTTAACATGGAAACTCTTGCTCGAAGTTTGAACGTTATTTGCTTGTGGTTTATTATATAAAGAAAAGGAAATGTTACTGCAGGTGCCCATCAAAACACTTTCAGATGGACTGGAAGCAGACAGTGTGAACATTTTGAAATACATACATGAAGATATTAGAATCCACTGAATATTCTACTCTGTTTTAAAGCAAAGAGGAATATTTGGTGGCAAATCAGTTAAATATTTCAATATGATTGGATTCACTTTTACTTAACCACAAACATCAATGAATTTCACTTCAAATGGATTTATCAGATACAACCAATTCATAAAAGCATTTAAGCACACAAAAAAGAAAAAAAAAAAACGTGACATTAATACCCAGTTATAAACAGAGAAATATTGTGTTGTTGCTAGGAAAGGCTTTGGAACTCATTTGAAATAAAGCTTAATCCTACTTGTAAACAGAAATTCTTTATAAGTTTTCAACAATTTCAAGACACAAGAAGAGTCCCAACCCGAAATGTCAACTTTCCTGTTCCTCTGATGCTGCCTGGCCTGCTGTGTTCTTCCAACTCCACACTGTGTTATCTCTGACTCCAGCATTTGTACAACTTGTTTATTTAGATTAATTTATAAATCTTTCTCCCTGTTGAAATCACACAATCAATTTTAATAGAGAAGATTTTGCTCGCCTGTCACTGCTGCCATTTGTACTTCCTCCGAATAGTTTTGAATATGTAATATGATGTCTGTATAATTTCAGATAGTGGTGATATTGATAAGTTCCCTGTCTGCTACATCTTAGTAAATGAAAGTACACAAGGTGGGAGCAAATATTTGCAAAAAACTTTTTGTTCACATATCATTGTATCATACTTGCAATAATTATTTTACTTGAACAGTGAACAAATAAAATCTAATTTAAAATCAAGAATTTTGTCGATTAAAGTGAGGGAAAATAATTACACAGAAAGAAAGAATAGGAATTGCAAATATTTAAGAAACAATCATAAATACTAAAATAATAAATATTCAGTTTAAAATAAATCCTTACATTTAATAATATAAAAAACCTTGAAACTAAATTAAAATATAACGCTGAGACATCACATACTAAAACATGATTTTTGTTTGCAGACCAATCTCACCAAAAGAATCATTTAAAGTTAATTTTTGAAGATGCACTTTAAATTGCCAAAGTTCACGTATGAATTCGTTGGAACTCAAAGTAAAAAGACAATTTAGAATTAAAATATTGTTGCCATAGAAATATATTTTGAAGGTTGAATATTGTTAATAAATAGATACATGCCTCTACAAGTGAAGATCATCCTGTAAGGAATCTTTTAGTTGAGTGTTGAAATAGGATTTGGAAGCCATTCAACACAATCAACGGTGATAATATAGATATGTATGTTTTAACAATGTGACAAGGCAGAGTGTTAGACTCAAATATACTGCACCAGAAAAGGATATGATGCTGGTTTAGGTGCACAGTTGTCTACTTGGTGCATTCTAACCTTGGCATGAACCCATTTGCATTTGCAAATAAAAGGTCTCATACCTGTTGAAGTCCCTTGTGCAATTTTACACTACTCTGAACACAGCTGGAGTTAGGCTGGTTGCAATTTGGAAAATCAGGTTGATGTGCAGCTTAACCAGCAGCTTTTAAAGAGATCTTTGCAGGTTTAATAAACGCTGAAAAGATAGCACACATAGCTAGCTCTCAGCCTCATACCACTGAACTAGTCAGGCAAAGAAAATCAGCAGGAAATTTTGTGTTTGATTTGGTATTTGTGAGTCGAAGAATCCTGCCACCAATCTTCTTTAGATAACAAGGTGTAGAGCTGGATGAACACAGCAGGCCAAGCAGCATCAGAGGAGCAGGAAAGCTGACATTTCGGGCCTAGACCCTTCTTCAGAAATGTTCTTTACTTTGACTATGTGTAAGGGCCCAATAGGTTTACATTGGTAGAGGATCAAACACTAGGTTAAAGAGGTAAATATGTAGCTGAAAGATTGATGTGGGAAATATGGGTTCGAATTCATGGGACATTGGCATCAGTTCTGGGGTAGGAGACAGCTGTTCAGATGGGAAGGGCTCCACCTGAATCATGCTGAGACGAGAGTCTTGGTGAATTGTAGAACTGCATGACTAGGTCTGTGGATACAGCCTTAAACTGAATGGTGGTGGGGAGAGGTGGTTAGTGATCAGGCTGATTGTTATCAGAAAATAAAAGGAAGGGACGGAATCTGAGTGTACCAAGGATCCAAAGAAATGTATGAAAAGTTGATAATAGAACAAACTTAAAATCTTTGTATCTTAATGCACAAAGCATTCAGAATAATGTAGATAAACTGATGGTGCAAATTGAGGTAAATGAATACTTGATTTGATTTATTATTGTCACAAGTACTTAAGTACAGTGAAATGTTTTGTTTTGTGCACAGTATGGGCAGATCATAACAGACAAAGCTCATAGAGTGATTGAACAAAACAAGGAATAAAAAGTCATGGCTGCAAGAAAGTACACAAAAAGCATGATCAACCTTAGATTTGAAATTTGAAGGGTCCATTCAAAAGTTTAATAACAGCGGGGAAGAAGCTGTTCTTGAACCTGTTGGTACATGTTTAAACTTTTGTATCTACTGCCCGACAGAAGAGGTTGGAAGAGATTATAACCTTTGATGAAGTTGGCTGCCTTTCTGCGACATTGGGAGGTGTAGATGGAGTTAATGGATGAAAGGTTGGCTTGATGACATGGAAGGTGATAGTCTGGTTTGTGTTCTCATATGATCTCATGGCTATTACGGAAATATGGTTAAATGGAGATATCATTCTGGAATATTTGACCTTTTTGAAAGACAGTAGGGATGGAAAAGTTGAAGGGGTAGCACTGTTAGTAAGAGGTGAAATGAGGACAGTTCTGAGAGATAATCTGAGCTCGGATGATGTAGAATCCACTTGGGCTGAGGTGAGAAAAAAGGGAAAGATGACATTAATAGGAGTAGTGAACAAACCCCCAAACATTAACCACTCTGCAGGAAAGGCTATAAATCAACAAATAACAGGAACATGTAAGAAGAATAGAGCAATAATCATGAGTGACTTTAATCTTCATGTTGATTGGGTTAATCAAATTGAAAAGGGTAGCTACAACTACAAATTCATGGAGTACAATCAGGATAGTTTCCTAGGGCAAGATGTCAAGGAGCCAGGTGAACAGGCTATCTTGGATCTGGTAATGGGGTAATGAGGCTGATTTAATACATGACCTCTGAGTAAAAGATGCCCATAGAACTAATGACCATAACATGACAGAATTTAATATTCACTTTCTGTTTCTAGGCCCAAAACGCCAGCTTTCCTGCTCCTCTGATGCTGCTTGGCCTGCTGTGTTCATCCAGCTCTATACCTTGTTATCTGCAGTTCCTAATATCTCTGAAAGAATTTAATATTCAGTTTGAATGTGAGAAACTTGGGTCAGAAACAACTGTGTTTAACTTAAAATAAAGGGAATTACAATGAAATGAATATACAGTTAGCAAAAGCGAACTGGGCAGATACAGTATCAGCAATGACAGTAAGCAAGCAGTGGCAGGCATTTAGGAAGTTAATTCATGACTCTCAGCAAGAATACATCCCAATAAGGAAGAAAGATTCTAACAGAGATATAAACCAACCATGGCTAACGAAGGAAGTTAAAGAGAGAATCAACGCGAAAGAAAAACTATATAAGGAAGCCAAAGTCAGTGAAAAGCCCCGAAGATTGGGATAAAGTCAGAATTCAGCAAAGGAGGTCTAAAAAGGTAATGAAGACAGAGAAAATAAATTACGAGAACAATATGAATGAGGAATATAAAAGTTGACAATAAGAGTTTCTTTAAATTTATAAAAAGAGAGAGGCTGAAGTGAACATCAACCCATATGAAGTGAACATGGATCTGTGGAAATGGTTATGGAGAACAAAGAAATGACAGAGGAGTTAAACAGATATTTTGCATCAGTCCCCTTAATACGAAAATGTACAGGGGTGGGAATAAGTACCATTACCATCACTAGAGAAGCAGCATTAGACAAACTAATGGGGCTAAAGGTAGAAAAGTCGCCTGGCCATGATGGCTTGCATCTTAGGATCCTGAAAGAGGTGGCTACAGAGATAATGGATGCATTGATTCTAATTTGCCAAAAATCCTTAGATTCTGGAAAAGTACCAGAGGAGTGAAACTGCTAATGTGACACCCCTATTCGAAAAGGGAGGGAGGCAAAAAGCAGGTAACTATAGGCTGATTAGCCCAACATTTTGTTGAAAAAAGAAGTGGAATCAATTGTTAAGGAAATTGGGTGGTGGTGTTGTGGCACAGTGATTAGCACTGCTGCCTCACAGCACCAGGGACCCAGGTTCAATTCCAACCTTGGGTGACTATCTGTGTGGAGTTTGCACGTTCTCCCCATTTCTGCATGGGTTTCCACCAGATGATCTGGTTTCCTCCCACAGTCCAAAGATGTGCCAGTTAGATATTGGATTGGCCATGCTAAATTACCCATAGTGTTCAAGGACGTGTAGGTTAGGTGCATTAGCGACAGAAAATGCAGGGTTACAGGGATAGAGTAGGGTGATGGGTCTGGGTGGATGCTCTTCAGAGGATTGGTGTGGATCTGTCGGGCCAAATGGCCTGTTTCCATACTGTGGCGATTCTATGAAATAATAGCAGAACATTTGGAAAATCATAATTTAATCAAGCAGGATCAGCATGGCTTCACGAAAGGGAAAATTTGTCTAAGTTATTAGTTTTTCAAGGAAGTCTCAATCAGAGTAGATAGAGGGGAACCAGTAGATGTGTTGCATTTGGACTTCCCGAAGGCATTTGACAAGGTACCTCATAAAAGGTTAAGTCATGACTGCCCACGGTGTTGGATGTGGCATATTGGCATGATTAGAGAATTGACTAATGGGCAGGAAACAGTAAGTGGGGATGAGGGGCTGTTTTTCAGATTGGCAGCTTGTAGGCATCCACAGGGACCAGTGCTGGGACCACAACTGTTTACTAATGACTTAGAGGAAGGAAGTGAATGTACTGCAGCCAAATTTGCAGATGACACAAAAATAGGTGGAAAGGCAGGTTGTGAGAGGGATACAAACAGTTTACAGAGAGATATTGATTGGTTAAGCAAGTGACCAAAAGTTTGGCAAATGGAGTATAATGTGGGAAAATGTGAAGTTGTTCATTTTGAAAGGCAGAACAAAGAACAGAGTATTATTTAAATGCAGAATAGCTGCAGAAAGCCACAATATAAAGGAACTTGGAAGTACATGTACATGAAACACAGTAAGCTAGCATACAGACACAGCAGATAAGCAGGAAGGTTAATGGAGCATTGGCCCTTTTTCAAGGGAGTTGGAGTATAACAATAGGGAAGTCTTCTATGACTCTGCAAGTTGCAGGGGTGACCACATCTGGACTACTGAGTAATTTTGGTCCCTTTATTTAAGAAAATATTGTTTCATTGAAAGCAGTTCAGAGAAAGTTTACTAGGATGATCCACAGTTCAGAGGGATTGTCTTATGACCAAAGGCTAAGCAGGTTGGGACCCTATTCATTGGAATTTAGAAGAATGAGATGTGACCTCATTGAAACATTTAGAATTCCTAAGGGGCTTGACATGGTAAATACTCAGAGGATGTTTTATCCTCATGGAAGAGTCTAGGATCAGAAGTCATAGTCTCAGAATAAAAGAGTGCCAATTTAAGACAGAGATGAGGAGGAATTTCCTTTCTCAGACAGTTGTGCGTCTTTGGAACCTCTTGCCAAAGAAAGCGGTGGGGAAGAGTCCTTGTGTATATTTAAACTTGCAATAGATGGTTTCTTGATTAGTAGGGGGATCACGAGTTATGGGGAAAGGGCAGGAAAATGGACATGAGGCATGTCAGATCAGCCATGATGGTACAGAATGGCAATGCAGGCTTGAGGGGCTGAATGGCCTATCCCTGTTCCTATTCCCTATGGTCTCATGACAGATTTAATAAAAGGAGGTTCTTGACTTTAACATGATACAGTTTATACATAATAGCAATTAGATACAAGTTACATTAGTTTTATAGGGCTCTTCTGATGCAATGGTAGTGCCCCTACCTCAGAGCCAGAAACTGGGGTTCAAGTTCCACTTGCTTCAGAGATATGTACTAACATCTCTGAATAGGTTGATTAGGAAATATCTACATCAACTCATTAGACAGTCTTACTAAGAGTAGGATGACACCTAGGTTGGGGTCTCGTGGCAATAGAAATAATCCTACTGCTGGGGCAAGTTAAAGTCCCACTTGGTCCAGAGGTTGATTAAAATATCTAGGAGGAGACCTAGGTCTGCTTGCCATGATAGCCTAAGAGGTTCTACCTTATTAGCATTCAAACCTGTGTGACATCATCATATTGGGTGAAGTTTAATGCAATCTCCAACATTACTGCTTTTAAAATCGTTACTTTGTACAATACATAACTGTTATCCTATATCACTTACTGGAAGCATATATATCGACATTAAATAACCAATGGCCAGACCAGACTGATTGGCCACAGTTAAATATGCCAAAGCATTCACTGCTCGAGTTCATCATCTACTTGGGTGAAGGCTCATCATTTAGGTGGGTTATAAGAATATAGGTACTGTAGGAAACCATTTGGCTTTTACAGTTTGTTTTTATGATTGTTGCTAGTTTGCTTTCATGTTCTATTTTTTTCTTGGTTGTTCTTTGCTGAATTCTACAATGTTCCCAATCCTCATGCTCATCACATTTTTGGCACATTTATAAGCCTCTTCCTTTGATCTAATACAATCTTTAACTCACTTTGTGAGTCATGGTTGAATTTTTTCAGTGGTGGAGATCGGTTGCTCAGTTGGCTGGATGGCGAGTTTGGGATACAGAGTAATGCTAAAAGCGTAGGTTCAATTTCTGCACTGACTGAGGTTACCATGAAGGACTCTCCTTTTCAACCTCTCCCCTCACCTGAGACATGGTGACCCTTAGCTTAAACCACCGGCAGTTACATTTCTTGTAAATAGGTAACACTATTGGTCCAACACTTCACCATTTGTGGCAAGCTTCTGAAAAAGGGGCAACAAACAAAAAAAAATCAACAAACGCATAGGAGAATTGTTGTTACTGAAATTATGGCCAGATTTTTATTATGGGTTTTAAGACTTCAACTTTGGTAGAAAGTGGGGGAATCGAGTCCTTACATGCCAAAATCAGGACCAGCTCAGCAATTTTACGGAGGTGGCCTCTCTAACATGCCACCTCCAGTCTTGACATTCAATCAAGGAATGCAGGTAAGCTCCTGATCCGGCCAGCCTTACCTGCTAACCCTTCTTTGAAGCATGGTGCCAGTAACTTCCATGCCCCCCACCCAATGGTGGGGAGAGACGTTGTCTCCATGCAGGTGATGGCCTCCTTGAGTGCTGGTGGCAGGGGGCTGTTCTGCGGTCAATACAAAATTAAATCTAATAGGATCCTTAAATATTTAAAATAGCTGCCTGCTTCCATTTGACAGACAACCACCCTACACCAGTACCACTACTTGAAAACTTCATTGGTGGTAGGACTGAAACTGGAAGCTGTCTTGATTTGGCTCCCAACTATTTCAATGGCTTCTTCATACCCCCCATCCCCCACAACTCAGCCCACCAGACTCAATACTTCAAATTGTTTCAAGACTCTGCAGATTATATAGACCGTTCCCAGACTGGTCATTTTAGATGTGGTGATGATTCAAATAAAGCTTGCTTAAAAGAAAACATTGGTCAGTGCCAAGTACTTTCATCATATGGTAATCAATCCATTTTTCCAAACTCCTTTCATTAAACAGCCATTGGCAAACTGGTCTTTAACAAGATTGAATGCTTTCAATTTATGACAGTACTGAATTCCATTAAAAAAGTTTCTCGGAGAACAATTGAGTTTGGCATTTGTTTTCTTGCAGATGCCAATTTGAGGTTAAATTTTCACTGCAATGTAGATTAGGGCACAGAAAATTTTGTGTGGCACAGGTTTATTATACAAATAATGAACGCCATTGGTCGAAGAAATTACATGCTCAGTGCTTAAGTTATATAGGCTATAAATTAAAGTTTGCAAAGAGACAATAGAATTCTTTTGCCTTCTGGGTGATAAAGGAGACAATTAAAGAAACGAGGACACTAATTTTAAAGAATGTTTGACTGAAGTGGCCATCCAATGGCACATTCAGCAATAAACTAAAATGTTAAATTAGATTAGTGTTAGAATTCTTGGAACATCATCTAAAATCAGAACTAAAAATCTTTCATTGTACTGGCATTATTCAGAGGTCAAACAGACCAAAAAGTGTACATAAACACAACTGGTTTCAATGCAAGTTCAGTATTCAGCTGTTTCAATCTAAAAGCCAACAATGCTGTGTTTACAATTGGCTCCAAAAATATTGTACAGATTAACTCATCAATTTGAACAAATGTTCATTCTACATTTTAAGACTGGTCATATAGAGAAGACATGTTATGAACTAACTGTAAACATGTAAAACCAGATGTTATAATTTCAAAACAATTGAAAAAGTCCCACAAAATGCTTCTTTCATTCAAATTTAATCCTTTAGTATAGCTAACGTAGTGCTGTGTTTTAAAGCCAAGAGAAAATGTAGTTTTGAAAAGGTTTACACGTGCTAAATTTTAATACATAATGTAAAGCTAAATTTTATGCAGCAACATTGCAAATATTTGAAATAATATTGTTGCATGACTGATATCAAATGTATACAATTATTGTGAATAATTTACACTTTCTTTGTAATATTTCTATTCGTTCCAATGGGTTATGTTGCATCATAATCCTGCATTCGGCTAGAATATACCAGTAGAACGTAAATAATCTGAAATCAGTACATGATGCCAAGAGATAAAGCTGCAGAGTTTTATGAAAATTTTGATGTCTGCAACAGGAGAGAAACTAAAATTTTTGTTGGCTTGAGCTAAGGAATATCTGTAAAACGGTCCCTTAGGTAATGAAAATGCAGTTGAAACTGTGGTTTAAAAAAAAATTTCTTTGAACAAGATTAGTTTCATTGAAACCATCTGGCTGAATACTCAATAACCTTTTTTTTTCCAGAGGACCAGTAGTTTAGGTAAGATTTCATATGTAGCTCTCCACAAAGTCCAAATGCAATTGCATTTATGATTTCATTAGGTTACTTAAGTCTCAGTCTATATCACACACAAATATTGTGTGTTAAGTGGAACCTAACTGAGTTTGATCCTTTTCTGATTGGCTACCATAATCATCTATGGAAGATATTATTATACCCCACATTGGAACAGCTAACTTTTCAACAATTTATATTTTCAAGTTTGGTATGTGATAGGATAATTTAGATAGTATTACCCAGATGCTCATGACCATGAGCATAAATTATGATGCATAATTATGAACTTCCTTTAAAACCCAGATCTGATTCATTTGCCAAATAAAGCAAAGTGTGCGTCAATATGTCAAAAATGGTTCTAAAACTGGTATCACCAATTTTTGGGATGAGTTTATTTCTACACATTCTGATCAGTTAGATTGTTCTTTTTCTCATGTTGCTTGAATCTTTGCACAGCATTACTGTCATGAAGTGAATACTGATTGGGCTTAGAATTTGCAAAAAAGAAAATCTTTGCAGATGTGGCAAACTTATCCAGCGCAATTTTAATACTTATTTTTAATATTCCCTTTCTTACACCCAAACAGGACTGGAAATGGGCAACCTACCTTTGAACTGTCTTATTTTTGAAACTCTGAACCATTGGATTGTAATTCATAAGAAGACACCTGAAAAATTTGATAGCTATCAACTTGGAACCTGACATAATTCTTACAAAAGTACTCAAGACACAGGCCTGAATAGATATTCTGGCAGAGAAATTTTTTCAGTGTCAAGAACAATACAAACATGACTGGTATTGATAAAACAAAACTTTATGTAGTGATTGTAACGAGGTCAGCCAGGTGGACTTCGTAGAATATGAACAAAACCAGAAGTTGCTGGAAAAGCTCAGCAGGTCTAGCAGCATCTGTGAAGTAAACTCAGAGTTAATGCTTCGGGTCCGGTGACCCTTCCCTTTTGTTCTTGATTTACAGCATCAGCGGTTCTTTCGGTTCTCATAGAATATGAGTTCCCTGATTGGGGCTTTTAATCTGGTCCAATTAGGGAACCCTGGCTGACAGATATAAACAGGAGTGTCAGAGGTTCTGTTCACCCTGGGAGAGCTGGGCTAAGTGTCAAGGACTCTCCACATGTAAATAAAGGGTGACTTGGTGATAGTATACTGGCCTCTGTGGAGTTGTTATTTCACTTTACACTGCAGAGTAAAAATGTCATTTGACCTTACCTATATTAGACGACCAACATGGTTTTTAAGGGAATAGCGAAAGGGAAGAATTGGAAACACTGAGACAATTTCATCTGAGAACCACTCCATTAATGTTTAATTTTTTTAAGAAAATCTGTCAACTTCTTTCTGAGTAAGCGTCAACAGAAGGGCGAGAGCTCCCACTCTAAACGGCCTGACTAAAGTACTTAACTCAATTGCTACACTGGCATAACCAACAGAAATATTCCAGGTAAACACAAGTGCTTCCCCGGCCAGAAAATCTAAACCTCAGTTAGTGGTTATCTGATATCATTTGAAGTTTTTGGATTTCCAACTTGGCTAAGTGGAGAAATCACTGAATCTTCAGCTTCTTCCCACTACACACTATTGAGGAGCAGCATTCACTAAGCACTGGATGTTTTTCAAAATGATAAAGATGTATAGACACGGCTTGCAGCTCTCACAGTTGCAATCAGGCAGGCAGTCTGGTCACGTTGGTGATTGCTCATACATTTGTTCAAGATGAAAACTGGCTCCACTGAATACAGAAGATGTTCAAAGAAACTTACATTTTCTTACTTGTCTATGCTCACCATAACTTCCTGGCTGAGAAAGGATACAAAATCATTGTCTGGTATACCAATTTTGTCCATGTTCACTCCCATAGTTCTGTAATCATCTACCACTAGGATGGAAACATCACTGTCCATTAGATGGAACTCATTGTCTGTGGTCAACATTTAAACACACGAGTAAGAACCCAAAAAAAAAAATCCAAATAACTAAATTCAAATGAAATAAAGAACACTTCTTCACCAACAATTGGCCTTTATAATGATCATGAAGCACAGCTATTGCTCTGGCTGTTGTCAGAGAGTGTAAGTTTTTATTAATCAATTGCTACATGTTAGATTTAACAAATAATTGAACTCAACAATACTTTTAAAATAATGACAATCTCATCCAGTAACACACTTGCTGAACAATGCCAAATGATTAATGAAAATGACTTATGTTAAATGTTTTAATTTAACATAAGAAAATATTCAATTCATATCAAGAAACTGAAACATAGCAGTTAATGAATATTTAACACGAATAATTATATGGACCTATAACAGTACCTGGTTTAGAATTATTATTCACAATAAAGACATGTGATGTCAAAATTGCAGTGCATAAGTGAATCACCTGGATTTAAGGTCTTAACAGGAAGATATTTTACTTGAAGCAATGTGCTACATATCAACTTTAGGTATAAACCCACCACATATTTCCTATTTCATGAAATAAATAATTTAAAAGTAACCATTTGTAGAAGGCACTTGTACAACAAACACAAGGGAATAGAAGACACTTTGTGTGATATACAATCTATCCCTTGATCATGTGTTCAATCATAATTCCAACACCCGAAAATGTAGCATAATGATCTAGAAAGGGCAAGCTGAGATGGAGGATTATGAATTGCTAATTTTTATGCACAATGTCAATTTTAAAAACCCTGATTGTATGAAGAATCTTACAAAAGTGCTCTCATCTGACCAGCTGGTTATTAATGGAAAACCACCTCCAAACTGACCACCAGAGAGACTGGCAACTACTAGTCCGTCACTGGAAGAAACCGCAACTTCTTATTTTTCATTCCAAGAGGGACAGAATGATAACTTCAGTTAAATAAGGAATCAGATTGTTCTGGACTGACTTTTTTATTCACCTGAATTAGGGACAGAACAAGTAGAATGTTTGAATGGCTGAGAGAACCACAGATTAAAGTGGTAGCTTTAAACACCATTTTAAGATAATGCAACAATTTAAAAGTATTGGCACATCATAATATTTGGACAGATGCTCATCATCCATTTATTACACACCATGTTAAATTTCCATATTTGGTTTGCTGTAGCACTTTCATGACCATGTAGCAATAAGTTAATGCATGGAGCGTTTTTTTTTAAGTTTCAAACCTATACAGGAAGCAAATCTCAGAACAGTACTTAAAAAAAGTTGCATGAAATCTCTTCCCATCTTAGTTTTATAATATTACAGAGTCTCCTTCTTCATATTCCTGTCACCATGACTATGAATCTTAGATTGCCAGGCATGTACATCCATCATCTTTATCACTGAGAGAACCAACGCTTACCCTGCTGTGTAGGAAACACAGTATTAGTTTGACGTTGGCTGCAGTATTTACAAAGCCTTACAGGATTCTACTCTTCTCATATTTCTAATCAAAACAAATTAATTTTTTGTTCTTTACCGGCAATGCTATTCCAGTGATGTAGTGCCTACCTCCCGGGGAGGTGATGGCCTAGTGGTATTATTGCTGGACTGTTAATCCAGAGACCCAGATAATGTTCTGGGGACACGGGTTTGAATCCCGCCATGGCAGATGGTGGAATTTGAATTCAATAAATATCTGGAATTGACAATCTAATGATGACCGTGAATCCATTGTCAATTGTCAGAAAAACCCATCTGGTTCACTAATATCCTTTTGGGGGAGGAAACTGCCATCCTTACCTGGTCTGGCCTACATGTAACTCCAGACGAACAGCAATGTGGTTGACTCTTAACTGCCCTCTGGGCAATTAGTGATGGACAATAAATGCTGCCTAGCCAGCGACACCCTCATCCCATGAATGAATAAAGAAAAAAAGCACAGCACATTAGCATGGAGGACTTGTATCATTTTTGGTGATACCAATTTATTTAAAATCCAGGTTAAAGATTCTCTCAGCCACAACCTCATATCCCACGGAAGCTAACCCTGTGGTCTGAATGAGTGTGGCAATGCAAGATCTATGTTCAGAGCTTCGCATGACCTAAGACTTTTAGGGCGGCACGGTGGCTCAGTGGTTAACACTGCTGCCTCACAGCGCCAGGGACCCGGGTTTGATTCCACCCTTGGGCGACTGTCTGTGTGGAGTTTGCACATTCTCCCCGTGTCTGCGTGGGTTTCCTCTGGGTGCTCCGGTTTCCTCCCACAGTCCAAAGATGTGCAGGCTAGGTGGATTGGCCATGTGAAATTGCCCGTAGTGTTCAGGGATGTGTAGCTTAGGTGGGTTATGGGGATGGGTCTGGTTGGGATGCTCCGAGGGTCGGTGTGGACTGGTTGGGCCGAAGGGCCTGTTTCCACACTGTAGGGATTCTATGATTCTAGACCTTTGCCCACCAGATTGGACCAGATTGCATTTTACTTCTGTTTGAGTGGTTTTCAATGTTCTAATACACCACATCACACATTCCCTTAAATGGATTATAAATATATATTCACTTCAAATTATTAGTACTTATGCAAATTCAGTCATTTTATTTGGCACAATACCAGGGAAAATTAAGTTTGAAAACTATTCCTGCATTTCTATTTTCTTCCATCCAGATTGCCAAAATGCAATTTAGATGGACATGTGTACCTATTTTTCCCGTCAATGAATTTGGGTACTTTGGAGTATCATGAATTATGTACATCATGAATGCATGTAACCGTTTTGAGAAATTTAGTTTGATCCATGCAGTCAAAAATTGCAAGAATCAACTGATAATCACTTAAAAGCTAAATTAAATCTGTGTTGTGCTTATTAAATGGTACATTAAAACAGATTATTAAGTAACAGATTTAATATAACTCTCACTGGACAATATACAAGAATACTTAATGTAGGTTTAGTCAGCTTGCACACACCTTTACACAGCATTTGAAGCCCCATTAGCTCTTTAAAACAAAAAATGGCTATTGTAATATATAATCAGTTTTCAGCTTTGGCTCAGAGGTAACATTCTTGCTCTTAAGTAAAATGCCACACTCTCCTGGATTTCACGACACTGTAGCAGTGTGTGCATTTAAGATACTTCTTTAACTGTTAAGTTCTTTGAGATAGTCTAAAGTGATCAAGATTTCATTATGACCAAAATATGGAACATATACAACATATGCAAATAATATATTATGATTGCAACTTTTTTTCTTCAGCGTTCTTCAAAATAAATAGGTGCTAACTCTTGGGTGTACAATCTTGAGTACATCCACCCTCTGATACCTATCCAAGTGGCAATTCCTCAGGTTTTGAGGTCCACAGGACACATTGTAGCTGTCTATTCTGCTATGGAAGGCCTGAAAATTGATCAACACCTCACACAATGTCCAGAAATTTGCAATTTTCTGAATGGTTCATTGAAATTGATCGGGAGTGACAATTCTGATAAAACTTTCCCCTTCCTAATGTACTATTACTAGTTATTTATTTTGCAAGGCTGTCTCTGCTCTTTCATCACCAAATTTTCTCTATTAGTCCAAAAATAATGATTTCGTTTCTGAAGTCGTATGACTTATAAGGTCAAAATATGTGAAATTAAGCCACTCTCTAGGTCTGGAGCATTTAATTTAAGCTAGCACACAGCAGAAGGAAAAGCTACATCGCTGGAACTGGCAGTTAGATAGATTGTAAGGATCATGGACCTATATAACTTTCCCAGGTATGTATATATATTTCAAAATATATATTCAATCTATATTCAAAACCAACACTATATAAAATAATGGTATCTCATTTGTGGCCTGTTCTGTGATCAAAACAGCTATCACACTGGCCGATTAACAATCACTGGGCAGATAAAGTACTTCCAGTTTGAGGTGTCTTGAAAGATGTACCAGTAATCAGTTTTATAACAATACAAGTTGACACGTTTTCTTCATAGCTATCCAAAGTTATTCAATTTCTTCTTGGGGTCTATTAGTGGAAAAGAGAATGAAAGGATATATGCTTTGCATGATATGGAACACAGTCTCTGTGTTCCATTGTTACACAGAAACAAATTAAAGTGCCAACTTCACAATTTCTATTTCATGCTATCAGTGAATTGCGTAAACAGAATACATAAGTTGGACAGTGTGACAGACAGCCCATTTATTCTGCTCTTGGGAAAATTCTTCACAACTTGGTTCTGAAATAAAATAGAAAATCTATTCTTTCAGTTAAACTATTTCAACATAATCAGTAACAGCTGTTTGGCTGCTCTTCATGGTTATCAACGTAAGTTACTCTCTTAGCCTAGCAATCAAATAAGTGAACAACAACACATTAATGACTAATACATTGGAACAATTTGGTTGAAATTGAACATGCAATTTTGTAAAACATCCTGAAGCACTTCCATTTTACTGAAGTATCTACATGTGCTCACCACTGTATGCTTAACTGAGAAAAATTATATCCTTCGTGACAGGCACAAAGACAGACTATCCCTCCTCATCCTTCAGGACCAGTGAAAAACCTTCCATACAGTTGATTGCACCATTCTCCTCCAATGTTTCTCCACTGTCATCTAACTGAATGAGATCACTTTTTAACAATCTTACCCAATTGTCATCAATAGCTTGTGTTTCCATTCTCTTATAACAGTGGTGTCTTCAAGATCTATCCTTGGTTTTCTCTTACCTCTCAACTACATGCTGCTGCTCATGAAAAACAGGCTGAATTTTCACTTAGCGGTGCTACTATCTGTAATTTCTTGCCATACACTATCTCTAAGAGGCTGGCAGCTAATTAAAGGCCCAATGAAGACCTCCCTGCAATTTTCCAATTGGGACACATGGCCTGACAGTGTGGCCATTTTGCTTTCTTTTAAAACTTTGTGACAGCTTTTCAGAGAGTCACATTCTTTCACCTACCCTAGCAGCTTCCACCTCGACTAATTTGACTGCCATTCTTTCTGGAATGTCTCCTATTGACACTCCAGCCTCTGGTGACCACCTGACAGGGGTGGCCACATAGCATAGGCGTGGGTTCCTGACACACATTTCTCCAGATGGCAGAACTGGAGGTCCACAAAATGAAATTTCAGCTTCATATCCATTTCTACTCGTATACTTACAAAATCCAGCTTTACCCTTCACACCGCCTTTCTCCACCGCTCCAAAGTCTCTGAATGGTCAGACTGCCTGTCTGACACCCATTACTAGAACCTTCCTCCAATTAACTATTGGGAAGAACTAAAGGCGTTGTTTTTGATCACTGTCACAAACCCATTCCACTCGTCTCCTTGGCAATTGTCTGTGGTTTAACCAGACTGTTTATAAACTCTGACTTATATTGAACTCAGAGATAAATTTTCCATCACATTATGCTGTCATTTAGACCACTGACTTTACCACCTACTCTGCCTGTGCAATAGCCCTTTTTGTTGCCTGCAGACCTGAAAATTTAAACGAATCCCAGGCCAACTGCTGACATTCTACCTTCCATAAACTTCTGAACATCCAAAACCCAACTGCTTCTGTTATAATGCACATCAAATTTCATTCACCCAATACCTTTAGTCTTGCTGACCTGCAGAGGTCCCTTGTTAAGCAATGCCCTGATTTTAACATTCTCATCTTTGATGTCAAAACCATCCATGGTCTGACCCTTTCTCTCTGTAATCTCCTCCAACTCTACAATATACTGAAGTATCTGCACTTCAATAATTCTGATCTCTTGAACATGCCAATCTTAATTGCTCGCGTATTGGTGGCATGCTCCAGTAACTGAGACCATAACATTTGATCCCTCTGACCAAGATTTCGGTAATCGGCTCTATATTGTACTTGGAGCACCCTTGGCTATTTTATGAGATTAAAGGTGATATATTTATTTATTTCATTAAGAAAGGATGTAAAATCATTGGAAGCAGTTTAGAAATTGTTCACTAGAATAATACCTGGAATGGATAGGTTCTTTAAGTAGTATTATTGGGCAGGCTAAGCTATTGGAGTTTAGAAGAGTTACAGGTGACTTGATTGAAACATACAACACCCTGAAGGATTTTTACAGGATAGGTGTGGAAAGGATGCTTCTTCTCATTGGAGAATTCAGGGCCAGGGTTACGGTTAAAATTTAGGGGTTGCCCAGTTAAGACAGAAATGACGAGGACTTTTTTCTCACAGATTCGTGAATGCGTGGAATTCTCTTCCTCAAAACACGGTGGAAGTAGAGTCTTTAAATGCTTTAACATAGGGGTAGACAGATTTTTGATAAGGACGGGAGTGAAAAGTTATTGGGATTAGGTAGGAATGTGAAGTAATAAGATTAGGCAGAATTTTACTGAATGGCTCACATGGTCGAAGAGCCAAATGGCCTAATCCTGCTCCTAACATGCATGTTCATACTAAAAACAAGTTGCTGCCATACATAATTCATTCAACTATTTTTGGGAATTGTGGAACTTCCCACTTTCTCCCCTTTTGTGTCCCTAGTTCAAATACCTATGTCAGTCTTAAATGCACCATTCAAATAGTATGTCACACAGTCTTGAGGGGAAATGTTTATTCCCTGCTTGACATCGATGGAAAAGGGCATAGTTCTAAATATGTATCAGTACAACACATGCACCACCTCAAGCAAATCTATACAGATACTTGGCAGGCTGAGAAAAGTGCTGTTTTTTGTCTAACAACATATGGTTTCCATCCATGCAGTTTCTGTCATCAGCTGTATGCTCATGATCAATAGCTTCTCTTCTCAATGTACTTTGCGATCACTTGTTATGTCTATGCTGCAGCCAAGTATGAAATGAGTTCACTGTGCCAATGCAACCTTTCCAGTTATGGAGCTTTGGACCAGGATGCCAGATCTGAATGGTTCATGGAGGTGAAAAATTTACTCCGATAATGTGCCTAACTAAGGTGATAATGGTCTATCAAACAGAATTCTATTAGATGTAAGAAATCAAAATGAGAAGACTGATGTTAGCATTTACATTTATTTTACTTATGCAAATACAGTATTTATATAATGAAATTTGTGTCAATCGTGTACATTGTGACAAATAACTGATCTTCTTTATCTTTGTTGGTTCAGAATATTTTTTCTTTCCTGTTCATTTTTAATATTATGCAAAATCTTCGCCTAACTTTCCCTGAAAAATGGCTTTACAGCAAAAAAAAATCTGTCACAATATTTTCTCCCTCCTGCACTATAGCTAGTATATCTATTATATATATCTCTTCTAATTAAAAAACAAAAATTAGTTATCTTCTTGTATTCTTTGGCCCTTCCAGACAAGCATAGACATATGTGCAAGAAGAAATTTATAGAAACAATTAATCACACACTTTTATAAAGAAACATAAACTTAACTAAAGACCTGGCTTTAACAGCTATATACCTCACCAGAATATCCTGGGGAGTCTGAGAATTGTGGAGTGTAGATATATGCATTTACCTCTTCTGAAACTTAAATATTCTCATTCAACTAACTAATTCCCCATTTTCAGAGTAAAGGCTGTGACATAAGCAAACAAAAAATACACGGACATAAAGGAGTACAACACCCAGCAATCAATATGTGGCATCCTTCTCCAGCTCTCTAAGGTTGTTCAGCTGTCTACATACCAAAGATAAAAAAGAAAAAAATGAAAATAAACTAAATCAAAGCAAAACTTCAAGTAATATTGGGGCAAAGAACTGGATGACATGGAAAGACAAGATTAAGAAAGTTGATTTAGAACTTCAAAGGGATTAAGTGGGGAAAAAAATTGAGCACTGTGGAAAGAGAAGGGAGAAAGAGCGAAAGACTAAAGCAAAAGAACAAAGCACAGCTATTCTAACCTAGATGCTAGGAGACTAAGACATCTTTGGTGAGGCGTGGCCTAAAGAAAATAGAAACAAAATGGCATGGTCTGGAAAAGTTCCATATTGTAAAGGTTACCTTCTGTGTATGCTTTAAAAAGAAAAACATTTACAGCACAAAAAAATTGAGTAATTGGCTAGAGTGGTTTAAAATTGGATTTTTGCATTGTGATATTGTTAAACAGCATTAATTTAACATACAGTGTCATGTTATTTTGATTCTTAATGCACAAACCATGCTTTTAGCTTCGATAAAGCAGCATTCGTTCCGCACAGGTCTGTCCAACCAAACTTGCATATTGCCGTACTGCTGATTCATCATCGGCTCTGCCCTTCTTTCGTCTCTGATAGATGCTATAAGGCATCACTGCATTTTTGTACAGTACAAGAACTTTACGAAGGTCTCGGAAGCTATTTTCATCTTCTGGAAAGATAAAAACAAGTTGTTCAATATTAATTGTAACACAGCAGGCAATTGTTTTATCACTCGGTGAACAGCGTTCTGCAGTCAAGCCGTGTCCAATTTCAAATAAACTTAACTAAAAATGTTCAACTTTGTACCTTAATCAACTTAGATTTACAAAACAGATTCTATTAATCAGATGTAATTTTAAAAAAAAATGCAATCACATGGAGATGTCAGGAAACGAAGGATTAAACATTTGAAGTGTTCACCTTGATATTAATTTATATTAATTCTCTTCATTTGCATTTACAGGTACAATATTCAGTAAACTCATCAGTCCTGAAGAGTTATAGTTTTTACCTAGAAGTTGAATATTTTTCTTTCTAGCCCTCCATTTCATTCAGGTTTTAGACCGAACAATACATATTGGTCAACAGTCGTCTGGGTAAACTGTGCACATGCCTCTGGCCTAACAGTCTACTTATTTTGATTAAGCCTTTGTGACGCATTCTGGCATGTTTTTCTGTCCCATAAATGATAGACAAATGCAAGCTATTAGTAAATACATCCCAATTTATAAAACTTATGAAACTAACTTGGATTATTCCAAATTGAGGGAGATGGGGAAGCTTTTTCTTAAAAACAAAATTGGATGGCAATATGGCGGGTTCTTATTAATGGGCATTCTTTCAATGACAAATGGGCTATAATATATATTAGAAATAAGCTAAAAATTGTTACAGTTCTAACTCCCTTTTTGTTAAATGAATAATAACTTTTAAAGGGTTTTTGCTTACTATTTAAGCAAAATATTGTTTTAACTTTCTAAAATTCAGACAGGTTTCACCAGTATATTTAAAATGAATAGGTAACATCTGTTCACTATTCTAAAATGAAGGAAGATGAACTTAAATTTATACAACATTTCTCATGTCAGAAATAACTTTAGAACCAATAAATTACTTCTGAAATGTTGTCACTCGTTTTTTTAAGTAAAAGTACTAGTCAGTGATGCAGAACTTATTACCCATTCTAAAATGCCCAAAGGGCAGTTAAGTGTCAGCCGCTCTGGAGTGTCATCTAGGCCAAACAAGCTAAGGACAGCAATTTCCTTCCCTGAAGAACATTCATGAACCAGATGGATTTTTCTGACAATTAGCAATGGTTTCAAGGTCATCATTAGACTCTTAATTCCAGATTTTTAAAAATTTAATTCAAATTCTACCATCTGCCTTGGTGTCAATCGAACCCAGGTTTCCAGAACATTATCCATTGCAGAACTTTGGTTCTCTGGGACGTCATCATATTTATTTGGTTAGCCCTCATCCTTCACATTTTCTCTAACCCCTGTCCAATTCCCTACCCCAGCCAAACCCAATGGCTCCTCATACCTTACATAATAGTTCTTGTGCTCTCCATGCCAACTCAGTCAACATCCCCCAACACCACGAACCCCTTATAGATCCCAATGCAAACTCAATCATTATTCTTGGCACAGACTTTTCCAGTTAATTTACACTGCTCCACCAATCAGTTTGACAAATGGCATCTCATTCTTCATTTCACCAATATTTTTAAGAACTTGCCGGATTTTGTTCAGTAATGCAATGTAAATAGTAGTCTTCAAAATTATGAAAGGTTTGATCAAGTAGAGATAAAGAGAATGCTCCCACTTAAGGGAAAAACAAAAGTAGAGGCTCTCAATATAAGATAGTCACCAAGAAGTCCAATAGAAAATTCAGTAAAATGCCTTTACTAAAAGGGTGTTGATAATCTGGAACTTGCAGTTACAGAGAATGGTCGAAGCAAGTAATACAGATGCATTTAAGCGGAGGCTTGATAAGCACAAAAGGGAGAAGGAAATGGGGTCTTATGCTCATATGTTTAGATAAGGAAAGATGACGGTGAAGCATATAGATATTAGCATAGACCCTCCAGGCCAAATGGACCATTTCTGTGCTGTGTATCCTTTGTATAATAAATAAATTGCTCTGGCCCAAGAAGGGAACAAGTTAAACTATAAAGTTTCATTTCTTCATGTAATAAATTGTGGTTATTAACAATTACATATTTTTAAATATTTTCATTTTCTTTGGATTGAATGTGAAAAAAGAGACAATCTTTTGTACTCATCTGTATTATCCTCTCTGTGTCATTTGGCTCACAAACACCCACATTCCTTCTTCACAATTTGAGTTTTTGTTAATCCTCAAATCTCATTGGTCAAGGAGCTACAGTATTATCCCCGTCGTTCACCAAGGTCCCTGCAACCAGCTTGTACTTGCATAACACTACAGCTGAAATAGTTTTTAAAAAGTGCAGGAGAAAGTCTAACAATGCACATTGCTAGACTCCCTGCTCCAGCAAGGTTTAGACCATTATGCTTGATTTAGAACTGAATTTTACAAGAAATTGGTTGAGTCATTTTTGATGAGAGTCGTGGATGGTTACTCTCTGTGATGTCTAATGTGTTTTCTCACACTCTCTCTCCAAACTCGCCTCATTAACCATGCATGCATGCTGTCCCACTTGTCTTATTCTTCCAGTCACCACTGACAGAGGCATTGGCCAATGCCAGGACCTCCAGGGATTCCTGGTTCTCGCTCCATCTTTCAAGATTAAATGTGCACCCAGTCGTGTGCTGGTGATCTACAGCTGACCTGGATGGTTCGCTTAATTTGAACCAAATACTTTTAAAAAAAAAAAGCAACTGGCACCCCACTTAGCCAACAGGGACTGGAAGGCCCTGCTGGATGCACAGTTCCAGAAGTTGCTGCGCCTTGAGGGTGCTCTTAGTTGTGACTGATGGAGGTCTTGTGGAGCAAGCCGTGAGCTTGAGTCACCAAGTTATCACAATGAATTTCTGTCAGGTATTGTCTCTGTCTAGTTTCTATACAGCAGGTGGGAGAATGGGAAACTGCAGATCAATGAGACGAGATGGCATAATAATGAAGATTTTAATACATGCCAATAGGTTTCTCGCCACTCAACACAAGAATCTCATATTGCTGTCCAACACTTGGTTGGAAAATGGCACGTTTTGCTCTCAAAGGCGGGAGGATCAACACTTTCGATCTCAAGCTATCTTGAGGTCTTTCCCAACTTCCCCACCAATGACATGTTCAGAGGCTGAGAATATTCAGTCCACAGTATTTCTCTGTATATTGTTTAAAGTAGCCCATATCTTAATGGAGCACATTGCTTAAAAACTGATATGGGCAAGTACCTCAGGTATTGAAAGAAACTGATCTGTACTGAACTTAACACAATGCTAAATACAAAGTGTTGTATCATAAACTCTTAGAAAATTTATGAAAATATTTATGGGAAAGATTTGGACAAAAAAACTTAAAGAAACTAAATTTACTAATATCATGCATATAGTGAATAAATATTTTGCAAATATGTTTAAGGTTATAGAATATCTGTTTCTCTATATTTGAGACTTAGTAACACTCATATATAGCATACTCTGTTCAAAATACAATAGTTCCTGATCATAGATTATTTTGCTTAAACGGTTAATAACAAACCATCTGTTTAACAATTGGCATTATAACAAGATAATTAAATAGAAAAAAGTATTTGATTAGGCTTTCTTCAAATCAAAATGATCAACTCTTTGTTTAGATTTGATCAGAAAACATTATTCAAGTTCTGAACACAGTTGTTCCTACTTTGATGAAATCAAAAGTAATATAGCAAGTGCTGAGAATCACAATGTATTATAATTTAAAATGAAGAATCTGTTGAAATGTGAAAGCAATTATGCTGCATGAATACAGGCTACTTCATATTGTGAAACTTACAAATAATTAAAATAACTCACCCGAAGACAGATTCACTGTCGAACTTATCACAATTTCATGATTGAATAGCAACACATATATTTAAAAAAACCCATTTCATTATTTTAACCCCCTTGCACATGTTCTTCTTTTCCTTGCATGATTCTTGCAAGCTGCAAATAAAGAATAACTGCTGTATCTGTCTATATAATTGTCACCGAGTTCCAAGAAAAAAGAACAAGCACTGAGATGTTTCAACTTGATAAAGCAGGATATAAATGTAAGGCAAATAGATAATATAAACCCAGATTAGCTCATCAAAGTCTGTCAAAATAGGCCAGTTCACATAATGAAAACGAATTAAAGCATATTTAGAATTCTTAATGACAACATTTGTTTATTCAGGGTGACATCTTTGTTTATGCGTTTATGGGATGAGTGTGTTACTGGTAAGGCCAGGATTTAATGCCTGTCTTTAATTGCCCTTCAATTGAATGGCTTGCCAGGTCATTTCAGAGGGAAGTTAATAGTCACAGACATGATGGGGTTAAAGGGCCTGTTACTATGCTGTATGAGTTTATGACATTACTGTGCATCTGGAGTCATACTCAGGCCAGACTAGGTAAGGATGGCAAATTTCCTTCCCTAAAGGACGTTAGTGAACCAGACTTTTCTTTAAAATGGCAGTTGACAATAGTGCATGGTCATCAATAGCCCAGCTTCTAAGTCCAAACTTCCGCTGAATTCAAATTTCACCATCTTCCATGGTGGAATTCGAATCTGTGCCCCTAAACACGAGCCTGGGTTTTAGGTTACTAGTCCAGTTACACTATCATCATGCCACCTCCTCCAGAAGAATGCATCAGGCAAGATAACAGGCAAAAAACATTAAAACAGATGTAATAATGGAAGAGTTAAAGTACCAAAGGGATGAGCTCCAAGTGATCAAATAACTTCTTCTTTCCACTGTTATGTTTTATATCTTAGTAAGGATAACGGACAAATAAGAAGGCAGACTGACATTCTCCACACATTGTGCTTCCTCCAATCTATCACAGTAAACTTTTTTTTTGGGTGGGGGTGGGGGGTGGGGCACCAGGGGAATCCATCTACAAGTCAGGCTGTTACCCCATGTTAGAAACTGCAGCTACAGGTTGGAATAAAGTAAAGTAATGACCCAGTACACCACTTGCCTTTTAAGGCAAGTGGATCTCACTTGTCATATATTACTGTCAACTGGGATCACAACATAAATGAAGAATGCCACGAATGTAATTTTCTATTATATAAAGAATGGGATCAATTAGAAATTTCTATGAAGCCGACTTTTGTGCTCGCACGTGCAAACTTGACTCAGATAAGGTCAGAAAGGCAGAGTTCTTCAGAAACTTGCATATGAAACACACACCAAATTAATTTTTTGCACAATCAGGATCTGAAATTAACAGATTAAACTACTTACTCTGCACCTATATAAAAATCTTAAAACCAATTTATTAAATGAAGCTTCTGGGCATTCCTGTTGCCAGTGATCACTTTGCTTTCACTTAAGGCTTAATCAATTTAGTCAATTTCAGGGAAATTCATTGAATGGTTCCCTCTGTGGTTGGTTTTCTTATGTAATTTTACTCTGCCTACCTCAATTATGCACCACGTTTGTATTGCACCACCCTCATGCAATTTAGCAGCAGCACAGGTGCTTGCTGGTGCCAGGACCTTACAGTGTTCACACTTCAGGTGCTGTTCTTAAAACCCTAGCTTTAAATTATGCCAAGCCCTGCCAGCCTGGTCTGAAGTAGTCATCCAGATCAATGTGATATCCATGGTCCTCAGGAATGCACAGCAATACTGCAAGAAAGTTAATAACCTTTTGTGGTCTGTAAGAGTAAATACCACCATCTACTCCTTGCTACGTCACACCACTCCAGCTGCCACCAACCAAGGCTCATGGTTTACCATGCCTAAAATTTCACGCAAGATCTTCTCTCAAAGGCTCTCGATCACCTCATCCCCCAAAACATTGAGCTATTCCTAACCTCTGTACTTCTTACACACTTACTTGGGATACCTTTTCTGACTGATGAAGAATTAGGCCCGTGATAGGCTGTAATCCTCCTGGGCTGGATTAAGGACTGCTCGCCTTTGACTTTCAGGCATGACCATTGTGCTTTTGTCACTTAAGCTGTGCCACATGCTGTGGGTGTTACATTAATGTAGTATGGTGTCAAACAGCAATATGTCCACTCTCTTGACTGTTCCTTGCTGGCAAACGTGACAAGCTGCCTGGTTTTCTGTCAGCACTAAAAGACATGGCAGAGATGCTGAGAGCATCCAAGTAAACATAAAGTGAGTAAGCACTAATAAAACAAGCTTAGAGCCTTAAGCTGCACCCTGCTGCCATGCATGAGCTTGGTGCTTGGCCCTGACGACAAAGTGGCCTGACAATAGTATTACAAAGTAAGGTGTCTACAAGCCCAAAAATATAGTATTGAAGTGCTGAACTGTATTATAAGACAGACAGAGATGTGCCACCATGATGTGTTGAAGGTGGTGCTTTGTTAATGCCAACCTTCTTGGATGGAAAATGTAGCCCAGGCAATGTGCCCTGAGATGTTGGGGAATGCTGGCCAAGATGGATGTTCAGAGGAGATACTGGTGAATTCCAGCTACCAGGTTACCATTCCCACTCTCAAGTCTGGAACTGGAAGCATCTGGTTTCTCTCTGGTATCTGAGAAGACAGTAACTAGTATATAAGTGAGACAAAATTAACTAATAAGGAGATGTTAATGCATGCAAATAGGCCCCTCACCACTCACTCGTGAGATTCTCATCCAGCTGCTGGAACATTAAAAGAAAATCAGACATTTTATTCTAGCCATTGAGAATCTCAGATTTTCATTCTCACTGTATTTTCCCAACTGTTTCACCACGGCCTATATCATTCAAAGGTTGGGAAAATTCCATCCTTAAAAGAAATTTGGCAAAATGTTTCAAAATGATGTTAAATATCCAACATGAAGGCAAGTTATATACATTCTCCAATATTCTTTCCTAACTGTAATCAGTGACCAACATTTACAACAAACATTCACAGAAAATGAACTGACGGAACAATGTTAAATTGATTGCAATCCCCTAAACTGCTTTTAATTCTAATAAATCCTAATGCCAACACCACCTCTCCTGGGCACCACATGTGAACAAGAAAGCTTTCTGAATCAGTAACTGAAAGCACTAATGTGATAAACATAAATTTCAAGTAAATGGATTAAACATAATTAACATTAAATGTTTTCTAATCACTCATCGGTTGAGGCTAATTATAGGATTAGCAATGGACTAAAGACGCATTCCTTTGGCAAATTACAGGTTTCAAAAAGGAGTTCAACCCTTGATGTAAAAAAAACAACTGAGGACAGCCTCTTTCAGTTTCACCAAATGGTAATCTTGATTTTTAGTAATGCATTACCATTAAAGATATTGAGAATGTTAATTGTTCAAAGTAGACTGTATTCTGGGAGCTGGGAAAGTAACATTACACAAAGTAGGTAGAAAAGGATTAAGATCTCAATTGAGTTAATGTTAGAACGCATTTTCTATATAGTTCATTTAAAATAATACATGTTTACAAAGAACTAAAAAGACTAGAATTATCAGTTGATTGATAGGTTTCAAAATCAGAAATTGCTGACAAACTCATCTGTGGGGAAAAAATAGAGTTAATGTTTCAAGTTAACTTAGTTATGATGAACAGTCACCAAACACAAAACATTAACTCTGCTTTCTCCCCATAGATTCTGCCAGATCTGCTGAGTTTCTCCAACAATTTCCATTTTTATTTTAGATCTCTATCATCTGCAGTTCTTTGTTTTATTATTCCAATTATACGTGTGTCATTTTAACAGGAAAATTGGCAAAATATAGAAAACGTATCAGGGAGGGAATATGTTCATCCATACTTGCACAATGCCAAGGAAGAGATGCCTGTTTTTAAGCTGAACTATTCATTATTCCTTCAAAATTATGTTAAGTCAAGAATTTTCCTCAACTATGATGGCCCTTTAGTCAAACAGCTCATCGACACGCATGGTAAAGCTATTTTGAGGGGATATCAAAGGGTTGGAAGAACGTCTGGAACATTATGGTATCAGGGATTGCAGTTTTTGAATGGTACATTAAGCTTAACCTCTGTTCAATGGAGCAGATGGATGTTACAAGGCTGTGAACAGTAACTTGGCTTTTCAATGTCACCGTCACGATTCAACTTTCATCTAATAACATCAGGACAAAAAGTCGCATCTTTATTTATCCTGGTACTGCTAATGTTTGTCAGCATTTTATTTAAATTGAAGTTGAGCTTCTGACACAATATTTCCCCATCACTCCTATATCCAACTTCCTAAGATCACGTGCCTTTGCCAAAACCTCAGACCATATGCCATTGAAAGCTTCATTGAAAATTTATCATATCCAGATTTAGTTATTCCAATGTTCTCCTGAATAGCCATCATCCTCTCCATTCCCTGAAGTCCAGCTCATTCAAAGTTCTGTTGCCTGTATCCTATTTTGCACCATGTTTGCTCACTTCTCACACCTTCAATTTAATAGCTTACATTAACACATGGGCTCTCAACACCTCAAATTCAAAACTCTCATCCTCATCTTTAATGGTGATATAATCTGAGCTCTATAACCTCCTTCAGTCCACAAGTTCCTATTTCACTGCCCCTTGTGCCTCCTTTCTCTCTAATATTCATGAGCAGTTGCCTAAGCTCCCATGCTGTGAAATATTGCATCTTCACGTACTTCGTTAACAAACAACCACAATCTTTGGTGCCACCTCCTAATATTATCCATTTTTTGGACAAGTGCCTTTTTAAAATCATCTTTTAAACATTATTCTACAATGAAAACAAAAGCATCTAATTTAAGGTTCTGTGAACTCTCCTCTTAACTTTGTTACAGCAAGGGCACAACTGAATGAAAATTGCTGTGAAACACATTGTTGCAAGCTTGGTATTAGGTATTATATAAAAGTAAAATTTTGATGAAACATAAAAATTGGAATCCAGTGGGAAGACAAAATCCAATGTAGAATATAACAATTGGATAGTCTGCAACTAGGGCCCCACCAGAATTTGACAAGTGACTGATTTGTCACTGCTTGTTTGTGCCCCAACAAGTTAAGTTCCATCCAGAGTCTGCTGGGACCACGATGTTGTATGAATAAACTTAGCTGCTAACTTCATGACTGAGGGTCAACATACCATAAAATTGCCCAATTTCTGATCATCTCCAAAACAATTCTCTATAAAAATGGAGGTAACAACTTTCAAATTTGAAAACTAGTAACATTGTGTAGTCTCCAAACTGTTCAAAGTATTTCTGTTCAGTTATACATAAAGTTGTCCTAAATGTTTGTCCAATATGGTACGTATAGAGTTAGTGGAGCATTTAGCAGGAACATCATCGACAGCCAATCCGTCAATCAGCTTAATTATTATTACTGGGTCAGTCAAGCTCAAATACTACTATTCTATCACACCACTGGACATCTATCCCAAGCTGCCTTTGTCAACTTAGACTAACTATAATGGGTAAACTGCACAATTAAACAAATATTTGGCATAGAACTTAGTCATTTTGTGAAATCTATCACTAGCTTTAAATTTCATGTTTAATCTGTTAAATTCTCCAAGTAGTCCTTAAGTTTGTGGTCTATTCTGACATTGATCAAAATCATGCAAAAGTGAACACAGCTTGTGACAAATAATTCATATTTTCTCTTATCGAATTCCTTAAGATTACCTTGTCTTGACAACACATTTTTCCAATATTTGCAACTACTGTACAGGACCTTTAATTAATGCTCTGTATTTGGCCATTATTTGCTAATTACGGCTCACCAAAACCTACTATGCATGGAGCAGTCTTTTTAAGAATATAGGCATTTGAGAAATATCATTCATATTTAGGATGGGCTGGCATCATGCTCTTTTGTTTTATTCATGCGTGGGTTGTGGGCATTATTGACTGGCCAGCATTTATTGCCCAACACTAGTTGCCTTTGAGAAGGCAGCGGTGAACTGCCTTCTTGAATTGCTGCAGTCCACATGTGGAAGGAAGGTGGAGAGTCCAGCTGAAGCAACTTTTCTCCCAGAGGAATTGCAACAGTTACTCATATCTTGAGATACTGAAGAGAATAATGTATCAAAAGAAAGAGCACGTATGTGACAATGCTTACAAATTTCTGTACAGTGTTTAGTTTCTGCCAACTAAAAACTTCAATCTAAATATTTATGAATAAGGCAATCTACATTAATTTAAAGATGCAGCACATATTTGATGCAGAACAACAGATTGATTGAAGTGCTTCACACTACTATATGCTATCTCAGAAGATCTCTGCTCTTACTTTCTGACTGTGGTCACAATATCGCTAAGAATAGAATCTCTGTCTGTTCATGCAGTACTATTTCTAGCACAGCACTATTTACAGCACATTCTGCCTACACGTCTGTGCCAGCCAAGAAACAGCTGTGCAGCCTAACCTCACCCTACAGTTCTTGGTGTGTAGCCCTGTAAATTACAGTACATGAGAAGTGAATCTACCACCCTTTCAAGGCTGCAAGTTCAAAATCACCCACAAGGTGAAACTAATCTCCATTAAGAATCTATTAATGCCATCTCCTTCTCCAATATATGCCTTTCTACATTTAGGGTTAGATAGCACAAGTTGCCTTTCTTGAATTAACAGTCCAAATTTCTTTTGTAAACAAAACTCTGTATGACAACAGCTGAAAGTGTACCATGACTAGTGTAATAAAGCTACATAATTATCCAATTTAATAATAGCGATCTTTTAAGAGTTTTTGACTAATGGACCTAGACTATACTAAACTTATTTCCTCTTCATAAGGCTCTCACTGCTCATATATTGTTTTAATGTCAATATCTGATTGCATTATACCTAGGTAGATACCGTTCCAAGCCACTGAGGTTATTCTTTCTCCATTTAATATTTTCACATTTGAATTTTCTATATTCTGCTCCATAACAACTGTAAACCTAATGATTCTGTGTTCATTGTTTCTTCAATGATACCTTACTGAAACATCTATAATTTGTCCAATTTCATTCCCCAAAGATCCAGCACTACCACCTTTCTGGCTGATTGCAAATGTACATAGCAAGGAAGTTCTCATGTACAAAGTTCAGAAACTCCTCTCAGTCTTTGGGTGGAATCTTATAGGGAGCTAAGTGACATGGGCTATACATACCAACAAGAAACAAGAGTAGGCCACTCGGCCCTTTGAACCTGCTCCACCATTCAATAAGTTCATGGTTCATCTGATTTTAACCTCAAATCTAGGTTTCTGCTATGGTGGGATGTGTGGCAGAATTAGGCAATAAGTCCAGCTTTAAGACCAGGAGCAATTCTCTACATCTCTGGTCTTTTATTAGCTGCGTGGCACGTTTCTCCCGAGACAGTGGCCAGTTGCCAACTGATAGGGATTACTGCTTGTTAAATGCCCTATTATCAGCCCAATTCATCTCATTAATATTCAATTGCCTATCTGCCCTTTTGTGGTGCAGAGGTGTTGTCCCTACCCCTCAACCAGGAGGCCTGGGTTCAAGTCGCAACTGCTCCAGAGGTGTGTAATAACATCTCTGAACAGGTCGATTAAAAGAAAGATTAATAAAGAAAAAAAGCCTCCCATCTTACCAAACTTGCCAAACAAGCTCATCATCTGAAAATTCAGCAAGTAAACCAGTTTAAACACTTGACAGATTCAGCTTGTCACCTGCTCCAAATGTCTAACATCTTGGGGTGCACCCCACAGGCACCAGACAGACACATCCCACAACCACAGACACTGGCATCAGCATTTGACAACCTCTAACAATGCTCATGACACATCTTTAATTTGCTTACAAGACACTTCTACACTTTAATGTTGTACTTCAGGCTCTAACAGCAACTGTCACTGTAATACTGCAGCAAGGATACTGTGCACTCAGGGACATGCAAACAGCTCAGGGACTAAACCAGGCTGCATCTTCAGGCTCTTCATTTGCTGTCCAGTACTCACTCACTCAGAGCATACCTGGATGCTTGCAGCATCCCTGCCTTGCATTCCCCTTGGTCTTTCCTTTTTGTGCTTTGATCTCAACAACCAGAGATACCATCTCATGTTTTGCTGTCCTTACATGCTATTTAGCGCAGACATAAAGCTAGAAAGCCTGTCATAGTTGTCAACAGGCCTCAGTCAAGTCAAGGAGGATTGCTCAGAAGGTCACAGCATAGTAAGTCAAGGGCAACCTTTGATACCAGTCCAGTCCTGGGTCAAAATCCTAGAATTCTCTAATGGTACTGTGGGTCAACCCACAGCTGCTGGACTGCAGCAGTTCAAAAATGCAGCTCACCACCACCTTTTCAAGGGCAACTAGGGACAGGCAATAAATGTTGGCTGGCCAGTGATGCCCACATCCCACAATTGAATTAAAAAAACCCCTGCTCAGGGTGGCAGAGTCAGGATCCTCTCCTCTTAAGGGATGAGGAGCTGAATGACAGACAGCACACTGTCTGTCTTTACTCTCTCATTGAATATGAGAAAAAGACAGAGAGAGAGAGAGAGAGAGAGAGAGAATGAGTTGCACAGCTACTGCTGTAGGCACAGGTGGGGAGGTGCACTGAGTGAGTGAGCAGGCAGTGCAGAGGCTCTTGGTGTCCTTGTTGGGGTAGATGAAAGTGGTGGGGAAGATGTTGTAGGCAGTAGTGGAGTGGCAGGGCACAAGCCTTGGTGGGTGGTGGGTACAGTAGTAGAGATATGAATGTGAGGCATCAGAGAGAAGTTGATGGAACTTACCCTGGCTGCATTGAAAAGGAGGACATCAACTTTCTTCCTACAGTACTACATACCCCTGACAGTGTGATCACCCAGGCAGGAACCTCAGACCCAGGCTGGCATATTGTGAAAATGATCCAGTTCTAACACCTTGCTGTATTACATTCAAGTTCATCCCTTTAAGAAAACACATTTGCTTTTTTTTTAAAACCCTAGCTGTGCCTCTAAGACTCAGCTGCAGCAAATCACTACAATGTCTTGGTCATATGGTCTGATTGCCATTAATCCCAATCATTTATGCTCCAGGCAGACACTTGGATTTAATTGGTAGTTTGAAGATTTGATTTGTAATTTGATATTTTTATGATGGGCTATCAGTCATAGTTCAAGTAGCTGCTGAGGTGGTAAATCCTGAGTAAATCGGAGAACCACACTTCCAGGTAAAGATGCACAGGAAAATACTTAATACTAATAAACACGGATGACAGAAGCACTTTGTGGAACACCTGGTCGGTGAGAAGAAGCTGATTACATTTTCCTTTGAAATCATATCTGACAATCAACATGTAGTATTCCCAACTGGTGATATGGGAAAAGTACAATTTAATCTCACAGCAGCAATTCAGTCCTATAGAAACACTGGCATCGTGAATTACTCTTTTAGGAAAATTTGATACTGTGAGATCTAATGAAGTGGAATCCGTGTCATTACATAGACTATGAAATAATTTACGGTTAATTGACTATTTCCTCCAGCTGACAACCATAGAGTTTCATACAAATTTCAGAAGGGTCACTGGATCCAAAGCAATAACTCTGTTGTCTTTCCTTAGACTGATCCAGACCTGCTGAGTTTCTCCAGCAATTTTTTTTGTATTTCAGAGTTCCACATGTTTTGCTAACAAATTATGCCATGGAATTTTGGGAATCAATAATTTGAGATCTCATTGATCTGAGAAAGAATCACTGATAGAAATATCTGGATACAAAAGCAAAGTCTAAAGGAATAATTCTCATGAACTTTGGACAATTCCAAGAAAAGAAAATAAAAATAAATTAACAAAGGGGGGGGGGAAAAAAAGTCTGAATTATGAAAAACCATATCAATGTTCAACCTTCAAAGGGCTACACATTTTGCAGTATTTTGGATTCACTCTGTTGTTCACTGACCACATTTCTAACAACCTTTAAATACATACTATTCCATTAAATATTACCCGAATTGCATAAACTAAAAAATTCAACTTCATGACATAACCACTTGTGATAGGTTGACCAATCTTTTGAGTTTTATCCCTTTGTGAAAACAGAATATTATCCAGTTTGTAGCAAAACACGATTAGCATTCAGAATGGATGACTGGATTTCATAATTCTTTTCATATTATCTGCTGTCTTCAATTTAAAGATTCCCAAGGAAAAGTTTGAAGCTCTTAGGAACAATAAATAATAATACATCCAATAAAGCTCTCTGTTTGATGTGCTTATCCATTGTCTGGGGCTTTACTGCAGGCCTTTTTTCTCAGCTGAAATGCTTGACTTCAGGTGGGGAAAGCAAATAATGGTATCAGTTTGAAGGAGTCATTCCACTACTTGTAAATATTTTATTTATTTTACAAAATAGTCCAGGTGCTTTATCTGGTCACTTCCATTCTCTGACTGTAGACTATATTGATTATTTTAATGCTTCTAAAACATAGCTGATTGGATTAACCAGTAAGAATCAGTTATTGATTTAGTGAGATTACCTGTTACTGATCCCAGACTGGTAGTCGCATTAAATCAGAAATAATTTATGATCCGCAATTGCAAATTCAGAATGAAATCTAGAGGGCAAGGGAATCCTCTACTTGACCAATACATTAAATGGTCTGAGCAACACAGTTATTTTCAGAGTCCCATTAAACTACAAAAGTTCCACATACTTTTATATAAGTTGGAAGAACTTAAATAGAACCATGAGTATGAGTGGCTACCGCAGGAGGATCTCAGAATATTTAAAGCTGGCTGGGACCTGACTATGCATTTCATGGTTATTTTTGCATGACTGCAAAGCAGAATCCAATTTGCAATAAGCCCAGAAGTGTTTATGCAACTGCACCTTTGGACTGTGCGGTCCTGTGCTCAGAGTTAGGTTCACGAACTCATTGAAAACATTACGTAATTCATAATTACAATACTTAGCTGGCATCACTGTGTAATTTTACAAAACTGTGCTGAAAATGCAATACATATTTAATGGTTTCAGTTTTTCCTGTTGGTAATGAAAGAGCACTGTTCATCATTCACCTTCAGAACAGGTACTCTCACAATTTTGACAGGTTTCAGTCAGTACATTTTCCTGTCATCAGGTATTTGTTTCAGTATGATGTCAGCACTAGGGAATCTGTGAACAGTGTGAGGAACAGCAAGACTCTTCAAACAATCAGGCTGAAGAACCTCCAATAAGGCACACAAAACATAAACCAGAACTCGTAATGCATTGATCAGAAATTCCACGTACATCATGTAAAGAAAGTGAAACAAACTCTGGGGAATATAGCTATGATTGAGAGATAACGGTATAAGTGACTAAAAGAAATAGTTTAAAAAGTTAAAATCCGCGAAGTAAGTTTGTCTTCTGAAGGAATTAAACACATTTAAAAGAAAGATATTTTCAGTGCCAAAAAGGTTGTCCAGAAATAATTATCATTTATTAAGTAGTCAGAACTCTCTCATTCCTAAAAATAACGAGCTCTATCAGAGACATTGAATACATTTTCAACAACGTACCTTGTGGCGGAGCAGCATATCTTTAACATATTTCATATGGATTTCTCTATTTCATTCTAGATACAGATGCCAGAAGTTGCTGTCAGATTTATCTTATAACAGAAAATGCAGTTGGGCTCATTGTTATTACTACAACAAATTCTGGGCCATTTGTCACTGCTTTCTGAAAGTAACATGCAGAATTCAATTTGTAATTTAAACATTACTGCCAATGAAACTGGCATCAATAACAACAAAGTACATTAGAAAAATTGTGTTTGGCCACACAAAGTGCCACAGCATTTGGAAAACTGCATTCATTTGCTGTGAAAGGCAGAAGAATTTGATTGTCAACTTTGCATTTAATAACTGCAACTCAAATTACTAATTCTTCGCACAAATCAAGTGAACAAATTCAAGAGTATCGGGAACAAAACAAAAATCAATTCGACACACCAATAACACCAAGGAATGCAGAAAGTTAAACTAGAAGCCATACAGTCTAAAGTCTCTACTTTTTTTGAAAGCAAAAGCTATTTTTGCCACTTCTTTTTTGCAGGCCATTTCATGTTCTTACAATCCATTAAAAAAGATGCAATATTATTGCCCCTTACAGTTTTGGTGATGGCAAATTTATTCTAATTAATGATTACTGTCCAGTGAACAGAGATATTTCATTTATTGCATCTAAGTCATAATTTTAAACAGCTTCAATAGATCCTCCTTTTTTTTTAATTTTTGCATATGTGATCCCACTAAGATCACCATGTCACTGTGCATATGTGCATCTTAAGGGAACTATTTGTTCCCCGTGCAGTATGTTACACTTGCTGAAATGGAACACTGATCAGGTAGGCTCTTAACCTTGGTTAGAGACAAAAAAAAACTGCAGATGCTGGAATCCAAGGAAGACAAACAGGAGGCTGGAAGAACACAGCAAGCCAGGCAGCATCTGGGGGAAAGGAGCAGTCAACATTTCGCCATAGCAGCCTCCTGTTTATCGATCATGCTCTTAACCTTCTCTGTTCCAGCGAAAGAACTTGAGCCTTTCTAGTTTGTCTCTATAGTCCCTAATCTCAATTTTCCTTGTAAAGCTTTCATTTACCCTACCCATAACCTTGGCATGATTGCCAAGGCACCCAAAAAGTGGATTCAACATTTTAACTTCAGTCGGATCTGTGATCCATATGGTAAAGAAACCAAAAAAATACTCCTTCCTTCAAATCTGTTTCTGTGCTGTATAACTCTGTGATTCTATAAATAAGCAAACAAAAGACAGATACATTGAAACACACTTGAAAAAGTATGGTTTGTGTATCGAATATTGATATCACAAAAAGTAGAAACAGGCAGCCAGATTTTGCGCGAGTATTCATTACTACTTGATCCTCAAACCAAATGAGAAAAGGTAAGACATCATTGTGATCAATATGAGCAAATATCTAACAAGGTTACATTGAATTCCTGCCATCAGCACCTATATAAACATATGACTTAGGGAGAGAAGTAGACCATTCCGCTCCTCTTCTCTACAATTCAAAATCATGTTTGATCTGCTTGTGTTTCAAATTCCCCATATCCATCTCCTCCTTTACCCCCATCCATCCTGAATAACCTTTGATTCTACTGCGTTACAAGAATCTATCTACTTCCACCTTAGAAAATTCAGTGACCCTGCATCCATTGCCTTCTGAAGCAGCGAATTCCAAAGTCCCAGAAAATTCCAAGATAAAAGAAAAATATCATCTCAGTCCTAAACGCGAGACCCTAATTTTAAAAGTGTCTCAGTGGTTATGGACCTACCCACAATAGGAAACATTGTTTCCACATTCACTTGGCCAAGACTGTACAGGATTTGAAAAATGTCAATCAAATCATAATTTACTCTTCTTATCGCCAGTGGAAACAAGCCCAGGCTGTCCAACTTTTCCTCGTAAAATAATCTGCTCATTTTCAGGTGGTAACTCTCTGCTGAAACACCTCCAAAGTATTTACATCCTCTCTTAAATAAAGAGACCAAATCTGCACACAGTATTTGTGATATGGTCTTACCACTGCCTTGTCTAACTGAAGCATAACATCCCACTTTTACGTTCAATTCCACTCATAATAAAGCATTGCTTTTCATTAACCTTAATTGCTTGAAAACCTGCATATTAACTTGTTATGATTCATGCATTGGAACAGCTAGGTTCCTCTGCATCTTGGAATTCTGCAGTCATTTTCCATTTAAATAACATTGTGCTTTTTTATTCTTCTTGCCAAGGTGAACATCCTGGTAGTCCTTTAAGAAACCTGGAACTCCCTCCCTAATAGCACTCTAGGTGTACTTACACTGCAAGGACTGTAACAGTTCAGGAATGCAATTCACTATCATCTTCTCAAGAACAATTAGGAGAACAGTATCAAATGCTCGCCATGTTAGTGATGCTCATATCCAATGAAAGAAAAAAAGAATTGCATTCTTAACCTTTAGCGATACCTGCATGTTAACTCTCTGTATTTCTTGAATTCACACAAGTCACTCTGAACATAAACATTTAAAAGAAACACACCTCTTAAAGAATACTGTGCTTTTTAATTTATACTGTCAAAGTGAATAGCCTTGTACTTCCACACATTATACTCCAAGAGTCAGATCTCTGTCTACACAATTAAACTACATATGTACCTCTGCAGCTACTTTGTTTCCTCTTTCCTACTTACATGCCATCTAACTTTGTATCCTGAGCAAACTTGGATATCACTCTTGGTGTCGTTATCTAATTCATTAATAGAGATTATGAGTAGCTGAGTTCCCAGTATCGAACTATGTAGCTTTCCACTAGGTAGAGCCTTCTCACTTCAAAATGTCATTTACCCCTAATCTTAGCTTCTTATTTGCAACCAGTCCAATGTTCATGCTAACACCCCCTATTCTGAAAATCCTTACCTTCTGCTCAGTTATTTCATGTGACTCCTTATCAAACATCTTTCAACTGAAACTAATGAAAATTTTGGTCCTGTCGCAAACCCATGTTGACTCTCTGATCATACCATGATTTTCTAAATGTATGTTGACACCTTCCTTAATAATAGATGACAGCATTTCTCCAACAACCAGTATCAGGATAATTCAAGTGTAGTTATCTATTTTCTTTTTCTCCTTTTTCTTGAAGAGCACTGTCACATTTGTTTTTTTCCAATCTGCTGGGATCATTCTAAAGCCCATGAAATTTTGGAGAAACACACTATCAAACCACTACTGCTGCAGGACTGCTGCAGATACTCATTTCAGTTTTCTCAAATGAATATCATTAGAAATCTTTTCATACCTTAATTTTCTTTAAAAGATTTATCTGCTGATAATAAACTACTGGTATTCAAATCTTTTTCCTACTGTAAATACATAAAAAAAGTGGAATATTTAATCAATGCTGCCATTTCCTAACAGTTCTTGGTAACTTCTCATGCTTCTGTCTCTAAAGGGATCAAATGTAACTTTAGCTACTCTCTTCTTTTTTTATATATCCGTAAAAGCTTTGACAAAAGGTTATTATTTTCCTAGCTACTTAACTTCCACACCGTCCCCACCACCACCACCACCACCGCCACCGCCACACCACCCCCCCCAACCCCACCCCTATTCCCCAACCTTTTTAACAACATTTTGGTGTCCTTTGCTGGTTTCTTCAAATTCTCCCAAACTTTAAGCTTAGTTCTCCTCTTTTCAACATTATAAGAATTTTATTGCAATCTAATACTACCCTTAACTTTCTTCAAAAACACTGAATGGATATTTTTCACTGAGTTGTTTTTTTAATAGAATGTATTTTTGCTAAACTTTTCAATTATCTGATTAAACGTTTCACTCTGTTTATTTAATAACATCCTTTTAACCAACAAACCTCAGTCATTCCTATGTAATTAATTTTGTTTAAGATTCTTGTTTTGCACTCAAGTACATCCCTTGTACATTTAATTTGTGATTCAATTGTATGATGATAACCTTTTCCTCAGAGTTTTACTTCAAAATTAGTAATTAATTCTGCCTTTTTACATAATACTGGAACTAAAATAGCATTGTTCAAGTTAGTCACACAGACTGTTGTTCTAGAAAACGTCATGAAAGCAACCTACCTACAAACACAACCTCCAAACTATCTTTGCCAATTTAATTTGTTCAGACTATATGAAGATTCAAATCCTCAAAAATTATTACATTGGCTTTGTTACAATTTCCAATAATCTTTTGCATAATGTTCTGTCCAATGAAGTAATTACAACTGGGGGAGCTGCTAAGCCTGCTATAGTGTTTTATGACACTTGCCATTACTAATCTCCACACTTGTGGATTCACCTTCCTAATTTTCTGAGCAAAGATCCTTTCTTACGATTGTCCGTACGTCATCTTTTACAATCACAGCTACTGCTCCTCCTTTTCCATTCTTCCTGTCTGGAGTACACAATGGACATTTTATTCCACTCTTGTTTATTTTGTAACCATGTCTCTGTAACAGCATTAGATCAAAGCCGTCTATCTCTATTTATGCGGCTACTTAGTTGTATCACAAATGCTTTGTGCATTTACATAAGGGGCCTTTTTTTGTCAATCTACTTTGCATGGACCATATTTGCTGATTAACTGTTATTTTTAAACACAGTCTCTTCCGGCCCTACTCCACTTGTCTTTACTTAAATCACTACAATGTTTTCTGCCTTGACTTTTTGCTTTAGATTTCGACATTCGCCATCACCCTACCTGCCTTTTAATTTAAAGCCCTATTGACAGTTCTAGTTATACAATTCACCAGGACACTAATCCCAGTCCAGTTTAAGTGGAGCCCTTCCAATGGAACAGATGCTAGTACAAAACCTCAAGAAATCTCAAAACTTGGAAGACAATTGGAACATTAAAGACAGTCAAACTGAACTCCAGAGAATTCTGACATAACTTGGTTTGGTCCCAAAAAAGATGAACCAGCTTTCAAGATCCTGTATAGTACAGGGGAGCACTGGGTGGAAGAAACATGGAACTGGGAGTGTTCCATTGACCTTTTTAGTTTTAAAGTATAAATGATTTTGAAATATTGTATTAGTTTTGCTTGTTTTGTTTGAGGTCCACTGTAATGACTGTATCTTTTAACGTTTATGTGTTTTTGATTGTGGACTGAAATGGGAAAAGTACTCTTTTAAAACAAGGGGTGTGGAAGGAATTGCTGAAATTTGTAAAACCAAGTTACTGAGACTCATTGAAAGTCATGTTTGCATTTTGCTTTTTTTCAAGAAGTGGGGGCGGGGTGGAGGCTGCTAGTATTCAGGCTAACATCAGAGCATGTGTATAAAGTGACATTCAGCAGGCAACAGGTTGCCAATTGGCTTGTGGAGTTGCGGCCAGTTGTGAATGCCAAAGGCCATCAGCCTGACAACTATCTAATTGGGTCTAAGGCAGTTGAACAGCTTGAGGATGTGAACAATGCTGGCAGAAGCTTTTGGACTGCTGTGAGAGGCAAATGGTATGTCTTTCTCTACTCTAACATACCTAAAATCCTGAAGAAAACCAGTTTCTGTTGCCTCATCAGTTGCTGTAAGCTGTGGCCTTTAATCAGTAACTAAGAGACTTTACAGATAGTGTACCAATTGCCTGTGACTCCTGGGAACAAGTGTAAAGAACCTGAAGAGAGATTTAAGAATGGAAAATTCTAGCAAGTAAAAGGATCATCTCAACAAAACCTGCGGACCAGAGCCATTGAACTGCTTTGCCAGCTTTTCTGTGTACTTGCATGCACGCTGAGGGGGCAAGAATTTTTATCAGTACGTTGACAGTTCTTCACCTCTGGTTAGAGTATTTTTTTTTGCAAAACATGCAGTTCTTGTTAAGAGAGGAGGTCCTTTTTCTTCCTGTTAGCCTGGGTCTGTCTAACAGGTACATTGGGGAATTTATGTACTTTGATTAAACTTTTTAACTTTTGTAACAACTCTGGGAATAATGTGACTAGATTTCCAACGCACTACCTCATGAGGAGTAACAGTTAAACAGAAGTTTTTGTTTTAAACATAAAATATTATGCACAGTTCTTTCTGTAATGGCTGAGAGTTTCAATTTCTTCAAACTGTTACTGGTCTCGATACAGGCAGACATAAAGTAGCCCATGACATAATTTCAAAGTGCAAGAGAATTATCCCTAGAGTACTGGACAATATTTATTTTTCAATCAGAGTCGCACAAACAGATCAACTGGTCATCAACACATTACCGTTTGTAGGAGTTAGCAGTGAGCAAATTGATTGCCATATTTTACACATTGAAATAGAAACCATCTCAAAGGTACTTCATAGGCTATAAAGTACTTAGGATATCCTGAAGCTCAAAAAAAACACCATGTAAATATACATCTTGCTCTTCTTTCTCCAATTATTTCTAATAACACCATTTATAGGGCTTTCTGCAGGATGGCAATTTTATTCTGCACTGCACCTTGTAACTGCTAGATATTGACCAAGGTTCCTCCGTCACCACACCTTGGATTCCAGTATCTTTCCAACTCGCAGTCACAACCTCCTGCTACCAAACACTGGCCAACTCTAAAACATTAGTTAACCCAAGGGTGAATTTTACTGCAAGCTTAGGGACACCAATGTCAGAACCAGATGGGATCCTAGCAGCAGGACTCATCCCAGCATTCTCCCTGGATGCAGTCTCGCAATAGGTTGCCTCAAAATGGAGATGCCCTACGTGGATCAGCGATCCAAGTAAAGCCAGGGGCCAGCAGCTCTAAAGATGTGATGGGCCCACTGGGAGAAGTGGGCAATGCAGATCCAAGTAGGGCATCTCCATTTTGAGGCAACCTCAGAAAGGAAAAATTTTAAAAAGTGAAACCAGAAGGATAATGTAAGCAGCCCTACTAGATAGCCCACCGTGGTTTAAGGAGGACCAACCATGCCTCTATTTCCCTATCTGACCATCAGGCCACTATCTCCAATGACTTCCATAATGTCCATTTCTGAAGCCCCACTTCTGAAGCCCCATTTCTGAAGGGTCCCGACCTGAAACATCAGCGTTCCTGCTCCTCTGATGCTGCCTGACCTGCTGTGTTCCTCCATCTCCACACTGTGTTATCTCTGACTCCAGCATCGGCAGTTCTTACTATCTCTGAGCTCCCTTGTCCTTCTGTTTCCTTCACGAGAAAATTTCATAGTAACAGAATTTAGGGAGCTATCTCAACATGGTGCAATGCTATTCTCTCTGCCTTCTTGTCCAACACGGGGTGGGTGGGAGGCAGGGAAAATCCTGTTCAGTGTCCTGGTACCTCACCCCGTCCTGATGATTCACTGTGCTGGAATGTATCTCAGACTCTAGCCCAATAGGTTTGAGCTGCAAACACTTATTGTTGATGTGATTGGCACTGAGGCGGAGCATCAGCCATGATCATACTGAATGGTGGAGTAGGCTCCTAGGGCCAGGTGATCTATTCCAGCACATAGTTTCTATGTTGTTTTGTCCAGAAAATCCAACATGTGTAAGCTATGGCAACACACCTGGTCTACCCTGTCCACCTCGGGTTAAATGACACTATATGTCATTTGATAAAATGCATGAGCTGTTATTTTCCAATCGAACTGTTTGACTTAAAACTAGATGGATTGTGGACGAATGGATGAAGGAGAAACTTCTATTCAACAGCAAGGCTTAATTGCAATCACAGACAAGGTGGTTGTAAATAAATTTATTGACAAAATTATTAAAATTGTAAAATTATTTATAAAAATATTTATAGGCAGACAAACAGAACATAGGTTTAAATTCCTTCATAAGTAGTTTTAATGTCACCGTATTCATTTACTTGGTATGAGAATAGTGAAATTACTAAGAAGAGTTATTCTGAAGATAGTTTTCCATAGGAACTTGATTTACCACAAGGCCGCTCGGCTGTAACCTACCTGCATTTATGTCCTCATTGAGACGACTATACTTAGACTGGTCCAGCTTTGTCCAACACTTTTCAATAGGTATCCAGACATATGTTTCTGGACACAGCAAATCAGATGGATGATACCGACCCTGAGAAACAAAAGCGAAAAGCAACAGGGCCTTAAGTTAGACAGTATTAAGAAGAAAAATTGAATTATCCAATTGTATTAAAAAAAGTGTACTGGAAGAAAAATTACACGAAAATGGAGTGATTGCGAAAAACAAAATAGAGTGAAGTATCACAAATAACAGAGAAAAAAAGCACTAAAACATATAAAAGATATAGATTGTAATAACTTATTCACTACACAAAAAGATGAAGGTAATGCATCTTTAAACAGTAGCATATTTATTAGTGCAGTGCTATTGTACATGATACTTTAAGTCGAGGAAAGTATGTTTTTTTTTTAAAACTTAAAGCTGCAAATAATTTACATACACAAGGTTCATGACATTTCAGATTCCCAAAACAAGTGTAGCTTTATGTGGTCAGCTACTTTTGCAAGGAAGCCAGGAAAATCTGAACAAAGTCTCGCCAAGTTCTCTCTTGAGCCTTACAGCATACACATGAATATCTGCAGGAATAAATGATTAGAAGCCAGTTCTCTGCCTGCCATCTCTGTTAGGAATAAGCACATGGTTGATCTCAGGGAGAGTCAAATTAGGAAGAAAGAATAGGGGAAAAATAAATATCACAACTGAAACAAAAGATTAAAAGATAAAAACTGTTTTCATAATATAAATTGTTAGAAAGTTGCTACCTACAATAGCAATCTTTTCTGTTGTAGCTACAGACTCAGTGTTTCAAACCCAGCTATCTGAAAACTGGGTATGTACAAAAACTGGGGATATCTTTAAGCTACCATCATCTGACTTTCCTTCCTCATCAAGTTCTTCAGTCTAACTGTATGGCTGGAACATTCCTCGGTGCTGCTCCTACTCCTCCACCAGCACTTTATGGTAATGCTGTAGGAACACTAACTAAATGCATTAACAAAGTTTCTGACATACTTCCGCCAAAATAACTGAAGCAGCTCCAAAACGTTTCCTGACTGGTCTTGCAGCATTACTTTTTTCAAAACTGTCCTTTATAATTCTTGATTGAAAAATATATCTTGAGCACTTTACCTGTTTAAACACAACTGGAAACAAAATCCCACATGGAAGTTGCCAGATCTGAGGCATCTAACTGTAACCCTCCTTTGTTGCCTGCAAACAGACAACCGTCTGCCTGCGAATACTTGAAGGTAGGTGCTGTATTCTAAATAATCAGGTAATACAAATGATTCTTGAGGAATTGGATCATATAAGCTGCCCGAATAATAAAGCTTTAGACTCTAAACTGTAACAAAATGAATTTGAACAAACAACAGTACCAATGAAAACCAAAAGAACTGCAGATGCTGTAAATCAGGAACAAAAACAAAGTTGCTGGAAAAGCTCAGCAGGTCTGGCAGCATCTGTGGAGGAGAAAACAGAGTTAACGTTTCGGGTCCGGTGACCCTTCCTCAGAACTGGTGGTGGCTGGGAAAACGTCAGTTTATATGCAGAAAATAGGGAGGTCGGTGCGGTAGGGAGTAAACGATAGGATAGAGCCCAAAGAGAGAGAAAGACAGTTGGACAGACCAAGGAGTTGCTAACGATCAGGCTGGGAGGGTGAATAGTTGTTAATGGGGACTGTTAGTGACTAACAACAGCGTGTATGTAGTGGCAGGCTATGTGGTAACAAGGCCTGGTGTGTGGGGTGTGGGGCTGGGACATGGGAGAGTTTAGGTCCTAAAATTATTGAACTCAATATTGAGTCCGGAGGGCTGTAGAACAGTACCAATGAAACTGGATAAACAATAGTTTGCATTACAGCTTTATTCTTCTGGCAGCTTATATAATGTAAATTGACAGTCACAGTAATCAAAACAGCTAAACCATGAAGCTCATAACACCATCGGCATGGACCTACACTGATCAGTCAAATGGCGCCAGATTTCCAAATATATACCTTCAAGAGAAGAATTTCAATTCTGTACTTTGCAGCTTCCGAGATCCATTCCCAAAACTGGAATTATTGCTACATGTTGCATAATTTTAAAATCATAGTAAGAATCACAATTATCCATCATAATAGAGGTAGGTCTCTGTTCCCTTGGATGGAAATTGGTGCATAATTTGGAATTCCCAATGTTGACATTATTTATGTGGTATAGAAAATGGCAAGCATTGGATAACAAATATACATAATCTTCAATGGGCTTTATAAGTCTATTCATGTCAAGCAGGGCAAAATGCCAGCAATTTTGCAAAGATTTGTTCTGCAAAAATCAGAGTGTTGATAATGGATGTTCCATGTTATTTATGGATTATATTTTCTAATTTGTTGTTCACCTTCCTTGTTCAAATTGCCTTGACATCTAAATCACTCAGAAGTCTTACCTATGCAAATGAAGTTTCATGATATTATTCTTTAGATGACAAGGTGCAGGGCTGGATGAACACAGCAGGCCAAGCAGCATCATAGGAGCAGAGAGGCCGACGTTTCGGGCCTAGACCCTTCATCAGAAAAGGGGGAGGGGAAGGGGGTTTTGAAATAAATAGGGAGAGAGTGGGAGGCGGATAGAAGAGGGATAGAGGAGAGGATAGGTGGAGAGGAAACAAGCAGGTCGAAGAGGCGGGGATGGGGCCAGGAAAGGTGAGTGTAGGTAGGGAGTTAGGAAGGGGATAGGTCAGTCCAGGGAGGACGGACATCCCAAAACCAGTCCAACTCGTCCCTGCCTCCCTAACCTGTTCTTCCTCCCACCTATCCCCTCCTCCCACCCCAAGCCGCACCTCCATCTCCTACCGACCAACCTCATCCCGCCCCCTTGACCTGTCCGTCCTCCCTGGACTGACCTATCCCCTTCCTAACTCCCTACCTACACTCACCTTTCCTGGCCCCATCCCCGCCTCTTCGACCTGCTTGTTTCCTCTCCACCTATCCTCTCCTCTATCCCTCTTCTATCCGCCTCCCACTCTCTCCCTATTTATTTCAAAACCCCCTTCCCCTCCCCCTTTTCTGATGAAGGGTCGAGGCCCGAAACGTCAGCCTCTCTGCTCCTATGATGCTGCTTGGCCTGCTGTGTTCATCCAGCCCTGCACCTTGTTGTCTC
>NC_063351.1:29260795-29278549 GCF_021869965.1 Rhincodon typus | reverse complement strand
TCGGCCTCTCTGCTCCTATGATGCTGCTTGGCCTGCTGTGTTCATCCAGCCCTGCACCTTGTTGTCTCGGATTCTCCAGCATCTGCAGTTCCTACTATCTCTTATTCTTTAGATGTTTGGGTTCTAATGTGAACAGAATCATGCAAACCCTTATGCTTGTTTTGTAGTTCTATATTATCCACGTTAAGGAGGACATTGTTTAGTTTCATTGTTGAGTTCTGGAAGTGACATTGGAAATATGTTTACAAGCACTTAACTGATGGCTTTGAAAGAAAAATGTTGCTTCTAAAGCACTGATTTATTCACCTCAAACAGCAGAAGATTTTAAAAAAACATTGGGCTGCTGTCTAACAACAAAGTTTCCTACAAGACAGGGCAACATATAGCAACAGTTTTCTTTTAGAAAGACAGGACCATCCAGAAGGGCAGTGATTGTGTAGAGTTCTTGCAGGTGGGAACCGGTCATTTAGGAAGAATAAGTCTGTTAAGTGCAGCAATGCAGTTTAGCACACTCAACAATAGTAACAGCAGGAGAAAAGAAATTGCGAGTAGTTTAATACTAGTAAGATAAAAGGTCCAGAAACAGAAGGCTATTGAAAAAGAGTGTGAGAAATCTGTATTAAGAGCAGTGCTAGCGGTTTATTTAGGGGTTTCATGAAGGGGCATTCACTAAAGCATCAAGTGAATGCATAAGTTTGCCAAAAATAAACCAACTACAGCTGTGCCACCAACCAAACAGGTGTACAAGACTTTAAAAGTAAGTAACAATATTTAAATGAGCTTTGAACTTAAAATGAATTATTTGAGTTCAATTGAAATAATAACATATTGTAAATGTTATTCGTCCATAATCATTTGAGAATGAAAATTTTGTAAACTTTGATCATCTTGCCATTGTACAGAATCAATTATATATTTCATATTTAAACGTCAGCAATCATGCCAGATAGTGATCAAAAATTCATTACAAAAGTAGTGAATAATTTCCTTGGGGAAGGTCAGATATAGCGCTTCGTGCTACCTTATCATATTACTGGCCTAGTATTTATTGTTCTGTATATAATTAAGAACTCAACAGGTAAATTTTGCAGCCAATAAGTTCAGAATTTGAATCCTGAATGAACAAAGTGTCTGTTCCAAACAAGACACAATCAAATTATTCACAATTTAATTTGAAAGAATTATATTTCACTACAAATGACTAAACCTGTTTTCAGTTAGAAGACATTTCATGTTTTGCATCCAGTTTCTATTTTAACAGAAAGCAATGCAATATTTGACTCATCAAACGCAATATAATAGTTTTATCTAACTTCTTTTAAGGTCTGCTTTGATCTTGAAATTCTTTTCTATGGATCTGCAATTTAGGTTACTTGCATTTTGAGAGGGGGAGAAAAGGCCACTTTATCTCCTTGGCGCCTAAAAGTTTATAGTTCGAAGACAGTGGCACTCTGCCTAAAACAGTTACAACAGAACTATAGTGTTCAGTTTTCAGGTTGAATAACTGTATTCATGCTTAAACTCCCCTACAGGAATTAGTGTAATCCTCTGAAAACAGAGCAGGGCTCAGTACAAAGGTGGCCCTTTAATATTGGTTATTCCTCAACTGCTGTTAAAAATACATCTAGCATGAGAGAGCAATTTTCTTTCATTTTTAATTTGTTTCATATGTTTTATTCCAACATGATTCCATTTTCCTCAGATACACCTTAAAATCAGATACTTCATGATAAAACTGAGTTAACAGAATTAAGTCAGTCATTGTTTGTGATGGCATTTTGACGAAAGCATCTCACTAGATAGGGAGTTGCAAATGCATTGACCTCTTTGGGCTGAACAGTGAGCATATACATCAATTTAATCATGGCTAATGTAAACAAAATCAACTTACAGTTGAAATGAAACTAGACAGAAGAGCATTGAAATAATCAAGATTGGAGGTGACAAAGGTATAAATATAAATTTCAACATCAGATTAGCTAGTGGTGGAGGTGGGTGAGTTAGAGTGATGGGAGTACACTTTCTTAATAATAAAGGAGACATGAGTTGGGAACTCAGCTCAAAACGAGCAGTCTGGTTGTGCCCAAAACAGTGGTTGGGGCAGAGAATGGAATCAGAGACTGGGGTCAATGGTTTTCATTTTATTGGGAGCTGAAGGCAGTAGTTTTAATTTTATCATTGCTCATTTGGAGGAAACTGTGGATCATTCAAGAATAGATGTTGGATAAATATCTGACAACAATACAAAATACAATTCAATACAATTTTAGTACAGTTATGATTATTTTCAATTCTTTTCTTAAATTCAGTCGATTTCTCTAACAAACACTGGAAGTTTGCGCATGATAATCATTAAACACAATTCATACCTAGAACAAGGTGTAGAGCTGGATGAACACAGCAGGCCAAGCAAAACAGACAAAGGGGGTGGCCATGGGTACCCACATGGGCCCAAGCTATGCCTGCCTCTTTGTAGGTTACGTGGAACAATCCCTCTTCCGTACCTACACTGGCCCTAAACCACACCTCTTCCTCTGTCGCATTGATGACTGTATCGGCGCCACCTCGTGCTCCCACGAGGAGCTCGAACAGTTCATCCACTTCACCAACATCTTCCACCCCAACCTTAAGTTCACCTGGATCATCTCTAACACCTCTCTCACCTTCCTGGACCTCTCTGTCTCCATCTCGGGCAACCACCTAGAAACCGATATCCATCTCAAGCCCTCCGACTCCCACAGTTACCTAGAATACACCACCTCCCACCCACCTTCCTGCAAAAATGCCATCCCCCATTCCCAATTCCTTCGCCTCCACCACATCTGCTCCCAGGATGAGGCATTCCACTCCTGTACATCTCAGAGGTCCTCGTTTTTCAAGGACCGCAACTTCCCCCCCTCAGTGGTCGAGAACGCCCTCGACCGTGTCCCGCATTTCCCGCAACTCATCCCTCACACCCCGTTCCCGCAATAACAACCAAAAAAGAATCCCCCTCGTCCTCACATACCACCCCACCAACCTCCGGATCCAACGCATCATCCTCCGACACTTCCGCCATCTGCAATCCGACCCCACCACCAAAGACATTTTTCCCTCCCCACCCTTATCTGCTTTCTGGAGGGACCACTCTCTCCGTGACTCCCTTGTCCGCTCCACACTTCCCTCCAGCCCCACCACACCCGGCACTTTTCCCTGCAACTGCAGGAAGTACTATACCTGCCCCCACACCTCCTCCCTCACCCCCATCCCAGGCCCCAAGAAGACTTTCCACATCAAGCAAATGTTCACCTGCACATCTGCTAATGTGGTATACTGCATCCACTGTAGCCGTTGTGGCCTCCTCTACGGGGAAACCAAGCGGAGGCTTGGGGACCGCTTTGCAGAACACCTATGCTCGGTTCGCAATAAACAACTGCACCACCCAGTCGCGAACCATTTCAACTCCCCATGTCCATCCTGGGCCTCCTGCAGTGCCACAACGATGTCACCCGAAGGTTGCAGGAACAGCAACTCATATTCCGCTTGGGAACCCTGCAGCCCAATGGTATCAATGTGAACTTCACAAACTTCAAAATCTCCCCTCCCCCAACCGCATCCCAAAACCAGCCCAGCTTGTCCCCGCCTCCATAACCTGTCCTTCCACCCACCTATGCCTTCCTCCCACCTCAAGCCGCACCCCCATTTCCTACCTACTAACCTCATCCCACCCCCTGGACCTGTCCGTCCTCCCTGGACTGACCGATCTCGTCCCTACCTCCCCACCTACACTCACCTTTACTAGCTCCATCCCCGCCTCTTTGACCTGTCTGTTTCCTCTCCACCTATCTTCTCCTCTATCCATCTTCTATCCGCCTCCCCCTCTCTCCCTATTTATTTCAGAACCCCCTTCCCCTCCCCCTTTTCTGATGAAGGGTCTAGGCCCGAAACGTCAAGCCTTCCTGCTCTTATGCTGCTGCTTGGCCTGCTGTGTTCATCCAGCTCTACACCTTGTTATCTCAGATTTTCCAGCATCTGCAGTTCCTACTATCTCATATCGAGAACATTTCCTCCCACAGACCCAGCAGCTGCCCAGATCTGAGGAATGCCAAAATGTGCAAAAAGTATCTTTAAATTCTAGTCCTAGCATGTTTCTTCTCCAGATAATCAACAGTGAAAATTCGGAGAAATGCACTTATATGAACAGAAATTTTCCAGTCAGCCTTAATAAAAGAGAATTAATAATAAGGAATGGCAACTATTTGATTAAAACAAAAAAGAAACCTATTGGAAAACTGGTCCATTACAAAAACAAAAATATGAATAAGTGTTGCAAAAACTGAATTACTGTAACTGGACTACACTGTGTCACACTCTTGTCACCAGATAGACTCTACTTCAGTTATTTTAGAGAAAAAAATATATCTTATTAAACCTATAAATACTAAATTTTCAATATGGTTTCCATTGGCTTGAACACATCACAATATAAAGCAGAAGAATTTCATTAAACTCCAGCTGAATTCATCTGGAAGCAAGGCAGTGCCTCAATTTATTAAAATTCTGTCTTTTCTGTGAAAAAGGACACCAGCAGATTCTTTTTAATAAATGTAGTCAAGGACTTTGTGGCCCCACTCACTGATTTCATTACACTAATATAGATTGACTCAATTATATTCTGGTTGAATGCTTTGCCTCCTATGGCAAGTAACCCAAACCTGTCTATTTTGACTAACACTGTTGGGAGTCAGGAACTGGACACAATGACAACAGAGGGTGAACAGTATAGATCACTAAATCCAATCTGGGCTCACTTCTGTGAGAATGAAAATATTTTCTTTTAAAGTTAACCATTATCAAATCATGAGAAAGAAGTCAATCCAATTTGAATTCCTAATAGTACATTTAGAACAGAGTTCACTAAGTTTAAGTTGTTATTAGTCCAGGGTTGGCACTCGTTTATGATGATTTCTGCTGATTGTGATGATTTATTCAGATTTGTACAGTCTCTAAGGTAAATTTCTTTGGCATGCAAAAATACCTCTGATGAATCAATTCCTGGTATAAAATTGATCCTATGATGCTGCTCACAGATAAATGAAATGATTTCAATATATTATTCCTAAAATTAAAAAGCCCACTCGAGCCTGTTATCATGTGTAATTTGTCCAATACTAAAATGGACTTGTATTGCTGAGTGGGCCATACTAATTTTATGTATTTGGATAATATAGATGCTCACAAGACACCATTTTTGCTTACAATTTTTAAACAGTTTTTCTTGCTCCTCGGCCTATCTCTGTTATCTAATCAAATATCCTCTTCGCCTTTACCTGTGACCAGTACTGCAGGAGAACATCTATTTTACTTCTAAGTAGCTTCTCTTAATTTCCGTAATAAGAATAATTATTCTTCCAATTATGGTTACTTATATTATTTTAATACATATTTCTGAAAACTTCTACTTTTAAACATTTGTGCGTAGGTTTCAAATTCTATCCACTTGACAGCATCATTTGTGAGGAAGCCTTTTTTTAAAGTAACCAAGATAGCTAATGGACATCTTTTTCAAAAAGGTGGAGTAGGATAGAACAGACGTATCAGTGACGACTAGGCTGCAGATCTTCAGGGACATTTAAAAAGACAGAGAAAATACTTGAAGGTGAAGACAAAGATGATGCCTGGGAAGACAGTAAGGAGGAATGAATTGAAAGGTCTAAATAATAAATGGAAGTCATTCATGACTTACTCATCCATAGATTTGCTACAGGCTTTTTTACATTGCAAGCCTGGAGGAGCAAGATAACCCAGATAGCATGTTTCCTGATTTTCATGTTGTGTGGCTTCTGCATTTGTGTTCAATTTAATCTTTAGTAATCATGAGCATTGACAGGATACTTCCAAAATGACTGCTCGGCAGTTAATCCCTAGGGAGTTCCTTACTATGCATCTATATCTTTGGCTTTCCATTGTCCTCCTTTGCATTTCCTGCCCAGTCTCCTCACTTGGAACTGTTAAATTTCATCCAGTTCTGACGAACATTTTAGCCTGAGTTACAAGTTAACTGCTAGCTTAATCCATCACTGCTCACTTCCAGATCCTGGCTGCTCCGTGCTTTCTTTGCAGATCTATTTTCAAACGTGGTTTTGAAATTTCTGGATTTAGCTGGAAATCAAGACTACACACCTAGTCTGGGCTCTAGCATAAGACTCATCTGCAATACATCTCTGATCTGTTTCTTAAATTTTAAAGAGACTTTGAATGACTTACAGCTCTTTTCTCCACCACTATTTCCTGCTAAGCCTCTGATTAGCCAATTGGACTTCAGCCTCTGTTAGAATCTGGTTCCTGGCCCAAGATTCACTATCCTGAGTCTACATTCATTTTACTGCTGCTTCTGGATCTTACGACGATTGCCAACGTTTCCATCCACTTTCTGACTAGTAAACGATTCTGCCCAATTCTGGACCTTCACTCCTATGGAAATCCTATTATGAGCGCATCTTTGATATGTAAGCTTCTGCACTTCATTTATTTATCATGCCTGTCTCTGAACTTGGGAAGCAGTTCATCAATATTGCATGAAGATTTAAATGCCAACTTTATGGGCTCCCGTTCATTTCTTACATACAAGCAAAATATGTATCCCAATAACCGCAGCACAACCAACCCTGTGAAACTTGCGGTTTCCCTGTGTCCTTTCACATTCTAATTCATTTTTTCTCCCCCTTTTTCAAATTTTTCTCTTTACTCCTTCTGAGCCTTTCTCTCGTCATTCTGATTCCTTTCATTTCCCTGCCTCCCAAATCCCTACATTAATAATTTATATAGCAACTTAAAAATAAAACACATTACTGAAGCATTGTAAAATAATGACACTGAGCCACATAAGGAGATATTAGGTCAGAAGAGGTACGGTTTAAGAAATGTCTTAATAACAGGTGAAGAGATGTAGGCCACATAGTTTCAAGTCTGCATCCACTGGATTTAAGGAAGTAGAGATGAGGGCCATTTTGGCAGATTAGCAAGGATGACAAACAGTAATGGTTCTATCCCAATCATAAAGTATTCCTTAACCTTACTATTCCCATCTCAGACTTGACATATATAGCAGTTTCCCTATGTGCACCTGATGTGATCCTCCGAAGGGCCCATCAAGGCTCTCAAAACTGCCTCCTTAGGAACTGAAACTTTAATTCCCCTTTGTATTTTCTTCCTGACCAGCACAACCTCTGGGAGCTAATCTTGCTAACCTCTGCCCTGTTCACTCAGTGTTGACCCTGTCGACACTGCTAGCAAATTAGCTGTCATCATCTCTCTCCATACCCTCCCTCAGGAATATCCAATCATGCGTGTACAAGACTTTTGAAATCTATGAAATTCTTGTGGATTACTGGATCAGCATCAAGGTCTCCACTGAAATTACTTTTCCACTAATGAAGCCCTCCATAAAATCTCAAGATCATCCACTGATAAGTAAATTATTTAAATCTCTATTGCTTGGTGTAATATTTCTGGCATAGACATGATGGGCTGAATGTTCACAGTGCGCTCACTTTATGGCTTTACTGTTTGAATAACACTTCTGTAAAATGTCTTGAGACATTCTACCATGTTAAAGGTACTGCAGAAACACAAGTAGCCATTCTTTTTACCACAAAATCTGAATAAAGGATAGACAGAGTAGTAGCATTCAGGATGGAAGGGGAATAATCTAGTTAGTCCATAAGAACTAGGAACAGGAGTAGGCCATTCAGTCCCTGAAGCCTGCTCCACCATTCAATAGGATCATGGCTGATCTGACATTCCTCAAGTCCACTTTCCTGACCTTTGCCTGCAACCCTTCATTTGCCAACTGATCAAGAATCTCAGCCTTAAATATACACAGAGATTCTGCCTAGTTGTGGATGATGAAATTGAACTGTGGTTACAGATGGTTAGGATTTCAGCAACTGAAGCTTAAAAGTTTGAGAATTCATTTCCCATATGATTAGATCAATAGTTGGCATCATTTTGCAACATCACACAGAACTACTGACACTCACTGTGTTTCACACATGATGGTTTTGAATCCTTGAACGTTACAGACAATTTGAAGGCAGACATATTTGAAATGCTTTCTCCAATTAATAAATTTTTAAAGAATTCAGCAAAAGTATCGCTCCAAACTAACAAAGAAAAGGACTAATGAAACCGTTAATAATAATATTAATACAAAAACAAGATATGGCTATTGCAACAGACAGCTGAACCCTTTTAAGGTGTTCAAATCAGGGCAGTCTCTCATCAATAACGTTAGAGGCTCATTATTTAAATAGAGTTACTTATAAGCAGAGGAAATAAAATCACTATACAATCCCATTTTACAACTGGCACCTGCAAATAATCTAGATGTTCCTCCAGAATGGAGCAATAGAGGAAAATAGGAATGAAGTATTTTGTTACATATCCATCTTAATCTTTTGTTTGCACAAACTTTTCCACTAAAAATTCCCAAGTCCACACTTATAATGGAAACTGTTTATGGAAACTATATTTACACACTTCTCTTCCCCCACTCCATTCTCCAGGGAAGTCAATGTAGAATTATCATTGACTGGACAGCATAATTATGTGACAAGTTTACAAAAGTTGTTATCATTATAAAATGACAATGGAATTCCTGATGGAACCATAAATGTTTGATTTTAAAATTGAGACCTTTACATCTGCACTCCCAAGTCCAATTATTCTCTGGCTTAAAGTTCACACCTTTTACAGACATTAGTAAATGTAGCTTTACAATAATATTTGTGTTATGTGTATCAAGTCATTTATTTCTGACTGTAAAAGGCTTTCTGAGACTTGTTCTGGTGGTTTCTCTGTTGAGTTTTCCATTCAGGTTTCTTTCCTTCACAGCAGCTGATCAGTTGTGGCTTTTCAACTGCTAGTTGTTCTTAAAGTTGTCATGATAATTTCCTAACAAAAAAAATGTCGTTTTTTGAATTCTTCCATCTTCCAGATGATCTTAGGTCTATTCTTGACCTTCACTTACTGACATGATTTTCTAGGCACCATCTTTTATCGCGTGATTTGATGCCACAGTTGGAGACAGACTGGCCAAAGGGAAAGCAAATACAAGAAATGTCTACAGGCTTTGAATTCAGAGTAACACTTTATTAAACATTAATACTAAATTCTGTTATACACAGTAATCATACAAAATAGCTCTGACTTATTGTTTCATTAGATAAGGATTAATCTATCTTCTTTGTGTGCTCACGTCCATGTGCTCTTAAGATTCTCTAAAGTTCTGGTCGAGTTTAGTAGCACAGTTTAATCTTATGGAAAATGTACTCCGGTCTAATCTAACTCCACCCATACTGAACTATTTATGCTCAATGATGTTTAGCTCTGTGACATCATCAGAGGTTGCACCAGGCTTCTGAACCCCTTATGCCACAGTATCTAATTGGTGAACTGACTCAGCAAATTCAAAGAAGTAGCTAAATTACATTGGATTATGACATTTCTTCTCTTATTAACTCAGGAAGATCCCAAGTCAAGCAAAGGAACTGACATTGCTTTTGTATTTAAAACAATAGCACAGCAAAAACTCGGGATGAATACAGAAAATGCTGGAATAACAGGTCAGACAACATCGGAGGACAGAGGCAGAGTTAACATTTCAGAAAAATATTAATTCTGTTTCTAACATTTTGCTTTTTATGACCACTTAGGATCATTTGGTACCGTTCAGATAACATTTTCAGTCCCTGAATACATCCATTCTATATTTCTTTTATGCACAATTTGATGTGCTTTGAATGTTGATTGATCTTTTTTGAAGATGTGTTGGTATTTTCATTACAAGTACAAAGTACACTTAACATATATTTCTGTATACATAATATATGTACATGTACACACACATTTATCCAGTGGAGCTGGCAACTATGGTTTTAGTTCCAGTGGGAAACCAAACACTGATAATGCTTAAAGTGTTGGAGAAGATTTGTAGCTCGGGTTGTGGATGAGGTTGTAGACTTGCTCGTTGAACCGGTGTGTTTGGTTGCAAACGTTTCGTCTCCCTGCTAGGTAACATCGTCAGTGCACCTCTGGTGAAGGATCAGTATTCTGTCCAATTACCCCAACAAACCGAGGCATATAAATAACAAGTGGGACAGAACACCGACGCTTCACCGAAGGCGCACTGACGATGCTACCTAGCAGAGAGATGAAACATTTGCAACCAAACCCACTGGCTAAACGAGCATATCTACAATTGCTTATGCTTTTACAAGACCATAAGTAATAAATAAATTTGGATTTAACGTGGTCATTATTTTTCACTCCTTGATTCTAATTTCTGCTGACTATGTTAGTCAGCATGGCAATTTTTATCCATAAAGAGATTGTGTTGCAAGTTAATTGTCAAAAATTAAATTGATACAGAAAATGATATTTGAAAAAACATGAAGCTGATCCAGGAGACAGCCACAGATGGAACAGATAACATTTTCTCAGAAACACAGCAGTCAAAACAGTTTCTCCTACCCACTATATTATATAAATCATAAAGGCTCAATGTATTATTCATTTAAAACTCAATTTCAATTTGTCACAATAATAAAAAAAATTTCCTGTTTCCCTATTCCACCCTCAACTCCCAATTTAACGGAATACATGAGCAGTATCCCAGTACTCCATGGCTCAACTGGCAAACTCTGCACCTAATACTAGAGCTGAACAATCTCAGACCTCCATCACTCTACATAATGCAGCCTGCAGCCTTTTGTATATTCAAATAACTCAACTGAGGCATTATAATCAGGTAACAAGCTCTCAAAAGCAAATGTGTGGCCACCTGCCACAATTTTTCCAATATTACCTCAAAAATGACAGAGCTACCTGTTCTTAAACCCACTTTTCACATCTATGGTTTTTTCTCAACATTCTTTTCATTTCTATTTAATTTCTAATTGTTGCCATTCTCCCTCTTGATACAAATACTCATCTTACTCTCCTTTACAATTCTGAAACATACCTATCCCAGTTCCTTTGCTGTTTGTTCTCATTCCTTGCCCCTACATTTACATACATTGCTGACTTCTCTAATCATATTCTTTTCTCAAAAATGTCATTCTTTTGATAAGTAAACTCAAGAAATCCTGAAATCACACTATGCAACACTAGTGTACTAGTGTTTTTTTAAAAAATTGAAAGAAAACAAAGCTATTAATTGGAATAATATTAATATTCAACCAAAATGTAACATTTTATGCTTGTAACATTTTAGTCTGAGCAACATTTTAGATCAACAGATGCATATTACATGTTATGAAAAGGCTTGATGTAAAGTATTCTACAGTTTACTGACAGGCTTTTAAGTCAAACTAAAAGCACGAGCAATATTATGCATTTCTTCACATATTAATACTTGTGTCTACATAATGAGCATAATTCACACCACTTTTTCAGAAAAGAAGTTAGAAAGTGATATAACTGACAAAAGTTGACAGTGGAAAATCAAATCCAGCCCACAAGGAATTATAAATAACACAATTATTTAGTCTACTTGCAATCTCAGTTATGTTTTAAAGCCTGCAACTCAGCCAAGTGATGAAAAGCAGTGACAGGTTTATAGGAGCTGAAATACATTAGACTTTACTATTTGTTTACCTTGAAATTTAAAGAATAACAGGCAACAGACTATAAGGCATAAAAGTCACCATTATACCAATTCAGGGAACAAAATACTTGGTGACATCCATGGTCAAGCAGCATACTGGTTTGACTAAACGTTTTGTGAAGCAGAAAACGTAGAGAAATAGGCAGCTATTTTTACACAGAAAGTAGAGAAACAGACTGCTATTTTGACAGTTTTGCATCAGTTCTAATACCCTGAGGATTCTAGACACTGCAAAATATAAAAAAAAAAGTGCTCAAAGCTGTTACTTTATCCAACAAATACAGCAGTTTGAACATAGGTAATGCTCATTTTCTTCTGGTTAGCTAACAATATTTCAGCATTGTTCAGAAGTTAACAGATACTTCATTAGCACTACACATTACACTCCTTATATTTGTTCCTCGGAGAAATCCTGGCTCTACCATCCTCACTTTTAAAAATGACTACCCACTCTCCCCATTTTCAATGTGGGCATGCTGGACTGGAAGTCTGACCAGGTGACCTAGGAATAGCTGAGGAAGATATCTGTTATACAGTCATAGAGCCAAACAACATGGAAACAGACCCTTTGGTGCAACTAGTCTACGCCAACTATGTTTCCAAACTAAACTAGTCCAACTTGACCATGTTTGGTCCATATCCCTCTAAATCTTTCCTATTCATGTACTTATCGAATAGTACTTATCGAAATGTCTTCTAAATGTTGTAACCGTACCTGCATCTACCACTTCCTCTGGCAGCTAATTCCACACATGAACCACCCTGTGTGTGAAGACATTGCCCCTCAGGTCTCTTTTAAATCTTTCTCCTCTCACCTTAAAAATATGCCCCCTAAGTTTTTAACCCACCCACCCTGGGGAAAAGACCTTTGCTACTCACCTTATCTATGCCTCTCATGATTTTGTAAGCTTCTAGAAGGTCACCCCTCAACTTCCTACGCTCCAGTGAAAGAAGTCACAGTCTATCCAGCCTATCCTTATAACGCAAACCCTCCAGTCCCGGCAACATCCTGGTAAATCCTTTCTGAACTGTGTCCAATTTAATAATATCCTTCCTATAGCAGGGAGACTAGAACTGTATACAGTACTCCAAAAGTGGCCTCAAAGTCCTGTACAACCTCAGCATGACATTCCAACTTCTATACTCAATGGTTTGAGAAATGAACGCAAGTATGCTAAACACCTTCTTTACCATCCTGTCTAACAGTAAAGCAACTTTCAAAGAACTATGTACCTGAACCCCTAGTTCTCTCTGTTTGATAACAATACCTAGGACCCTACCATTAACTGTATAAGTCCTGCCCTTGTTTGTTTTCCCAAAATGCAATACCTCATATTTTCTAAATTAAATTCTATCTGCCACTCCTCAGCCCAATGGCCTGAGGTGACAGCATGAAAAAAGCCAGTGCTATGTCCAAAAATTAAAATAAAAGAAAATAAAAAGTATTCCTCCAGACCTCAGCCTTTATACCTTCCTCACTCCTGCTCATCCATTCCACCTAATGCCCTCTACCCATCCTCATGGCCCTTCATACCTCCATCCCAACTTACTGCCCACTTCCAGTCACCACCCTTTTCCCCCTTTACCTACTATGCCAATTTGCTTATTATCCACAAATACCCATTCACAAAGGAGAAAAAACAAGTTCATCACTGAAAATTCTACATTGCAGGCTGCACTCTATTGAGAAAAGTACTCTCATTTGTAAATAAAAATTCCTTGTCACATCCAAGGGGTTTTTGCACCTTTTGTACACAATCTTCTTCACAGTAAATAATCCCAAAGGGTATGTGATCTATTCTTTGCCACATAAAGGATACCTGATCCCAGCCCAGAGACTGTCCTAGGACCATATCCAGAATGGCACCTCAGCTCTTCCGAAGGGATACTGTGGCTATCCAAAAGAAATGTACCAAGAACAGACCTGTTCTTACCTCGTCTATTCTTCACACTTTGGGTTCCATAGGGTCCAAAATCTGAAAAATGGTCAGCTGTCTTCATGAAATGTTGTTGCAAGAACTACGGACCCACCCCATCCCACCCTTGCGAACAGGAAAAATGCTGGGTTCAGGGTGGAACATATTCAGCCATTTTTGCTCCAGTGGACAGGTGTCATGACAAAACCTTGGGTTTACATTTGATAACTGCCAGCAAAATTCACTATGCAAAAAGAAAACCTAGTTATCTACACCGTCAGTATTCGTTACAATTTTCTCTCCTTAGTCCGTTTTTTTCTGAATGACAACCATAGATAGGATTCAGTTTCACAAATCTTTAGTAACAGCCCCAGTTGGTCACACTAAATGTCAATCTGGACAATAAATGTTGATGAGGTCTTTCATGGTGGGTCCATAAAACCAATTGCAACATAATATCCACGAATGCATACATCATTAGTGCCAATAATGCAATCCTGCCGAATTCCTTTCCCTTTCTCTGGAAGAACTGGCTTAGGCAGGGAACAAACCTGAAAACAATGTGGACCATTTCAAACATCAAACGCCACTTACCTGCTGAGATATCAGGACTTAGCAGTTAAGTGGATCATACAGTTTAGACTCAAGGGTTAGATCAGAAATAAAAATGAGTATTACAACCAGGTGAGGATGGGTAAGTCAGCTCCATTCTTTTCAACCTCCCATGTCAGAAAATGTTTTAATTTTTTTGTAACACAAGCTGTACCTCACTTCCATTAAAGTGCAGCAAACTATTTCAGCCGAAACAATAAAGACCCAATTACAGAGTTTTCTCAAGGAAGGGCAATTTTATTTGCTTTGTTGCTGGATTTTGTCCTTCCTGAGACACCAGAGAGAGGAGTTTCTAAAGCTCTAGTCATAAACCTATTTACCCAGCCCTGCCAAATACAGCTTCAGGAAATGCAGACAGTTTGTACATCCCACTGTCAAGATCCTCCCCAGGCCACTCACCATCCTGACTTGGAAATGTACAGTCATTCCTTCATTCTCCCTGGTTCAAAGTACTGGAACTCCCTCCAAGGGACACTGTGGGTCTACCTACAGGACATGGACTGCAGCAGTTCAAGAAAACAGCTCATCACTACCTTCTCAAGGGCAATAAATGCTGGCCAGCCAGCGGTGTTCATGTCCTATGAGTAAATATTTTAAAATCTGCGCTCCTAGTTTTCAAGCTGGATAATTGTAGCTGGTGCCTTTCATTTCCAATATGTGAAACCAATCATACAGGTATAAATCACAAGAAAAGATGGGTCCTCTGGTGGCACAGTGGTAGTGTCCCTACACCTGGACTGAGAGGCCGGGGTTCATGTCCCACCTGCTGCAGAGGTGCATAATAACATCTCTAGACAGGTTGATTAGAAAAACAAAATCGGCTGAAAGAAGCGATACAAGTTTCTTCTGATAAAAATGCTCCAGTTCAGAGAGGACACAGTGTGGAGCTGGAGGAACAGCAGGCCAGGCAGCAGAGGAGCAGGAACGTTGACATTTCGGGTCGGAGAGGGTCCTGTGTTATCTCCGACTCCAGCATCTGCAGTTCTTACTAGCTCTCAGTTATGAGAGGTTTTTGTTTATTGATAACGTCATGCAAATTGGCTTAAATTGTGGTCAGGTGATTACTGCAGCGATTCTTAAATTGCAGTTTTCTTCCTTTTGAAACCATTGAAGTTCAGGTAAATTCCACCTTAGAAGGCAAGGGCAGCAGATGCATGAAAAAATCACCTCCTGAAATTTCCCCTCCAAGTCAGATTTGTGGCATTGCTACATTCTGCAAGTGACTTATCTGCAACATACATAACAATAAAATCTCATTGAGGTATACAACCTTTTGTATTAAATCTATATTGGCTCCCTCCATGCCATACATTGCTCAGGTTTGTGCGGACGACTGTAACCAGATCGTTAATGCCACTAATATCACACACTTTGTTTGGATGGTGGACTATTAGCAAAACAGGCATGTCAATTATTTCTTTTGCCCAAGTTTGAAGTCCCATCTTGGGTTATTTGGCTGAGCTGATAGGTTCACAAGGATCAACAATCTGATCAGGACTTGTGGTCAACAGCAAAGGAACAGTATTTGTCCTTTAAAAAAAGGAAACGCCCTCAAAGATTTAGCAGGCTCTGGAGTGCCAATTTCCTCAAATTTGATGTTAATTTTATATTCTGTTTATGTGTTGTCCAGAAACAGTGAAGTCATCAGGAAACCAATCAGATTAAAATATTTTCCCCAAACAGAAAGCAAGGAACAAGAAGCTTGGACTATAATGCATCTTTTAATCATTTTATTAAAGTGAAAATAATAATTGTAACATAAATATGGGATTATGGTTGAACTTGATATATAAATGAGTTTAAAAAATAAAATTTATGGAATATTTGACTGCTAGTCTGAGTGAATGGCACACATGCAATTTTGACCATCGAAAGAAATAAATGAATGGATTTTACACAGCATTGTGGGAGGTATGTACCAACTGACAAGTTCATCTTGTTTCAGACCATAATTTAGTCTGTCAAATATTACCTTGGCAATTTGTGCTGTGGACACAGCTCAAGAGCATACTGTGCAAACACTGTTTCCATATATGTCTTTGAATTTGAATTTCACTCAGAGTGCATCAACCATATAGTTACACAACATTTCACCCTTTTGCTTTGTCATTTTTTTCAGTCCAACTCAAGTAAATTTGACGATACTACCAACACTTTACCCTCATTGAAGAGATATAACAATCAGTATTATTCAATTTATTGACTATCACAAGTATAAATGCATACAACTGAAGTGGCTTCTTGACAGACTTTTCAGTAAGAAGCTGGCCACATTTAAATGAGTTTGGTTCTTTAATGATAAAATGCCATGTTCAATTTACTTATTGTTCTGTTTTTGATTAATAATTTGCAATTGCTTCCAATTAACTAAAATATTCGAGGATGGATTGCACAGGCATTGCTTTATTATTAAGCCATTTATAGTTCCAATGGGACAGTCAGCTGAGCTTTACCTTTTCCATAACAATCTTTCTTTGAATATTTCTTATGTGCTGTTGCTTATAATATATTCAGTTAGGACAATCAATTTCCAACAAACTTTCTTACTTAAGCTTATGAATACTGTACTAAATCAGTGTGCTTGTCTTCGTATACCTGAACATACATCTACTCTTATGAATGCTGCAGGCTCGAAGAATTAAACAAACACTCATCGTGAATTTATGACTATGCCTGCAACAGTACTTAAAACTGACGTGAGCCATGGTGCATTGTACAATCACAACAATCTTTTATTTGCAAGTGAGCACTTTGGATGGATTTTGTATACTTCATAAAAAAAATTGGGGATTTCAAGACTTGGGGGCATATTTTTAAGGTAAGAGGAGAAAGATTTAAAAAAGACACCAGTGGCAATTTTTTTTTTTTAAACACAGAAAATAGTTTGTGTGTGGAATGAACTTCCAGAGGAAGTGGTGGATACAGGTACAGTTTCAATGCTTAAAAGACGTTTAGGTAAGTACATGAATAAGAAATGTTTGGAGGGGTATAGGCCAAGCGCTGGCAGGTGGGACTAGTTTAGTTTGAGATTACGGTCGGCATGGACTGGTCGGACCGAAGGGTCTGTTTCCATGATGTATGACTCTAAATGTGTGACTCTACCCCTGCTTAGATTATGTACATCTTGATATTCGAGTCTAAATATGTTGTAATCTTCTAAACACTTAACTGCAAATCTTCAATGTAATTCCTGTAACATCAGGCTACGAACTGCTACAAAACATTTAGTTGCACTTAAAATATTTTGCACAGGAGGAATGAACATCTTCACCATACATCTCCAAGCAAAATTGCTAAATCCAAATAAAACAGATATTTGCACTTATTTAAGTGTCTTTTGAAACATCAGAATTTATGCCAAGAACTGAATCTTGCAACCCGGTTAAAAAAGCAAAATGACAAACTTTAAGTTTTAGTAGGAACTGCAGATGCTGGAGAATTTGAGATAACAAGGTGTAGAGCTGGATGAACACAGCAGGCCAAGCAGCAGAGGAGCAGGAAGGCTGACATGTCAGGCCTAGACCCTTCTTCAGAAATGGGGGAGGGGAAGGGGATTCTGAAATAAATAGGGAGAGAGGG
>NC_063351.1:29234530-29260395 GCF_021869965.1 Rhincodon typus | reverse complement strand
CCGCCTCCCCCTCTCTTCCTATTTATTTCAGAATCCCCTTCCCCTCCTCCATTTCTGAAGAAGGGTCTAGGCCCAAAACATCAGCCTTCCTGCTCCTCTGATGCTGCTTGGCCTGCTGTGTTCGTCCAGTTCTACACCTTGTTATCTGGCAAACTTTAAGCACTTGTACAAATCACATGTTTTCTGGAATAGCGTAATGATTTATTTAATAATGATTCGTTTAAAGCATTTTCTTTTAAGTGAACGCCATTTCTATTTAAAATAAAATTTTAAGTAATATAATGGATAATACTATCATGTAACAAACAAGTGAAGATGGAATTTAATTTCAATGTACAAACAATTTTGAATTTTCAGTTAAAGAAACAGATTTTATCAAAGAAGAACCGATATTCATATCAAACTAGGCTCCTAGCTTGCACAATTACAGTTCCTGCTTTCCTGCATATAAATCCCATTTGACTTCTTTCTTCATATATCCTTTTCATATTATTCAATGCATCATTAAGTATCTTTCAAATGCTATAATCAATTCAGCATTAATTTCCACTTGTGGCAAGGCAGTCAAAGTGGCAAAACTCTAAAAAAGTTTCCACTTATTTATCTTTGACTATCAATGGGATAAAGCCGTAGATCCCTGTTGTAATTTTGAATGCATCGATCACATCACCAACCTTTATCATCAGACAGAATGTAATTTTAGTTGCTGGAACTTTTTGTCATAACTCAAAACTCTACCCTCAGTAGTCACCATACATGTCTTGTGTTGTTCCTCATCCAAAGGCACAACGTACTACCAAAGTGAAGAACTCAAAACTGTGCAGAGTATCCAAATGTAGCCTTACTAATAACCTTGCACAAGGTCATCACGACCGCTTTCCTTCAGTAGTTAATCCCTCTAAATACAATCCAAAACTATCTAAACTTGCTCATCTACCTTTCAGACTGTATTATATTCGTAATTACAGTCACTTTCTGTTCAGTGTCCTAAATCTCAAATGCTTTCAGTATTCGTCAGCGAGATCAAAGATTTTTTGAACAAAAAAAAAACTGAAGAGAAATTCAACAACTTTAAGTTCAGCCAAGTCAGCCTTAAACAATTACCATTCACTGACCAAGACAAAAATAAAAGTCTCCATACAGCCTAGGGTTTCCTATTACTGCATATTCATGATGTGAGACACAACTCATTCAAAGCTTTCATAGAAATAAGAAAAATGTGCTTATCTGCCGTTCAATACTTTGAAAAACATTGGAAGCATCTTTTAAAACTGAAGTTTGAAAAAATCAAATGAGTCTTGAGCCAAATTTTTAGTAACCAATCCAGCGATTTCAATTACTTATCAACCAGAGTGCTGATAATAGCATGAACAAACTGCTGTAAATGATAATACAAGAAATTCCAAGTATCACTGCTGGTAGCCAAAGTTCCACGAGAGGTTATACCAGATATAAAATTTTAAAAATTGCTCAATAGCATAGTCAGACCTCACACTGTGAAAACACAAACAAACTCTTTGTCAAATAACTGACAAACTTAGAACACGAACAGTTCAATGCACCTAAAGCTTTAAAACATATCAGAATTGTGTAATTAGTTTTTTTTTGCCTAGAGTATATGTAGCAATGAATATTTCCTTCAAGAAATTGCACAGATGGACATTTCATGTTCATCCAATTCTGGCTCACCACATTTTTTATCTGCTTTTAAATGGGCATATTCAATTAAAGGCTCAAACATATTGCCAAAGCTTTGTCCAGCGAATACTCTAATTTTAATATTGCAATGCAAGTTTGCAATTCTATGCTACTTATTTTTCTCCAGCATAGGTAAATCAATGTATCAACCAGACAGAAGGAATTAATTAAGTTTTCAGTCAAAATGAAATGAAGCAAAGCAACTCAATATCTCTATATTCTTATAGGAAATTCAAAATGATTTTCCAACTGAACATTGATAAAAGGATGTAACAGCAGAGCATTAAGAAACATATCATAATAAAGCAGATCCAGCAAGGCTTCATGAACGGAAAATCACGTCTAACAAATTTATTCAAATTCTTTGAGGAGTTCACAAGCAGAACAGATTAAAGGGGAGCCAGTAGATGTAATGTGGTTGGATTTCCAAAGTTTTCAATAAGGTACCTCCATAGGCTACTTAATAAGAACCCATGGTGTTGGGTTGTAGTATATGAACATATATGAACATGAATAGTGGATTGACCAGCTAATAGAAATCATAGAGTTGGGATAAGGGGTCATTTTCAGATGGAAACCTGTAACTAGCAGAGTGCCAGGGGGCTGGGGTCACAATTATTTATATATATTCACGAATTGGATGAGGGAAGCGAATACTATTGCCAAATTTGTAGACGGCACAAAAATAGGTGGGAAGGCAAGCGGTAAGAATGACAGAGATTGTCTAACAGAAGGATGCAGACAGGATAGATGAGTACACAAAAACTTGGTAGCCAAAATATAACATGAGAAAAGCACTTTTGCAGGAAGACTAGAAGAGCTGAATATTATTTAAATGGAAAAAGATTGCAGAAAGCTGCAGCACAGAGGGACTTTGGAGCCAATATGCACAAATGACAAAAAGCTAACAGAACAGTTAAATAGATAACAGGGAAGGTAAATGGTTTGAGGGTTTGTATTTCAAAGAGAATTGAGTCTATAAATAAGGAAGTCTTGCTAAAACTATACAAGGCAATAATTGCACAGCTAGAACACCGAAGAGTTTCAGTTCCCATATCTAAGGAAAGATTTAGTGGTATTGGAGGCAGCCCAGATTAGGTTCACGAGGTTAATCCCAGGTTTGTAGGGAATTTCTTATGAGGAGAGGTTCAGCACATACTCATTGAAGAGGAGAATGAGAAGCAACCTCATTCAAGATTCTTGACATATAAAACTCTTGAGGAACTTGACAAGGTGGGTGCTGAGAGGTTATTTTCCCCTTTGGGACAGCATAACCTCCAGATGAGAGATCACCTCTTTAAGACAGAGATGAGGAGTAACTCATGTTTCAGAGAGGAGTGAATCTGTGGAATTTATGACCGCAACGAACTGTAGACGCTAGGCCTTAAAGCATACTAAAGGCTGAGATAAGGTTGTAAGGGAATCAACAGTTGTGGGGAAAAGGTGGGAAAGTGGAGTTAAGGATTATCAGATCAGCAATGATGGAGCAGGCTCAATGGGCAAATTGACCAATTCTAATCCTACGTTTTATGGTCCTATTCTGAATTTTGGATGAGTATGGAGCGACTGACAAGAATACAAGGTCCAGTGGAAAATGTACATTGGCAGGAGATTCTATCAATTTTATAGATTTAAGTAGAGTTTAATATATACCATACATTTTGGACTCTTACAGAAAGAAGAAAATACAATTAAAAACATTCAAGACTTGTAATAACTACAGTAAACTACAAAATGGAAAACTAAGCATTTTGTGTTATGCACACAACATAATTACATGAGAATTAATATTTAACTTAGCTCAATTAGGCTTTTATTTGGAAAGTCAATTTTAAAGACTTACAAGTTGGAAGTCTTAAAATATGTATTTGGCATAATACAAGACCAGTATACATCCCAAATAGACAGAGCATTACTTGAATTGTTGAACAACCATGGTCAGCGATGAAGTAACTGACAGTATCAGGCTAAGAGGCTTACTCCAATATATAAAGAAACTGGAAATCCAGCAGACAGCTATAATAGGCAATGGTACACAAAGAGAGTAACAACAGACACAAAGAGAACACGGAATTAAATCTACAAGGAGTCAAAACTAACAGCAAGCTTCCTTTTAACAATGAAATAGAGATTGGGAAAGGTAAATGTGGGCCGATTAAATGCAGTGAACAATTAATATAATCAATCCCTAATATTACCAATTTTGAACATATTATTACAATATTCATTCATCATCTAATTTTCTGCATATGGTTCAACAGTTTACACTTTGATAATTTGTTGAGAGAGTGGCTTATTGAAAATTTATTAAATCTAGTCTAAATACTTGGCAGTTAAATGGAAATGTCCTTGTTTTATTTGTTAGAGACCAACATAATTTATTTTGAAAAGGTTTCATGGAGGAAAAACACCATCCCAGTCAGTTTGACAACAAAGCTATTGCAATTTTTTTTTTACATTTCGACATCAATTATCAATTTATAGCAATGTTTTTCATTAGTTAGATATCTGTATAAGACTGTCTGTCATATAAATTCACCTTGCAAACTTTGGTCAGATCTCCGGCCATGCTTTACTGAATGTACTATTTGTTCCAGCAGCAAAGCTGACAGCAACTTTAATACAGGCACCTACGTGTTTTAAATCAGATTGTTAGAAAAACAAACTTCAGGGTTGGCTGTTCTCACTCCAACCATGAAACCTCTCGTCACCAATAGATAATATGCCAGCATAACAGAAATTCAAAAAACTGTGACGCTCCTGCTTCAATGACAATGTGATAAGATGGGACTATGGCCAATAATTGAAGTCAACAAAGATCAGATCTCTGGGCATATATCAGATTCATTCATTTCTAGATGATGTTTAAATTTAGCTGAAAATGCAATTCTTTAGAAACTTGCATATTTGATTATGTATTAACTATCACTTAAAAATTATTTACCTTGTACAGACTTGAGATTTAAACGATAAGCATCCTTTACACACAATTGAGAGTTTAGCGCAGTGTCATAAGGTTCAGAAAACTACTTACTGAGCACATACACACCTTTTGCATTACAGACTAATGATTTCACGAATTATCTCCAAATCCAAAATCATGTAAAGCTCAAAAGCATCTTTGCAGCAGCTTCTTTGGCTTCAAGCTAAACTACAGGTGATCACTTAATATTTATAATCCTAAAGGACTACATACTTTCGAAATAATTGTAAAAAATAAGGTAAATGGAAGAAAAACACAAATAAATTTTATGAGCAACAGGACCAGGCAAGGTGAGGACCCCAAGACATGCAGTTAGCATCACGTGAAGGACCAGAAAAGGTGAGAACCCTGTGGCAGGCAGGCAGGTAGGTACATTGCTGCAGAGTAGTAACTCTAAGTTTCGTTCAAGGAAACATAAGACTTCTAAATTTTAGGGTTTAATCTTGTGTAAAACCCAGGAGTGCTTGCCTGCAATGTAGCATTTTAATTCAAGTTACTGTTTTGAGACACTTACATTCTGGGCACAAGGAATTGGACACCCACACAGCCCTGTTCGGAGTTGCCTGGTTGAGTATTAAAACAATAACAGACTGACATCACAAAATAGAGATTTTTGTTGAGTATTAAAACAATAACAGACCAACATCACAAAATAGAGATTTGTTATTGAACAGCTCCTTTTCAACGCCAGCAATTTTTCAAAAGTGTGAACGTCCAGTTTCAAACAAAGAAAGAATTAATTTGGGGGTTGGTTTGTCAACAAGGGTAAAGAATTTCCATTTTCTATTGAGCAACAGTTTAGAATTAATAGTATAAAAAACCTAAAATCATTTTCCTACTTGGCTTATACTTTAGTTAAAAGTAATTTAACTTAAGATATCAGTTGAGATGTAGCTTGTATTTTTTATATTTGTATATGGGATATGAGCATTTATTGCCCATTCCTAGGAGAAGTTGGTGGTGGGATGATGATTGGATTCTGTTTGGTTGGAGATGGTCATTGCTCAGTATTTGTACAATACAGATGTTACTTGCCGCTTATCAGCCCAAGCTAGTATGCAGTCCAGGTCTTGCTGTATATAGGCGTGGACTGCTTCAGTTTGTCAGGAGTCACAAATGGTGCCTAACATTGTGCAATTATTAGTGAACATCCCCACTTCTGATGGAGAGAAAGTCAGTGATGAAGCAGCTCAAGCTATTCAGGCCTAGGACACTACTCCAAGGAGGTTCTACAAAATGATGTCCTCGGAGCGAGAAGATTTACATCCTACAACCATGACTATCTTCCTTTGTGCTAGGTATGATTCTAACTAGCCAAGAGCTTTAGAGACAACAAGGTGCAGAGCTGGATGAACACAGCAGGCCAAGCAGCATCATAGGAGCAGAAAGGGGGGCTTCCCTGATTTTCATTGACTCTAGTTTTTCGAGGGCACCCTTAACTCTCATTCAAAAGCTTTGATGTTAATGGACAGTCACACTCATCTCACCTTACATGAGCAGCATTTTCATCGATATTTGGAACAAGGCTGCAATGAGGTCAAGAGCCAAGTGGCTCTAACAGAAACCAAACTGAGCATCGTTGGACATTATTCCTTTGCAAGTGTTGCTTGATAGCACTGTTGGCAACCCATACCATCACTTTGTTGATGATCGAAAGTAGACTGATAGGGTGGTAACTGGCCAGGTTTCATTTGTTCTTTTTGTGAACAAGATATAACTGGGCAATTTTCTACATTATTGGATAGATGCCAGTGTTGCAACTGTACTATAACAGCTTGGTTAGAGGTATGGTTAACAATGGAGCACATCTTCAGTACTATGCCGGAATGTTGTTGCCCTTGTGGTAATGTAAAACAAAAGAGGTCACCAATATATCAGGTGGCCTAATACACTGTGATTTGTTATTAATGTAACAAAATCCAACACAGCTGAAAGGCAGGCCCAGGTTATTCAGACAAAAGTCAAAGATCTCATGGAACTCATTGTGGATTTTTATTGACATCATAATGTTATATAATTCCCGCAAATATGAAAGAAGGATATTTTAATAAAGCATCTCAATGTTGCGGATGGGGTCTTGTCCAAACAAAATAAGCCATCAAAATAAACTACCAAACCTACTGATAATTACAATCATAACAATTCAAAGTTATTCTTTGTCTGCTAAGGCCTTTGCAATCACCGTGACAAAAAAAATGCTACAGGAACAAAGAAGCAGAGGCAAAGTAAAATAAAAAGACAATGACTTGGATATGTGGAGCTTCCAAAATGTTGGGTGGTATCCAATTTTTGTCAGTAGAGGAAAAGGGGCAGGCTGTGATTCATGTGTAAGGGAAACACAACTCAACAGGGCCATCTGAATGCCTAATATCCTGAAACAGAACTCAATTTGGCGGATATAAGGGGCTTACCAAAACTCCTTCAACAGCACCTTCCAAACTAACTACCTCTAGAAGGACAAGGGCAGTAGATGCACACCAACTGCAAGTTTCCTTCAAATCTCACACCATGCCAACTTAGAATTACATAGTCATTCCTTCAATGTCACTGGGTCAAAATTCTAGAACTCCCTCCCTAACAGCACCTGTGGGTGTACCTACACCCCAAGGTTTCAAGAAGGCAGCTCACCACTACTTTCTCAATCAGGGATGGAAAATAAATCCTGGTTTAGCCAGAGATGCCCACATCCCATGAATGAATTTTTAAAAATATGGAGGTCTCAGATTGCTGGAATAGATGTAAAGGCCCTTGAAGGGTAAGCAAAGTTTATATAACTATTATGTTATTTAAATCCCCAATCCACTAAAACAAAGAAAAATTGCACATGCCAATTAGGGTTTAAAACATTCTGTCCTAACGCATCAAAAAGTTGTTTGCTAACCTTTTCCTCCACAAGGACTATGAAAATTTCCTTGACTGCCGAAAGTTTAAATTATCTCAGCACAGGTGCTCAGAGTTCAGTTTGATTTATAGCTTTAAGTAGTTATTAAAGGATTCACCGTCCTTGATTTGGTTTGCCTTCATGAGTTATTAAGCAGGGAGACGGTGGCACAGTGGTAATATCACTAGACTGGTAATCCAGAGGCTCAGACTGGGGGCATGGGAGCTGGTAAAATTTGAATTCAATTATCTATATGGAATTAAAAACAAGTCTCAGTAATGGTGACTATTAAACAATCACTGACTGTTGCAAAAATCCATCTAGTTCACTTCTCTCTATCTAAATATCAAATCTTATGTACACTGATTAGATCACTCTTAATCCCTTATAGTCAAGGAATACAAGGCTAATACATGCAACCTGTTGTCTTAATTGAACCCTTTTGGCCTGGCATTATGTTGAATCTGTACTGAAATTTCTTCCCAGCTTGCTTTTCTTCCCCGATGTGCAGTGCTCAGAAGTGAATGCCATTGAGACCTAACTAGAACTTTAAATATGAATTTCCATCCCTTTTAATTCCAACCTCCTGAAATTAAGTCCAACATTCCTTTATGCTTTGTAGTTACGTTTTAATACCTGTCCATTAGCTTTGGTAATTTCCATATTTGGACCCTTAAAATCCCTTACTCATGCACTGTTCCTAGCTTCTCACCATTTGCTCTGATCTATTTTTTCCTCAGGTCCAAAGTGGATAACTGCATGTTTTCCCACAGGAAGTCAATTTGCTACAGATGTACCCAATCATTTAATCTATCAACCTTCCCTTTGCAGCTTTCTACACGATTGACTAAAAAAACAACATAATATCATCAGCAAACTGAGACATATGGTTCTCCATTCTTTCATTCAAATCATTAATAAGCACAGTAAAAATAATTTGGCCCCTGTTGTAATCCCTGGGGTCACCATGAATCAAATATTCCCAGCTTGAATACATACCTATCATCCCTACTCAGTCTCCTAATTCCTAATGAACTCCCTATCCTAGCCAGCAAGTCCAATTCCATGCATTTTTATTTTTGTTACAGCATCTTGCACAGAATGCTGTTAAAATTCACATGAGTAACACCGAGAGACACTCCCTCATCTTTCAGATTAATTCCCTCCTCAAAGGTTTCACTAGACACAACTTACCCTTTACAGATCATGTTTCCTTTCTCTGATCAGTTTATATCTATCCAAACATGCAGTTACTTTGCCCCTAATGACTGCTTCTAGTAACTTCCCACAACTGGCGGCTGACAAATAGATCTATAACTTCCTTTGTCCTTCTTACTTAAAACATGACTGGATTTTGAAAGATCGGAAAAAGTCATGAGCTCTTCTCGGGATGGTGTGATAAGTTGAACTGACTTCCTTGTCTGTAACTACCTTCCTGAATTTTACAGAGAACCATATGAGGGTGTGGGGTGGGGATTAAAGCAAAGGAACAACTCAGTTCTACTAATAATTTAAATCATATCATCACATTTGGTTGCTTGGTTCATATTTCTTGCACCAAATACTAATTCACAATAAATACATGAATATGTGCAACTTCTTCCAGCAAGCACTGAAATCCCAACTGATTTCAGGGATTCTCCAGTAAATAAAGCACTCAAGACATTTTACTAAAATTTCAATTAAAGCCTTATAGCTAGTGATGGGCTCAGCTCTGAAATTGCAATCTGTGAATTCTAAAAGCTATCAGATCAGAAAGAGAACTTCAATCAACACTACTGTTACAAAAAGTAATCTTTGTTTCTTCTTATTCTGCTTAAAAGTACTAGAGAAGAAACCAACTGATTACATAGTACATAGAGCAAAGTATTTTCTAGATAAAAATGCTGACAGTTATGGATAGATTTTAGCCAGAGCTGTTCATGATTAAGTTTAGAAAAAGTTTTTTATATTACGCTACATAAACAATGGTTTAATTTACATACTTTATTTAAGATGTTTAAAGGACTTGGGCTGGTTTGAAAAGCTTTAGTTAGAACACAGAACAATATTTTATATGGAGACATTGTATGAAAACTGTCACCTACTCATCTTTCAAAGGCGATAAATGTTTAGAAAATGTGCAGAGGTGAGAATGAATATGTGATCCAGACATGTCTATGTACACGGCAATGAAAACTAACCTGTGGAGATGGAGACATTCTGTCTACAAATCCATGTGCCCAACATTCCATGAGCACTGGCCAAATAAATCGTTAAAATCTCTGCACACAGTAGAAACTACAAAATAGAAACCTACAAGCAGTAAGTGAAGGTTTTTAAGTCCTATGGGTTTTCAGTCTGACTTGTGTCTGCAAACTGCTGTCACAGGGAAAAAAAGAAGCCTCAGGCAATAGTTCCCAAAAAGTACACTTAACATTTCTGTTAAGTCTCCAATGGGATATCTGCCTTTTCAGGTAAGTGTGTGAAACCCCAGTTAGAGTAGGTCTTGTATAGTCATCAAAGGCAGCACAGACAGCCCACAGTTTGTACCAGATCTTTTGTAGACCAATTCAAACTTAATCCCAATCTCTATACACTTCACACAACATTGTATTCTCCTCTGCTCTAAATATTTATGCAATTTTTTAAAAACTTTGCAACATCCTCTGCTTTAAACTGATTCTGATATGTAGATTTCCATGTTCTAATGATCCATTAGCTAGTGTTCCACTCTCATAACCACTCAATTTCTTAATGACAATTTTAAATTGATGATCGATCATTACAGACATCACAAGCAAACAAAATATTCTTTCCCAATTCACTGTATCAAAAACCACAGCCTTCTCGGTCACAAATTCATGCTCATTTAAACGCTGACTGCAGTTTTGTTGTATATGTGACAGGTTGATTATTGCGAAACAACAGAAAAATACTGGAAATACTCAGCAGGTCTGGCAGCATCTGTGGAAAGAGAAACCAAGTTGATGTTTAAGACCTCAGACCTCCTAGGCAGAGATAATATTAGGGTGGTCTTCACTGACTGAAATTAAGAGGGTGAACATTGTCAGGATTTTTGTGGTTTGAATACTGTTGTGGAGGCTGGGGAGTTATATGCATTGTCAGGGGTGAATAGGTGGGTCATTAAGCCTTCTGGCATTAATTACTGCCCTGTGCCTGAGATTAACAATGGGAGGTGGATGAGATAAATGTCTATGTAGGTATAGTGCAACTAGCCCAATACTCTGACAGAAAGGTTTTAAAATGTTTTAAAAATTTTGAAGTATTTAACATCCAAATTAATTAATTAAATCAAACTGAGATAGCTGGACAGCTGTACTGAATGGGAGCTGATGAATGCCAGTACGATCCACGGTGATCACAGATGCAGCAAGTTTTGACTCAGAGTTGATGAGCTGGAGTTTGATCTGTGGACACTGTGACAAATCAAAGTGAGGAAGAGGTACCTGGACACAATGTGTCTGGAGATAGTCTTAGATTACCCGGATTATATTAAATTTGGTCCATGGTCAGAGATAGGAGGGCGCAAGTGAGGCAGCTGTGGGGATCCAGAATTTAGCTTTGGAACAGGCTCAGCCAATGTCCTTTCCCAACAGACGCTAGGACCTTGCTCCCAGTGTGGATGAGTCACAGACTACAGGGAGGATGGGGGAACTGGCCACATTCCTGTAGTCCAGAGTGCCATTCAAGTGGAAGGAGAAAAGAGAAATGTAGTGGAAATAGGAGATATTGCCCTCTGCAGCAAACACAGAAAATGACGAAGGCTGTGTTATGGACCGGATGCCAAAGTTCAGGACAACTCTTCTGGGTCGGAGAGGAACTCTGAGTGCCAGGGGAAGCATCCAGTTTTCATGTTCCATATAGATAACAATGATGTAGGTAGGACTCGGAAAGAGGTTCTGCTGAGGGATTACAAACAGCTCGAAGCTAAATACAAAGCAAAACCACTAAAGTGATAATCTCCCATTACTACCTGAGCCATGTGCAACTTGGCAAAGAGTAAATAAAATTACAGAAGTAAATGCTTACTCAAAAATTGGTTTGGGAGAAATGGTTTCCGATTCTTGGGGCACTGGCACCAGTGCTGGGGAAAGAAGTAGCTGTTCCATTGGAATCATGCTGAGATCAGGGTTCTGATCAATCATATAACCAGCGTTACAGATCAGGATTTAAACTAATTTGTGTGTGTGTGTGGGGTCAATTGAAGGGAAATTTTAAAAAAATCAAAAAGAAATAAGACAGAGTAGATGTGCAGGTGTAATGAAGGATAAATAATGATAAGGACGATAATCGAAGCGTGACAGAAAGGAGTAGAAACTATATGCGGAAGATTGTAGTAGAAATTTGAACTTAAATAAGTAATATTGGTAAAAAGTCAAAGCATGAGGCAGAGATGGCTTAAGTTGACTGCAAAAGAGGTTTAGCAGCAAAGATAGCTAAAGAACAATGGCAGACTTAGCTCATGACCATAGCAAAGATATATCCCAGTAAGGAAGAAGCACGCTAGGGGTAAACTGACCATGGACAGCCAAGGAAGTGAGGGACAGTATCAATTTTTTTAAAAAATGTGGTAAAGATTAATGGTAAACAAGAGAATTTGGAATGTTTTAAATGCCAACAAGACATGACTGAAAAAAAAGAAAGAAACTATGAGAGCAAACTGGCAAGTAATATAAATGTGGACAGCATGAGCTCTTTTAAATATATAAAAAGGAACCGAGGTGCCAAACTGAACATAGGCTCCTTGGTAAACTAAGCTGGGGAAATCATAATGGGAAACCAGGAAATGGCAGAGGAGTTGAGTAAATGCTTTTAAATACTTTGCATCAGTCTTCATGCTAGAGGATGTTAGTAGCATTCCAAAAACACTAAATAATCAAAAGGCTCAAGTGGGGGGTGAGAAATACGCTAAGTCCTCGCTATCTGAGTGACAGTGTTACGACACCAAAAGATACAAATACTGTAAAATCCACCCTCCATGCACTTAGTACAATCCAAATGAAACAGAAACATGCCCTAAAGTATTAAAAAATACAAAACATTTTAATAAACATGTTTAAATACAGTAAATTACCTAAAAGGAGAGAGTTCAGAAAAGATTTACCAGGAGAGCTTGAGTTATAAGGATAGGCTGGGGCTTTTTATACTGGAGCGTAGGAAGTTGAGGGGTGATAGAGGTTTATAAAATCATGATGGGCATAGATAAGGTGAATAGCAAAGGTCTTTTCCCTAAGGTGGCATGAGTTCAAAACTAGTGGGCATATTTTTAACATGTGAGAAGGATTTAAAAGGTACCTGGGGGGGTCAATTTTTTTCCACACAGATGGTGGTTCGTATATGGAATAATTATAGATTTATAGAATCCCTAGTGTGGAAACAGGCCCTTCGGCCCAACAAGTCTACACCGACCCTCACAGCATCCCACCCAGACCCAATCCCCATAACCCACCTAATCTGCACATCCCTGAACACTACGGGCAATTTATTTTGGCCAATCCACCTAGACTGCATATCTTTGGACTGTGGGAGGAAACCGGAGCACCTGAAACCCACACAGGCACAGGGAGAATGTGCAAACTCCACACAGACAGTTGCCCGAGCGTGGAATCGAACCCAGGCCCCTGGTGCTGTGAGGCAGCAGTGCTAACCACTCAGCCAGAGGAATCTGCCAGAGGAAGTGGCAGATGCAGGTACAGTTACAAAATTTAAAACAAATTTGTATAGGTACATGAATAGGAAAGGTTTAGAGGGACGTGGGACAAATGCAGGCAAGTGGGACTAGTTTTAGTTTTGGAAATTTGGTCGGCATGGACGAGTTGGACGAAAAGGTCTGTTTCCATGCTGTTTGACTCTATGAGAACAGTACAAGAGATACAGTACTGAACTGTATACTGTTCAGAAAGCAATCATAAACTTACACAGTACCTTTAATAGAGCATCTAGTACAATAAGTCGATGAGATGAGAAGCATCATACAGAATATTTAAAAAGCTTTGATCTAACAATGACCTGACAATGGATCTTGCCAGTTATGTGCATCTGCTCTTTGGCACTGACCTTTCAAATGGACATTATGAGTACACCCACCCGCTTTCACTCTTTGAGCTGACCTTGTCTCCTATCAAGAGAACTTTGTGAGTACATGGATGCACTGGTAATAATCCTTAAATTCTGGAAAAATCTCAGGGGATTGGAAAACTACCCATGTAACACCATTATTCAAATAGGGAGGGAGACAAGAAACAAGTAACTATAAGCCAATTAACTTAGCATCTGTGATTGGGGAGATGTTAATGTATTTAGAAATATATGATATAACCAAGTAGAGTCAACATGGCTTCGTGAAGGAAAAATTATGCCTGGCATATTTATTACAGTTCTTTCAGCAGAAAATAATAAGAATCACTAAAGGGGAACCAGTGGATTTAACGTACTTGGATTTCCAAAAGGCTTTTTTTGTAAGGTAGCCCACATAAGGTGACTAAATAAATGAAGAGCCATGGAATTGAGGATAGTACATTAGCATGAATAGAGAATTGGCTAGTTAATAGAAGACAGCAAGTTGGCATAATGGGAGCATTTTCAGGATGGCAACCTGTAACAAGTGGTGTGCCAAAGGGATCACTGCTGGGGCCAGAATTATTTACAATATATAATCATGATATGTTCTTTATTCTATGATTTGGATTTGGATGATGAAAGTGAATGTACTATTGCCAAGATTGTGGATGACACAAAAATAGGTGGGAAAGCAAGTAGTGAAACTGACACTGTCTGCGGACGGCTAGAGACAGGTTTGGTGTTTGGGCAAAAAACTTGGCAGATGGAATATCATGTGGAAAAATGTGAGGATATGCACTTTGGCAGGAAGAATAAAAGAGTTAAATATTAATAAATGAGTAAGGACTGCAGAAAGCTGCAGCACAGAGGGATTTTGGTGTCCTTGTGCATGAACCACAGAAAGGTGGCACCCCCAAGTTCAGAGGGTAATAGGAAAGGCTAATGGACTACTGGCCTTCAAAACAGGGGGAATGGAGTATAAGAACAGGGCGGTCTTGCTAAAACCGTACAAGGCACCAATCAGACCACACCTGAAATAATGTGAACAGTTCTGGTCCCCTTATCTAAGGAAGTATACACTGGCATAGGAGGCAGGCCAGATAAAGGCTGACTCAATTGATTTGGGCTTTAGAGGCACTTTTTTTATGAGAGGAGGTTGACGTTGTACTCATTGGAACTGAGAAGAATGAGAGGAGAACATTAGGATATAAGCAGTAGGAGCAGGAGTACATTCAAGATGGAAGCAGATAATTTTTGAATCAGTAAGGGAATCCAGGATTATGGGGATAAGGTAGGAAAGAAGCCTTGAGGATTGTCATATCACCCAAGACCTCACTAAATGATAAAGCAGACATGTGTCATGTGTGATTTATTCTGCATATTGACTGAACAAATCAGATTGGCAAAAGTAACAAGGAAGACAAATCTGTAGAGTGTATCAGGGAACGTTTCTTGGAGCAATACTTTGCAATAACCTACTTGGGAACAGGGTATTTAGATCTAGTAATATACAATAAGGTAGGATTAGTAAGAGACCTGTAGTCAAGGGTCCTGTATGTTAAGTGATCACAATATGTGCTACAGTCATTGGAAGATCCAGGCCAACACTTCCATTAATGACCATTCAATCCGAACTGAAGAAAGAAAGATAATGATCTGAAATATTAACTATCACTGATATTATCAGACCTGCTAAACATCATCTGCTTTTATTTCACATCTACAACATTCACAGTATTTTGCTTAAGGCTTCTAAATTCTTATACATTTGCACAAACATAAAATATTAAAAAGTATTTTAATATTATATTATAATAGTTCAAAAGACAAAAAATAAATTATATCAAACATTTTAGTTTATGAAGGAAACATGCAAAATCTTCTGTAATTTAGTTGGCCATTGTTTACTTATTTTTCATACACTGTAAAAGCTTTGGATTAAGATCCAGCACCGGTTTTACGACATGAATCGGCTCAAAATTAATTCCCAAATTAAAAGGTATAATTTCACACATTTGTGAACTGAAACAACTTTAGAATTTGATCGAGAAAGTAAGTCTAAAGAAAACTTGCTCATTGAGGGTCAGCACTTGCTTCATGTATATCAAATTTACGAGGATATGCAATGGAAAAATAAACCCACTACATAACAAATAATTAGTAGGCACTACATTTTTATCCTTTGGCAAACATTTTATCAACGTCATACAACTTATTAGCCCAAATGGCTGGAAGGCACTAAACTCATTGGTAGGGGGCAGACTTCTGGAGTGAATCAAAAGTTGGCTCAGTCAGAGGAAACAAAGAGGACCTCTATTAAAAGCTGCATCAGATTTTAAGGAAATGGTTAGTAGAGTATCATTATAATTTACATTGTATACAAATGATTTGAAATGGAGAGACAAACAAAACTATAAACAATGACAGAGCAGGAGTACAGCAAATATCAGGAAGCAAGAGGAGTAAACATAGGGGATTGGAATCATTTACTGAATGAACAGATGATGATGAGGCTATGCAAGGGTATTGAGTAAGGCAACAAAGACTTTGTTTAGGGGAACATAAGATGAGAATGATCAGACACATTTAACAATTCCGTAAATTCCTATGCAATCTCTCAAAGACCAATCATAATAAATGAACACATTCATATGACCAACATTCTCAGGTTCACCTCCGACCAGAAACTTAACTGGACTTGCCAAATAATTATTGTGACTGCAAAAGCTGAGGGTTCTGCAACAAGTAACTCACCTCTGAATCTTATTGCAAAAATACACATTGACATATGTTCAAGACACAGCTCCAACAACACACAAACCTACAATCTTTGAGGTCAAAGTTGTGTACTTGATTTACACCTCAGTTATCACTTCAAACATTCACACCCAGCACAACATGGCTAAAATTACAATGCAGCAACCTGTGAGTGTCTTCCCAGTAGCAATTCCTAAACCCTTGATTTCTACTGTCTAGAAGGACTAGTGCAGCAAGTGTCTGGGAATGCCACCATCGAGAAGCTTGCCACAAAGTCAGGTCAGTTTGCAGAGTCAAAATCCTGGAATATTCTCCTTAACAACATTTTCGAATAGGAGTTCAAATTACTAATAGGAGTATTTTCAGCACATGCACAGTAATGGTTCAAGTTATCAGCTCAGTATGACCTTTTCAACGGTAGTTAGGGATGGGCAAGAACATTAGCCTTGCCAGCAACGCCTACCTCATGACTGAAAAAGTCCAACTTTAGGTAAACACAGTTTCTTACCTTCTCTTGACTGCGGCAAGGTAACACAAACTGCAACCCACAAAGACAATTCTTTTGAATTTATCATAAATCTGATAAATTAATAACTTTTTATCTGAGCATCCATATCTCTAAGGAGGATCAATGGAATTTGATGTTCCTATAATATAAATGTCTCCTTCCTGCTTCTCAATGATGTGTCCTGTGTCTTGTTGCAATCAGAATGCCAATATTGAAGTTAGTGTGCAACACTTCAGTTTCTCATTATTTTATGTAAGGTTGATTTAACATAATCATCTGCATGCTAGAATACTTCACTGAAGGACTTTTGCATTATTATTTGTGAACTGTGACAAATGAAGACCACATAAAATGAATTTGCTGAATTTTAAGTGACCTACTTTCGCACCAAGTCCATTGTATCACAACAAAAAAGAATTCTAGATATCCCAGAAATCAACTGAAATAATATTGTTGGGAAGGCGGCAAAATTATCTTCTATTTAATCTATCTTCTATCTTCTATTTAATCAACCTGAAGCTTCAGAGTCTGTTTCTCACTCCACAATTGTTGCCTGGTCCGATGAGTGTTTCCAGTATTTTTTCCTTCTATACCATTTAAATTAGAACAGCTCCATTATCAACACTGATGTAAGTAGTCAATCCAGAACTCAAAACCTGAAGAAGATATTTCTTTTTGCTTCCAATTGTGTTCAAACTGTGTTTAAAAGACAAATCATTCTGAATACTGAAATGAATAATGTTTATTTTTTTAAAGATCATTGATTGGAATCTGTAGCTTTTATTGATCTTATACAACATTGCGTGTATCAGGTAAACAATGGAAAATACTGACCATAGCTCCCCTGTTAAGTAACTTTACTGCAATCCAAGTGACATTCTACTTGGCTGCACTGTCTGGAAAGTACATTGAGACATTGTGTCTTTTTGCCAGAGATGACATTTCACCATATCAGACCTTACTGATTTTACAGTGCTAGTCTGTAAGCAATCACCTTATTAAAATAGTAAAAGAGACTGTTATGTTAGGTTTGATGTCAGCAGAAACTGCTCTTTTATTTTTTATTATTCCCAAAGTTAATAGCCCTTTGGGCAGAGATTATTGCTTTTGTGTAGAGCCCTTAAAACAGTTCAAGGAACATTTCAGCTCTATTATCTTTCCTCATGACAGAGATACAAAGTAGATTTTTTTATAGTTAGTGAAAATAAATCTAACTTCTGACATTGTGCCAGCACAATAGTTTCTTCAGTGATAACGAGATTTCACAAACTTTTAAATTTGAGGCATATCAAAAGCAAACTGTGACTCATGACTCGATAGAGCTACAATTTACAAGTGATTAATCTCTTGTGTATAATTCATGTAATTATTCCTCTTTAATACAATCATTGAACAGCAAGAGCAACTTAACTGGTCCCATTCCCCTGTTGTCTCCCTACAATCTGACGATTATTTTCTCTTCATGTGCTTTTCCAATTATCTTTGGAAAACCATAACTGAAACTATCTCCACCCTCCTCAGGAAGTCTATTCCGGATCTTAATCACTTGCTGTGCAAAAAAATTTTCTTCATGCCATAGTTGGTTTTTCTGTCATGTAACTTACACTGATGCCTGAAATAACTCCACAAATCCCGTCGCCAATTCACCCTTTATTTACATGTGCACAGTACTTGACACTGCTCTGGCTTCCTCAGAGCCAGCTCTCAGATTGAGCAGGACCCCTGATATTCCTGTTTGTATCTGTCAGACAGGACTCCCTGACTGAAACCGGTAAACAGCCCCAATCAGGAAACTCATATTCTATGAGGTCCATCTGGCTGACCTTGTTACAGTCACTACAAAGGTGAGAGGAAAAAGATTTAAAAAGGACATGAGGGGCAACTTTTTTTTTTAACACAGCGTGGTTCGTATGCAAAATGAATTGCCAGAGAAAATGGTGGGTGCAGGTACAGTTACAATGTTTAAAAGACATTTGGATAAGTTCATGAATAGGAAAGGTTTGGAGGGATATGGGCTTAGCGCAGGCAGGTGGGACTAGTTTAATTTGGGTACACGGTCAGTGTGGATTAGCTCAACTCAATGGTCTATTTCCATGTTGTATTATTCTATGACATAGGATTGCACATTGTTGGGAGAACTTACGTTGAGATTCAGAGTAGGCAATTAATGCAAATAACAGAGGCAAAGATGGATATTGAAAGTGTCAATGATAAAAGCAGACATATTGCAGAGGGTGGATATCTTTGGGAAAGGCATTCTTGAAATAATTGTATGGAATTCAAATCCTTCTTGACAATTAAAGTTGATACAACTTTCTTCCGAATGATTAGTTTATACAACTTATTTTTAACTGCAATTAGATCACGTGGAGTATAATGCACTTTGAAGAATATCATAATATCTCTAAATCCGTGTATACATTTGTCAGTTGTGTGCTGAGCAATTTAGTTCATGTCTTCCAGCATCTTAAAATGTAGGTTTGAAGGTAATATTTTACCCCAGAGCTACAAGTGCAAATGATATATATAGGTATAGTCTAAAGGATTTTTGAGTGATTTTACATAATTTTAAACAAGCTGAAGGATGAATTTTTATTTAAAATTTCAGATCAATGTTAGCTGTAATTTAGAATGACCATTTAAGTGATGAATTCAAAAATTATTTTGAACTTTGATTAAAACTTCACATGGAATTCGGAAACAGAGGAGAAAAGATAGTGACTACTTTTCCAAAAGGCATTTTTAATCCAAATGCTTCAACTGAGGGTAAGGTGTAAACTGTTACATGCAATCGTCAACAATAAACACTGACATAACCAGAATTAAAGTAGCAATGAGAGGCCGTAGACATTAGGAAGAAGAATATTGAGACCACATACTCTTTGTAAAGAGTGACATACATTCATAAATCATGAAAAATATCAATGTAAGTTAGCAAAGATGAAGACTACAAACAAGTCACTGGAGTTATTTGGTGTGAGGCTGGAAAAGCACAGCAGGTCAGACAGCATTAAAGGAGCAGGAAAGTCAACGTTTTGGGCCAAAACGTTAACTTTTACTGCTTCTCTGATGCTGTCTGACTTGCTGTGCTTTTCCAGCCTCACACCTATAGACTCTGACTTCCAGCATCTGCAGTCCTTATTGTCTCCAAGTCACTGGAATTCATCTCGAGCAGTATAGAATTGAAAAATAAAGAAGTTACGGAAAACCTGTACAGATCATGGCTTACGCCAACACTATGAATATTTAGTTTTGGTCTCAAAATTTCAAAAAGCTACATGGACATTGTGAAATGTACAAAAATACAAGGTTGATAACAGGACCGAGCAGTTATTGTGATCAGGAAGAGGCTCAACAGGTTGAATCTCTTTTCTCCAGAAAAGGCTCAGGAGCAACCTAACAGAAGTCTTTAAATTCCAAATGGGTTAAATAGGCTAGATTTTGTAATTGTTGGGGAGGGAGATCCAAAACTAAGAGGCCTAAATACATGATGGCCATTCAGAAACCCAATAAAACATTCAGGATAAATTTATTTTTCTAGATACTGGTTAGAAGAAAGAACCTGCCACATCACAGAGTATTTGAGGGCAATGGCACTGTTAATTCCTGACAGAAATGAATAAAAGGACAGAAGAATTACATATAAAGGGTTGGAGGAGTTAAAGTGAAGTAAATCTGATATGACTCAAAGTAATGTTCGTGAATAGGAAAAACATGTCTCCACAAAATAAAGAAAGGATATTGAGAAGATTATTAGAACGAAAGCTGACAAGCCTCCCGGACCTGATGGATATTGTATTCGGGTCTTAAATGGTTGCCGAGATCGATGCAATGGACTTTATTTTCCAAAATTCACTAGATTCTGGAAAGGTCCTTGAACAAAAGAGAAAATATAACTCTTCTATCAATAGCTTAGATGAAGGGACTAAATGAATCATTGCTAAATTTGCTGATGGCACAAAAATAGGTAGGAAAAGGCATAAGGATTTTACAAGGGATGTAGATAGGTTAAGTGAGTGGACAACAAACTGCCTGGCAGACAGACTAGACATGGGCAAATATGAGCTTGTCCAATTCAGCAGAAAGAATAGAAAAACACCATATGATTTAAATGGAAAGAGACAGGAATTCTGCAGTACAGAGAAATCAAAGCTTCCCAGCACACAAATCACACTTTCTCCAACAAGACAAAATCTAACCATCACCCTTCAACATTCAGGAACATTACTATCTCGGAATCCCCTACTTTCAACATCCCGGACACTACCATTGACCAGAAACATAACTGGACTAAACTGTGGCTAAATTGAACACATTCCTGAAAATAGCCACAGGAATTGCAGTTATCCTGAGTTGGAACTATGTTGCCATTCCTTCGCTGTCACTGTGTCAAGATTCTGAAACAGCACTGTAACACACCAAGAGGTACAAGAAGATGGCTCTCCACCATCTTTTTCAGGACAATTAGAGCTGAGCAACAAATGCTAATCTTACCAATGACATGTCACAACATAACTTTTAAGAAGTGTCTCTCTCAATGAGCTGTATAGCTGATACTAACTTTACTACCTGTAGTTAAAATAATCAATTAAATGGCACCATTTTAATTATTTTCACCTTCACATCTGCCACCTGCTACTGGAAGTAGAAAAATTAGAAGAGTGGAACTATTCCCTCTTAAGGGTATCAACATGCTACAATAACTGTCCATCTAATTTCCCAGTTTCCAGAACCATAAAAAGCAGATGGCAGCATTGGTCACTCGTAAGAGTTTAAAAGTTTAAAATGGTAACTCCTCTAGGCATTAATGCTATTATTGTGCAAAATAGTATTCAGAATATTAGAATTCAATTTTGGAAGAGTTCAGATCTTAAGTATGAAGATTCACCTGTGCACCTCAACTTGTGTGCATTTCCATTGATTTTGTTTGCAATTCAAAACAATTGAAAAATTACCTACGTTTGCTGGCTCTCTATTCTTACACTCTCTAGAATGCATTTATGTCTTGAATAACAGCTCAAGTCATAATGCCAATGCAGATGACACCACATGTGTTCTCCTCCAAAAGATAAATCTGTAGAAGTAGAGGGTAAAACATCCACTACGATACATAAATACTTCGGTATATACCCTGCAATTAATATTTTCGAAATAAATAGCAAATGTTTAATTCAAGCCAAAGCAAAAAAGTTAAAATTAATTAATGCATTACATAACCATACTGTATTATATCCGTACAGCTGCTAAGTGAATAAAATGTAACACTGATTTGATTCACATTGGATTTGAAAAGTTTGAAAATCGACAAATGGTCATGACACACTTGTGTAATGGGACGGCACCTGGAAATGAGGAATAAAGTGCCTTCAGATACACTGAAAGGACACATTCTCAACCAGTGAATGAAAGAAAGCATTGTGTACAAACAACCTTGTGTCAACAGCAAAGAATTAAAAAGAAATTGAAAGGAAGAGAAAGAAAGCAACTTGTTCAGTCCTATGGTCACCTGGTAGTATTGATCTGTGCTTCCCCGATCTTTGTTCCCACTTAACATCAATGTCATAAATTGTGCGTATTTGTCGGTTTTGAAAAGAAGGAATTTAAGAGATAGAATTAAGTTGTAAAAATATAAGTTAGCAATTCATCCTTCCTAATTGCTACTGGTTAATTTGTTTGTAATAAATAGTTATTTTCTTGTCACATTTCTGACAACTCTGGAAATAGTGGGACTTGATTTCTCAAGCACTATACATTGCTAAGATGAAATAAATCTCATCATATTAAGATAAGTGTCTCCACTCCTATACCTGTTTGTGGATTAACCTTTACCACAACTCTCAGCCATGACTTACACCAAACATTCATTTGTTTCCCCTCACAGAATTAGCAGCGTAAAAAGTCCAATAACCTAATCTCTCATCTGGCACATCCGCCAGCTCTTCAACTATAACAGCCATACAAACAAACATATTTCGTAACATTCAATGACTAACTTTCTTATCTATTACAGAAAATGGTACACAATTGAATGCGACAGAAATCATCTGGAGGGAAAAGGCACACCTCATGTTCTACCTCCCATGGGGAAGACGGTGTTAACTATTTGCCAACCTTTTTGGGTTCAGGTAGACAAAATGCTTCCAGATCCACTATCGTATAAAATAAAAGTACTGCGGATGATGGTGGTTTGAAAAAGGAAACTCAGCAAATTTGGCAACATCTTTGGAGAGAGAACTAGAGTGAACATTTTTTTGTCCAATACAACTCTTTGAAGGGGGGTTGGAAAATTATAGCTTTTAATGCTGTTGACAAAGGAGGAAGAGGAGCAAGTAGAATAGACAGTGAGGTGCCCAGAGCAAATATAAATGAAATATTAATGGTAGTCAGGAAGAGGTACAGAGAATGGTAAGAGTGGTGGATGTGAATAGAAGATGGATCAGCACTATTGAAATCAAACCCATGCAAACAAGGCACGATGAGGGGGTGGGGAAGGGAAGGGAAAGGAATGGAAAACAATGATTAAGCTGATGTTGCTGAACTCAATGTTGAGTCCTGAGGCTGTAAAGTCCATAAGCAGAATGTGATGTGTCATTCCTCCACCTTACATTGCGTTTCACTGGAACATTACAGCAAGCCTCGTACAGAAATGTTAGAATGACAGTAAGTTGGTGTATTGAAATGGCAAATAACTGGAAGGTTCATGTCACTCTTACAGAGCGGAGGTGTTACTCAACACTACCATTTCGATCCTTGGCTCACTGTAATGCTCCAGGGAAGTCCAATGCAAGCTGGAGGACCAGCATATCAGTTATTATTTAGGAAATATACAGCCTTCAAGATGCAAGGTTGAGTTTAGCAATTTCAAAACACGAGTACTGCCCTCCATTTGGACGACATTCCCTTGCCACCTAGTGTTTTCGTTGCATGGGTTTTCTCTCAGCAGAGTTGACCTACTTTCCACAATTCATACCTGCCTTTAACACCTATTCTGCATCAAAATTCTCCTCTACTATCACTTGCAGTCCCTTTGTCTTTTGCTCTTACCACCCTTACCATCTGTTCCACTCATTCCTCTGCACGCTTTATCAACAGTACGAGAAACACAATTTTCCAGCCATCTTCAGCTCTAATGAAGCCATAATCAACTCAAAATACTGTCTCTGGTTCTCTTTCTACAGATACAGCCATACTTGCTGAATTTTCCACACTTTATTTTTATTTCAGATTACATAGAACATAGAACAGTACAGCACAGTACAGGCCCTTCAGCCCACAATGTTGTGCCGACCTATTATCCTACTAAGATCAAACTACCCTGCATACCCTACATTTTACTATCCTCCATGTGCCTATCCAAGAGTCGCTTAAAAGTCTCTAATGTATCAGACTCCACTACCACTGCTGGCAGCGCATTCTACGCACCCACCACTCTCCGTGTAAAGAACCTACCTCTGACGTCTCGCCTATACCTTCCTCCAATCACCTTAAAAATGCCCCCTCGTAATAGTCATTTCTGCTAGACCAGGTAGGGATGGCAGATTTTCTTTCCTAAAGGACATTAGTAAACCATATGGGTTTTTACAACAATCAATGATAGTTTTATGTTGACCATCTTGATTTTCCAGATTTTATTACATGGATTTAAATTCAATCAGCTGTCATGGTGGGATTTGCACCCTGAGCACTGGCCTCGGCTTCTGGATTACTAGTCCAATGTCATTATCAACATGCCATCATCTTCCCCAAGCTTTATACACAGTGTTGCTTCACACAGACAACAAAAGCTCACTGGTTCTACTCCCTGAGCAGGGAGAAACCAACCAAATTGGCCATAGTTCCAACTTCGGTTCAACAGCCAGCAATTTGGAATTCTGTTAAAAAAATCCCTGAAATTAAAAATGTATCGGCAGTAAAATAGACCATAAAATGTTGGACTGCTGTTACAAACTGAACTGGCTTTCTGATGTCTTTTAGAAGAAGATCCTGCTGTACAGTTTACACCTTTAAATGATGCCTGAACTACGTCATCATAGAACATAGAATATAGAACTTTACAGCGCAGTACAGGCCCTTCGGCCCTCGATGTTGCGCCGACCTGTGAAACCAATCTGAAGCCCATCTAACCTAAACTATTCCATTATCATCCATATGTTTATCCAATGACCATTTAAATGCCCTTAAAAGTTGGCGAGTCTACTACTTTTGCAAGCAGGGCATTCCACGCCCTTACTACTCTCTGAGTAAAGAACCTACCTCTGACATCTGTCCTATATCTATCACCCCTCAATTTAAAGCTATGTCCCCTCGTGCTAGCCATCACCATCCGAGGAAAAAGGCTCCCACTGTCCACCCTATCTAATCCTCTGATCATCTTGTATGTCTCTATTAAGTCACCTCTTAACCTTCTTCTCTCTAACGAAAACAGCCTCAAGTCCCTCAGCCTTTCCTCATAAAGACCTTCTCTCCATACCAGGCAACATCCTGGTAAATCTCCTCTGCACCCTTTCCAATGCTTCCACATCCTTCTTATAATGCGATGACCAGAACTGTACGCAATACTCCAAGTGCGGCCGCACCAGAGTTTTGTACAGCTGCAACATGACCTCATGGTTCCGAAACTCAATCCCTCTACCAATAAAACCTAACACACCGTACACCTACTTAACAACGCTATCAACCTGGGTGGCAACTTTCAGTAATCTACGCACACGGACACCGAGATCTCTCCGCTCATCCACACTACCAAGAATCTTACCATTAGCCCAGTACTCTGTATTCCTGTTACTCCTTCCAAAGTGAATCACCTCACACGTTTCCGCATTAAACTCCATTTGCCACCTCTCAGCCCAGCTCTGCAGCTTATCTATGTCCCTCTGTAACCTGCAACATCCTTCCGCACTATCCACAACTCCACCGACTTTGGTGTCATCCGCAAATTTACTAACCCATCCTTCTATGCCCTCATCCAGGTCATT
>NC_063351.1:29225245-29234430 GCF_021869965.1 Rhincodon typus | reverse complement strand
TCCGCAAATTTACTAACCCATCCTTCTATGCCCTCATCCAGGTCATTGATAAAAATGACAAACAGCAGTGGCCCCAAAACAGATCTTTGAGGTACACCACTAGTGACTGAACTCCAGGATGAACATTTCCCATCAACCACCACCCTCTGTCTTCTTACAGTTAGCCAATTTCTGATCCAAACCGCTAAATCACCCTCAATCTCATGCCTCCGTATTTTCTGCAATAGCCTACCGTGGGGAACCTTATCAAACGCTTTACTGAAATCCATATACACCACATCAACCGCTTTACCCTCATCCACCTGTTTGGTCACCTAATCAAAGTACTCAATAAGGTTTGTGAGGCACGACCTACCCTTCTTCAATCTTTCCCCTCTCACCTTAAAACTATGTCCTCTAGTTTTCAATTCCCCATCCCTGAGAAAAAGACTATATGCATTCATCCTATCTATGCCCCTCATGATTTTATACACCTCAATAAGGTCACTCCTCATTCTCCTATGTTCCAAAGAATAAAGTCCTATCTTGGCCAACCTCTCCCTATAACTCAGACCTACTAGTTCTGGCAATATCCTCATATTTTCTTCGCACACTTTCCAATTTAACTATGTCTTTCCTATAACAGGGTGTCCAAAACTGTACACAATACTCCAAGTGCGGTCTCACCAATGACTTATACAACCGTAACGTAACATCCCAACTCCTACACTCATTGCCTCAGGCCAGCATGCTAAATGCCTTCTTCACCACCCTGTCCACCTGTGATGCCGCTTTCAATGAACTATGTACTTGTACTCCTAGGTCCCTCTGTTCCACAACACACCTAAAGACCTTACCATTTACTGTACAAGTCCTACTTTGGTTTGGCTTTCCAAAGTGCAACGCCTCGCACTTATTTCTATTGAATTGCATTTACCAAACCTCAGCCCACCTCCCCATCTGATCAGGATCCCTCTGTAATTTTTGATAACCTTCCTTGCTATCAATGATACCTCCTAATTTTGTATCATCTACAAACTTACCAATCATGCCTTGTACATTCAAATCCAGATCATTTATGCAAATAACAAATAACAAAAGGTCCCAACACCAACCACTTAGTCACAGGCGTCCAGTCCGAGAAACAGCCTTCAACCATCCCTACCATCGAGCCAGTTTTGAATCCAATTAGCTGGCTCTCCCTGGATCCCATGCAACCTAACCTTCTTGATTAACCTGTCATGCGGGACCTTGTCAAAGGCCTTACTAAAGTCCATATGGATAACACCATTTTACTAATTACTATTGTTATTCCTACAGATATCTGCAATTTCTCTACACATCTGCTCCTCTAGTACCTGCTGGCTATTTGGGAGTCTATAATATAGTCCCAATCCCTTCTTGTTTCTAAGTTCTAACCATATGGCTTCATTTGATGACCCCTTAAGAATATCTTCTCTAAGCACTTTAGTTATGTCCTCCCTTATCAAAAGAGCAACTCCCTCTCCTTGCTTACTTGTACTTCTGTCATGCCTGTGGTTTCTGTACCCTGGAACATTGAGCTGCCAGTCCCGTCCTTCTCTCAGCCATGTTTCTGTCATGGCTATAATATCCCAGTCCACAGAGCCAATCCATACTCTGAGCTCATCTGCTTTACCGGTCAGGCCTAGTGCATTGAAATAAACGCACCTTAAACCAGAAGTCTTCTCCCTCCCTCTACTGTGCCTCTGGCTATCCAGAATAGTAAACTTGCTCTCGATGGCTAATGGATTTTCCCCGACTTCTCGATAGCCCGTCTCTTATTCAAAGTCCCAAACCCCTGCCAAATGAGTTTAAACCCTCCCGGGTAACACTAGCAAATCTCCCTGCAAGGATACTGGATGCCCTCCGGTTCAAGTGCAACCCATCCCTCTCGTCCAGGTCACCTCTACCCCAGAAGAGATTCCAAAGATCCAAGAACTGAAAACCCTGCCTCCTACACCAGCTACTCAGCCACACATTCATCTGGCCTATCTTTCTGTTTCTATCCTCACTGGCACTGGGAGTAATCCAGAGATCACTGCCTTTGAGTCCTTTTTTAACTTCTTACGTAACTCCCTACACTCATTTCGCAGGACTCAATCCCTTTGTCTACCTACGTCATTTGTACTGATATGCACAATGGTCTCTGGCTGTTCACCCTCCCCCTTCGGAATGTTCTGTAACCACTCAGAGACATCCTTGAGAATGGCACCCAGGAGGCAACACACCATCCTGATGTCTCTTCTGCAGCCACAGAATCTCCTTTCTGTCCCCCTCACAACTGAGCCTCCTATCAGTATCGCTCTGTCTGACTGCACCCTTTCCCTCGGAGCCTCAGAGCCGGTCACAGTGCCACTGACTTGAAAGGAAGACCTTTCAGGGTCTAGCAGCAGCACATTCCTGCAAAACATATTCCTATGTGCATAGTGCTGAGTTCAAACGAAATACGCTTATTTATTTCTTAATAACAAGAAAGTAGTAACAAAAAACTTTAATTACCTTATACTTCATCTTAGGACACGAATGGATGTAGAAGCCCATGTAGTAATAACGGATACTAGGAACTGTCATCTGTAGCTGGGTTGTAAAAGCAATTTCCCTAGAACAAACAACATGTAATACTAAAATTAATATGACCTTAAAATGACTAAAAACAGCATCAGGGATAACTTTGGATATATTTCTTCTAGGATCATCATTTTAAATCACAATCCTTTTCACCCACCCTCACAGTACAAGAAGAATGATAAACAACAAGAATGTGCTAATTTAGAAAGGGCACAGCATTCAGAAAATCATGTCAAGCTAACACTTGAAGCCTCTATTCTGTCACCATCTCCTCTCTTCAAGTGTCTGATCTGAAATTCAAACAGCCTGTGATTAAGGGCTCTATTTAGCAGTTGCTGGTTAATATTCATGTAAACTATTTAAAAAAAAAGAGAGAGATCAGTGCCTGCCATCATTCCCAGCTGGGCAGAAGACAACAAAAATGTAAGAATGAGAGCATTTTTTCTCCTTTGGTTTCGAACAAGCTAAAGAAATGATTTCTCAGACTGCAGAGACAATTCATATGCAAATGCAAAACCTGCACAAGTAAAAGCACAAGGTGTCCTCTTTTAGCCAAGTCCTCAAATGCAGATTACGTATACAATTATACTGGGGAAAAAAAAGAATGAAAGTATTAATCAAGGATAATGAAGGTGCATATAGATAAAGACAGGGAGAATGGCCAATATCCTAAACCTTCATTTTGAATTGCTGCAACCTGTGTTTGAAGTTCATTCATGTCACTATATTCTACAATAAACCAATGGAATACAATGCTCTTGTAATACCTCAAAGTTGCCTTGTGCTAAAAGCACTGAATAAAAGCATTGGGTATTTTGAGTTAGAATGGGTTTGCTCACAGGAGTTTTGGCAGGACACAGGGAGCTTCAGTATTCCCAAAACTCAGGGTTCAAGTACATATCATGCTGCAATTCCTTCTGGACAATCAACTATTTTGAGTGCATACAGCTACGATTTGGTTGATGAATTACACGAGCTAAATTTAATACCAAGAGGCCTTGTATTTTTACACTTTTTATAACAATTACTAGGGGAAAAAGAATTGGAACAGAATCAGTCCTCCCATCAATATTACATGTATGTAAATACGTTGAACATTTCCCATACCTTTGCTGCCAGCTATTTCAAAAGGCCGTTATTGAGGAGGAGATCCAACACTAGATCAGCTATGGCAACTCATCATTTTACAAACCAAGGCAGCAAGTCTTTGACAACAAACAGCTCTGCAAATTAATAAAAGTCCTAATGCACAGAGCAGTTGTCATCAACACACTCCTATACCGCAGTGAGACCTGAACCGTGTACTAGCAGCTCATAAAAGTGCTACAGAATTTCCACTAGCAATGAGAGGACAGTTGAATAAACATTAGTGTCTTTCTTTGAAGGTCCAGACACAGTGTCGATATGACTGAAAAGTACCTTTCTGTCTGGTCCTGTCTCATCAAGTCTCAAATGATCAACATTTGACAAAGAAATGACAAAGAAAACGCTATAAAGACTCTTCAACTCTCCTTGAAGAGTGGCAATATTGACATTAATGACTGGGAGAAGCTTGCTTCCCAATCGTTTAAAATGACAAAATTTGTCCATCAAGCTGCTTGATACTTTTGAGTTACAATGTCTTAATGATGATGCGGAGTGGCAATAGAGAAGGGAAAAAAAAAGGAAACAAATCCTATGCTCAAGACCTAACAAATTCATGTCCTTTGTGTCCAAAGACCTGCGGGTGCAGAATCGGTCTGTTCAGTCACATGATTATCCATGGCAGAAACGTGCAAATCCTGAGATGTCATCTTTAATAGAGGAGCAGTTGATGAGGACAATGTCATTTGTAAAACCTTTAAGAGACCCTATAGCACAGAAACAAATGATGCAGACCAACTGGTCTATGTCTGCATTTAGGTTCCACATGAGCCTCCTTTCATTCCTCTTCCTTTAACCTGATCAGCAATATTCAATTCTCTTCCTCTCATTTTTATTGAGTTTCTCTTAAATGCTTTTATGTAATTTATCTCAACTACTCTTCCTTGTTGCAAGTTCCACATTCTAAACAATATTTGATTAAAACTATTCCTGAATTCCCTACTGGATTTATTTGTCATTACTTCATATTTATGACCCCTAATATTTTTAAATTTCCTAAAAGCCAAAGTCTTTTCTCTGTATCTACAAACCCTCTGATAATTTTAAAAGGCCTCGATCAAGTGACCCCTCAGTTTTCTCCTTTCTAGAGAAAAGACCATCGTGTTTCTCTCTATCCTATGAAAATCTGTTTTTCCCTCTTGTTCAAACTGGCCATGGGCTGAGTGTCAGTACCTCTGGTACAGTGATTCTCAAAGTCTAATCTGTGAGCATGCTCCTGTGGGTCTACAAGACCATATGAAAGTGCCAGCTGCAATAACAGCAGTGTGTCAGCTGTCTTACCTAGCAGGAGTGCACACCTAAAAGAGTGCTCCCAGAACAGAGCAACAATAAAAGCCTATGTTTTATATGCTTTGCTAAATGTTTTCTCTACACGTAACACAAATATATGCATTTTAGAATATTACAATATTGTCAGGGAAGTAGTATAATTACTACATCATATGAAAGGGGGTCCTTCAACCAAATAAGTTTGAGAATTAAAACACAAATTGCTGGAAAAGCTCAGCAGGTCTGGCAGCATCTGTGGAGAGAAATCAGAGTTAACGTTTAGGGCCAAGTGACCATTCCTCAGTTTGAGAATTATTGTTTTACAGCACATTCACCTGAATAAATAAATCACAATCAAGATTAATCAAAACACTCAAAATTATATCATGCAATGCATGAAATATTAATGCTAAGAAATTGTTTTTTTTATTGGCAGGTATCAAATTCTCAAAATATAAAAGAAAAAGATGAACAGTGAGTAAATATCTGCCTTCCAAACAGAGAATTAAATTAGCAAGAAAATTAACTTGATTCCATAATGACAAGACTGTGATTGTCTCCCAAGCTTGGAATTCTAAAGGCCAGGTATAGAGAAAGAATGGTGCCAATTACAATTACAGCAACAGCTTCCAATGCAGTGAAATAATATTGTATATAACATGTAATAACCTCGTTAATTATCAGCTGGTATGTATTGGGTATGATAAGTATCTGGTCAAATTTCCTATCCAAGTAATTTTTAAGGTTGGCGAGCTTATAAAGGATCAGCTGTTTACCATTACAAAGTTTACATAATATTCAGTGAAACAAAGAATTCCTTTTAACCAGTGGTTGATTGAGTTCAGGCTGCCTCCTTAAATTTTACATAAAACAAGTATATAACACCACAAACATTCTCCAGTCTGGCACCTAATTTAAGTTTTAGTTCTGCAAGGCCAAATGATGAAACTATAAAAATTGAGCAAAATGGCATTGCTCTCCAGTAGTGGTTTGTTAATTCAAATCATTTAATGCAAGACAGCGTTCTTTTCTTCAGGAAAGATTTGCAGTGAAAAATTCCACAGTGAGAAAAGTAGCTTGAACACAGCTTCTGACAGTTAACAATAGCGCAATGTCCACCACAAATAAAAGGAATAATGAAAGCAACAGCATGTATGTCAAACCTTCAAATAATATTAAATCCAAAATTAACTTTTGAAAACTAAAATATATTGGCGGTTTTAAGAAAAACATACAGCTTTTCTCAGTCTTATGCATGAAGAGAAATGCAACTAGAACATTTACAGGCTACTCCAAGAGGACTCTACATTCTCCACTAAAAACAATATTGAATCTTAACCAAATATTACTTGTTCAATGTTTATAGCTGCATAATCTGCATTTGTTTTGGCATTCAGAGATTGTGCATTTTACTGAACTGAAATAAACAAGATAAATTTATTTCACTATGTAATTTTCAAAACACAAATAGTAATAGACTCACAGCATATAAACAGGCCCTTCAGCTCACCATAGCCGACCAAAAAACACCAAACTCCACTATTCTCATTTACCTGCATCTGGTCCAGAGCCTACTATGCCCTGGCATTTTAAATGCTCCTCCAGATGCTTCTTAAATGTTGCGAGACTCCATCACTCTCTCAGACAGCATATTCTATACATTTACCACCCTCTGTGAAAACAAAAATTCTTCTCAGATCTCCTCTGAACCACCTACTCCTAACCTTAAAGTTATGCCCACTGGTTTTAGGCACACCTGCCATGGGGAAGAATTCTGTAAATTCTGTAATTCAATCAGAACCCCTCTCAGCCTCCTCTGTTCCAAGAAAAACCCAGCCTATTTAATCTCTCCTTATAATGGAGGTGATTCTTCTCTGCACCCTCTCCAGTGCACTAATGTCCTTTTGATAGTGTGGTGACCAGAACTGTACACAGTATTCCATCTATGACCTAACCAATGTTTTATAAAGTTGTAACAAGACTTTTTGCTTTTATATTCTAAGCCCTGGCTAATGAGGCAAATAACGGCTAATAAATGATGCAGTTAGAAAGGCAGTACATTTGTAACAATAGAATTCTTGGCAGTATTTTTCAGTTTGGGCTTTTCTGTGTTCTGAAAATAAAAATCAGTGAACATAAAAAAGGAACAGAAAGTTATCCAAGTGGAAAAGGGAACGGAAGACTAATTGTTTCGCTATTATATAATAAAGTATTACAAAAATTAGTTATCCAACAAGCATGCTCAAAGGAATTACATTATTCTGATAAACTTGCTAGTTAAGTTGCAACATTTTACTCAGTTTCTATTGTCTCTATTTATGTTTCAAGTTTCACAACATCCTTCCTATGGCAGGGAATTGCACACAGAATTCCAATAGTCGCCTAACCAATGCCTTGTACAGCCACAACATGGCCTCCCAACTCCTATACTCAATAAAGGCAAGCATACCAAACACCTTCTTCACTATCCTATCTACCTGCGATGAAACTTTCAAGGAACTATGAACCTGGACTCTAAGGTCTCTTTATTCAGCGACACTCCCCAGGACCTTACCATTAAGGTATACAAGTCCTGCCCTGATTTGCCCTTCCAAAATGCAGCACATCAGAGGCGGAGGGATCGTCATATAGAGGTTTATAAAACCATGAGGGGCATGGATAGGGTAAACAGACAAGCTCTTTTCCCCGGGGTGGGGAGTCCAAAACTAGAGAGCGTAGGTTTAAGGTGAGAGGGGAAAGATTTAAAAGGGACCTATGGAGCAACTTTTTCACACTGAGGGTAGCGTGTGTATGGAATGAGCTGCCAGAGGAAGTGGTAGATGCTGGTACAATTACAATATTTAAAAGGCATCTGGATGGGTATATGAAAAGAAAGGGTTTAGCGGGATATGGGCCAAATACTGGCAAATGGGACTAGATATATTTAGGATATCTGATCTACATGGACGAGCTAGGCAGAGGGGCTGTTTCCATACTGTATATTTCCGTGACTCTGTTCTCTTCAAGCTCATTTTGTCCACAAGATCCCTGCTCTTGACATTATTCCCACTAGATTTTTGTTATCTGACTTCACTTCCTGGCTGCCATGCTACTTACCATTGTAAAATGTAATGTAATGGTTAGTTGTCTCCTTTTCTTTCAAATCTATCACCATTAACTTTTCTTTAGAAAAAACACCATTGTGACCCTTTCTTCATCTTTGCAAATGTCTAACAGATCATCAACAATAATTTCCATTCCAAAATCCTCGAATATTTTATTACCTCCCAAAATCTGCACCGATCTTTCTGTCAGTTCCTTCTTTAAATCTTTTAATTCAGACTCTGAAACACCTTCATCAAAATGACAAATAACATCCTGCATGGCTGTGATTATAGAATCTCTACAACTTGGAAACATGCCATTCAGCCCAACAATTCCATACCAGCCCTCCAAAGAGCATCCCACGCAGACCCATCGCCCTACCCTTTTCCATGGCTAATCCAGCAAACATACACATCCCTGAACACTATGGGTAATTTAGCATGGCCAATCCACCTAACCTGCACATCTTTGGACTGTGGGAGGAAACCGGAGCACCTGGTGGAAACCCACGCAGACACAGGGAGAATGTGCAAACTTCCCACAGACAGTCATCAGAGGATGGAATTGAACCTGGGTCCCTGGCCCTGTGAGGCAGCAGTATTAACCACTGAGCTAATGTGCCGCCCTTTTTTGTTCTAGAATTTAAGCTGCTGGATTCAGAAACATCAGCGACAGGAGGAGGGGAGGTTATGCTGCATAATCAACTCCTTTTCAATCTAAGATAACAAGGTGTAGAGCTGGATGAACACAGCAGGCCAAGCAGCAGAGGAGCAAGAAAGCTGACGTTTTGGGCCTGGACCCTTCTTCAGAAACTTTCCTGAACAGCTCTACACCTTGTTATCTCAGATTCTCCAGTTCCTACTATCTCCTTTTCAATCTACATTCCTCAATAGGTTAAGTAAGTGGGCAAAAAGTTGGCAGATGGAATATAAACTGTGAAAAAGTGAAGTTGTTCATTGTGGAAGGGAGAACAAAAGGACAGAATATTATTTAAACAGAGAATAACTGCAGAAAGCTGAAACTCAAAGGGATTTGCGGGTACCTGTACCTGAAATACAAAAAAGCCAGCACGCGCACACACACACACACACACACACACACACACACACACACACACACAC
>NC_063351.1:29202556-29225235 GCF_021869965.1 Rhincodon typus | reverse complement strand
ACACACACACACACACACACACACACACACACACACACACACACACAGGTGTAGCAGGTAATCAGGAGGTCTATGTTGGCCCTTATTTCCAGGGAGTTAGCTTATAAGAGTAGGGAATTCTTAATGAAACCGTACAAGGTACAGGTGAGTTCTGTGAGCAGTTTTGGTCCCCTTATTTAAGGCAACATATCATTTCATTGGAGGCAGTTTGGAGAAGGTTCACAAAGATGGTCACTGGTATGAAGGGATTGTTTCAACAGATGAGGGTAAACAGGTTGGGACTCTACTCACTGGAGTTCAGAAGATTGAGTGGTAATCTCATTGAAACATATAGGATTCTTAAAGGGCTTGACAGAGTAAATGCTGACATGATGTTTTCCCTCACGGGAGAGTCAAGGACTACAGAACAGTCTCAGAAGATGGAGATGAGGAGGAGTTTCTCCTCTCAGAGAATGGAGTTCTCTGCAACTCCTTGCCATAGAGAGATGCGGGGCAGAGTCCTTATGTATAGTTAAAGCTGAGATAGATAGATTCTTGATCAGTAAGAGAATCAAGGGTTACAGGGAAAAAGCAGGAAAGTGATCAGAGGAATGTCAGACCAGCATGACCTTATTGAATGGGGGAGCAGGCTCTAGGAGCCAAACACCTTCTAATGGTCTTACATGCAATCTATGACAATGTTGATCGTGTCATATTTCTGCATTGCCCATCTAAATAGGACTGCAGTCGATGCCAGTCATAGTCCGAGAATCGCCTGCAAGTTTTTCTTCTCATTTTTATACCATTACCTCTGGAATCCCTCAAGATTTGCTACTTTGCCTTCTCCTATTTTGCATCTATGTGCCGGTCCTTGGTAAGATAAACTAAATACGTATCATCAGGTTCCATTGTATGGTGATAATAGCTAGCTCAAACTCACTACAAACTTGTTTGGCTGTTCAGCTGTGTTTAGTTAGTAGCACTCTCTGTGAGTCAGAAAGTTGGGGTTCAAGTCTCATCTTTGGATACTGCACATCTTCACCTCAGTATAAACACTGCTGAAACTTTCATTTATGTTTTTGTTCCCTTCAAACTTATCTATTCAATGCTCCCTTGGCAAGTCTCCCATCTTCCAGTCTTCACAAACTTTTCTTGCATTCTAACTGCCACCGATGCGTGATTATTAACTAATGTTGGTTACTGGCCCAACAACACCTTTGACTTAAATTCTTCTTTCTGGTGTTCAAATCTCTCTAAAGTTTTGCTTTGCTCTATTATGGTAAACTACTTCAATCTTACAACACGGTAACAGTAAGTCCAAAGAGTCCTGCAGTGTGTGCACTCAATTAGATCTTTTTTGACCTTTTTCAAAATACTTTAATAACCTGTAATAACCCAACAAAAATCTATTGACAAAAGCACTGAAAACTTCAACTGATCCAGTATCTAAACTGCATGTTGGATGGGAAAGTTCAAAATTTCCACTACTCTTGTATGGAAAAAGGGTGATCTTGACAGTCTTAAGATAAATGACACAATGATATATGCAACGAAGTACTGGAGCTGCTAAGAAAATCACAAGTTATGCACCGAAAGGTAAAGTCTCTGACAGATAGAGGAAAGGATAATATCAGGATAACGATGTATAAAGTCCAAGATGGTAAAATGTCAGTATTTTGGTATTTGATTAGAGTTGAAAAGATACAGAGTTCTCTCCTATAGGGAAAAGTGAAAGGCAGCAGAAAAATTGGTCAACCAAGGCAGTGCTGGATGATAGCTTGTGACTGCAGACATGCTACAGTGAATGTGAAAGGATGGCACAAAACAGGGGAGTGTGACACGCTATGACAGCAGATCTCCTGACAGGATAGCTCCAGGCAGGAATAGCAGCAAATTTCTCTCCTCAACTGACTAACTCTCGTGCTACTTGAATGTCCTCCTTCTCGTTTCTAGCGATAGTGGGCGTAGTCTGTGTCTGTCACTAAATTCCTGTATCATTCTAACACCTTGATTAAAATCATCTCTCAACCTCTGATTATCAGGGAACAAACCTCTGATGCTGCCTGGCCTGCTGTGTTCCTCCAGCTCCACACTGTGTTATCTCAGACTCCAGCATCGGCAGTTCTTACTATCTCTATTTTTTTCTAACCTATGCTCATGATTTAAATTCATAGATTAAGTAATCTTCAGGTGAAGTAAAGCTATATGCCAATAACTTCATCTGCAAACTTGGATTTACATTCTTCGATGTCTATATCGGAGTCATTAATATATGATGAAAAGCAAAGGTCCCAGTACAGGTCTCCAAGGAACACAACTTGTCACATTTTGCAAATCAGAAAACAAATCCTTTATTCCTGCTAGATATGAACAAAATCCACTGGCCACATCCATGTTGCAAGTTGTAAACATAAAATAAAATTCTTCCAGATTAGTCAGACTTGACCTAGCCTTCACAAATTCATATAGACTCTCTTAGATCAGTTGATTTTCAACCAAGGTTGTCTCTGATGATAGATTCCAGCACCGTTTACAAATATGATGCTAAATGGACCCATTATCTGTTTCATCCATTTTAAATAACGGAGTAGCATTTGCAATTTTCCTACCCAACAATATAATTTACAAACTTTGAAAACTTTGGATCATTATGAATTGGATTATCATAACATCAGATGGGCGTGCACAATATTGAGGAACACTGTAACTTATTCTCATTTAGTTTTAATGTAAAACAACTGGTAAATTAAACAAAATACAAATTACCATCATTTTAACCTCTAATCAAATACATTGTAATCTCTCCAATCCAGAAATCTCAGACTCAGACATATACAGCACAACAGCACAGTCTGCTGTGTCAGCACCAGTCTTCAAAGACCGAACTGCATAAATCCCAGTCCTCCAATCCTTTGGCACTTTACCTGTGGCCAGTGGATTTGAAAATTACTGCCAAGGGCCTTGATATTTTCTCCCTTAACTCATCCAACAGCCTGGAATACATCTCATCCGTGGCCTGTAGATTTATTCACTTCTAAGGCTGCTGAACATACCATTATCTCCTCTTTGTTAATATTTTTGAAATTTTAGAAGAAATTAAGTATTAAGTCACCTGCGATGACTTTTTCCATTGTGAAGATGATGCAAGCATTCATTGAGGACTGTGCCCAAGTCTTTCAGGTGCATACACAGTTTACTTCTATAATCCCTAAGGCCTTACCATTACTATTGTCCAACTCTGTATATTTAAACCCTTTTGGATTTTCTTTTATTCTGCTTTCTCATGCAATCTTTGCTTTCTTAATTTATAACTTCAAGCTCCTCTTCCACTATATCCCTGTAGAGATCCTGCCATATTGAGCACTCAAACTGCAATAAGCTTCACTTTTTAAAATCCAAACCTTTATATCCCTTAACAACCAGGGTTCTCCAGTCTTGGACAAAGACCTTTGCATTTATAGAAACTTATTTCCCCGTACTTTCGTTATTTCCTCCTTGAATGCCTCCCACTGCTCTGACACAGTTTTATCTGAAAGTAGTCGCCCCTGTTGTCTTGGGCCACATTATATCTTACCTTAGTAAAATACGTCTTTCACCAGTTTAGAACCTGTATTTCTGGCCCATTCTTGTCTTTTTCCATTACTATAACTGAGTTATAGACACAATCTCCAAATTGCTCCCTTACTGACATTACTTATACCCGCCTAGACTCATCACCAAATATTAGATCCAGAACAGCCCCCTCTCTTGTTGGGCCATAAACTGGCTAAAAAAGCTTCTCAAGTATAATTTAAGACTTTTTTTCCATCCTCATCTTATACACTAAAACTATCTCATTTAACATCAAAGTGGTGAAAATCACCTGTCATCTGCAAACATCAGGTGTCTGGCCTTTTTTTTTGAGGAGACCAAAACATTTCAACAACACCAGGGAATTGTTTTCGTACAATACTTTGGGAGCAGAAACTTGGAAGACAGTATTTGGATATGCAAAACAATTTATTTTAACACCTTTATAATGTTTGATCACCGTTTTACATTTGATGTAAATATTTAAATTTATAATCTTTTCCACTTCATGCATTGCAGTTAGGCATTCTAACATCATGCTATTAATGAGCAGAATTAACTTGCTCTCAAACATTCCAAACTGGAAATGTTACAGTATATCTGATCTGAGGAAGTCATACAAATTAGTAACATAAAATGTACAAATGAAAGGATATGAAAAAGCATAATAAAAGCTCACTATACCTGAGTGCAGAATAAACTCCCAACGACAAGAATGCATAATCAGGATCATAATAAAGGTACACTGAGGAAGTGCAGTGAGGAAGAATGTCTATTACTCCGACTGCAATAATCTTTCCATCTAACCAGTACTGCTGGTGAAATGAACCGTAACCTGAAGCAGGTCCATCGACTGGATTCTCTGCCTAGAAAAGGAGGAATAAATCATATTAGAAGGCATCCAAGCAATTTAACACAAGTCAATAATAGAGAAATTAACGCATTGAAGTTGAAAGTCTGATTTTTAACAAAAAGTATATTTTAATAACAACTCTAAGCTCAAAACTAAAAATTATGCAATCTTGAATTGTAATTCCAATACGAAGTATGCACCAGTGTCATGATGCACCGGGGTAGAGAGCTGGAAATCAAGTCCCGCTATCCCAGAAGTTAAGATTTTATTAAAGTACACAAAATATCCTAATTCACTTGACATTTTAGACCAAGGTTGACAGAAAGCATGGACCAGGTCTCTGTACACTACTTATTATAAATAAATAGATTTTAGCTACAGGTACACAAATACGAACAGTCAGCATATAACTCTACTTGTTAATGCTCTAACCTCTGTAATAAACACACACACACAGAGCGAGAGAGACAAATGAGACAAAAAAACTGAAGGAATTGTGCATGCTGGAAATCGGAACCAAAACCAGAAATTGCTAGGAAATTTTGACAGATCTGGCAGCATTTGTGGAGAGAAATCAGAGTTGACGTTTTGGGTCCAGTGACTCTTCTTTAGAACAGATGAGAGAAAAACTCAATAGTGTTATGTGTGGAGGACCAAACTGAGAAGGGCAGTTCAATGGGTCCAGTCCACAGGGTCTGCTGAGATGCTGCATTTGGCTAGTCAGGACTTGCTTTCATTGATCACTTCTCTCTACTCCACTTCCTTTGAGGGGACACAGGCACAGGCCAAGTGGTTCATGAATTATAAAGAACATAAGAACTAGGAGCAGGAGTAGGCCATCTGGCCCCTCCAGCCTGCCCCGCCATTTAATAAGATCATGGCTGATCTTTTTGAGACTCAGCTCCACTTACCCGCCCACTCACCATATCCCTTAATTCCTTTACTGTTCAAAAATTTATCTAGCCTTGCCTTAAAAACATTCAGCGAGGTAGCTTCAACCGCTTCACTGGGCAGGGAATTCCACAGATTCACAACCCTTTGGGTGAAGAAGTTCCTCCTGACCTCAGTCCTACATCTGCTTCCCTTTATTTTGAGGCGATGCCCTCTAGTCCTAGTTTCGCCTGCCAGCGGAAACAACCTCCCTGCCTCCACTTTATCTATTCCCTTCATAATCTTATATGTTTCTATAAGATCTCCCCTCATTCTTCTGAATTCCAATGAGTATAATCCCAGTCTACTCAGTCTCTCCTCATAATCCAATCCTCTCAACTCTGGAATCAACCGAGTGAATCTGCTCTGCACCACCCTCCAGTGCTGGTATATCCCTCCTGAAGTAAGGAGACCAAAACTGCACACAGTACTCCAGGTGTGGCCTCACCAGGACCCTATACAGCTGCAGCATAGCCTCCCTGTTTTTAAACTCCATCCCTCTAGCAATGGCAGACAAAATTCCATTTGCCTTTTTAATTACCCGCTGCACCTGCAATCCTACTTTTAGCGATTCATGCACAAGGACACCCAATTCCATCTGCACAGAAGCGTGCTGCAATTTTTTACCATTTAAAACACAGTCCATTTTGCTGTTATTCCTACCAAAATGGATGACCTCACACTTATCAACATTGTACTCCATCTGCCAGACCTTTGCCCACTCACTTAGACTATCTATATCCCTCTGCAGACTTTCAGTGTCTTCTGCACACTTTGCTCTACCACTCACCTTAGTGTTATCTGCAAATTTTGACACACCACACCTACTCCACAACTCCAAATCATCTATGCAAATTGTAAACAATGGGGGTCCCAATACTGATCCCTGAGGCACACCACTAGCCACTGACCGCCAACCAGATAAACACCCATTTACCCCTACTCTTTGCTTTCTACTGGTGAACCAATCCTCTATCCATGCCAATACATTACCTGTAATACCGTGCAACTTTATCTTATGTAGCAGCCTTTGGTGTGGCACCTTGTCAAATGCCTTCCGGAAATCCAGATACACCACATCCACAGGTTTCCCACTGTCCACCATGCACGTAATGTCCTCAAAGAATTCCACCAAATTAGTTAAACATGACCTACCCTTCATGAACCCATGCTGGGTGTTCCCAATGGGACAATTTATATCCAGATGTCTTGCTATTTCTTCCTTAATGATAGATTCAAGCATTTTCCCCACTACTGAAGTTAAGCGATACTGGCCTATAGTTACCTGCTTTTTGTCTACTTACTTTTTTAAACAGTGGCATCACATTGGCAAGTCTCTGACTTACTAGCTAAAAGCAACAGTTTACAGTAACTGGTGAAGAAAAATAAACAGGCTTTCTTCAGGCTTTAGTTGTTATTTTACTGCAGTGATAAGGGCAGCACTTCTCCTTCGAGAGATCCGAAGGCTTCTATATCCTCCTGTTCATGCCCAAAAGCTGTTCAGCTACCTTCGAGCATATTCACATAGCTGAGGGCAGACAAAAGGCCTTTGTCACTGACAACTGGTCACCACTCTGCAGACCAATCAGCTGCTTATTGCTGGCCAAATCTCCCTTTTACACACCCGTGGTTGCAGGTCATCTGTACTAAACTTACCCCACTAGTTGAACAAACAAATATAAACTGCACTTACAGTATGTGTTGCTAACTTGCTTTAAGAAAGCACAGCATTATAAAATAGTCCTTTCCCATTTCAGTCCACAAAAAACACGAAAATAAAAAGGTATGTTCTTTATACAAGCATTTATTACATTTAAAATTGGCATCATTATGAAACAAACACTTGGCATTTCGAAAACAGAAAGCACTTAAGAACTAGGAGCAGTGGACAATTCTGCCCCATGAAGCTGCTCCACCATTTAATATGATCATGGCTGATCTCATCTCAGCCTCAACTCAACTTTCCTGCCTGCTGTCTACAACCCTTCAACCTATGACTAAGACAGATATTTAATATGCCCTCCTTAAATTTACTCAGTATACAAAATATCCACCACAGCCTAGCGTAGTGAATTCCAGATTCACGGCCCTTTGAGAAAATATTTCTGGAATCTTGAATACTGTGTGCAATTGTGGTCTCCATTTTGAAGGAAGAATATTCTTGCAATGGAAACACTGTAGTCAAGGATCACTTGATAAGAAAACCCTCTTACTTGTGACCCACGAGGACAGGCTTTGCAAATATATCCTTATAAGCTAGGGTTCAGAAGAATGACAAGTGATCTCATTGAATCATTCAAAATTCTGTAGGGATTTGACATATTGATGGTGGATAGGGAATCTAGAAAAAGGGGGCACAGTTTCAAGATAATCAGTTGATTATTTAGGACTGAGAAGAAGACCAATTTCTTCACTCAGGAGTTGCGAATCCTTAGAATTCCCTACCCAAGAGGATTGTGGGATGCAACATCATTGAATATAATTTAGGCCAAGATGGACAGATTTTGGATCTCTCAGGGAATTGAGGGATATGGGGAGTCGACAGGAAGATTTAAGGAGCTGAAGCTCAAGTTCAGCCATCATCATGCAAAATGGCACACTATACTCTTTGGGCAATAGTGCCTTTTGCTCCTATTTCTCGTGTTCTTACTTTATCTAGATATGTCTTGTTTCTGTACTTGCCCAATTACAATGCCTTTGTGTGTTACATCCCTTTGTCATCCAATTTCTCATACCTTACAGCCTAATAAAATCCTTCCCTTTTATCTCTCCCACCTTTATCGTTTAAAACCTATTAGAGATATAACTTTTCCCAATTCCGATGCAAGTTCATTGACCTGAAATATTAACTTTTTTTCCTCACCATGGATGCTGCCTGACACTGAGTAATTCAGGCATTTTCTGTATTTATTCCAGATTTTTAGAGCAGTATTTTACTGTTGTTCAAAACCATACTGCCTTTTTTCTCTGTTGTGTTGTTGAATTCCAATTAATCTTACAGGAACCTGCAGAAGGCTAAGAAGCTGCACAAACTGATAAAGTGCTTTTCATGTGCAAAATCCCAGACATAAGGAGTTACCCAAGGTTTGACAGAAAGTTTCAGTCAGCAAAATTCATGCCTTTAGTGCACAAACAACTCTTGCAATGACTAGTTTCTCACAGTCATTTCCAAGTAGTTATATCCCAGTTATTTGACAGCTGTCTTCAAACATTTTGAGCAGATATCAGCATTTTATCATTAGATTATGTCTAGCTGCCAGGATTGCTGACTAAAACATATTGTAAAGTAGAATGAACAGCATGCAGGGAAAATGATGGGATAGAAGAAAAGAATGAAGGACAGAACTGTAATAAAATGAGAATACTGGAGACAAAAAAACATAGTTAAAGAATCAGAGAACCTATTTATATTTTGAATTTCACAATAGAGTGGCACATTAGCTAGAAATAGAAAAGCTAAAATATTTTATGACAACTCTAGGTGAATGGTGCACTGTATAAATAATTTATGAATCATACGTTTGTGTGCACTTTCCATAGATTAATTTTTCTAATCGGGCTTGCTTCTCTTTCAAGATGCATTTTTTGAAAAAAAAGTACTGTTTTGAGGATTGAAGTACAAAGTAGCATACAGAATTTTTCAAGGATTCACTTGTTTTTAAACCAGATATTTTCAAGAAACAGTTGAGAACATTTATGGATGCAAGTTTAAAAAGTAAAGAGCTTATACTAAATTAGAGTAAATTGAAATAAACTCCCAATTGCGAAGCTTGAATTCAACAATCACCGGTTAGTTACAATGACTGTTTTGTGTCATCAGTTGAACCAGTCTCTTCCAGAGGTCTATAAGAAGGAAGTAGCATTTACATAACAACCGTTTTTCACTTTCAAATACAAACTGATGGAATTGTAAATTGATCATTCCGAATTTTGAATCAGACAGCAGAATCACAGATATTTCACAACAGCAAGAACCAAAGATTTTGTCTTCAGCTATAATTTCTTCTGTAAAAGCAAAATCATTATTAGCATTTACTGAATACTGATTGATAAATAAATCTTGCATAAATGCTCCTGCTCCAGAGAACTTCTGTGTTTCAGGAATCATAATCAAAGTTCATGATTTTGCTTCTCTGCCTGCATTGAGAGCTTCAGTCTCTTTTCCTGCCCAATTACTCTTTGGGCAAATATTACTCAACCTAAAATGATTATTTACATTACAGCTATTCCCACTGCCAGAAGTCTTCAGTATGGTTATTTGCCAATGTTTTTGGAATGTCACAATGTCATGGGGTATAGCGGCTAAGACCATCTTAAGAAAATTAGAGTTCTGTTTCTAGCTACTTGGGTACCTGTGGTTTGTTTGGCAGTCTTCTGAGGACAATATACTTGTTTCAATTTGTTCCAGACCATCATTATCTCAACATTATCTCTTTCTCAACGTTGCAGAACTTTTTGAACAATAAATAAATACTATACAGGCTACTGCAACTAGGAATGGCTCAAAAACTGTCCTCAACTGTACAGCCTTCGTTTCTAAGGGTCTCCTTTGCTCTCCAGTACAGCCAAGGAAACAAGCCTTAGAATAACTAGCACATGTTAGAATCTAAAGGAGAACCTGACTTATTCATTCACATATTCATAAGTAGGCCTGATCATTAGGAAATCAACTTATTCAAAAAGTGATATACTTCTTAAAAGTTAAAACAAGCTATTCTACCCAACAAGAATTGCAATACAATAATCTTAGCAACTGTTTTCTATTGCAATTTTAGTAAGTGTTGAAAAATAATGAATACAGTAGCCAGTTCAAACGCTACAGGAGGAGTTGGGACTTCTGATAAACATTAACACATGTACTTAAACTATTTATTCAAGGGGTATTTGTACCATAATTACCAACTGGCTTCTTATATTTAACAAGAAAGGTAAAGTACAAAACAAACAAAGTGTTTTCTCCTGTTTTACCTCTTTTAAATAGGAATAGGATTTCATCCAAATGCCCCTTAATTTACCCACTAGCTTATAAAAGGTGTTTCAAGACCAACACCTTGAAGTTCACATATTACCAAACCCAAGGTACTTCATGTCACCCTCTGAGATTGATCAAACTGAAGCTATTGCAGACAGAAGTGTGGTATCTATCCTTTGGACATTTATCAAAGCAGCACGAAAAGCAAACTCATATCAAAGAGGCGAGTGATCTCTGAAATTGAAAATCAAGAAAAAGTGATGAAACTTCACAAAAATAATAACTTATGAAGCATGAAAAATACTAGTTTTTGTTTTATTGACCATTGATCACAAAGGAAAAAAATCCAACTACCTCATTTGTGTTCCACTATTCTGTCATTCCCAGTCTTCGTTAGCTAGAACAAATATACTTCACACATTTAATCTATATAATTCTCTCTAGATTATCCTACCAGGAAATATGCTTAATCAAGGTGAGAAAAGATTGTATTGAATATGGACAAAAAAAACCTAATCCTTTAGGGAACAACAAATATAGTTTAAATTCCCTTACGTAAATGGAAATATTTTTGGGTGCAGATCAATGGAAAATCTGTGGCAAAGCTGCAGAGTTAGGTTCCTATTAAAATTCTGAATGTACAAAGCTAAATAAGATCTGAGCAAGACCCCAGCAGGACGCTCTCAGAAAAGACTAAGTTCACACCGGGGGCCATAAAACACAAGCTCCATTCTCCGTAACTTTATTTATGGTCTTTTTAATATTAGTTTAACGTTGATAGAAAACGGAAATTTCTACCTGTTTCACAACAAGAATAACTATCCACTAATAATGATGCTGGACGTCTGTAATTGCATACAAACACGTTCATACAATGCTTAAATCAACTTCCTGACTGTATCTCAAGCTAAATTGGGGAGCATAGACAACTTGACATGCAACCTATCCCCAAGCTAAGCTCTCTTCTTCATATCTAAATCATGCACAAAATTACTTTCTTGCAGTTTCAAGCCATCCATTGAATTCTCACAGTCCAACCTCTGCCACAGGAATACCAAAATGCTAATCCCAAAAGAGATTTAATGTGCTGAATGAATTCTTTGCAGCTCTCCACTTGTTGCAAATTAGAATTAATTTAGAATGTTGCTGCCCATGTTCTCATTTAACACTCCTTGCCAAAATTCCTCCTAATTTTGCATTCAAATCTCTCCAGACCTTGTTTAACTTTTCCTTAATTTCATTTTAACGAAATTCTTTTCTTCAACCATATGTCTCCACATTTTGATTTGATTTGATTTATTTTGTCATATGCACCAGGATACAGTGAAAAATATTGTTTAATGTGCTTTCCAGACAAATCATACCTTACGTAAGTACCTTAGGGTAACAGAACAGAAAGCAGAATACTGTGCTACACCTACAGAGAAAGTGCAGAGAAAGATCAACTCTAATATATATGAGAAATGTGTTCCTTCACTGTTCTTGTGTTAAAATCCTGGAACTCCTAAAGAAACCTCTGAATAGCACTGTAAGTGCACTTACATGAGCAGGACCACTTTCTCAATTCCCATTAGATGTGGAATGAATGCTGGTCTCACAACAACAGCCTCATCCTTTGCTATAAATTTTCTACTGTTATATGACTGATATTTCTCTGGCCTTTAAAGCACCCAAGCTGATTCCAGTACCCTGAGGAATGCTATACAGTTCTAGGCTGTTGTTGATTTTGCTATGAACTACTGCTTGCACCATCAATCTGTTCTGCCACTTACGTACTACTCTTTACAGACACTGTTAGCACAAAAGTTGCAGAATAAAAGATGAGATTGTCAGTGGACATTCAGAAAACCATGCCTCAAATGCTGTACAAAAACAAAGTTGCTGGAAAAGCTCAGCAGGTCTGGCAGTATCTGTGAAGAAAAAAGACAGAGTTAACATTTCGGGTCTGGTGACCCTTCCTCAGAACCCCTTCCTCAAATACTGTAGGCTACTTGATATATTCTTGTTTTCATATTTTTAAAGCTGGCCCCCTTAAAATGCTGTCTTTTACAAACATTCTAGGAAATACACATTTACTTTATTTTTATCCATTTGCATTTACTTCCTTTCCTCAAAAGGTTGTTTCTGTGTTAGGGCAGATGCTAGTCATTTTCTGATGCATGTAAAATAACTATATGGAAGAAAGTAAGAGTCTTACCAAAGAATGTTAACTATGGAAATCATGTCATCTAAGTCAGATCCTAACAAACATTCACCCTTTTCATATGAGGCCAATTAAAGCATCCTAATTGTTGTCTAGACTGCAAACAACTCACTCAAAAGAATTTAAAAATCAGAAACATTTCTGGTCAATCTGACTGCTGGATAATGGTCTATATTCTACAGCAGAATTCAGATCAGTACCTTGATTGAAAAATTCATTTTCGTTATGATAGCTCTTTCAGTCACGCAATGATTGACTGCCATTAATGTTCTTGCTGTGCATCCACAAGTCACATCGCTTTGAAATGATTGTTTACTAATATCTAAAGGGTTACCTGTGAACTTGCTAAATTTCTCAGATTTTGTTGCGGATACAAAATTACCGTTTAGTTGTTTAAATAATATTAAAGCTGGTCACAAAAGGAATTAGTACAAGTGCACTATTTGGTGAGAAAGACTAACAAGATTTATATGTCAAATGCGTAAGTTATCTAGGTTTAGAGACTTCACGTTTTGATAATTTTATTTTGACTTTAAATCACACCAATGAAATGGATTTTCTGGCTATATAGTTTAAATTACAGTCCACCTGACTTTTCCATTCAATTACTACAGTATGTTACCCCAAGTTTGAAAGAAAGCATTAACATGCTTGGGACATTAGCTGGCTCAGCATAACAAAAATTACAGTGGGTGAAAGAACTGGCTATGATTCACAAATAAAAACTTTACAGCTATGTCATCTTAAAATGCAACTATGACAACGCTTTATTTACCAATTAAAAACCTGCTTGAACATTTTTGACTAGTAATGATATGAAGCTGTTATATTAAATTCAGATTATTTCATAATGTCCATTGAAATCACATTCCCTGTTTGAGTAGTATTTACATTTATAATTATCTTACATCAATGCCTCACTGGGATAGCATGGTGAAAATCAGGCTATTCCTGGAGTCACATTAGAAGTTGAAATTTTATCAATATACCCCAATACCAAGTTAACAAAAAGCATGGACCGGCTTTCTGGACTTAACAAGAACGACTATTTATGATAAATAAATAGTTGTTTACTTGTAGCTAAAAATCTGAACTGTTGGCAAGGCAATGATCAAGTGGTATTTTCTTCACACTATTAATTCAGAGGCCCGGGTATCTTCTGGGGACCAAAATCCTCATATTCAAGTACTGCCATGGCAGATGGTCAAAGCTGAAATCAGTAAAAATTAAGAGTCTAATGATGACCATAAAGACAGTACTGACAGTTGGAAAAATCCATCTGGTTCACTGTATCCTTTAGAAAAGGAAACTGTCATCCTAACCTGGTCTAGCTGACATGAGACTCTAGATCCACAGCAATAGGATTGCCCTCTAAGCAATTACAAATGCTAACACCCACAATCCTGTGAATGAAAAATTCTATAGCTCTACTAGTTAAAAAATCTAATCCCCTTATAAAATGCTCCATAAGCTCACATACCTAAGACAAAATATAATCATTAGTTTCACTGATAAGAAAAACTGGGATAGCAGTTCAACAGCCCCTGTCCACAGGGTTTGCCAGAATGACGTCTTTGCTTGTCAAGACTTGCTGTTTGTTGATCTCTCTTCTCCAGGTGCTTTTAACTTCCTTGCAAGAAGCAAGCAGAAGAACTGGCTCATAAATTCTAAATTGCTTAGCTACTGTTAAAAGTCACAGCTTACAGCAATTAGAGACTGCAAATAAACTGGTTTTCTTCAGGCTTTATTTTACTTTTTACTGCAGAGAAAGAGAGGTGTGAGGAGAGAGAGCATGACGTAAAGAATGAAGAGCGGTGTGTGAAGACAGAGAGAGTGGGGGTAGTGGGGAGTCAGAGAGGTGTGGAGAGAGAGGGAGAGAGAGGGAGAGAGGGGTGTGGAGAGAGAGGGAGAGAGGGGTGTGGAGAGAGGGAAGGAGAGGGAGGGAGACAAGTAGAGAGAAGGAGGGGTATGGAGAGAGAGGAGGGGGTGTGGGGAGAGAGACAGAAATAGACACAGAGAGACAGCAGAAGAAAAGCCCATGCGTTGGCGAGGATGTTTGATCGTTTCTTTGATAGAAATGCAGAAAACATAGAAGACAGGAACAGGAGTAGGCCATTCGGCCCACTGAACCTGTTCCACCATTCAACGTGATTGTACTTAATTCCATTCTCCATTCTTTCTGCATACCTCTTGACACCTTTGACTTCTGGAAATGTATCTATTTCTTTCTAAATATATAGTATCTTTGTCTCCACAGCCTTACGTAGTAGGGAATTCCACAGGTTCACCACCCTAACTAAATGCCTTTTCTCATCTACATCCAAAATGGCCTACTACATACCCACAGACTGTGACCCTTTGTTGGGGACCCACCCCCCAGCCCCCCCCAGTCAGAACAAACATTATCCCTGAATCCAGTCTGTCTAGCCCTGTTAGAATTTTACGGTTACTTGAGATCGCCTCTCATTCTTCTAAACTCCAGGATATACAAGCCCAGTCAACCTAATCTCTCCTCAAAAGGAGAGGCCTGCCATCCCGGGAATCAGGCAAGTGAACCTTTGGTGCACTTCCATATGGGAAGTATATCTTTTCTTAGGTAAGGAGACCAAAATTGCACACAATGCTCCACATATGGTGTCACCAGAGCACTGTACAACTGCAGCAAGATGTCCTTGCTACTGCACTCAAACTCTCTTGCAATGAAGGCCAACATACTATTTACCTTCCTAACCACTTGCTATACTTACATGTTTGTTTACAATGACCAATGTAGAAGCTTTGAAAACAGACTACATTTGATGGTGTTAAGCTGTAGAAGCTGCTGGAGGAGAACCTTGGTTTTGCAGATGTCTACGGAAAAGCCCATTTTCTCATATGCTTCAGAAAAGGACTCTCAATGACCTGGGGTTCAGTTTTGCATTGGCACACCCACAAGCTTCGTCTGCATATTAGAGCTCAATTACTTAAGTTGGGATGATTTTGGGTTTGGAATGAAGATGGTGTAGATTGAACTGTTTTCCACCTGTTTGTGTCGAGATATCTCCACTTCTGCGAGTAATCTGCAGGAGGTGAAGACCAGTATTGCAGCAAGGGAGATGGAGAAGAGTGGCTAATGACATATCTTTCCTTGACCTAATCAAACACATGACATACACAGACTCCAAAATGCTTTCACCAAGGAACAATCTTGTTACACAATTATTTATTTTGCAACTTCCAAAATGTTAATTATCATTTATGCGGTCAAAAAAAAATTAAGAAAGAGTCCTGAAAGTACTCCATCTGTAGCTAACGGCACAAAGCACACAATCCCATTTCATCTATTTGTATACATGTTAATACAGACAAAATAATCAATATCTCACTAAACATATAAAAAGGGAGTTCTAACTGTAAAAGTTGTAAAGTCAAATATCATTCTTTTACCCCTCATTGTCTCCAAAATATCAAGATAGCTGGTGTTCACTGTAAAATTAAACTGGAGTAATAGAGTGCCCTGGCAAACTACTGCAGGAAAACAAGGAGAACGTTAATCTGCTGCTAGCTGTTTCACATTTGGTCTGCAACTACTTAATGTGGACACTGGATGGCAAATTGGTAACAAGCATTTCACTTTATACAATACACATTTTTCAGTATGCTACCCCTCCCAAAAGGACTTTTATATAGTTTATTTTAAAAACAAATGATATCCTATGTCTATATATTTGATACTGTACTGAAACTATATTGCATGAACAATTCTTTGCATGAGCTGCACTTAAAAAGCTTAAAGAACTTATAAAACATTGATTTAAATAGAACTGCTTAAAAGTTAATTTTTTTCACTCATGTCTTAAATTTACTCGTATTTGCAATATGGGATATGCAGCAAAGCACAGAGAAGTACTTTCACACCGTAAATTAAAAAATTTAAAGAACAGAATACATTCACATAGAAATTTAAATTTCTAAGGACTGAAATAAATTATTATAATATGATAGAAGATCAAATATCACAAACATTTAAAAAAAAGTAAAATTTGAATCGTTTAACCAAACAGAAATGATTAGCATTCCACAAATGCGTTAGCTATTCAGGGTCACCAAGTAGAGCGAATAGTAATTAAGAAATTAGTACACTGTTACAAACCACATCACGCATCATTCAACAATGTATAGCATTGTCAAGGATTTCTATGAAGAGTCTAACAGTGTAAGCATACATGTTATTCTCAATATGATGACGATTAAAGGACTGTAGGCTGGATTTTTGCAAAGTTCAGAAGACTCCATGGATACCTAGAAATGATGGGTGAGACCTGGATGTGCAAGTTCGAAATCCAGATGCGAAAGTCCTATTCCTATTTCTAACAGATCCAATTTTACCCACAAAGACAAAATTTAGTGCTGAATTCAGACAGACCTCAGTCATTGTAAGGGTCTTAATGGAAGTCACAAACCGATGGAACAGGTGTAAAAACGACTACCTGTTCCACATTTCTAAAAGGAAACTTTATGGACATTTAAAGGCTGTTCTTGCGTTATTATGAATAATTGGCTTAGTTGCAAAATCCACAAAATATTATTTCAGCAATAAGTTCTGAGGTCACAATTTGATTAACAGTTTTAAGAAGCTTTTGCAAATTAGCTGTCTGTTGTGCCTTTTGAATAGAAATGTGTTTGTTTTTGCTACAAGAAATTAACAGCCTAAGGAAAATTAAAAGAACTGAGCTGTATTCGATTATTCAAGGGTTTTGTCCCGTATCTCCACACCTACATTCCCTTTTATTTTTTTCTGCTGCTGCTTGCGCCTCCGAGATCCACGTATGGCAGCCACTTTTGGGACCGGAGGTTGATGGGCGAGTGTGGAACCTCTGAGCAACTGCGCATCTTAGGTGGAACGTTGTTCCATACTGTTCCCTGTTCTGACCGTGATGGAACGATGGATGAGGTATTAGGGGTGGGGTGGGGATATGTGCCAAAGGCTAAAGAATCCAACAAATTCTAAAACAATTGAGAAAACAAGTTCAAAAAACTGAGGTAATCGCATGGTTGGTGAGCCCAACTCTGTCCCACCCCCTCCCAACTCCAAGAGAAGATTTGGGACTAACAAAGTCCCTTAAACTGATGAGACTTAAGAAATCAGGAAACTTTGCAATTCAGCTGACAGGGGAGATAGTTAAAAACAGGTATGACAGCAACATTTAAAAGCCATTTAAGACAGATACTTGAACAAGCAGTGATTAGAGGGACACAGGCCATGTGCAGGCAGATGGGATTAATTTAGAATGGAATTATGGTCAGCCAAAGGGCCATTTCCTGTGCTGTCGTGCTCTATGCTCTCTAAGTTACCCATTTTGGTAGCAAAATTACGGCATTGTACTCAGAGGACATACCATCAGCACTGTCTGGAGAGTATCACCTACAGCATCTTCTGCTAATCTACACATGTGCACACTCCCAAAGTTACCCATAATTTTAATGAAGTAAGAACAATAAACACCGACAGCCATAATATTCTATTTTAGCTGAATAGCAAAAACAAGTTTAAGAATTAAAAAATGAAACGAAAATACATAATATGGCACAAAAAAACATTGATGGAGATCTGATTGGGGATAGATGCTGCCTTCACGGCAATCTCACAGGACTAGTAATCTAGAGAACCCGGCCAAGATCCAAAGTCTCAGGTTTAACTTCCATCACAGCAGCTGGTAGAATTTAAAATTCAAAGAATAAAAACTGCTCAAAATATTTTTTTAAAGTAAAGAAACATTGATTTTGCAAAAATATACTGATTATATCTTGGAGATGCATTCTGTAGTTTTACTTTGGAACAATTAGAAAATGAAAACTTGATCTGTGTTCCTTACACATCACTATGAACAGAGAACATTCAGTTACATTGTATTTCTTTTATTTTGCGATCATATCATGTATTGGAGCTGAAATGTTTGCAATCCAAACACATTTTCTGATATTACCCAAGTTTAAATGAGAAAATGTTTCAATAGAAGTAGTTTCCATTGAAACAATGATATCCAAGAACACATGTACTGCTTAAAATTATGCATTCCCCGCAGTACCTAGGGACTACTACATTATTGGAGATGCCACCTTGTGGCTGATACATTAAATCAGGGCCTCATCTGCCACCTTGGGTGGAGAAAAAGATCACGTGGCACTATTTGAAAGAACAGCACGAGAGCTTTCTCTATGCTTTGGCCAATATTTATTCCTCAATCAACATGATATCAACAGATTAATCTGTCACTATCATCATGCGCAGCTCATGGGAGTTTGGTGAATACAAATATGTGGTTCATTACCTGCACGGTATCTCATCCTCACTGGAAGCTGCTGAGTATCTGCACAACATGAACAGTGTGCATGCTAGTTAGATGCCTTTTCTTTTAAACAAAAAATTTGGCAAATGTATAATTTTTATAGCAAATATATAATCTTGGCGTATGTTTGAAGATTGTCCCTCGGTGTCACAGGGCGGTAAACATGAGAGAGAATAATCACAGGTGATTTGTAGCGAGGTAGGGTGGAAAAAGAGTGGTCAATGGGAGTTGCATACTTTAGGGGAGATCAAGCAGTTCGATATGAGGGAGTTGTGATTGCTCATTGTATAGCAATTGGGGAAGGTGATTGGGACTGATCATCATTGGGAGGACTGTTAATGATTGCAGAGACAGGCTGGTCATTGCAGATGTGCTGGATCAGAAGCACATTGTGAAGATGGGTTAATTTACAGGCTAATGTGGGGGTTCTAGTAGTTTCCTTACAATTGAGTCAGAAGGCCCTGGTCCAAATCCCACCTGCTCCTGGAGTTGGAACAGGTTTATTGAAATATCTAACTTGTTGGGCCAGATAGAAGTATTCCTGCTGATGCAGTCCAACATGGAGTCCTGTAAATGCATTTACCCGATTGTTTCAGCTCCATCTCACTTCCTTCTATCTGCCGGTCTACTTAAAGCCCAAGTGAATCAAAATTGGATCTGCTAAAATAATGGCATTCAAGTCTCAAAAACTAACTTGTCTCCTGACAGCAGATTGGTCACCTGCCCCTTGTCCCAACTCCATTGAAACTAAGTGGATAGGCGGAGGTGGATTGGTTTCTTACAAACAGCAATGTGACGATGATCAGATAATCTGGTTTTGGGATGTTAATTGAGGGACAAATTGTGTTCCCATTTCAAACTTTTAACTCAAGTCAGTATTCACTTCCCCCAGCTTTTAGGGATTAAAATATCACCATTGAATTTAGAAGCAAAGGTCAGAGAGCAGAAAGGAGTTGTGCCTGATGATTGAGGGAGTGGGATGTGGTTGTTGGCATTTGGGACTATGACAGCACTTACCTTTGAAACACAACAATACAATTTAGCACAAATATCAGGTGGTGGAAACATGGGTTTTTGACAAATACATTATTCTCGAAATCTGTAAGCATAGGAGTGGGAAAAGGCTTTCTATAATATCATGACCTGAAGTATTTTCAATAAGTTCCTGGAAAATCAACAGTTTTCTTTAGATAGCTAATGTAAGGACAGGTACAGAGACAGGAAAAGAAAAGATGGAACAAATAGATCAAGTTTCCAATTGGCTTCTCAAACAGCAAAATGCAGTTGTTTTGACAAACAGTTTTGGTTTAAAACTGGCAGAGTTCTGTCAATGTCACATCTCTCTCGGAATGTAGAGATACAACATAAATATTTCTAAAATTTATTCTGGAAAATAGGATTCAAGATAAAATCCCATTTTGTTTTGAGTCAGCACATTAACTTTTTGCATCAATTGTCTACTGGATTGCTGTGTTCTGCTTCTCTGTATGACAGTCTAAGACTTTTCTCCACTCAGCATATCATCCCCTTTCTGACTACACAGGTAGTTGAATGGTGTATTAGTTAATTGTACCAAAATAAAGTGAACTATACTTGTAATGAAAAGGCCTTATATTTATATAACTAAAGATGTAACTACAACTGAGTCAATAGCTATAATCACGTTTTTAACTTCTTTCCAGTCTGTAATTAATAGTAAATAGTTTTCACTTAAATATGCTATGCTTTATGGTGTAAATTCCTTGATACCAGAGTAACAGGCACAAAAATAAAATGCAAAAAATTAAGCTCAAATTTCATGCAGTGCATCGAGAGTTTCCATTATCTTTTGTGTGCATTTTAAAATGTTATATTACAAGCAGGCTTCACCCACAAAACACACTATATCTCCAAGATCAATAAATCACTTGACTACCTCTGTTGATGCTGCTCACATGCAAGCCTTTTAGGAGGTTTCCAAAATTATTCTGGATCTTGGGCACTAACAGGTACGTTTTCAAAGATTTAAAGTTGTCTTTTTATATATACGCTAAGGAACTAGTTATTACATTTTGACCTAATTCGAAAATGTGTTCTCTAATAGTTATTTTTAGTCATTTAAATTCATGTTACTCTTGAGTGCTGGATTGACACACAACATTGTCAGCTATGAGTGATATTTTCTAAAGATATCACTCAAATATACATGAAGCAACAAAAAAAACAAACATATTTTATAACAGTACCCATGATTGTACTGATGCACGACAGATGTTGCACTTGGTGAGATGCAAAATAGGCTTTGAGGAAAAACCCTAAATGCAATGAGTGGGGAGAAGCGTTTTGGGTGCAACTTGCGCTGGAATCAATCATATCAGAGGTGGAAACTCTACCCCAATGCATTTGTCTCATTATATGAAATGAGCTCCTGCAAATGCCATAATCCTCTCCAATCTGCATGACACATGCGGATATATACATTTTTAACAAGTACTTTCAAAACCATGTGGCATACATGTATGTTCAAGGAAGTTACATGGACAGAGGGAAATTAGAAAAACATGACAGTATTGGAGATATGCCAGCTAATCTTGCAGTTAAAATAATGAAGTCAGAAGGCACGGAACGAGGACACACATTAAAATGCAATTATAATTTAGTACACATTAATGTAAAAGTGACAGTGCAGCAAAGGAATCTGACTCCGAAATCCATTGAAGAAAATATGCAGGTCATTTTAATTTGAACAGATGGTAATAAGCGTAGTTTTACAGTACTAAAAGAATGCACTTTGCCTTCTACAATATCACATTCCACAGTGCTTCACAGCCAATAAATTATTTCTGAAATACAAATCAGTGAAAACAGCAATGAGCTAAATGACCTGGTAGGTGGTAGTATTGGTTGGACAAGAATTAAGAAGAACTCCCTTGATTTGTTTTTCAGACATGCCAAGTGATCTTGCAAGCAGATGGATCCTGGTACCTTATCCATAAGATGGCATCCCCAGCAGTGCAGTACTGCACTCAAGTGGCAGGCTAAATAATGTGCTCAAGTTACATAGTCCAAAGCATTCTCAAAACATACAAAAATAGATGATATGTCCAGAATTTCATTAAAATTAAGTTCAATCAGGTGAAAATATATTCAATAGAGAACAAAAAGGTAGGTCCTGGTAAGACAATCTGTGGCCTCAACAGTGATAACAGTTTCGGTGTTGTGAGGAAAGAAATTGCTTTTATTTATGGGATGCCTTGTTCTGTGTCTTCAGGTTTCACTCAAATCGGTTGGATGGTCTGAAAATTCACCAGGTGCCCAAAATAAAATGTCATTAACAGAATAATTCTTTCTTTCAACAATATTTGTTGGTAAATCTTTGAAGGTTTCTTGTTAATAAATGGAATATTCGTGCACTGCTCAACACAATCATTGAAACCTTTGTGTTCAGAAATTCTGCTGATATATCAACAATTAAAAATATTTTCGCTCGAGTTTCCTACTCTTGAATGCAATATATTCTTTGGTTTTGAAATATAATTTACCACATACAGTTTCATTTAAGTGTGCTTAGACATAAGACACAAAGTATTGTCATAATTGTATCTCCCAGTGGCTTTGTGTAAATATAGATGTATTTTTACACTAGACCATTAAGACTGAGTTTGATGAATAGTTGAGCTGACATGGGCATCATCACTGGAGGTGCTGAATCAGCTCAGGGTTAAAGAGAAAGAAAACCATAAAAGGAATTCAACCAGAGATAGTAGGAACTGCAGATGCTGGAGAATCCGAGACAACAAGGTGCAGGGCTGGATGAACACAGCAGGCCAAGCAGCATCATAGGAGCAGAGAGGCTGACGTTTC
>NC_063351.1:29176167-29202546 GCF_021869965.1 Rhincodon typus | reverse complement strand
CCTTTTCTGATGAAGGGTCTAGGCCCGAAACGTCAGCCTCTCTGCTCCTATGATGCTGCTTGGCCTGCTGTGTTCATGCAGCCCTGCACCTTGTTGTCAAGGAATTCAACCATCTTTCTGATGGTGTTAATTTTAATCTTCAATGAGAAATTAATGATTGAGCGCAAAAATCAAACAGGGATGAATTTTTACATTTGATTTGAAAACCTATCCCTTCCATATTTGTTAAACTCTTGCGGAAAAAAAATTTGATCGAAGCAAGGTAACCTGAATTAAGTATTTTCCGGAATCCAAAGGAGTTTGTTCCTCTTTTCGGCTGCGTCAATCACCTGTGTCATTTCTTCTAATGGACAGTGAGTCTTACACAAAATTTCATAAACTACAGCTTGAATAATTTTAAAAACAATGACCATTTTTAGTTATTCCACTTCAAAGATTTTTGTTTATTCAATTTACTCATTTTCATTCCCTCCTAAAATTAGTGCCCAGATATTTTGGGGCAGTTGGTCAGAAAGTTCAACTGACATGAGCCATGTGTCCTGTTAGCAAGTGGCAACATTGAATCAGAGGCTTAAGTAACTATATCAGTTCTTTACTCCTTCTGAAATGCAGTACCAGCTGAGGACAAAGCATTATTTTAATGGTACTAAATTCCAAACAGCTGATGTTTGCACATTACCATCCAGGACCAAAACACAGCGTCCTATCAATTTAGCAATTTCTCACTGACAGTAGCTACAGCCAAGTAAACCAAGCAAATCTCCAGCCATTTTCCAATCTCAAATATCAGGGTTTTCAGGAGGCCAAATTGTATAAAATTAAGTCTTATTTTATAAACTAGATAGGTACGCGATAGCTTTTTTTTAAACAAAAAAATTGTTGTTTCAAAATTGGGGAGCACCTTAAGAATAACTTCCTCTTACAGATGATCTTTACTTAGCTTACAGAAAAGGTATTTTATACACTTTAAAAAAAAGTATTTATATTCAATGACATTTGTTAAGTTATCATACCACAACTGGACTTCATGTGAAGCTTTAAAAATCAAAGCATGAAACAAATCAGCAGGCACAGGATCAAAACAGGAAAGGAAGGTCTACTACTTTATACTGTAACCAGTACTCCATACGCCATTTTTAAGGAGTGTCTGTTTCCTTATCAAAAACAGATTATTAAAATTGGCATCTTGGGCTACAATGGGCTCCTCTGCATATATCCCAAAAACAAATACGTTGGCTTCCAAATCATGCATACTTTACTCCTCATTTCTCAATTCTACCACAACATGGAGCAGTTGTTCAAGCTTTCAATGGTTCCATCCAACTGAGATGTCAAATGTATCTTGTGAACTGACCATCACAAGAGCAAAATTTGCTAAGCTCACCACAACATAAATTTTTGGGTAGTATAGCATCAGGCACAGAGTCTAAGTGACTAACCCACATTCTTTTTGAAAATACGTGTCTAAATTGGGATAGCAGCAGGAAGATCTTGGGATACATATATACAAATCACTAAATGCAATCATATTGCTCAGTAAGACCATAAAAAAGACAAACAAGCATTGGGATCCATTTCTAGAGGGAAACAACTGAAAAGGATTCAGAACAAGAGGGCACAGTAATAAGGCAATTTGCAAAATAAGCATATGTGATGTGAGATTATACATTATGTGATCAGTTAGTGTCTTGGGTGCACTGCTTTGGAGTGTGGTGGACGTAGGTTCAATTGAGGCATTAAAAAGGGCATTCAATAATTGTTTACATAGAAATAATATTCACAGTCCTCTGGAAATGGCAGGTGGGTAGTAATCAGTCATGGGGCTTATTCAAAGAACAGGTGCAACACAACAGGCCGAACAGCCTCAAGTGTAACAATTCTGTGATTCTGTACAAAAACGTGTTTAGACCACAATGAAAAGGTGAGCAGTATGGTTTCCATATCATAAAAGGTCACTGGACCAAGTGCATCAACAATTTATTATTACGCTGACTGAATTAAGGTGTTATACCCATGAGGGAATATTGAACAGTCGAGGCTTTTTTTTTAAGAATAGATAAAACTAAGTGCTGACTTGTTGGAGATATCCAAAACTAGGGTTCGTGCACAGGTTTTGTCGTGGAAGTCTTAAACGAAGTCTTCAATTACTATTAAATCCAATAGGCAATTCAGAAGAAACTTTTTTTTACCCAGAGTGGTTAGATTGTTGTAAGGTACCACAAGCTTCAGAGTATAAATGCACATAACGGAAAACCAGATAATCACTTCAGGGAGAAAAAAATTGAAGAATAATGGTCCTCAAATTAGATTAAGCAGGACAGAAATTAGAGTGGAACACCAACATGAATTTATTTGGGCTGAATAGCCCATTTCTAGAGAGTAAATGTGATGCAAAAATGGTCATGTTGATCTTAAGTTTGTTGTTGGTTTAACACAACTTTTCATGCCACCTTCTAAAAGGTACTATTGATTTGATGCAATCTTTGATTAATGCTATGACTCAAGAGCCATATAATATGACCGGTACTTCCACGTTGATGTATATATCCATTTCAGACTGAACTTTTCTACCATCAGGATGATGTACAGCTTCCGTGTTCCTCACATTGACACACATTTCTCACATTTCTGTCAAGACATAATCCAAATAATTTGGTAGGTCCTCTACTGTGCATGCAATGAAGAAAATAGTTGCATTGTGCCAGTATTACTGGACTATTGATCCAAAAGCAAAAACAGACATTCTTGAAGAAACTCAGCAGGTCCGGCAGCATCTGCGAACAGAAAGCGGAGTTAATGTTTCGAGACCAGTGACTTTTCTTCAGTTCTTCAATTTACTTTAGTGATCCAGAAACTTGGGCTAATGATCTAGAGAGGCAAGCTCAAATCCTATGACAGCAGCAGGCAATTTAAATTCAGAAATCTGGAACGAAAAGCTAGGTAGACCAAAATCTGGAGGGAGAACAGAGCACCACAGAGTTAGTGAGCAACTCCTATCTCTGCAGGACTTCCTCAGGGCAGTGACCTTGGCCCAAAAGCCTTCAGCTGTTTCATCAATGATCATTCCTCCATCATAAGGTTGGAAGTGGGGATGTTCAGCACCATTCATGACTCCTCAGATACTGAAGTAGTCCATGTCTAGGTCTGGTTGATTTGATTGGAGTTAATTTATTATTGGCGTATGTTCCGAGATACAGTGGAAAAGTATTGTGTTGCATGCTAATCAGACAAATTATACCTCACATAAATGCATCAGGCTAATAGAATGCAGACTACAGTATTACAGCCACAGAGAAGGTGCAGAGTACGATCAATTCTAATATCCGAGAGGTCCATTCATAAGTTTGATAAGTGAGAAGAAGCTGTTCTTGAATCTGTTTTTGCCCGTTTTCAAATTTTTGTATCCTCTGCCCGATTGAAGAAGGTGGAAGACAGTATAACTGGGGTAAGAGGGTTCTTTAATTATGTTGGCTGCTTTCTTGAGGCAGCAGGAAGCGTAGACGAGAGTCAATGGAAGGAAGGCTAATTTTCCTGATGGACTGGGCTGCATTCACAACACTCTAATTTCTTATGGTCTTGGGCAAAACAGTTGCCATACCACACTGATTAATCCAGACAGGATGCTTCCTATGGTGCATCTTTAAAAATTGGTAAGAGTCATTGTGGACATGCCAAATTTCCTTAACCTTCTGAGGAAGTAGAGGCATTGGTGTGCTTTCTTGATCATAGTGTTAATGTGGATGGGCCAGGATAGATCATTGGTGTTATTTACTCCTAGGAACTTGAAGCTCTCGACCACGTCCAACTTAGCACCATTGATAAGACAGGGGTGTGTCCTTCACTTCCTGAAGTCGATGGCCAGCTCCTCTGTTTTTCTGGCATTAAGGGAGAGATTTTGTCTTTACACCATGCCGCTAAGGTCTTGCTGTATTTGCGCAATATTCAGGCTTGAACTGACAAGTGGCAAGTAACATGCACACCACACAAATGCCAGGCAATGACCATCTCTAATAAGAGAAAATCTAACCATCACCTTTGACATTCGACGGCATCACTATCACTGAATCCCCTATCAACATCCTAGGGATTACCATTGACCAGAAACTGAACTGGACTAGTCACACAAGTATTGTGGTTACAAGACCAGGTCAGAGGCTACGAATCCTGCAGCAAGTAATTCACCTGCTGATTGCTGAAAGCCTGTCCACCATTTACAAGGCTTAAGTCAGGAGTGTGATGGAAACTCCCCACTAGCTTGGATGAGGGCAGCTCCAACAACATTCCGGAAGCTTGCCATCTTACAGGATGAAGGAGCTCACTTGATTGGCACCACATCGACAAACATTTACTCCCTCCGCCATTGACGGTTAGTAGCAGCAGTGTGAAATGGCCATTAGATTCGGGGAAAAAAAAATTTAGGCTAGTAAAAGGACAAAAACCTGGGACTCCAATATTAGCCTTCTATCATTTAGCTAAGAGGAGCAACATGAGAAATACTTTATCTGGCCAGGATTACAATCAATGAATGTACCCAATCAAACACCAGCAGACTGAGTACATTACACCTGGCTGGGGGAAGATACTAAAACGTCAGAAATCAGGTCAACAGCTTGTGACTAATGTGGTTAACCTACTGAATTATTGAGCAATAGGACAGAACAGTCAGAAAATAAATGCTCCCAAAAACATTTTTCTGAGGCTTTAGTTTTTGACCGCAGGGAAAGACTATAATTTTTCATCTTTCCAGAGCACGTTGATTTCTGATGTTTACTATGTTAAATAAGCACTCCTTTGTACAGGTTCCTGTGCTTACTGATAACTCCAGTTTCAAAATTCTCTTCTTTGTAATCAAATCACTCCTGGCCTTTCTCTTCCCCATCGTTGCACTATTTTCATCCTGACAGCCCTTCAATTTCACTTTACATCCCCAATAGTGGTATACTGAGCATCTTGTATTTTAGTCACCACGTTGGCAGCCATCCTTTCAGCTTTCTTAACCTCACGTTTTCAGTTCCCTCTATCTCATTCTCCTCATTCAAAATGCTTCGTAAAACCTACCTCTGAGCAAACGTCTTCTCATTGTTCTGTTTATATATCTTCTGTGGCTTGATTCAGAACTTTTCTTGATAATATTCTTATTTAATACTTTTTCCCTTACATTAAACTGTATAAATACAAATTATTGCTGTTGAAACAAGCAAACAAGTCAACAAAGAAGTAAAATAAAACAGGAGCTACAAAGCTTCCTTGACTGCATTGTGGAACAACCTACAGGATTAGACTGCAGCGGCTCAAGAAGGCAGCTCTCCACCACCGCCTTCTCGAGGGTAACCAGGGATGCACAGTAAATGCTGGCAAGCTGTACAGTCATATAGCACGTAAACAGAACTTTCAGTCCAACTTGTCCATGCCGACCAAGTTTCCCAAACCAAACTAGTCCAATTTGCATGCATTTGGACCATATTCCTTTAAACCTTTCCTATTCATGTATCTGTCCATTTGTCTTTGTCTTTTAAATGTTGTAACTGTAGTTGCATCTATCACTTCCTCTGGCAGTTCATTCCACATATGAACCTCCACTGTGTGAGAAAGTTGCCCCTCAGCATGTCCTACAAGTGAATAAAAAGAAAAACTAGATACTGAAAAGCTAGATACTTAACTCCATTCCATTATTATAGCCATCATGCAACTCTCAGATCATCTGGATAAAGCTTTTGGGACAGGCTATTCTGGCTGGTCATTTCCAAATGCTATTATCATACCAAGTATAAAAGATCTTTGTGAGATTAACAAATACACCATCAATGCTACTCAAAGCTTGTGCCGCAAAGGCATGGAAAAAATTAATTTAAAAAAACATGAAAAATAAAGGTTTAGTAGTCTCACATTTCTGTACTGTTATTTCTGAAGAACCATGACCACTGGACCATAATTCTGGTGCAAAAACATTTAGGCTATTTCATTGTTATTATTTAGATAATACCACTGAACCACTGAAGAGACTACATATAAGATGCATTCCACTTCACCCAGCACACTTCTAAGACTCTATGTTGGTTTTAGTAGGACCGTTTCTAACTTGTAGATACCCATGAATTTTTTTAATTTTATTAGTACACAGAGAGGGGCAGGGACCTCTCACCTCACAATTGTAACATTCACCACAGATGTGTGGAAGCAGCTCTGCACCTTCAGCAGAAAATTGGCAGAAAGTACAAGGAAGCAGAGTCCAGTGAAAGTTTAAAGACATAGCAATAGGAGTAGCTCAGTCAGATCCTTGAATCTTCTCCACTATTCAAAGAAATCGTAGCTGCTCTCCTAATCAGCGCACTTTTTTTGACTCTATGCATCTTGGTGTTCTTGGCTCATAAAAATCGATCAGGCTTCAATTTAAAACTAAATTAGCACCTACTACTTTTTGTGACAGGGTGCTTCATATTGAAAAAATGCTTTGCTAACTTAATTCCTGAATGGCTCTGATTTTGAAGTCGACCCATTTCCTAGACTGCTAGTACAAAAAGTTGCCACTAGTTACTCCATCAATTCGTCTTAAGCAGACAAGATCATCAACTGAAAATTCCATGAGCATGATGTTAGGGGAGGACAGGATTAGGCTTGTCTCTAATTCCTCTTTGGAATACTTTTACTTAAAGCAAGTCAAGTCATTCACCGCTTCAGTAAAATTACTGAAACCATTATATTTAACCGGCAGGTTACATAGTAAACATCAGAAATCAACGTGCTCTGGAGATCCTGGATTACCCTGAAGCAATGCTACAGTAGATCCACTATTGTTTTTAAAAGCAACATGAAGTCAGCCATTGAACAACTCCAAGAGTAGCCCTCAAGCAAGTCAGTGATCAACAAATAAACAGTGCAAATCTTGCTCTAAAAGTCATTCAGATTTGGTCTCATGAAGAGTTTGCTTTAAAAAGTACATGCTTGCAGTGTAGGCATCACCCAATATAGTAAACTGCACTTCTTGCACTGCAAGACATGAATTAAAGACATTTTGCAATGAAGTAAGAGGAGCATGAGCTTCACTCAATCTATTCAATGCATTCTCAAACAAGTGAAGAGGGCTCTCAGTAGAGCAAATACGTCCAGTACGCTGTGTTAACTCCATGTTATTACAGTTATGCTGTCTGCCTCAGGCTGTTCCCTGTTTGACTGATGGTCTGCAACAGCAAAGCTGAATATATTTTGCAGCAAATTGAACAGGTTATAGGATATGCCACATGTAAGAACCTGCTCTGAAAACTCTGTTTAGATTTTGAGAGCTGTGACAAATTCCAACACAGCAGTTGAGACAATCCACAACATTCTAAAACAATCAAAATTCAAAGAATTCAAAAATTTTAAATTCATGCCCACCTCTCCATGATTAATGAATCCTTCAAAGTCTCCAACATTCAGACATGCTTAGGAAGGCTCTGAGGAAAGATCACTTCACCCAAAACGTTGACTCTGATTTCTCTCCACAGATGTTGTCAGACTTGCCGAGCTTTTCCAGCAATTTCAATTTTTGTTTCAACATGCTTCTTTGGCGAAACTAAATCAGTTCTTCCTTAAGCAATACCCTTTCTGTGCAGAGTTTTGTTGATATCTATTAGTTCTTAAGCTATTTGTTTACAGAAAGACTAACGGGGGTGGAAACAACACTGAAGGTAAAACAGAGATAGTAAGAACTGCCGATGCTGGAGTCAGAGATAACACAATGTGGAGCTGGAGGAACACAGCAGGCCAGGCAGCAGAGGAGCAGGAAAGCTGACGGTTTGGCTGGGGACCCTTCTTCAGAAAATTTTTGATGTTATCATCATGATTCCCCCACTATCAACAACCTGGGGGGGTTAACATTAATGAGAAAGTCAAATGAACTTGCCACATTAACACAGTGGCTACAAGGCCACTGCAGCGAGCAACTCACCTCCCAACTCCCCACAGCCTGTCCATTATCTACAGGGAACAAGTCAGGCATGTGATGAAATACTCACTGCTTGCCCGGATGGACGCAGCTTCAGTAAGACTCAACAAGTTTTACACCATGCAGGAAAAGCAGCCCATATCCACTCTCTCTACCAATGCTAATATCAGTGGTTGCGACTACCTACAAGATGCACTGCAGAAATTCACAAAAGATCCTGAGACAGCACCATCCGAACCCATTTCCACCTAGAAGGACAAGGGCAGCAGATACATGGCAACACCGTCATTTGCAAGTTCCCTTCAAACCCTCTCACTGTCTGGACTTGCAAATATATCGCTGCTCCTTTACTGTCACTGGGTCAAAATCTGGACTTCCTTTCCTAAGAGCATTATGGGTCAATCTAAAGCATGTGAACCGCCGCGTTTCAAGGCGACAGCTCACCATCACATTCTCAAGGGCAACTAGGGACACGCAATAAACAAGATGCTGGCCAGCCAGCAATGCCCATGTCCCATCAAGGAATATTAAATAAAAGAATCTTCATTTGAATGAACCAATACTAATTGCTTCCACCAACCCTCTGATTAAAGCAGTTAGCACTCCTTTTTTTCCCTTATTCTCTCATGGGATGTGGATGCTCCCAGCAGGGCATGCATTTATTGTCCTTAACTAATTGCCCTCAACCTGAGTAGCTTGCTAGACCATTTCGGAAGGCAGGTAAGAATCAGCAACATTACTGTGCATCTGGTGTTACAGTTAGACCATGCCAGGCAAGGATGGCAGATTTACTTCCCTAAAGGATATTGGTGAATCAGATAGATTTTTTTAGTAAATCTAGCTTTAATTCCAGATTTATTAATTAAATATAATTTCCATCAGCTGTTGTGATGGATTCTGGGCCTCTGAATTACGAGACCAGTGATGTGATGACTACAGCTCTGCCTTCCCCACTGAAGTAAATAGAAAATAACTCCAAGAACTGAACCCACTACCCAAGCATTAATAAAAACCAAAAGAACTGCAGATGCTGTAAATCAGGAACAAAAACAAAGTTGCTGGAAAAGCTCAGCAGATCTGGCAGCATCTATGAAGGAGAAAACAGAGTTAACGTTTCGGGTCCGGTGACCCTTCCTCAGAAAGGGTCACCGGACCCAAAAAACGTTAACACTGTTTTCTCCTTCACAGATGCTGCCAGACATGCTGAGCTTTTCCAGCAACTTTGTTTTTGTACTCAAGCATTAATAGTGAGCTTGAACAATTTCCCTATCAATTAGAAGTTTTTTTTTTGAATTAAAAAAAACTTCAAACTAGATTAAAGTTAATCCCAAGAAACATATCCAAGAACGAGCACCTAACAGTTATTTTATTTCCAACTTGCTTTTTTATTTGTTCTTGAGATGTGGGCATCACTGGCTGGTCTACATTTGTTGCTCCTGGAACTGGCTGGTTTGCTCAGGCTACTTCAGTGACCAGTTATGAGTCATCCACATTAAGTCTGGAACCATGTGTAGGCCAGACCAGCTAAACTAACAGATTTCCTTCCCTCAAGGATAGTAGTGAATCAGATGGGTTTTTACGACAATTGACATGGTCACCATTTTAATTTCAGTTATTCTTTCGGATTTAAATTTCACCATCTGCAATGGTGGGACGTGAATCTATGCTTCTGGATTACTAGTCCAGTGACAATACCATTATGCCACCAACTCCCCAATCTTCCATTTTAAAGTTAATCTGAACGTCAGTGAAAACAAACAGAAAACTACAAATCAGATCTTCACAGTAGAAACCTCAACTTAGTAAACTACACAACACCATTTCTGAATTCAAAAAATACTTCAGAGTAATCTAGAAAAGAATTAAAGTACAAACTACTTCAAAACGTCATTAAAAAACTGAACAAAAATGAGGAAATTTCTCATGTTTCAAACAAGGGCACATTTGCTACATCAAGCTCTGTCTCTCGACTGTTATTTGCAAACTAAAAATTTAGAACAAGACCTCTGTAGAATATGGGAAATGAGCACACTTCCCCATCTTCATCTAGGATTTTAGCATCCCAAATCAAATCTTTTACATCATGCATACGAGCAGTTTTTCAATAAATCTCATCTTTCAGTTACAAACAAAGAACTGCTGATTTGGTCACCCGTGATTTACAAAATAGCTTGCCTCTAACCCACTTCTGTCATCCATTATGTATTGGCAAGCTTTATTTGCATTTGGCATTACAAAGCATGACATTAATTTGTTTTAAAATGAGCAACAACTTCCTGACAGGAGATAAAACAGTCATGTGCTACCTGCCCTCCAAAATCTTTTCCACACAAATGTATATTACCCTCATTACTGCATCCCCTGATAGTGAAAAAAGAAATAGCTTTTATTTTTATAGGTAAGTTTATTTATTTATTCATGGGATCTGGACCTCACTGGTAAGTCTCGCATTTATTGTCCATCCCTAACTGACCTTATCAAAACGGTGATGAATTGCCTCTTGAACCACTGCAGTCAGTGGGCATTAGGTACACCCACAGTGCTGTTAGGAAGGAAGTTCCACTACTTTGAACTAGAAACTGCGAAGGATTGGCAATATTATTCTAAGTCAGGATGGTGTGTGACTTGAAGGAACTTGCAGATGGTGGTGCTCTCACGCCTCTGCTGCCCTTGTCTTTCTTAGAGGTAGAAGGTGTGGGTTTGAAAGCTGTTGTCGAAGGAGTCGCGGTGCAACTGCATCAAGGTTGGAGAGTGTGCTGATCAAGCAGATTGCTTTGAGATGGTTAGTGTCGATCTTCTTGACTGTTTCTGCAGCTGCGCTCATCCAGGCAAGTGGATAGTATTAAATCTCTGACAACAAGGTGCAGGGCTGGAAGAACACAGCAGGCCAAGCAGCATCATAGGAGCAGAGAGGCTGACGTTTCGGGCCTTGACCCTTCATTAGAAAAGGGGGAGGGGAAGGGGGTTCTGAAATAAATAGGGAGAGAGTGGGAGGCGGATAGAAGATGGATAGAGGAGAGGATAGGTGGAGAGAAAACAAACAGGTCAAAGAGGCGGGGATGGGGCCAGTAAAGGTGAGTGGAGGTGGGGAGTTAGGGAGGGGATAGGTCAGTCCAGGGAGGACGGACAGGTCAAGGGGGCGGGATGAGGTTAGTCGGTAGGAGATGGAGGTGCGCTTGAGGTGGGAGGAGGGGATAGGTGGGAGGAAGAGCAGGTTAGGGAGGCAGGGACGAGCTGGACTGGTTTTGGGATGCGGTAGGGGGAGGGGAGATTTTGAAACTTGTGAAACCCACATTGATACCATTGGGCTGCAGGGTTCCCAAGCGGAATATGAGTTGCTGTTCCTCCAACCTTCAGGTGGCATCGTTGCGGCACTGCAGGAGGCCCAGGATGGACATGTCGTCTGAGGAATGGGAGGGGGAGTTGAAATGGTTCGCGACTGGGAGGTGCAGTTGTTTATTGCGAACCGAGCGTAGGTGTTCTGCAAAGCGGTCTTGTGCCTTGTGGATGGTGGACAGGCTTTAGGGGATCAGCTGGTGAGTTACTTGCTTCAGAATTCCTAACCTCTGACTTGCTGTTGTAGCCACAAATGCAAAAACATACATGAAACTAAGAAGTGATTTTATAGTTTGAAGCAAGAAAGGACTCTGCTTCCAGTATGTTTCTCCTTAAAAAAAACTTACTTAATATGAAAGTAGCTTAATTGTTTCCTGTTTCAAACTTTGAGTTGATCAATAAAATATATTTTACTTTCGTGTGTAGTTGCAATATTTGCTTAATTGATCTCAAATCATTTTTCTTAGTTAATTAAGTTTATCCTTTCTCAGATTTTAAAAAATTGTTTAAATAGTCATCTGTATAGCCATGCACCAAGTTCATTCCCCCCATGAGTCTTATCTTCAATGCTTAACATTTTGATCAAAGGATCATTTGTTATTCCCTGGATCTGACAAGATATAATGTGGTTTAAATGTCTGAATTCAAAGTACTCAAACATTCCTCTCTATGATGATGTTAATATTAGATTTCTTTTGTAAACCAAAACGGAGCTTGTTCTAATCACAAAGTTTATAATCTTTATTTAAATTGAAAAAATAGCTGAAAACATTATAATCGGTATCAATCAGTAAACAGTGAACAACAGCATTTCTTTCTAAATTGAGTCAGTAAAACAGCTGTGTAATACTCCTTTATGATGAAAAGTGACATGCGACAAAATATTTTACATCAACACACCACCTTTTCCAAGCATGTGCATTTTTACATCAAATTTTTTATTTTAAATTTCCCAATTTTATTTCAACTGTTAAACACAAAGTTGATGGATTCAAAAAAATAGTCTCCAAATCTTTATAAACCTCAGCATCACAGAAGTAGGCAGATGACTCTGCTTTTGTTTCACTCAAAATCAACACCGATAATAAAGTGAGTTGATATGCTTCCCAGTTAATTTGGGGTGATTCAGGAGTGGAATTAATAGCACATTTCCTGATACGAAGAATTTGAATTTCAACCTAGATTGATACTTCCACTTGATTTTTCTCCAGGACACCACATTTGGTCATGGTCAGGTACAGAAATGAGCAAAGGCAACGTTTAACCTTTCAGCACTCTTCAACACCCTTACCAACAGAGAAACCCTAAAAAGGAAAATACATAGGGAAGAGTAATTATAAACCCTAGCTCTGTGCCTGGTTATCTGACTCAGCCACAAGTGTTTTTAAATTTTGGAACTTTCCGGCTAGGCGCTTGTATTTTGACTAATTTTAATAAAGCGAGACAACCAGGGGACTAAGTAGAGAATAACGCTCCTCAATTCTGTAATTTTGACCAAACAAGAATAAATTTTACCATACAAAAAGTTAGAACACCAAGTTATTACAGAGTTTATGTACAACTTATTTTGAAAACCCTGAATTAAGATGTGGTAAATATGGGTAATAGACTGCGATCAAACACACCATAGCACATAACTGCCAGAACATCAAGGCCAATTCCATGGATTTCTCAGCAATTACTCCAAACATGAGCAACATGGTGGGTTATAAACTCGCATGAAATTTCACACGGAACCACAATTCCTCACTTTTGCTAATATGACTTTGACATTCCTTCTCAAGGCTGTCAAAAGCTACGCCCAATGTAGTCGGTCATCCTCCTTTCCTGGGTCTATGCTCCCCTGGAGCTAGAATTGCTGGTTATCCCTGATCTGCGATCTTGTTCAGTTATTTCAAATAAATGCTGCTTGTGAGCTGTTCAGTGCCCCTCTCAGCTGAAATGAACAGTGACTGACACATGATTTCTTCTGAGCCCCCACAACTCCCAGTACTTCCCGATGTAGATAGAGTTATTCAACTGCTTGAGAACTTCTTTGAGCCCTCCACATATAAAAGCTGTACAGTCCAGCTGCCTTCAGCAGCACTGTTAACCATAGCACTGTTTAAGACTGTCCATCCTCCACTAACTGTAACTTTTAAACTCCTCTTCACCGATCCCCAAATTGTCCTGAATAACCAATTGAAAAACCTTGCAATAAACCCCTCTGTTTTGCTGGACAGAACTGAATGGTGCCTCCTGTCTTTCTAGAAATGTTACCAGTCAGAGATTGGTTGCTGAATTGCTCAGTCCAAAAATATGGGTACAATTAGGAGGATTTCAACACAGAACGCTCGTATATTTTGTGTAACATCTCATTTTCATGCTCATCTGTAAGCAGCTACATCAGTGTTTAGTACTGTTGGGTGTGAGGGAAAATATCTTGATATCAACAGGAGCTGAAAAAAAGTGACATTTACTGCAGAAATCTTCTCCATAGCACATCAACCAGGACAATGATCTAATGAGTCAATTAATAAAGGAAACCACAAGAAATATACATACAGAATGAAAGGAACCAAATACTTCAATGATCCACAATATGAAATTTGTCTTACATAACTGCTTGTTACTAAAGGCATATGTAAATGGTGCCATACAAAATTTACTAAGCCTTAGAAATGCCAATAAAAAATAGCTTTAAAAAGCTACCCTGGCATACTCCCAGCAGGAAAGCTTCCATGAACATCAATAAACCCACACACAGAATTAGGTAAATAGTATAAACCTGCAGCCTGCATTGATGAGGTGATAAAGGCCCATTTCTCATAAATTATAATGAGTTCTATTAGCCTTCAACTGCAGCAACCTAAGAGGTTTCCATTTTACTGCAGAAAGTAAAAACTCTCCACAGATGGTTTCATTGAAATAATGTACACTATCATATTTCTAGCACGAATACTCAAACACATCAGTTCCTTTGCTCAGGAACAAAAACAGAAGTTGCTGAAAAAGCTCAGCAGATCCAGCAGCATCTGTGAAGAAAAAATCAAAGTTAACATTTCGGATCTAGTGACCCTTCCTCAGTTCCTTTGCTGTCTGACCCACTGTGTATTCCAAGTGTTGTTTTTTATTTCGGATTGATGGTACCTGCAGAATTTTACTTTCCTGTAAGCTCCACTTCAGCTGGTCGCTATTTTAAAAATTCACCTTCAGAATTCTTGATCAATAGTTATGATTAATGAAGAGGCTCCAATCTAGAAAGATACTCATCCATAAGTGGTTTGATTTGAATCAGTCTTCTAAGTACATCTATGGAAATCTATGGAATTCACTGCCACAGGAGGCTGTGGAGGCCGGGTCATTGAGTACATTTAAGACAGAGATAGACAGGTTCATGACGGTCAAGAGGATCAAGGGTTACGGGGAGAAAGTGGGTGAATGGGGCTGAAAATCTTATTAGCCGTGACTGTATGGTGGAGCAGACTCGATAGGCTGAAAGGCCTAATTTCTGTTCCTATGTCTTATGGATCATTGAAATCATTCATTCAAGAAACGAAACATCAACGGTAATATCCAGCTGAACCTACAAGTTCAACTCTTCATGACAGAAGTATTAAAATGTGACTTTATCAGAGATGGCCATGCAAGCCCTCCACAGAATAGAATGTCAAGAAGTTTAAAAGATGTGCAATGGAAAGCCAGAATATTCTGGTCAAACAAATCCTTTAAATTGAAACCCCAAACTACCATGGGGAAGTACTGTAGCTCGAACAAGAAGCAACTCTCACCTACTTGGACTGTAGAAGCTGCCTAAAACTTCAACTTCTTTGGCTTAGTTAAACTTTAGATAACAACAAGTTGATACAAAATTTATATACAACATTCTCTCTTTCAGGGTGGGGTTTGGGTGCAGAGAGAGCAGAAGAAAGGTCATTTATTGGTTCATTGGTATTCGACTTCAATAGTAGTACGTGCCAAATGATCATTAAGTAGCATGGATCATAACCACAGAGAAAATCAGGGTGACGGAAAGTACAAGGACCTTGGAAGGAGGACAGGAGCCAGAAAATGCCAAAAATAGAGCAAATAGTAAAACATGTGCCATAATGAAAAGCATTTCATAAAGTAAAACTCAGAACTCCTACTACTTTACAGCAATGTGGAGGGACTGGGTGGTGGAGGAGAAACAGTATGTGACATTAGTCCATATACATGTCTGTTCATTTACTTGTACAGAGAAGCCAAAAGAGGGATAAAGGGCAACCTTCCCAACTTGTCAAAATCAACACCCCAATTAGTTACTTCTGCATTAGCAATTAAGAAATTAAATGCATTCAGAGATGTGAAACACTCCAAAAAACCACTCCTAACCCAGTAAGAGATAGTAGGAACTGCAGATGCTGGAGAATCCGAGACAACAAGGTGCAGAGCTGGATGAACACAGCAGGCTAAGCAGCATCATAGGAGCAGAAAGGCTGATGTTTCGGGCCTAGACCCTTCATCAGAAAATAATCCAGTAAGATGCAGTTTGATTGGATTCGGATGCTGAATGTGATCATGTATTCAACCCACATAACTGAAGACACACACGTGTACACATGGTAAGCAAGAACTGATATATTGTAATTCTTACAAGTTAGAACTAGACAAATTTGTAGTCCCAAAATCTTTTCTCTCACTATTCAACTACAAATTTTAGTTTCCCCAACAGCTAGGAACATAAGCAGGCAGGTATGCAGAAAACGCTGCAGGTCAACATTCCTTCTGACCTCAAATGAATCAATGGGAGTACAACCCTATGATGGTCAAAATTCAACATCTGACAGGTACAAAGTCTACTCAGCAGAGGTTGTACATATTTGGCTTCAACTGTGGGTTTGAAAGGATATCAATATGTCTGATTCTCACCATCCCTTTTGGCAGTCCATCGGCATTGAAAACGTTCTTCCACTTCAATGGACTGAGGTGCTTGGTACATGCAAAGCATGTGATACAGCCCCTGTTTCATGTGGAGCACATGGTGCTTGAAAGCCTAGGTGGTTCAGCTCTGTCTTCTGAGCCTCAGCTTCCTCTTTGCATGCACCTGATAAAATTTCTCTACGTGAGACAAGTGCCTTCCTAAATGTATTTATTTATTTGAGTCAGTCACAAAGCAAGGAATCCCATGAGTCAGCAAAAACATTTGTTCTCTTGATGGATGCTTTGCTGAAATACCCAAAACCTTTCCATTGTCCTCCTGGGAGTTTTCTAATGCAACCAAATTCTGAGTAGAATAACTACTTCAGGAGTCTGGTTTAGGGCATATGAAAGACGCATCCCATCTAGCCAAGCTGCTATTGAGTAATTAGTGCCTCAATGCTGGGTATTTTGGCTTTGGAAAGAATATTGTGTTGGACTTCCTTTCCAAATCAACTAGTGTTGGATCATCATTCAAAGGCATCACTGATGGTACTGCATCAGTACTCTGAGGTGCCAGCTGTAGGTTGTCCATGTCTCTGAAGCAAATAGAAAGGTAGAGAATACTACTTCCTAGTAAACTATGTGCTGAGTCTTGATATGAAATCCTGCTCTCAAACATTATTTTCCTCTGTCAATCAAAGGCCGAGATGACATACTGCAGGCAATAATGAATTTCATCATCTACATTGACGGAAAATGGTTCACATTTGTCAGGTTCTTGCCATTGATCTTAATTGACCAGAAAGGAGGTGTTTTGCTGTTGGAATAGGTTCTTAGTTTCCCAAGTGTTTAGCGGAAGTCCCATTTCCTCATATACTTTAAAGACAAAGTTGGCAATGACCTAGACCTCATTTTGTGAAGAAAGGTTAAACAGTTTACTACATAACTTATTAGACTCTGGAACAATGAGGTGATTTTACTGAAACATACAGGATCCTGAATGGACTTGACAGGGTGAATTCTGAGAAGACGTTTCCTCGTACATGAGAGGCTACAACTGGGAACACAGTTTAAGAATTTTTTGCTTGCAACAAAGATCCAAGGAAAAATATGTTCTCTTAGTTTTCTCCAGACAGAAAACAGTCGAGGTTGTGTCACTAAATATAGTCATGGCTGAGTTGGATAGATATTTTTGATGGACATTAGACTTAAGAATTATAGAGTACAGGCAGGAAAGTGGAGTTAAGCCAAACCATGTGTGGTGATCTTATTGAGAAGTGGAGAAGGCTTGAAGGGGCAAATACCTACTCATGTTCCTAAGTCCTATGCCTTGCTCATCCAATATTAGATGTTGAATAAGCCTCTATTAATTCAACAGCAATACAAGAATTAAGAGAGATAGTGAGGGTTATAGTTGGACATCATTAGTGTAGATTTGAAAACGAACACTGTACCTTCAGATTATGTTGCCAATGGGAGACACGAAGATGAGAAATAAGAGGGCTGAGGATTGCTCCTTGGAGGACACCAGAAATAACGGTATGACAGCAGGAGGACAAGCCATCACAAGTGATATTATTGTTATTGTTAAATAGATAATAACAGGTAAACAGGATTACTGCAGTTTGGTGTTTATTGGTCGGTATAGACATGATGGGCTGAAGGTCCTGTTTCTATACTGTGAGACTCTGACTCTATAGGAACCATGTGAGAGTAGTTCTACCGGATGACAGTGGAGAGACACTGGAGGAAGACTGTGTTGGAGGGTGCAAAATTGGAAGATTTAAACATACAAACACAAGAGATCAAAACAGAGTTGTGCCATTTGGAATTAGAAGCTAGAATTGTCTTTCATCTCTTTGCATACCAAGAATCTATCTATCTCTGCTTTAAAAATATTCATAGACTCAATTCCTCAAAATGTGGAGGAAGCAGTGTTCCAATGACTTGCAACCATGTCTTAACTGGGAACCCCTTATTTTTAAATGGTGACCCCCTAGTTCTAGATTCTCCAAAACAGTAAATAACCTTTCCACATTCACCCTGTCAAGCCTCAGGATCTTGAGTGTTTCAACCACGTTGTTACTTAGTCTAAATTATTGAAGATACAAGGGTAGCTTGTCCAACCTTAACTCTTTCCTTTACTAACCATTCCAGCCTGTAGTTCCAGCAAAGATGGGCATGGATTCAGGACATCAAAACACGTTTGAAGACTTTGCATATCACGGCAATATACGTGCAAATAGGGAGAAATAATTGCATAATAAAAAGATTTCTTTTTGACGGGCATAGGTGAAGAGAAGGGAAAACAAATCACCGTTCTTTCCAAATTATTTCTTCTAAAACATACCAATTTCCAGAGTTACGCAGGGTATACAAAATACAATCTAATACAACTGTCCTATTTTCAAGACAAAAATCATTACAGTAAATGCTTTTGTAACTCCCGCAATAATGAAAAGGAAGGAGTATTTGAAATTACTAATTACATCAGAATATATGAGCAGTATAGAACTTTTTTTAAAGAAATGGTAATAATGAGATGGTTTGCATTACGTAAAGGTTAAAGTCAAGTGATTTTAAAGAAAAGTTACTGTTGAAGCAAAGAACATTCAAGAACTCTTAATAATATCAGGCAATTAAAAAAAAACTCGAAACATCGAAGAACAACAGCAACTCAAACTGAGTAACATTCCAATGGGCATATCATTAGTGTAATTAGACAAAAAGTGACTTGAGCCAGAGGGAGACTTAAACAATTAGCTTATATTATGACCAAAGAGGCAAGTCTTTAATGTAGGTCTTAAAAGGATAACGCGTGGAACAAAGGGGCTGAGGGAGGGAATTCCAGAGGTTAGGGCCTTGCCACCAATGGCAGAATGAAGGAATTGGCAAATGGACTAAGGCTGGAGTTCTCACGGGTTGTAAGGTTGGAGGAGGTTATGTAACAGGGAGAGTGAAGTCCGTTGAGGGATTTGAATGCTAAGACGAGAACTTCTAAAAGCAAAACAGGTTTTTGGGCAATGTAAGTCAGCAAGCACAAGCTAATAGACAAATGGAATTTAGTGTAAGTTAAAATATGACTTGTGTTTTGGATGAATAATTTATTAAGGATAGAAGAAGGAGGTTGTCTATTTTAGCACTCTGTTAGGTAAGTATGGAAGTAATTAAAGCATGGATAAGGAATTTTAGCAGCAGATGGGTTGATGCACAGGCAGACAGGTAATAATCCTTGGAAGTAGGTAGTGTGAGTGGCAAGAAAGGATATGGAATCAGAAGCTCAGCTCTGGATCAGGTTAGCCAGGTTGTGGAGTTCTGAGGAAGGGTCACCAGACCCGAAACGTTAACTCTGATTTTTTTCTTCACAGATGCTGCCAGACTTGCTGAGCTTTTCCAGTAACTTCTGTTTTTGTTCTTGATTTATAGCATCCGCAGTTCTTTAGGTTTTTATTTTGTGAATCATCTAGTTTAGTTTCAAACAGTGGTGGGCAGAGGTGGAAATCAATGGCTAAAGAATTGTTTGTGGCAAAAGACAAAGATAATGGCTTTGCTTTTGATACATTTTGTTTCCTGCCAGATAAGCAATGCAAAATTACAGGAAGTAGAGGAATTGAAAGGGTTGGTGGTTGAAAGTTGAGCTAGTATTGTTAGCAAGCATTTAGAACTTGAATTAATTTAAAGACAGTATGTAGATGAGAAAGAGGAGATAATTGAGTGTAAATCCTTGAGAACTCCAGAGGTTATAGTGCAGTGGCAAAAAGAAACCATTGCAGGAAATTCTCTGGTTATGAGTGAATAGGTTAAAAAAGAACTACAAAACAACCGTGAAAGGAAGTGATAGCAACCACAGACATGATCATGACGTTTTAAAAATGGAAGAAAATTACCCAAGGTACAATTTATGATTGCATGTTTTTGACAGAGTAAATATTTTAAAAAGCTTTTATGACAATAACTCACTATTCTATTATATATTTTTGCTGGCAGTAGAAAGAGGCATATCATGTATTTGATTTATTAACCTGACGTCCAAAATTTCCTACTCCTTCCTGGTGATGTTAATTCCTTCTTCAGGTTAAATTCCTGATGGCATCCAGCATATGGCTTGAATGTAAGGGACACCAAACCAAATCTGCCCTCAAATCAATCCACAAACTGGTTGTTGGGGAAAAAAAACAGGAGTACTTTGTGCAGATCTTCATCTTTGAAGGCAGAAACATTCAAAGATGCACCCTGCAGAATACTCAAAAACTTCCTCTCTCTGTTTAGGATGTCAAAGTAAATGCTAATTGGTTTTACTTATTCTCAAACATCTTCAATTCTCTACTAAGTAAATGTCCCTTTATTCTTCAAGCTCTTTACTTAACAGCACGAAAGAGAATATATACCACAGAGGCTTCAGCAGTTCAAGTGGAGGCTCATTAAGAGTTTCCTCGAGGGAATTAACAACATGCAATATATGTTAGCCTTGCCAGCAACATCCACCTGACATGAATCAAAAGGAAAAATTCAAAAACTGATCATTCATCGCAATTTCATAAAATTCCTATCCGAATACTGGTTTTGGAATTCTTAAAAACCTACCGCATATGCATTTTAAAACCAACCACAATTTGTTCACGTGTCAGTCAACAGATTATGGGCAAGGTCATTTAATTACTGCATCTGAATATAATTCAAGGACTATTTTATTTCATGGATTACAGATTCTCACTTGTGGTTATGGAATGGCATATTATAACTGTCTAATTTTCTCAGAGTACAGCAATTTAGTGGCTATGGGAATTACAGGCAGCTCAATGTTCCAGGGTTTAGATGTTTCAGGCGTGATAGAGAAGAATGTAAAAGGGGTGGGGTGTTTTGCAATACTTACGCAGGAGAATGTCACAGCTATACCAAGGACATCTTGGAGGGCTCATCTAGCAAGCCAATATGGGTAGAATTTAGGAATAAAAAGAAGTGTAATCACTATAGGCCTCTCAATAGCCAGCGGGAATTAGAGGAATGGATATGTAAACAGATCATGGAAAGATGTAAAAACAGGACTATGGTAGGTGATGATTCTACTCCCCAATATTCACTGGGACTCCTTTATGCCAGTGGATTAGATGGGGCAGAATTTGTTAGGTGCACCCAAGAGGGATCATTGAAACAATGTGTAGATAGTCCAACTAGAGAGGGGCCAATATTAGACCTTGTATTTGGGGATGAGTCTGGCCAGGTGATCGAAGTTTTAGTGGGGGAGCATTTTGGGAACGGTGATCATAATTCCATAAATTTTAAGATCATTCTGGAAAAGGATAAGACCAGTCCTCAGATGAAAGTGCTAATTACAACAGTATTAGGCAGGAACTGGGAAAACAGGATTGGGAGTAGCTATTTGAAGGTAAATCCATATCTGACATGTGAGAGTCTTTTAAATACCAGTTGATGAGTTCCGGACCAGCATGTTCCTGCCAGGATGAAAGATAAGGATGGTGAGATTCAGGAATGTTGGATGATGACAGATGTTGTAAGTTTACTTAAAAAGAGAAAGGATGAATATGTAAGGTTTAGGAAACAGAAATCAAAAAAGGCCCTTGAGGAGTACAAAGGAAGTAGGAAAGAACATAAAAAGTGAAATTAAAGAAATTAGGAGGGCTAGAAGGGGCCATGAAATTTTCCTTAGCCACAAAGTCTCAGAAGGCTAAAGAATAACCAATGTTGTTCCTTTGTTAAAAGGAGGGCAACAGAGATAATCCAGGAAATAATAGGTCGGTAAGCCTTTTATCAGTGGCAGGGAAATTATTGGAGAAGATTCTTCAGGGCAGGATTTACTTACATTTGGAGAAGAATGGACTTATTCAGGATAGTCAACATGGCTTTATGCAGGGAGGTCTTGTCTCACAAATGTGGTTGAATTTTTTGACAAAGTGACAAACATGGTTGACGAGGGTAGGGCAATGGGTGTTGTCTACATGGACTTTACTAAAACATTTAATATGGCCGGTCATGGGAGGCTGGTCCAGAAGATCAAATCACATGGAATCCACAGGGAGTTAGCAAGTTGAATACAGAATTTGCTTGGCCAGAGAGCAGTTGTAGAGGGGCATTTTTCTGACTGGAGGTCAGTGACTAATGGTGTTCCGCAAGATTCAGTACTTGGACCTCTGTTGTTTGTAGTGAAAATGTTTGGATGAAAATGTCAGGATGAAAATGTCAGTGGTCTAATTCATACGTTTGCAGGTGACATGAAATTTGCTGGAATTGTAGACAGTGAGGAAGGATATCAAAGGATGCAGCAGAATATAGATCAGCTGGAAAGTTGGGCAGAGAAATAGCAGATGAAGTTTAATCTGGATAAGTGTGAGGTGATGCATTTTGGAAAGTCAAATGCAAAAAGGAAAGTATTCTGTTAATGGCAGGACCCGTAAGAGCATTGATATATAGAGGAACCTTGGGGTGCAACTCCCTCAAAGTTGCAACATAAGTGGACATGGTGGTAAAGAAGGCATACGGCACGCTTGCCTTCATCAGTCAGGGCACTGAGTGTAAACGTTGGCCAGTGTTGCAACTGTATAAGAATTTGGTTAGGTCACATTTGGACGACGGAGTGCAGTTCTGGTCACCACCTTATAGGAAGGATGTGGAGGCTCTGGACAGAGTTCAGAAGTGGAACGTATTAGCTATAAGGATAGGTAGGACAAGCTTGGGTTGTTTCCTCTAGAGCATCAGAGACTGATGGGGCAACCTGATAGAAGTATATAAAATTACGAGAAGCATGGATAGGCTGCATAGTCAGTCTCTTTCGCAGCATGGAAATGTCAAATACTAGGGGCATACGTGTAAGGTAAGAGGATGAAAGTTTAAAAGGAAATGTGCAAGGAAAGTTCTTTTTCCCCCCACACGGAGTGGTAGGTGCCTGGAATGCACTGCCAGGGGAAGTGCTAGAAGTAGATACAAGAGCAAAGTTTAAGAGGCATTTAGACAGACACATGAACAGGCACAGAATAGACAGATATGGAGCAGATGGGATTAGTTTAGAATAACATCATGGTCGGCACAGGACATGGTGGGCCAAAAGGACTTTTACTGTGCTGTATTATTTTATACTCTACGGTCAATAAGAACGTTAAAACTTTACTACACTGTGGTCATTTCAGTATTTCCTTCTTTGGCAGTCCCTGGGGATTGAGGATGATTTTCTTCCACTCTGGTGTTGCGGGTTCGGATGTGGCTAAATCATTCAATGCTGGGTCTGCACACTCTGCTACAGTGGATCAGTTAGCGTTTTAAGTGGAAGATGGTAGGAAGCTCAGGCTTTCATACATTCCTCCTACATTTGCACCTCACTTCCATTTGGGCATAAGAAGGACGCTCGAAATGACTGGCACCTTTGCGGATTCATCTTCTCTTGGGTAGTCTTGAGCTAGAGATTCCCACGGGTCAGTGGAATACTGAAATTTATCAGGAACACCTAAGGGACTGGTTGAAGTGTTTCCTCTGTTGCTGTCAGCTTGCCATGACAAAGTCCAAAGCAGAAAGTTTGATTTGGAAGTCTTTATTCAGGGATGCAAATGATGTGATCCACTCAAGACAGGTGACTGAATGTAACCACTGCTTCAGTACTAGGGATGCTGGCCTAGGAGAGGATTCTGATACTGAAGCACTAAACTTGCTGTTGGATTTGCAGGATTTTGAAAAGATATCACTGGTGATATTTAAATCGAGGGAGTTGAGGTGTCTGTTGTACAAGTAGTCCATCTAATACAACTTTTAGTGGAATTTTTTTTCAAATTTGAAACAAAAAACTGTCATCATCAAGTTCACACAGAATCATGAATAGAAATCTATCCTGAAAGAGTCATGCAACTCCGCAAAGGGAAAAAGAAACTATTACAAGACATAGTCAAAACTAATAAAACTCAAAACGTACAAGACAATTTAAATTCTGAACTTGAGACTGGATGTTGGATTGCTTACAATACCAATATTTCTCCAGCGCACAGTACAAAGCTATTTAAAAATGTTCTGAGTTTAGTGCATTTTTGTTGTGATTAGCACAGTAAAATGAAAAATAAATGGTTGAAGCTTGAATATTCACAGGTACCAGAAATTTCCATTGGATTTCTTCACTGGAACAGATCTTGATATTCAAGCAGAGTAATCAAGTCATCAAACCAAACCAGAGAGTACCAACCGTACAGAACTTTAGTTAGACCACATTTGGCATATTGTGTACAGTGCTGGTTGCTACGCTACCTGAAGGATTTGGAGGCTTATGGAGAGAGTACAGAAAAGATTTACCAGAATTTTGCCTGGTTTGGAGGCTATTCGTAGGAGGTGAGATTGGACAAATTTGTTTTGTTTTCACTAGAAAGGTTGAAGCCTGAGGGATGACCTGATAGAACTTTACAAAGTTATGACAAGCATGGATAGAATGGAGTCAGAGTCTTTTTTCCAGGGTAGAAAAGTCAATTACTAGGGGACATAGGTTTAAGATAAAGGTTGTAAGTTTAAAGAAGATGTCAAAGGCAAGTGTTTTTTTGCACAGAGGGTGGTAAGTGCCTGGAATGTGCTATCAGAGGAGGTGGTTGAAGCGGAATACAATAGCAACGTTTAACAGGCATGTTGACAGATATATAATTGAGAGATACAGACCCTGTGGAGACAAAGAGTTTTTAGTTTAGAAAAACACCATGTGTTGGTGCAGTCTTGATGGGCTAAAGGGCCTGCTCCTGTACTGTATTGTTCTTAGTTCCTAATTAGGGAAGCATAAATAGGATGAGAGAAAATAGAAGGGGCTGAAAGAGAGAATTAATGAAAAAGAGATTGAGAAAGAGAAAAGGAAGAAAAGGAAAGTTAGAGATATTAGAGTTTTCAAACTCTGACAAGTCATTGGTTATCTTTTTTAATCTGCTGATGCCAATAGTGCTCACCAGATGTAAAGATATGTTCACGCACAGATGTGGAACATTATCTACTAGAGCAGCAGCATCAAGCTGACATCCTTTATATTATTATCAACTCAAGGGTAAGAAGTGGACCATCTTGAGAGAGGACAGAACAAAAGTGGATGATGCCAAAAATGCAGCTATACATGTTGAAATTAAGAACTATAATCGAGGGGCACGATCTCATACAGAGTCTGCATTAAATTCTCAAAGAACAGATATTGACTCAGTTTTGCATTACATCATATTGCAATAATACTGAAGTAACCTTCCAGGTTAGTTCATTTTCCTTCTGCTTTCAATCCACATGCCAATTCTGCTACCTGAACAGCAATAGATTAGGTGGTCAATAATAAAACATCTTTACACCTCGAAATAGTATATTAAAATTGGCTTTGGTCCTGTATCTCATATTCCAGCAAAGAATATAAACACATACCAGTGAATGCAATGTTAGACTTACCTGAAGTGGCGAGTCGCAAAGGAATCTTGTATACTGTGTTTATCAAAACGCCATTAGTAGAATAGGGAACAAAAAGAAGAAAAATAAATGTTAGTTCTTACAAGAAGGAAGTTGCACTTAGTTGTGAGCATTAAACTATTATTACTACTAACAATTCTATTCAACTCTTCCATAATTTAGTTTCCATGTTTTTATAATTTATCACAAAAATGCATATTATTAAAGCACAGCTGCGTATTACAATAAATCTGACAGTTTATATTTTACACTAGCTGTTTAAAATTCACATTAACAACTCAATTAAGCAGGATTCCTCCTCCTTCCTCCCCAAAGCACTACAGCCCCACCCCAATAACCCCCAAACACAAACAATTTCCTACACTACTTTTACAACAGCAAAATATCGTGATAACTTGTTTGTGATGAAGATGCAACATTCCACTTCAAGACAACTAACACAGTAAGATCATGCCTTCAACCACATTTTTAAAAACATTTCTGCTTAAGGGTTTTTAAGAAAGAATATTCCTCATTAAAAACCAATATCCTAAATAGATTGTAACTTGTTTTGAAAACCAATGAAGCAGAGAACCAGAAAGGATTTCTTTTTTAAAAGAACAGTGTGATATTATAACCGTAAAGCCGATTAAAAGAGTCTGTAGATATTATAGAAGCACTACAAAGTTAAAAGTTGTTTTATTGATATTTTTAACTTTACTTTTGGCCTATATCAATGTATTATGATGGCAACCTTTCATCCACAAGAGATAAAAGACACTGAAGAAATAAACAATTTTGGGGGTAGTAGGAACTGCAGATGCTGGAGAATCTGAGATAACAAG
>NC_063351.1:29128969-29171167 GCF_021869965.1 Rhincodon typus | reverse complement strand
CCTCTTCGACCTGTTTGTTTCCTCTCCACCTATCCTCTCCTCTATCCCTCTTCTATCCGCCTCCCACTCTCTCCCTATTTATTTCAGAACCCCCTTCCCCTCCCCCTTTTCTGATGAAGGGTCTAGGCCTGAAACGTCAGCCCCTCTGCTCCTATGATGCTGCTTGGCCTGCTGTGTTCATCCAGCCCTGCACCTTGTTGTCAGGGAAAAAGCTGTCCCCACTTGTAAATGGATCAAGAACAGGAATGCACACACAGTCTTAAAAGTGTTTTGCAAAAGATGCAAATACAAGTGAGAAAAACATCCTTTTAAAAAAAAACAAGGCACATAGTTCGGGTACAGAATGCACTACTGGATCTGTGGATGACTCAGGTTCAAATTGGGGCATTTAAGAGGGCGCTGGTTGATTTTAAATAGAAATACTATTGAAGCTAACGGGAGAAAGGAAGGACGATTAGCAGCATGTTAAAATGCTCAGAGTTAATGCAGATACACAGGTCAGGTGGCCTCTTTTTGCGCTTGAACAATTGTGATTCTGTGAAAAACACAGCAAGCACCAATGGAAAATGGGCTCATATAACGAAACACAAAACAATTGAACACTACACTGTAGAATCAGCCCAACTTAAAAAGGTACAGTTGATATATGGAACTTTATAACTGAGAAGTTACTAATTAAACAGCTAATAGTTACAACGAGCAAAAATAAATTAAGAATACCAGCTGGAAAATCCACTCTACATTGAATCAGTAAGCTACAATATCAATGCCAAAATAAAAATAAAAATTAAGCTGAAATAATTTAATGTTAGTAATAGGCCTGAGAAGGGCACATCAATTATATCTAATGATCATTTATTTACTGTGAAGTAGACTACAGATTATTAACAATGCAAATTTGTTCTAAACCAGCAGATTTCCTGTTTTTCTCCAAATTTCTTTCCACCACCACTGCAAAAAATTAGCTAACAAAGTATCTGTTCAATTTATCTGCCACATTCAAACATAATTTATTTAGAGACTTTGTGTGAGAAGTAATTTTATTAATGGTGCTGAAAAGGAGAAACTTTTCATTACTTCCCATTATTTCTCATTGTTGAACTGGATCTAAATTATGCATAAAAAATAAATTTTCAGGTTTAATAATCCCTTCCTTGGTTTAGTCACTTTTTTTTAAAAATAGGAAAACACCAAGAACCTCTGATCACTTCTACCTTTCCAAATACAGTAAATCAAAACAACACTATATATCAATTATGCTAACTATTGTTACATCAATGGGAGCTATGCAGTATGAATTTGGGTCTGCATGAGATATTCAGTTAGATTGAATGGTGTTGCTCACTATTACAATCGGGAATTTTCCCAAAACGACCAATATATGATTGCATAATAGTGTTAGCTTGGGTGCAACACTCGGACACCCTTGTGATCCGGACTAGAAGCTGTGCTCTTTGCATAAAATTGCTTGCATTTTCCAAACTCCTGGCAGACAAAATTGATGAGCCCTCTACTGAGACAAGGCCAATGTAAAAATCAAAAAGCTAGTATTACTTTGCATAATATCTGCCTGAGCAAGATAGTTTGTGCAGAGCTGAACTATTTCTATAATTCTGTAATAAATAACAGGAAAAAAAACAGCCTTTCCTACCACAAATGTCGAGGCACAATGCTCACTTCCGTGTTTTACTTCATTACTGCTCAGCTGCTACCTGGACTAACCAGCTGCACATCTCAGTTTCCACCACTAGTTTTCTCCTGAGCCTCTTTTTTGGTACTTAGTAATACAATTTTGTGTTTCTTGACTACAGAAAGTGTGGTTTAGTTCTTGATCCTTCTGTCCAAGGATAAGCCAGTAGAATAACCAATTAAGTTTACCACCTCTTCTGAAGAGGAGGGCTCTCAACAAATTGAAGCCTTGAGACTAAACACTGCAAACTCTCAAGTATGATCATCAGAAATAGGTGTGGAACTTTACCTGGAGCTCTGAAATAACATTGCCCAAGATCAAAAGTGTGTTGCATTAATGACTTTGAAACGTGGCTCGACTACTTTTTCCAGACATAGCTCCTAGCTCAACTTTCATGCTTTTCGACTCAGTTTAAGTTAAATATAAATCACTCTAGAGGTCTTTTCCAGATTTGGGAGGATAGGGTACAACAAATTAAATACCAAATACATTAGTATGAAGGGACTTAGGAATTTACAGGAGCACATTTTTAATACAAATTGCCTTGTTTTGGTAGAAATCAAGGCTTTGCCAAATGAAAAAAACTCATGCACAAAAAAGCTTTCTAAATAATGACAGCACAATTCTTTCAAATATATATTTAAGTTTATACTGGCACAATATTTATTTCCACAATTATACACCTGTCACTCAGCTATTTAAGAAAGGAGACAGGGAACCAGGGAATTAAAGACCAGTTAGTTAAACATATGGTGTCAGGAAATTACTAAAATTAAGGATAATGTGACTGAGCAATGTGAATATTTTCAGCTGATCAAAGACCATGGGCATAGATTTACACAGGTAGGGCATACCTGAAAATTGAGGTTTAATATTTTTGAAAAGGTGACTACAGTGATGGACAAAGTGACATCCGCATGTGTTATTTATATGGACTTCCTGATAAGCATTTGACAAAGTCGTTCATTTCAACCCGTATGTTGAAATAAGTAAAGAAGAATAGTAAAACAGTTAGAAATAAGCTCAGCAAAAGTACACAGGCAGTGGGGATTAACAAAGCACTCGTTAGATCACAGCTAGGGTATTGGGAGCGGACCTGGGCACGCCATCTTTGGAAAGACAGCAGCATAAATTTAATGGAATTATATTTGGACTCCAAGATTTAAACTATTGATCAACTGGTCAATTGATCCAAGTTTGAGAGGTATTAAGGGGCACAGAGAATAGATACAGAAAATTTCCACTGGTTGGGTAGTTGAGGACTGGAGAGCAAAATTCTAAAAAAAAGAGCAAGACCTTCACAGTAAAACTGGGAAACAGAGTCTGTAAAAGGACATAGATTAATTAAGTGAGTAGGCAAAACCTTGCTAGGTACAGTGTAATTATATTATAATATAATATGTTTGCAACAAAATCTAGACACCTTTCAAAAATGGACACAAAGTAGCTATTAAACATGGATCCCAAAAGCCACATGACTTCTCTTGTGGATTCAACTGCAGCCAACGCAAACAGCTGGGCCCAGAGATTTGTACAGATAATCACTGTGTGTTATCTTAAGAATCAATCAGAAGGAGTCATTAAGTAACTAAAGAACTCGAGGCCTCAAAAGGTATGAAGGCTCAAAACATCTGCTGTATTGAACAGTATGCAGATTTAAAGCTTCTGTGTGTTGAACAAGAAACAGGGACAGGAACGTCACAAGAAATTCCAGCATAATTGACTTTGCGTTGCCAAACAATCATCCAAAGTTGCCACTGTTTTGTTTGATTGTGATAAAACTGGCTGAAAACAGCCATCTAGAGAACCATCTGACATTCACGAGAAAGCCACTTTGGAATAAAAGAACTGCTTACGACAGTAAATCAGAAGGTGGCACCCAGCACAAAATCAGATAAAGAACTGCTGTACTAATCCTGGCTTCCGAAAGCAGTGCTGTAAGGGTGAAACAAATGTGCCTTCACTTGCCCCAAGGACCTGATCTGCTTACTGAGTCCACCTGTGAAAGCATTACAGGAACCACTGCTGCTGCTGAATGTGATTTTGAAGTTTCAACCAATTCACTCCAAAAAGAAGTCATATTGGAGACTGTTTATCTTCATAAATAACTCTTATCCTTATTTACTTTAAATCCTTACATACGCAATTTAACTGATACTTTTATCACTTTTACTCAGCAATAGTTATGTCAGTAACTTTCAGTTGCACGGTGGCTCAGTGCTGCCTCACAGCGCCAGGGACCTGGGTTCGGTTCCACCCTTGAGCAAAGGTCTGTGTGGAGTTTGCACATTCTCCCTGGGTCTGTGTGGGTTTCCACTGGGAGATCTGGTTTCCACCCCCAGACCAAACATGTGCAGGTTAGATGATGTGGCCATGCTAAGTTGCCCATATATTAGGTGGATTAGCCATGGGAAATACAGGGTTACAGGGAAAAGGGTAGAGGGTTGGGTCTGGGTGGGATGCTCTTTGGAGGGTTGGTATGGATTTGTTGGGCCGAATGGCCTGTTTGTTTCCACACCGTAGGGATTCTATGAAAAGAACAGAAAAGGTAGAATATTATTTAAGATACAGCAGAATGCTGAAGTACACAGAGGGATCTGAATGGCTTGTATACGATTACAAGTAGATAACATGCTGGTGTAGCAAACAATTGGAATGTTGACCTTTATTGTAAGATAGTGGAGTATAAATGTAGGGAAATTTTGCTACAACTCATCAGCTATACAACTCTACTGATCTACATCACACCTAAAATACTGCACCGAGTTCTGGTCTCCCTTTTAAGGATGGATACAATTGCAGTGGAGCCTGTTCAGAAAAGGTTCACTAGTTTGATTCATGGGTTGCCTCATGAGGAAAGTTTGAGCAGATTGGGCTGATATTCATTCTAATGTAAAGAAATGAGAGGTGATCTGACCGAAATATATAGGATTCTAAGGGAGCTTGACGCCGAGTGAATGTTCTTTCACATAGAGTAATGTAGAACTATGGCCATGGTTCAAAAATAAGGAGACTCCCAGTTAAAACAGAGATGAGGTTTTTTTTTCTCTCAGGTCTTTACTCATTGGAATTGTCTACCACAGAGAACATTGGAGACTGGTCACTGAATATTTTCAAGGGTAAGTTTGACAGATTTTTGATCTACAAGGGAGGTCAAGGGTTATGACAAAGAGGCAAGAAAGTACAGTTGACTCCAGATCAGATGAACAATGATCTTGGTGAATGGCAAAGCAGGTTCAAGCAAACAAATCTGCTACTCCTCCTTGTTTTTTTGAAAATGAAACTGCTTTGCTTATAAATCACTTAACGCTGGAGTTTTATTTTATTTTTTAAACTGTCTTATGATGAACTTTGGTAGATTATTACAGCATTTTGCAGCAATTGAGATCCACTAACTCAAACAATTTGAGAATATAATACGCAACAGGAGGTTGCAGTTTTTTTAAGCCACTATAGCACCTGAATTTCCTGAAACATTCAGGCTTTTCAACTCCCTATTCATATTGATCTATATTTACACAAAATACGCAGGAACGCTGATGTTCCTACAACACATTTAGATCAACAACAGGTTAGTAACTACGTGGTCAAGACAGCAATGGCTTACCGTACAGACCAACCATACAGTAGTAGAAATAATTGGGAATAATTAACATAACTCAAGTGATGCATACTTTCTGACATCAACCAACTCAGCTTTTAAGAAGATACATTACAGTTTAACAAATCTTTAAAAGACCACAAAAGGTCATCTCTATCATCTGTGTACATCTTGATCCAGATAACATGGAAGGGCATAAAACTTGCCTTTTCCTTCAAATAGTAGACAAATCAACTTCCAGTCACTGTCTCAAATTCAGTTTTTCTCTGTGATATTACTGCTTCATGTTTTCATATTCACTGATCCTAATTATTGCCTGCTATTTCAATAATGTATTTAAAAAAGGATTAATTGTTTGCTTAGATCAGATCTATCCTTCTTTGTGCTTATCTCATACAGGATCACTCCACAGAAATCTTTCTCCGTATTTCTGATGGACGTTCATTCAGCTGGTTGGACTTTGGTTTGTGATGCTGTTGGGGGCAAGGGATGCAGATTCAGGGGGTCATATTTAAACAATTAATACCATAGCCATAAGCTGACCTTCCTTTTTGTCACTGGCACCATGCTTTTCTCGAGAACACCACGTTTGGATCCACGTGTGGATCCAGGATCATCCAGGTACTTTTCTTTTTAAATAAAGGCATTTGCTTCTTGCAGGGCAAAACCATGCATTTTGTTCTGAACAATCTTTGCCACTTTATTAGTGGCATACTGTAGAACATTCTCCAATCTATCCAGGCTTAAGCACTCCAACTCATTGGATCATCAAACGTGCATGATATTATCTTTCCAGTATTAGGTCGGTTTTGATGAGAAATTGTCTAAAATCGGCCTCACCTTCAACAAGTCGGCCTTGCCTTCAACATTCATCTACCTCCTTATCCTTCCTTGCTGAACAAGTCATTTATGTTACATAAGGAAAGGTCAAAACCACAGTAAATGCCACACATACAGAATCTTAAGTAACTACTAAGTCACTCACGCCATTGTTTTTGAGTCTAATCAGTTGTGGTGCAAATATTGGCACAAATGCAGCATCGATGACAGACACATGCTTGAAGCAAGAGCTGCCTTTTATCAAGTTTGGAGAGATCAATGGCGACAAATGTGCCAAGAAGCTACCTATAGTGTAGCACAGCTTAAAGTGCAATTCACTCATTCCAATTTTGCCTGAAGTTTTACTAACAATGTTGTCTCTTGATAATGTTGCATTATCATGTTACAAGTTTGAAGCAAGTTCAGGCCCATTATGTTAAGTAGACTCAGAGTAAAGAATCTGTATAAATTAGCTCACATATAGTGAAACCTAGCTGGAGTATTCAGCTTTAAGAGAGTTGAAAGGACATCACTTCCAGCTGCTCACTTTAAAGCCTCTAACAAACCTGTAAGCAAAGAGTAGGCATTCCACATGGTCTGATTCAAGATGAGGTGACAAGTACCAGATTCTAATATAACGGTTACTGAAATTAGAAAGGTTTAATTTTTTTAAAACAATCCACCAATGGTTGCAATCTTTCACAGTTTTGTGACTTAAACCTTGAAACAAGTTTACCTCATGTAAGCAAAGAACTTTATACCGTATATAAACTCTTAAAGACTGTCACCTTTAACATTTTGAAATCTATCATTTACTCAATAATCTATTTAAGCAAATCCTGGCGCCAGTGGAGTTCAAGTCTGTCATTAAATCTGACGTCACCATACACACAAGAATTTACAATCAGTACTCTTTACTAGGCAGTCAGTGTAAATAATCTTTCAAGTCACTGACTGTGCCAAAGATACTTCTTAAAAAAAATTCCCATGACTGCCCGATATGATTTCTCTGAATTATGGTTACGTCTGTATGAAGAAAGCTTGCTTTTTTTTTTGAAAAGACGCAGGAGTTACAAACACTTTCTGTCAAAGATGTGAGTATAACTCAACATCTGTTGCAAATAATTGCACTTATGACACAAAGGTTATTGACCCATATACTGTAGACGGACAGAAAGATTACAACATCAACATAAAATATGCCCCAGCTCACATTTCATGAATAATTTACTGCACCTCCTGCACATTGGTTTTGTACAATAATTTCAAATGAATCTTTGTATAGCTAGTTTTTGTAAAGGCATCATTACTGGAGTGTGATGCATGACTTAGCATATTCCTTGCCAACTGGCTGCTGGACTTTGAGAAGTCTTGAAAAACCAGACCCAACACTGATACATTTGCAAGTCAGTGGCTAATGTGGTTTGGAATCGGCTTCCTTCCATTATTGCAGGCACTCTTGCAGATGGCCCACCCGGGACTTAGATCATTTTTGTTTTTTGGCTGGTCTATTGCGCCGCCGTTTACAATTGCTGTTCATTTTAATAAAACGTTTCAAAGTATACAGAAAACATGATACACTATGTCAGTTTGCATATATTTAAAAGTAGGTTGGCATAACTCCAGCAGCTAGCTCTAATAAAAAGGAGGAGCTGTAGTTGGGCATTTTGCTGTAATCAGGCAGATTATTAAGGCCATGTGCTACACTGGTCCATCATAACTGGCTTTCCCCGAGTTGGGTGTCCTTATATTCAAAGCTGGGGGCCCCGATCTATGTTGGGGTCATTTTAATGAGTTTGGACTCCAACCAGCAACACATGGGGTCTATTATTCGACTAGAATGTCAACATGCAACATCACTGAGCTGTTGTCAGCACACAGAACTAAAGAGGTAAAAATTGGATCATTGCTTGGGTAGTCAAACTATGTTCTTGTGTGCTGAGTAAATAAATTCAGCTTGGGGACAAGGATGAAGACAGAACTTTGAGTAAGTATGTCCTCAATACATAAAAATGTGAATAAACATACACTCATGAAACAGCTATTTTAACCTTCAGCAAATTAAAATTTGTACCAATTCCTGTGTACACACACAGCCCTCAACATCAGAATGCATACCACTGCACCTTCTAAATTTTTGAAAGGGGCTATCCAATTTGTCCCAACCTCCTGCTCTTTCACCACAGCTTTCTTTACAAAGAGGTGCAAAGGTCTTCCTTGAACATGCACTGTAGGGGTTCTATGATTCTATAATTCTGTAAACATGGGTCTACATTAATCCTGTAATGGTGCCTCCTATAAACTGACATCTGATTCAACACCATTATAAACATGTGCACAACAAACAACATTCACTTGATGACCATTTGCTAAGTTCAAAAACTTCAACACATTTGACTGAATGTCAAAGATCCAATGTATAACATCACATGGAACCATACAGCATCACAAGAGGTCAGTCTTTTGTGCCTGTGTTGGGGTCCTTTGAAAGAGGAACCAGAGTCCCACTTCCCTGGTTTTAACAGTATCTTCGCAACATTTTCCTTCGAATGTATACAAAGAGGAGAAATCTTAAAAGGAGCTAAAATTGAGAAAAACAGTAAAAGAATGTTTTTTCTACTCTCTTGATAATTGAACATTTGTTTATTTTGAATTTCACAAACAAATTTACTTCACCAGCCACCGTGTTATACGATATCCATAATTAGGTTGGTATAAAAGATCATTATGGCATCTGGATCACTAAATTTATGCTTCTGCAGGGAATGCATAAACACAGGCCAATGCTAATTTACCAGCTGTTGATAAAGCACTTTTAAAATGAAAACAAATCAAAAGCAAAATCTTGAGCTTAAATACCAATTTGATAAAGCTGAAAGCATCATTGTCTTATTTCAGGAATACTTCACAACATAATTTGGAAATCCTGCATTTACAAGATTCAAGAAAAAATGGCAAGTGAGTAAAGACTCTCAAACCAAAAAAATGTATTATAATACAGGTTCTCCTTGATTTGACAGCCTGAAACAAAAATACAAGTCATGTTTATATAACGCCTTACTGCATTTCTCAATAATGAATTCCTCTAAACAATGAATTTTAAAAATAGCAGCATTTCTCATACAGTAAAATTCCACAAAAAGAAGTGAAAACATTTATCAGTTAATCTTATTTTGGTGATCTTGGTTGAGACCAGATTTTTACCTGAGAATTCCCTGCTCTTAAAGTGAAGTGCTGGGGTGGTTTTGTTGCGTTAAAGGAATGACCAAAATACAAGTTGTTATTGTTGTGGCACTACAGAATCATTTGCATTATGCTGAAATCAGTAAGCAGGAAGACAAGGACAAAAGCCAAATACCGTGGATGCTGGGAATCTGAAACAAACTGAGAATATTGGAGAAACTCAGCATGTCTGGCAGCATCTGTGGAGAGAGAAACAGAGTTAACTTTTCAAGTCTGGCATGACTCTTCTGAACATCGACCACTTCCCTCTTTATCTATCCTGCTTTTCACCGAGTCAAAAAATTCTAAAAAATGTGTCAAGCATGATTTCTCCTTTGTGAAGGCATGCTGACTCTGCTTGATCAAGACAGGTATTTCTAAATGCTCTGCTACTACATGCTTTGTTTTCCCACTAACAGATGTTAAGCTAACCGGCCTATTGTTACCTGATTGTGTTTTTGTCTTTGTCCCTTTCTGCCAGTTTTATAACCCACTGGGACTTTTCCAGCGTCTAAGGACTCTTAGAAGACTGTCACCAATGCATTCACCATCTCTGGAGATACTTCTTTGAAAAGCTCTTTATAATACTAGTTGGTCATTACTGATAACATTCAACATGACATGGAAGCACAGCAATGCTGCAGCACAGAAAAAGGCTATATGGCCCACTGTGTTTATGCTGGCTGGCTGAAGGAGCATTTCACTCAACAGAACTCACTTGCATTCTCCTCACAGTTCTTTCTTTTCAGGTATTAACATAGAACATTACAGCGCAGTACAGGCCCTTCGGCCCTCAATGGTTTCACAGGTCAGTGCAACAATCTGAAGCTCATCTAACCTAAACTATTCCATTATCATCCATATGTTTATCCAATGACCATTTAAATGCCCTTAAAGTTGGTGAGTCTACTACTGTTGCAGGCAGGGCATTCCACGCCCTTACTACTCTCTGAGTAAAGAACCTACCTCTGACATCTGTCCTATATCTATCACCCCTCAATTTAAAGCTATGTCCCCTCGTGCTAGCCATCACCATCCGAGGAAAAAGGCTCCCACTGTCTACCCTATCTAATCCTCTGATCATCTTGTACGTCTCTATCAAGTCACCTCTTAACCTTCTTCTCTCTAACGAAAACAGCCTCAAGTCCCTCAGCCTTTCCTCATAAGACCTTCCCTCCATACCAGGCAACATCCTGGTAAATCTCCTCTGCACCCTTTCCAATGCTTCCACATCCTTCCTATAATGCGGCAACCAGAACTGTACGCAATACTCCAAGTGCGGCCGCACCAGAGTTTTGTACAGCTGCAACATGACCTCATGGCTCTGAAACTCAATCCCTCTACCAATAAAACCTAACATACTGTATGCCTTCTTAACAACGCTATCAACCTGGGTGGCAACTTTCAGTGATCTATGCACATGGACACCGAGATCTTTCTGCTCATCCACACTACCAAGAATCTTACCATTAGCCCAGTACTCTGTATTCCTGTTACTCCTTCCAAAGTGAATCACCTCACACGTTTCCGCATTAAACTCCATTTGCCACCTCTCAGCCCAGCTCTGCAGCTTATCTATGTCCCTCTGTAACCTGCAACATCCTTCTGCAATATCCATAACTCCACCGACTTTGGTGTCATCCGCAAATTTACTAACCCATCCTTCTACGCCCTCATCCAGGTCATTGATAAAAATGACAAACAGCAGTGGCCCCAAAACAGTTCCTTGAGGTACACCACTAGTAACTGAACTCCAGGATGAACATTTCCCATCAACCACCACCCTCTGTCTTCTTACAGCTAGCCAATTTCTGATCCAAACCGCTAAATCACCCTCAATCCCATGCCACCGTATTTTCTGCAATAGCCTACCGTGGGGAACCTTATCAAACGCTTTACTGAAATCCATATACACCACATCAACCGCTTTACCCTCATCCACCTGTTTGGTCACCTTCTCAAAGAACTCAATAAGGTTTGTGAGGCACGACCTACCCTTCACAAAAGCGTGTTGACTATCCCTAATCAAAATTATTCCTTTCTAGATGATTATAAATCCTATCTCTTATAATCCTTTCCAACACTTTACCCACCCAGAACCGAAGTAAGGCTCACTGGTCTATAATTACCAGGGTTGTCTCTACTCCCCTTCTTGAACAAGGGGACAACATTTGCTAGTCTCCAGTCTTCTGGCACTATTCCTGAAGACAATGACGACATAAAGATCAAAGCCAAAGGCTCTGCAATCTCCTCTCTAGCTTCCCAGAGAATCCTAGGATAAATCCCATCCGGCCCAGGGAACTTATCTATTTTCACACCTTCCAGAATTGCTAACACCTCCTCCTTATGAACCTCAATCCCGTCTAGTCTAATAGACTGTATCTCAGTATTCTCCTCGACTACATTGTCTTTTTCCTGTGTGAACACTGACGAAAAATATTCGTTTAGTGCCTCTCCTATCTCTTCGGACTCCATGCACAACTTCCTACTACTGTCCTTGACTGGCCCTAATCTTACTCTAGTCATTCTTTTATTCCTGACATACCTATAGAAAGCTTTAGGGTTTTCCTTGATCCTACCTGCTAAAGACTTCTCATGTCCCCTCCTGGCTCTTCTTAGCTCTCTCTTTAGGTCCTTCCTGGCTAACTTGTAACTCTCAAGCGCCCTAACTGAGCCTTCACGCCTCATCTCTACATAAGCCTCCTTCTTCCTCTTGACAAGAGATTCAACTTCTTTAGTAAACCACGGTTCCCTCGCTCGAACACTTCCTGCCTGCCTGACAGGTACATACTTCTCAAGGACACGCAGTAGCTGTTCCTTGAACAAGCTCCACATTTCAATTGTGCCCAGCCCCTGCAGTTTCCTTCTCCATCCTAAATCCTTCAATTCTTCATTCAACGCCTCAATTGAAACAGCCTCCACCACACACTCAGACAGTACATTTCAGATTACAACCATTTGCTACAATCAAAACATTTTCCTTGTATCATTGCTTCTTTCACAAATAATCTTAAATCTATGTCTTCAGGTTCTCAATTCTTCAAATCCGGCCGCCAGCAGGAACAGTTCCTCCTATTGACTCTTACAGATAGAAACATAGAAGATAGGAGCAGGAGGAGGCCATTCAGCCCTTCAAGCCTGCTCCACTATTCTTCACAATCATGGCTGATTGTCCAACTCAATAGCCTAATCCCGCTTTCTCCCCATAACCTTTGATCCCATTCGCCCCAAGTGCTATTTCTAGCCGCCTCTTGAATACATTCATGTTTTGGCATCAACTACTTCCTGTGGTAATGAATTCCACAGGCTCACCACTCTTTGGGTGAAGAAATGTCCCCTCATCTCCATCCTAAATCATCTACCCCAAATCCTCATACTATGACCCCTAGTTCTGGACACACCTACCATTGGGAACATCCTCCCTGCATCTACCCTGTCCAGTCCTGTTAGAATTTTACAAGTGTGTATGAGATCCCCCCTCATTCATCTGAACTCCACTGAAAACAATCCCAAACTAACCAATCTCTCCATATATGTCAGACCCACCATCCCCTGAATCAGCCTGGTAAACCTTTGCTGCACATCCAAGAGCAAAAGCATCCTTCCTCAGAAAAGGAGATCAAAACTGCACACAATATTGTTGGTGTGGTCTCACCAAGGCCCTGTATAACTGCAACAACACATCCCTGCTCCTGTACTTGAAACCTCTCACAATGAAGGCCGACATACCATTTGCCTTCTTAACTGCCTGCTGCACCTGCATGCTTACCTTCAGCAACTGGTGCACAAGGACACCCAGGTCCCGCTGCACATTTCCCTATCCCAATTTACAGCCATTCAGGTAATAATCAATCAGTCTTCTTGTTTTTGCTTTCAAAGTGAATAACCTCACATTTATCATGATTATTCACGATTTTGAATACTGTACTTCAACCTTCTCTTTTCCAACTGATCCATATAAGTGAAGTTCTTCATCACTGGAATAATTCTGGAGAGTCTTTTCCACACCCCCCTTATACTTGTACATCCCTCCTAAAGATGCATAGAAAGTTTGGGTTGAGGCTTCGGAGGGCCAGGGATGGAGAAGCAAAGTCTAGTAAACTATCACTTTTGCAAGCACAAAAATGAATGATGCTTCAAAAGGATTAAGCACAATGATTAAAATTTTCAGTAAGAGTCATTCGGTCAGCAAGGATATGGATGCTGGATAGCTGTGACTTGGTGCAAAGGCCTAGAGAACAAAACTGTCCCGTGTGGGGGGGTAACTGAAACGTAAATGAGACACTACAGGATTGTTTGTGCGACACTGGTGTTCTAGGGAGTGCTCCTCTGAAACATAGACTAAAAGTACACTATTTTAGTAGAACAGCGTAGGCAACCCTTCGCACATTGCACTGGTACCTTATCAAAAGTCTTATGTTAACAGTATATGAGCAATGTAATTTTCCATTGCAAACTTTCTTCATAATGATAAATTATTCATTCAAACATTGAAAAGGAAAATCAATTCTACATTTATATTATAGTTAGAAACTCTAAAGAACTTACTATTTACCTACTACTAGTGTTAGGAATGTGAGGCCTTAGAGGACGATTAAGTTTTGGACTGTTTGTTTAATACAAATAATGTGAAGGAACAAAGGCAATCATGTTATCTGTTAGGAGTTCACCCAGACAAGACTGTGCAGCTTAGTTACTGTAGGGATGAGGGGCAAATCAGATGCTAATGAAAAGCAAGTTGTGTATTTCAGACATGAAAACAAAACAAGAGCAGCTGGGCAAACTTTAGGTGGACGTGAAAGCAGATCAGAGAGAGAGAGAGAGAGGGAGAGGGAGAGGGGCGGGGGAGAGAGAAAGTGGGAAACAGAACGAGTGAGAGAGCGAGATCTCAGATAAAACAAACTACAGCTGCCATGGTCAACAAAGGGGATAGGATGGATGGTCCTCTGCAAGCTACCAGGCAGAATTCAGGATCAAAGACAGTCTGTAGTCAAAGAGACACATCCCATGATAATCTAAAGAGTGTGGAAGATTTATCCTGGCAAAGTCCAGAGAAGAAATCGCTGGAGTGGGCAATACTACTGGATGATGACTCTGAAATTCATCAAACTGAGGGAAATGTCTTTTAGCAATCATTCAATATTATAATTTGGTGAAGTCAGGATATGTGAATTGATTGGAAACTAGGACTATAGATTGTTTCTGAGAAATACTGTAATCCTGTGGACTGCATTGTATAAAGCAAACGTGCATTGTGGGGTTATCAGTCATATTAAACATTAAGATGAATTTTCTGTAATTTAAAGTACTAATACCAACATGGTAGAATCATAGAATCCCTACAGAGTGGAAGCAGGCCATTTGGGCCATTGAGTCCACAATGGCCCTCCAAAGAGCATCCGACGCAGACCCACAATCCCTCAACCCATCCTTGTAACCCTGCATTTCCCATGGCCAATCCACCCAGCGTGCACAATCTTTGGACTGTGTGAGGAAACCTATGCAGACGCAAAGAGAATGTACAAATGCCACAAAGAAGGTCACTCAAGGCTGGAATCGAACCTGGGTCCCTGGTGCTATGAGGCAGCAGTACTAACCACTGAGCCACTGTGCTGCCCATATACAATTTAATCAATTTTGCTTATTGTTTGTTGCACTAAAGGTCTTAATAGTTCATATCTTGTGCAATTTCTTTAATTTCAACACGGCATTCAGAATGGTTTAAAGTTTTCGATCTCTACGGGAAACATAATCCTTGTTCTCACTGTGCGGATGACTTTTAAAACAAAAAATGGCTTAAATCTTAATAACTCATTTCTTAGCCAGAAGTTTAACTATTTTTCAATTAAACAGAAGATTAATTCAAAGCAAACCTTTAAACATCTTCAGACAGACCGGGTTATAAATTACCAAATTTCATTCAAGTAAATTGTATATGTTCTGGGCAATCTATTAACATTTATACAAAGATGTAAAACATTTTCAGTAGTTTATGGTGATCCGCTGGTCAGTTTTTACAAACTCATGTAACATTGAAAACATTCATCGCTGGTAAATTTTTTCAACACATCCTCCTCTAATTTAAACCAGCTGCATTGCTGATAGCACGGATACCTTAAAAAACCTAAGTTTATTGAAAATGAGAAGAATAAAAAGTATAAATGTCAATTACTACTTTTTGACCAATTTTCAGTTTTACAGCTTGCTTATAGCTGGTTATAAACAGGACAATTGAAGTGTTTTCAACACACCTTCACATAGCTCAACAGTATGAAACATATTTCTAGCTTGTGCTCCCAAAAACAGCAGACTCAACAAAGAACTCGGTCTGCTCTTAATTATAAGAATATACAAGCCAAATGTTTATCAAATGTTATCACTGGAGACTCCCAAAGCACATCTTAACTGGCTCACATCAAGACAATAATTCAAGTCCAAATTGGTTATATAAAAACTTCATCCAGTTGAAAATACAGACTGTATTTCATAAATGTAATCTACTAGATAAAATTGATATATAAAAGGAAGACTAGAAATACTTCATACTTTTACCAGTTCCTGTATGAAATACTGTGGACCATTTAAAACCTCTTGGTTGTTTCTTCAAAAATAAAATCAAGAATGGTATCAAACAAACATTTGAGTATGACAATGACTTAATTCAGTAAAAATGAAGGAAACAACGTGCAGCTTGAGTGTTACTGTTAAAACATGCCATAAGGTATTTAGAATGCTAAATTTATTCCAGTTTTCACATTTTACTGTTAATGTTTTGCAATAATGCAACAAACTTGTTGGCGTGTTGAACCAGTCAATTCTACTATAATTTACCTTTTTGTTAAAGCTAACACGTTGAACTAAAATTGGAAGAAAAAAACTGCAACAAATCAAACAGAAGTACAAACACCTGGACAGAGAAAAAGATTCCTACTTCAAGTAATTGAAGCCCTTAGCGTGGAAAACTGAACGATTATCAAGGATTATAGCAGTGTTGGAAAAATAAAAGATTGGGTGATTAAAGATTAAAATAGCAGTTACTCCAAAGAGGCCATGAATGTGTTGAACAGCTTCAAGCCCACTCAAAACAAAAGCAGGAAATTTGATATCAAGGACTGTCTCAATAAGGAAATAAAAGGAAGTTAATCAAAAACTTGGCAGTGAGAGGCTAAACAAAGCAAAAAGACAAAAAAAACCAGTAAAATGAGAAATCACCAATTTACAAGGACTGAAATTCAATAATGAAAATGTTGGCAATAAAGTGCCAAAAAGTCTGTCTCCAAAACAGAGAAAAGAAAAATGTAACACCAAAGACACATACCTCTCCTAGCCAGAATACAGTACTCTGATGCGATGTTTCCATCTGAAATAGTAGATTACCACCTCATCTCTGACAGTCACCATACATGACCAACATAATCCATAAAATAAATGAAACATACAAACTATGGTCTTTAGTTATTAAGTTAAGCTCATACTCAGGGGGCAGGAGTGGAGGAAACTAGACTATTAAAAATTGTCAAGCAAGAGGAAGATGGGGTTGCACTGGGAGATAAAACATATTGATCAGTCAAACAAATGCTTGGCTTCCTCAGTCTTCATCCATAAAATAAGGCATATAATAACAAATGGAAGAAAAATAATTGAGAGTACAATTTTAAGTTGAAGTTAAAACAGAAGAGTAGGTTCTAATGTATCATAGATACAAAACAGTAAATGCTAAGCCCAGGTCAAATGTTAATTAGTAATTCTTCAAGCAGAAGTGATTAATACTTGGAATGGCCTTCTGGACACCGTAATGAAGGCAAATGGCCCAGCGTCATAACAGAAATTTGGATATATGATGTGGCATCTACAGATTACTACAAAAGAGGGCTTTGCAAAATCGAGAGTCAGGATGGCAAGTAGGGTCGCAAACTGAGATGCTGGGGTCATGCATGCCAAAGCAGTAGTAGTGACCCCCCAGTCAGTTCTCCTAAGTCTTCTCCATTCCCTCCATGGCTCATTGAGGGGTCACAACAATTTTCAAGCCTCAAAATGGTGTCACACTGTGAAAAGGTTTGGACAGTACTGCTATAGGAAATTGAATAGATTCAAGGATCGTGTCTTTCCTGGGTTTGTGATTTTGCAGCAGGCAAAGTTTTGCCTACAGAACACAAAATTTTCCAGTATATCCATATATACCTATCTATTTGCTACTGAAATATATTTGACCTGGCCAAAAGCCAAAATTACAACCAGTGAAAGAGTACTATTCAAATGGCACCCAAAATATCACAAGCTCTTGGGGTTCTTCTGCTAAATGGGCAGCCAGTATCCATGCTTTGAAAGAGAGTGAAATAGAGGCAACTTTGAAAAGGATTCTGCTCCAGAAAATTAAGGACTTAATTCTACCACCGTAATATTTTATATGAGCACCTTTTTAAGTGAAAGGTTGAACTGCCTTCAATCTCGAAATAATCCTATTATGCTACCTTTCTTTAAAATGCACGTGATGAAGCTATATCAGTCTGCGTGCTGTGTTATGATCGCAGCTGACATTATTACTGGACAAATCAGATCCCAGAATAAAATCTGGCTTGATAGGTCATACCTTGTTTTGATTTTAACAAGGCGGTCTCTCACTGAGACAGAAGACGCAATGTTGCATATTTTGTTCTAACAATACAACATAAGTTTATTAAGCAAAATCAATCAAGATACAATAGAATAATCTTAACTATTTGCCTATAAAAAAATTCGAAGTGTTTTAAACACGATAAAATGTAATTCCAATAATCACGAAATACTCCTTTACAAATTTCAAGTAAAACACAACACATCTTGTACAGTATTCACAACAGAATCCCTTTCTCTCTTACCTCAATAGGTTTGAGGTAACTGTGACTTTAGTTATTAGATTGGAATCTCTCAGTTCCAGGAATAAGCTATCACAATGCTCAAGTTTAAACAAATTCAGCTTCAGGGTTTTAAGTCTCAGGCCAGACCTGGGCAATCAGTAACTCCTTACTCCGTGGTAAACTAGTTTCCCTTCTCAGGAACTCCTCTGTACACGCATCTCCATGCAAGAACTTCACAGAACTGCCCCATACAAAGTAGAACTGAAACAGAAGTCTCGCTTTCTCTCTTTACTATGGATATTTCCCTTAAAGTTAAAACAAAATTCCCAGTTCAGACATTTCCAACAAAATATGATGAGCTCTTGGGATTTTTCTGCTAAATTGACAGGCAAGTATCCATGCTTGAGGTACAACTGTCTACCTTGCTAGGTTGTAAATCCTAAAGTAAACTTATTAGGCTGCAAAAGCAACATTAAAAAAATGTTTTTTTAAAATAAACTACCAGGCCTACAGGCCAGTACAGTGTGTCAGTGGTTAGCACTGCTGCCTTACAGCGCCAGGGACCTGGGTTGGATGCCAGTCTCGGGTGACTGTCTGTGTGGAGTCTGCCAGTTCTCCATGTTCCTGCATAGGTTTCTGCTGGGTGGTCCGGTTTCTTCCCAAAGATGTGCAGTTTGGATGGATTGGCCATGCTAAATTGTCCATAGTGACTAGATATGTGCAGTCTAGGTGGTTAGCCATGGGAAATGCGGAGTTACAGGGATGGGGTGGTCAGCTGGTTCTTGATAGGATGCTCTTCTGAGCATCAGTGAAAACTCGATGGGCCAAATGACCTCTTTCTGCTCTGTAAGATTCTATGATTCCAGATATTTGCAAGTTAATTATTAACCAAACACACCCAGAAAACCCTGTTACTCTCGATTCAAAACTGATACCAAATTACAGAGAAATCAGTTAATGCCATTATGGCCAACCTTCTAAATTATACTATTTGTTCAGTTTTGTTGAGTTCCACTCAAAGATTCTTCTAAATGTGCACGCTGCACTTCCTTGGAGGACCAATAACTGGGATTGTCCTCTGAGATGCAATACTGCAACACTTTTAAAATTGCCAATCACTTCTGAGAAGTCTGAGAAAAGGAATTTGAGATTGTTGAATGATTTGACTGAATCATGTGGTCTGTTCTGCCTCAGAATTGTGGCTCGAATCTTGTGAATTGTGATTGTATTGATCTGTGCATTGCTGGCAATTCTGCCACTGCTAAACTATCATTTTCTACCAGGATAAAGATTTTGGAAAGCCAACGAGTCTGCATTTTGGCACTGTAGGAGACTGCCAATATATGAAACTAATATTGCACTGTACATTGCGAGAGACATTTACTATAGGTTGTACTATGGAATGCCACTTGCTGAAGTGTGCCGCTGTCAGGATTTGTATTAGTAATATTTTAGCACTAGCTCCTGTATCAATTTTATCATCTAGTGAGTGTCATCCAGTCTTTCAAAAGTTAACAGCTCTAAAAGTTTCTGATTGTGTAATAGCATGGAGATGGTGTCTGAGTTTAACAACTTGGAAAACTTGCTTCTCTTTGAAATTTGTCTTTTGCTTAGTTCATAGCGTGATGCTACATCAACTTAACATTTGCTTTGTCACCAGTGTTTCATTTTATTCTGTTCTGGAGTTTGGCTGGGACTTTGGAACCAGATTTCCTGAACACCTGTGCCCAATGTTCCTTGGTGCACATTCTTCACAGATAAAAGGAAAACCAGACAGCTTTTGTGAGAAAAATCACAAGTGATACAGATTTTGTTTGGTGACCTTCGCTATTACACAATTTGCAACAGTATTAGTTGTATCTAGAGCATGCAACCATTGTTGCTCTATTACTATGGCTTCATATGTACATCTATCCTCAAGTAATGCATCAATGGTATGACCCTTTTCCCTGCCCAAAAGATCCTTCCTTAAGGTTTTAAGTGTTGTAGAGAGGAGATTAACTCAATGAACCTCTGGTTCCACTTTTTAAAAGTTACACACGTGGTCTTTGTTGCAGCATCTTCTGACAAACTGGTCAATAGGCTTTTGGCTGCAATGAGTTGGAGTCTATTAAGCCTGAAGTTAATTCTTACCTTAAGCAGACCTTCAAGAACTTTACAGATTAATAATCACAAAGATTCAAGGAAAAGACCATATGTTAAGCCTGCAAAAAATCTCTCCTTGCCAATGGAAAGCACAATTTTCAGAGCTCTTTTCTTGGGATCTCCTACTACCTGATCCGCAAAAATGTAACTGCATATGTTGTTTGCAAAGTTGTAATTCAGTAAAAAGGTGCAGTCGAGTAATGCTTGCTTTCCATTTCTATTTGCGGATCTGCTTTGTTTTGAATTAGAGCAAATAGTTGTATATTTATTTGCTGGTCTTAGTCCACTCTAATTTTATTACTGCTGTTGCACCAGTAATGGACTTATTCCCTTAAAAAAAAAGCTGCTTATGAGCTACATGCTTGTAGTTTGAGAATTGCAGGCGTGACCCTCTTGGTGGCATTTGTACCAAATAAGGAGCGATATCATCATACAGGCTTCAGTACAATTTGTGTCAACTGGAGAAATAAAATAGCAGGACTGACAGATCTCTGTACACGGGTAAGCCTCTTAAGATAGAAAAAGATGTTTTTATTGCTCTTAAAAAGAGATACTTTCTTCTACGAGCACTTTGGAGCGGTGCTGTTAGGACCATTTAAATTATATTTGTTGAAAAAGATTAGCAGTTTTTTCATTCCTTTTATTCTTGGAGAGAATTAGAGTACGGACTGTATAGCCTTTATCTTTACTTTCTACCTTTAACCTTTTAACTTTGGAGCAAAGAATTTCTTGAGTCTTGACAGAACTTAGATTTTAAGCAAATAAAAAAGCTGCGTCTTCCAGGTGGTTAATGCCCTATCTGTAAAGACTATACAGTGCACAGATACTGATGGTGCTGACTAACAAAATTCTTTGATGTCCAGAGCTGTTGTACAATTGGTCTACAACCAGTTTTCCGAGTGCGCTCAAATCAACCTATGCCCGCTTACTGTGAGATTCTCATCCAGCTTTTGAAACCTAAATGCGCAATAATTGGGACTTTTTTTTCCCCTCGATGTTGAAAATCTAATTTTTCCATTCCTGTTGTAGATCCCAATCTGTCTCACAATTGTCTACATCTTTCAGGGCTTGGAAAAATTCAGCCCCCAGTGTCTGTAATCTAACAGCTTAATATTCATCCAAACAGCAGTCTATTTCTAGTAGCATGTCAGGTTTCCAATGATCCCAAATAAGATGGAATATGAGACTCTTGTACGCTCGGGTCACATGCTACATTGCAATGGTAATACCATTAGCATGTCTTTTAAAGATATACTGACTGAGACATAACACAACAGGTTCAATCTCTTAATTAGTTATCTGAATGTCAACAAGAGGTAGCATGACTAATTTTACCAACTAACTTGTTCAGAAGTAAAAAGTGAGGGAAGAAATCAAGCTCACGAAAGAAAGCAAAACAGAATAAGGTTGCACAGAGAAATGGGCTGCAAAAGAATGGGCAGAAAAAGGGCACTTCTTACAATGTTCTTACTGAAAACAGACTAGAAATCATATTGGCTCAATTCCCTTGCTCCTCCTCCCACCCCTATGAGTTGAAATTACTTTAGGACCATGTTGAAGGCAAATTGAGTGCCACATTATCTTCATGGTGATATTTCCACATCCAGTTCAATCCTCCATTTTTGTAGCATGATACATTATTATATATTTTTCCTTCAGCACAAAACTATTTGAAAGTTCATCATGCGGACAGTTTTGTGTTCAATCATTGCTTGGGGAGTATCATATTACTGTTAAAGGTCACTGACAGCTTGGACTCCAATGTTCTCACTTACAGCCACATGTCCCAATATCCCCAATTAAACTGGTGTGCCTGACCACATTTCAAAACATTCATAGATTTCTCAATGCTACTATTTATTACTATATTAATGTGTATTTCTATTTTAACTGCATAACCAAATGATCTGTCTTCCTCCAGGATTAATAAGTGCCAAAGCCAATATTTAGTCAGGCACAGGTCAGGAGGTTCTATAGCTACCTTTACATTAGAGGCTGTGGGAGACATTTATGTTTGATGAAGCTGTCAATGTGACTATAAAGCCAGTCACAAACTTTCGAGTGCATTCTGTTAAAATGAAGCATAGTTACAGCTGTTAATTTAATGCCTGTTAAATGGAATGTATTTTCTACTAAACATTTGTTTCAAATATAAACAAACACTCTTCCATTCTAAACAAAGAGCAAACAGGAACATAAATGCAATTGTGGAACGATCATTTTTAATGGTATTATAGTTAAATGTTTCGAACTGACTCTCGGTGTACTATGTCATAATACAAATTTTTTTCCATTTTTGACTTTCAAAGAATATTTAAATAAATATATAGTATGAATACAGAGGTAAATAACAATACTGCATCATTAATTTAGTAGCTAAGTAACACATTAAAAAAATTAGGCTTCACAAACTCTAAAATTTGCCTTTTTGGTATCCTTAATTCAATTTATCTGTGACTTCACAATGTCAAAAGCCAACAGGTTATCACAAACGGCAGGTCAAAAATGTTGGACAAAAATTAAAAAAAAGGCTCATTACTTCAATTGCTTTACAGAGCTATGGTTCTTTCCGGGAAGTTGTTTAACTAAACTGAACATTTGGCAGTGGAAATAATTTTCCAGACCTCCAACTACCTGAATATAAAAAGATTACATATTTGATCTAAATCGCCAGCAACTGAATTTGTTCACATATCAATCAAGATCAAAAAGATTTTTGCAGTTTAGTCTGAGTCCCAGCTTTATCAATCTGGATTCAACCACAGCTGAATGCTTCAGTGATTCATACCACTTTATTGTTCAGTAATTCTCTGTCAAAAGTAAACAGCCAATTTATCGGATGAATCGAATGCTCAGTCAGTCAATGGCAGCTCATAAAACTATGCTTTATGCATCAAGGTCACAAACCAGCATTACTGTACACTATTACAAAAATTAAACTTGCTTTTTCCTACTTTGTTTTCTGACCATTAATCTATCAATTTTTAATCCTTGCTAATACGTTACTATTCAACTCCATGAGCCCAATCGTGTGCAACATCTTAGAATCCATAGCGTGGAAGGAGGCCTTAGAGTCCACACTGTCCCTCCAAAGAGCATTGCACCCAGACCCACCCCCCTCCCTGCATTTCCCACCCTAGACATTATGGTCAATTTAGCATGGCCAATCCACCTAACCTGAACATCTATGGACTGAGGGAAGAAACCAGAGTACCCGGAGGAAACCCAGACACAGGGAGAATGTGCATGCAAACCCCACACAGACAGTCACCCAAGGCTGGAATCGAACCTGGGTCCTTGGCACTGTGAGGCAGCAGTGCTAACCACTGAGCTACCTTCTGAAAATCCAAATGTATTGCTTCCACTGTTTCCCCAAAACATTACAACTAAACCTCTAAGACCTTACAAGTAGTGCCTTATTGACAATTATCTCCTAGGGCAGGATATGCCTAACTGAACAACTTCAAACCAAACATAAACATCTTTCATTGCTGTTCTAGGAGATCATCTGATACTAAAAAGGTGGAGACCAACAATTTTAAGAACAGACTGCCAACAACCACCTCCTCCAGTCTTAATGTATTCAGGCAAACTCTCAATGTCTGTCTCTACAATGCGTATTATCCCAACAGCTTGCAAATATTCAAAAACAGACACTGATCATATCAACATCTAAATAATTCCTTCATGTAATAAATACTCCATTATTTGGACACCATTCCAATTAATGACTCTAGCACTGCTTGTAGGACCAGTTACTGCTAAAAAAGGTAAAGTTTACCATTTAAATTTACTTGCATAAATCTCAGCTGAACAAGTAATGGATTGCAATTTGAAATTATTCTGGTTTTTGGGAAGAATAGCTTCAGTCTAGCTCAAAAACATCCAGGCATTAAACTGGAAAACAATATGAAAAAAAAAAGAGGAAAAAGATCAACTTTAAATGTGTTATCATTGGTAAAACCAACAAATTAACAAAACACAATTTCCACTTAACAATGAATTTTCTCTCCTTATATAAATCACCTCTAGACAGGCTCGTATACTGTTACACAAGACATTTGGGTCATGTACACTGCTTGATTCGGCAGTGTTTGCACAGATGTCTCCTGTGACCTTAAACTCTAACCTAAAACACTGATCTTAAGACCAACATTTCAGACTAAAGTAATTAGATGCATCCCTAAATTTTCAATCGCACATATTTAAAAACATTCTCTACTGGTAAAGTGAAATGAACATGACTATAGCTTTTACAAAAATCAACCATTAACTCGAAAATGCAATGCATGAAAATCTCTGCCACTAAGTAATCCAATACTGAAACAACTCGCCAACAAAAAAAAAATTACAAGGGCATTAAATCCATTAAGCCTGCACTTTTGACAGAAGTGCAATCTACTCAGTGTGCAATTCATCACAAGTCATAATACCAAAATGTAACAATATAAACTCACATACTTATGCCGGTGTGGATTGTTTTAAAATAATTCCCTTTTCTTACATCATCCTATTTCTTTCTTTTAAGATTTTGTTTTGTTAAGATTTTGTGAATAGCTGAGGAATAATAAAGTTTTAGAATTAGAATTAGTTTTATGGTCACGAGTACACAGTGAAAAGCTCACAAGTTGCCATTTACAGTGTCATCTTGGGTACTAAAGGTACCCAGGTACAGATTTCTAAATTAGAAAAATTATAAAAATATAGAAATTAAATCCAGTATTAGGTTCCAAAGTACAAACACACAGGAACATATTAGCAAAAAAAAAAAACAGAAATAAGAAGTTCGGAATTACAGCCCTTCCACCCCAGTGTGCATCAGTCCTGGCTGTCCTGGTCTCCAGACCACATTGGGGACTCACCATCCAAGGTAAGTTGAAAGGGAGAACAGAAAACAAAAGAATAAAACGAATGGGGCATACAAGCACCGCGCAGAAGCCATACTCTGCCACCACCTTGGATTACTTAGTTCTGATGAATATAATATTGCAGTCAATCCAAATGATCACTGACTGTTTGCATGAACTATCCATACTTCAAGTATATTTAGTTAAGCAAAAACAACAGATACCCTTGTATGGTTTAAATCACTCCAATAAAATTGTAAACCGTATGAAAATGAACTTTAGGCTCCACACACAGCCCTGCCTTTGTCAAACAATGAAAATCTGATCACTTCAGATCCTGATATGTATCTGGGTTACACATGAATCTTGTCAACAGTGAATCCATATGAAACAATGTACCAAATGCCGGTTAATTGGAAAATAAAAAGGTAAACTGGGTAGTTATTTTGTTCATGAAACATTGCAGTTTTGAAATCTAATTAACATTTCAGCAGACGATGGCCTAATGGTATTATTGCTGGACTGTTAATCCAGAGACCCAGGTAATGTTCTGGGGACCCAGCTTCGAATCCCACCATAGCAGATGGTGGAATTTGAATTCAACAAAAATATCTGGAATTAAGAATCTAATAATGACCTTAAATCCATTGTCAATTGCCTTGGAAAAACCCATCTGGTTCACTAGTGTCCTTTATGGAAGGAAACTGCCATCCTTACCTAGTCTGGCCTACATGTGACTCCAGATCCACAGCAATGTGGTTGACTCTGAACTGCCCTCTGGGCAATTAGGGACAGGCAATAAATGCTGGCCTAGCCAGCAATGCCCCTCATCCTATTAATGAATAAAGGAATTTCCATCAACACACCTGTGGAGACAATTACAATTCAATTTCTGATAGTACAAGTAAGATCCAACCAATATCTGAATCACTCAGTGAAAGCTTAGAGTACTGTCATGCAGTCTCAGTTTGCTGCCATCATGCTTCTGGATAGTATTTTGCAAAGAGGTTTCCAGGTTCCTGAAAACTGTTCTCGAAAAAAGATTTGTTTGCTAAAATCCCTTTATATAGAGTTCAGCTCCTGATGATAGCACTTCCTCAACCCCAAACAAAAAAAACTGTTAGTGCTATGAAACTGAAATAAAAACAGAGAAATAGCTAGAGAAAATCAGCAAATTTAGCAGCATCTGTGGAGAGAAAGCAGAGTCAATATTTCAGGTCCAGTGACTCTTCTTCAGAAGAAGGTTCTGAAGAAGGGTCACTGGATCCACAACACTGACTCTGCCTTCTCTCCACAGATGCTGTCAGACCTGCTGAGTTTCTCCTGCTATTTCTGTCTGTTTCCTCTACTCCACCTCCTCTCTCTTCTGGCAGCTTATCCTGTGCGGCCTCTTCTCATTCTGCTAGTCCTGCTCAATAAAACACCTTGGGTGAAAGACGCTCACTTGTGTTCACGTCTCATAGCCATCAGAAGGAAACTTCACCACCAGCTCAGCCACTTCCTGAAAGCTGAAGCTTAAAAAAAGAAAAAATTCCGAAATGCATTCAGTAGCAGCAACAGCTAAAGAAATAAAAATCCAGCAACTAACAAGTACTGGATAATCTTTTAAATAATGCTCGGGTGGAGGGGCTTTCAGCCATAGACGGTTAATACAGGGATCTAGACTGAAGCACGGAACTTCAAATTGGCAGCACTGACATCGTATCAGCTGATGTCATGACTTGCCTCCTCTGTGTGCTGCTGGTCTAAGTTAGGTGTGTATGCACAAATCTCTTTATTAATTTCTAGTACAAACTGTACAAGATATGTATGCCACAGAAACATTTTGAAACCTCTCAAAAAAAAAACAAGGCCAACAAGCCCAAAGCAAAGAGAAATAAGAAATGTATATGTGAATTACAAGACCCAGTCCTCATACAACTAATCCAAGAGAACAATGTAATAGATTTGTCCTTAATAGTAAAAGCTGTTAACTTGCCATTGATAAAAGGGACTGAACATTAAATCAACCTCCCTATCTGCAGTTTAAAAATAACGATGTGCATAATTAAGGCAAATTCAGCTCATTTTCCAATTCAAAGATATTCTTATCCTGCACTGAATTTTTAAAAAAAATTAACAAACATTATTCACAGGATGTGAACGGTGCTGGTTAGGCCAGCATTTATTGCTCACCCTAGCTGCCCACAAGAGCAGTTAAGAATCAAATCACACTGCTGTAGATCTGGAGTTACATGTAGGCCAGACCAAGTAAGGACGGCAGCTACTCGCTAAAGGACATTAGTGAACCAGATTACTTTTTCCAGCAATCAGCAATGGTTTTGTGGTCATCATTTGACTCTGAACTCTGAATCTGAATTCAATAATAAAAAAATTCCAATCGCTTGCTGTGATAGGATTCAAACCTTGGTCCCCAGAACATAACCAGAGTCTTTGGACTAACAGTCTAGAGATACTCCCATTAGGACAAAACCTCCCCATTTGTTAAACTGTTAGGTTTCATGGTATAAAATGTGTTACAGACACGATGGTTCAGTGCATGGATTTCGATACTTGATACGCTTGTATTCATGATGGGCAAAAATTACTATTTTGTTCTTTCATTAGTATAGGTGCACTATTCATTGTGCACAAATTGTGCACAAGACAAAAACAAGCAAAGTTCAGGCACAACATTATTTTAAAAAAAAAATCAGCAATGCACTGTTTATTTTCTGCAATTAATATTCCACAGTCTTTCCTGCCTTTAAACGTGAAGTTAAAGTTCCTTGACTGATGGACAACTTTCTCTTTCAAAGTTCTTTTGTCAGATAAATTAGATTGTTGCTTGACAAAGAATTATAGCGTATGTGCAGCAAGCTGCATCAAGGATAACGTAGTTCACATATACAGCAAAACAGAAACACTAACTTAAAGTCATCCTCAGTCATGATTAGTCAGATCCTTGTGGATTTCTGCTACATTTGCTGGTTTTCAAGTGTCCAATAACCAAAAGACTGAAAGCTTTGAAAGATAATTACTTCACACCCTTTTGTTCATTATATCACACAACTCAGCAAGTAAATATTCTAGGAGAATGGGCACTTCAGTAATCAACTGGCACTGCACGTATCTAAATGAAAGGGTTCACACTAAAAAAAGTAAAAAGTAATTTGAATCTCAGAGTTACTTTATAGCACTGACATCATTTCCATTCATTAGTTAGCGTATGTTAGGTGTCAATTCTATACAAAGGTTTTATTTTATGTTATTCAGATGTTGCAGAAATTGTTAACTTAGCTAAATGTTAACAAGCTCTGTATCAATGATGTGACGATGATGCTCAGAAATGTGTACCAAAGGCTGTGACTTCAATCACATAGGCTTGAGGGATTCCACATCCAAGATATAAAGAGAAGAATGGATAAATTGAAGTGATTTTGCAGACAGCCTTCTCATCAGCTACGACAGAAGTATTATCCAAGTAGAGAGAAAATATTTAAGATCACAAACAAAAGACAAAAGGGCCTACAGGAAAATCATCATCTTTAGTTTATACAGAAGGCTTTTAGAACATGAACTACCAGAAACAAAATGGGTGAAGAAGAATAGCCTTTAAAAAGAAAAACTGGCCAAAAAAATTTGTAAAGGAAAATTTTAAAAGGCATCTTGAAAAAGCAACAAGTACCATCTGGAAAATGGGCAAGGATGAATTGACCGGAAAGTTCCCTTTAGGGAAAAGCTATTCCTTTTGCATACAATTTCAATTTCCCATACCATTCTTACAGCACTTCTGTCCAAGAATATCAAACTGCACTCAAGGGTTAACTGCACATTCAATCCTGTAAGCAATTGGCTTGAAATTAAAAATCATGTAACTTCAGATGCTTACATGCAGCAAGCATAAAGACTTATAATTCAAACCTTAGTGCCAGAGGGCCAAGTCAATTTGTTAATCCAACACACTAATCAATCCTTCAACTTAATTACTTAGTCTCCTGAAACAAGAAAATAATACAGCCCCAACAGCATTTCCTCCACTTTTCAAAAGCCCAACCATATACTGCATTAGTAATGGTGGTTCTCTTTCTTTTGGGGCTTTCTTTGCTAAAAGTAAGCAATAGAGTCACACAGCATGGAAAGAGACCCTTCACTCCAATGCTGACCGTGTTCTCAAACTAAACTAGTCCCACCTGCCTGCACTCGGCCCATATACCTCCAAACATTTTCTATTCATGTACTTATCCAAATATCCTTTAAACGTTGTGACTGTAACGTCACGCACCGCTTCTTCTGGAAGTTCATTCTACACATGAACCACTGTGTAAAAAAATTGCCCCTCGTGTCCTTTTTAAATCTTTCTCCTCTCAACTTATAAATGTGCCCCCTAGTTCTGAACTCCCCCACTCTAGAGAAAAGACCCTGGCTATTCACCTTATCTAATACTCTCATGATTTTATAAACCTCCATAAAGGTCACCCCTTAACACCCTACACTTCAGTGAAAAAAAGTCCCAGCCTATCTAGTCTCTCCTTACAACTCAAACATTACATTCCAGCCAACATCCTGGTAAATCTCTGCTAAACCCTCTCCAGCTTAATAAAATCCTTCCTATAACAGAATAACCAGGACTGTACACACTACTCCAGAACAGGCCTCACCAACAACTTGTACAACCTCAACATGACATCCCAACTCCTAAATGAAAAAAGTCTGAGCAATGAAGGAAGCGTGCTAAAAACCTTAACTACCCTGTCTACCTATGACACAAATCTCAAAGAATTATGTACCTGAACTCCTGGGTCTCTGTTTTACAACACTATCCAGTGCCCTACCATTAACTGTTATACCAAAATTCAATACCTCACATTTATCCAAATTAAACTCTATCTGCCAGTCCTCAGCCCATTGACCCAATTGATCAAGATCTCTTTGTAATCTTAGATAACCTTCTTTGCTGTCCACTATACCACCAATTTTGGGGACATCTGCAAACTTACTCATCATACTTCCTATATTCACATCCAAATCATTTATATAGAATGATAAAAAGCTGTAAACTCAGCACTGATCCCAGTGGCACACTGCTGATCATAGGCCTCCAGTCCAAAAAACAACCCTCCATGACCGTCTCCTACTGTCAAGCCAATTTTGTATCCAATTGGCAAGCATCTCCCTGAATCCCATGTGATCTAACTTCACTAATTAGTCTACTATGCTGAAAACTGTTAAAGAAAAAAGTCCAAGTAAATAACATCTATCACTCTGCCCTCAAATCCTTTTGGTTACTTCGTCAAAAAAAAACACTCAATCAAGTTTAAGAGACACTATTTCCCTTGCACATAATCATGTTGACTATCCCTAATCATTCCTTGCCTCTCCAAATGCACATAAATTCTTTCAGAATCACCTCCACAAACATACTTGCATAATTATAGCATTAGCTATACTGAAATTGTAAATGATCAAGATCTGATTAATTGGAAATAGTGGGCTAAATTTTCTGAGGACTGCCAATCACAGATTGCAATTAAGCCCCTCTTTTTAACTAAATAAAAAGAGTTCTGCATTTCTGAGAGGAGATTCAAATCAGAACTCCTTCAGAAATATGGAACCATACTTCCATTCTGACAATCCTTTCGTAGTATAGAAGTATTGGGGGAAGGCTAAACATGGTCTATTTCCACAGCAGTCAACTGTCATATTCTGAAATTTGAAGGCCCCAAGAGCCATTTTGATAGCTGTTCTCAAATAGTAAGTATATACTGGAAACGTGAAGTTAGGGTGCTGGGACAGCCAGATGGCTAGGGGGATAATGTGCCATCAGATAAGTAGGGCATTAAATGGGAAGGATGCCAGATGAATAGGGGATTAGGTACCAACTAAGTGCCAAATAGATAGTCTGCTGGCTGGAGGGATAGATGCTAGATGAGTAGGGGGTAGGACGCCCGCTAAGTAGGGTGCCAAGTGGATAGGATGCCATGGAAGATGGCAAGGTGAGGTAAGTGATGCAATGACTAGGGTAGATCGGAGTGGGTGCTAGAAATAGAGTCTAATGGAGGTGTGAAGAAGTGGGTGTCAGGGATGGGAAGCAGAAAAAAGGGTGTCAGAACCTGAGGTAAAAGGTGGATGGGGGGGTAGGGAGGGAAAGTAGGGTCTGGGGGACGTGTAGTGTGTGTCTGTATGTGTGGTAAGAAGGTGTCTATCAAACAGCTACTCATGAATTAGACTATTTCATCACCTAAAATTTTCCTGAGTTGCTATTTTACTTAATTTCATCAGACTCATCCAAATTCGTTGACTTGAAAGACGACTCCTGGACAGTGGAATCTTCAATTTCCTGGGCAAGTCTCCCAAAGTCTAATACAATGGAGATTCCACAGGTCCAACTATGCAACTCCATCCACGCTAGAATAAGGATTCCCTGGCACTGACTTTCTGATGACCAATGTGTATCAGATCTTCAATTAAAGCTACAGATCATTATTAATAAATCTAACATTCTACATCAGTAGATGCAGTGGGTTCTGTACACCTGTTCTGAAAATGGAAGTCAAAGCTCTTGGGATACAGAAGTACACAGCAAATTATTAAACAAAACCAGCCAAATAATGGGAAACTTGTAATACTCAAAAGTCAAAGTCCAGTTACTGAAAAAAAATGTTCAAATGCCTTGATGATAATTAAGTAAAATGTTTACACTAACAGATAAAACCAAGCTATGCAAAACCACTGTGTTTGAAGGAAGGGATGAAATTTAGTGGTTTCTGAGACACTTAGCAAATCAGCAAGATAATTTAAAACTGACAAATTTGAGAAAATACAGATTTATATGAAAATGCAACACAAGATTCTGCAATTTAAGGCTACATCATAATGAATTAGGTAAAAAAAAATTAAACAGCTTAACCGAATACAAATAGTTTTGTGATTTCAAGAATAATTACATACCTGTCAACTTGTATCTTTGAGCTAAACATTAACATTCCAGTGTTAACACCGGGGACAAAGTAGACATTGCACAAATTTTGTAACAAAATTAACATTCAAGGTGTAATTTTGGTGGACAAGAGGCATATGATCTGTCCAAAATAAATACACAATACCACTTATTAGCATGAACATCACAAAAGCAAATCGGTGTTTACTATTCCCTCCAACAGGTTTGTTCCCAGGCAGTGCCTTACTGAGAAGCTATTAATTACATTGTAAAATACATTGCCTGTTGAAAATGCAACTTTGTTAACTTGTATTATTTTTCTAACTATCAATGTTGCAAAGTTTGAAATGAAACAACAGGGCACACTAATTCTAGTTTTAAAAAGAAACACTAGCTTATAACACAAAATTTAGCTTTCACAAGAGTGTATATAAATGCCAACATTTTGGTCATTATCTCAAAAACATTTTTGTGACAGCTTGGTTTCTGAGCCTGAAAACAGAAATACAGCTTGGGACAACTTCAAATACAACAGGCTGTCAACCTATATCAGAATAATCACCAAATCAAGATGTTATGTTATTTATGCAACCCTGATATTCAGGACAGGGTTTGAGACATATAAATTCGAAGTATACTTAACATTCTGTCGCATTAGAAAACTGGTTCACCAGTAAACGATACACTGACACGTGATCAGTCACCATGCTCTTCAGAGCTCCAGATGTGCCTTTTTCAATAATATAACTTTTGTTTTAGAAGGATATACATATGTATAATATAAATAAATATAACCACAATGCAGATGTACAAGAAATAGCTTTAACAAATAGGTATGATCACATATCTATCTTCTACGTAGATAGATATATAGATATGGAGCAAATATTCTACCTCTAATTTTTCCTTGCCAATATAGCACCACTATATAGACCATCACGTCCATTTTATCAAAGATTATGTAAGTGGCAAAGACCTGGCACAGTCTTCATGATGTGATACAATCATGAAAAATATGAAGAATAAAACACATAAGCAGAAAATGAAGCTGGTGAACTGGCTTTGTAACAAAGTACATTCCCCCTCAAAGTGTTATTTAAATGGATTACATTTTAATAAGAACCAGTAAAATAACAAATGCAAAAAAAGAGTTTTACCTGTGATTCACTACATTCATCAGGTGAATCGTGGTGTACAGCCATCTGATACTTGGCATACAAAGCTGCCGATTGGTTAAAGGATTCAATGAAATCTGGGTCATCGAAGGAAACTGGCACTAGTTTCACCTTCAGAGCAGGAGATCCATGTAAATTTGCAAAGTAGGCAAATCATTGGAAAAACTTTGGCAATAGAAAGCTAAAGTGAACTTGAAAAATTACCATGTGATTTTACCACTGAAGGTAAGATTAGTGCAGATTCTCCTCCAAATCCAGTTCAGTTCAGTTCAAAAACCTATTATGTATCCTATTCCCAATATAACGTGTCAAAGTAATCTGAATAATTTTATAATAATTCATAAATTTGTTTATTCCATGCTTAGCTTTGCCAATATGCACTTTTTTCTGCAGCTGATTTGTAATTTTATATCTAATACAGACTAAATTTCCAAGTTGCTAACAAGCCTTTCAAATTGGCTTCAAATGAGGTGGGGAAACTTTAATCTGCCTGGCTCTTCCTTCGTAAGCAAGGAACTGCTCATTTGACAATGTGGCAAAATGAAAGCTGCAGGAGAGATCAAAATGAGAGAGATCTTCTGTTTTTAAAATATCCGTCAGTTCCTTTGTGGATGTTAGGGCACATCACATAAAAGTTTAGGATCATCAGTATGTAATGGTTTTTGAATCAGACTTGAAGGAAAAGCAGGTGAGGCAATTTCTTTCATGGTTCTTTTAAATTAATCACTCCTCAACAAAAGAAGTACCCTTTCCCAATGCAGCCTATCAAAAACCTCCATGACTCTGCTCTTGCGCTTTTCTGAGGAAATGGAAATAGTTCCAGTACTGTACAATACACACTGTTTTAACATCTTTTCTACAATAGAAGTTCCAAACTCTGCCCAAGGACTCAAAATATAATTCATACATATTGTTAGGTCAATATCTAGTTAGAATGTCAATTTACTGAGAGATCAAATTAATCTACTCTGCTCAGTGGGAACTGATTTATGTTAATTTAAATGGTTAGAGCATATACACCTACCTCAAAGCCCACAGCAAATAAAACTGGTGGTTGAGACCTTTTGATACAACCACATATGAGCAGAGGTCCTCCCCAGGACAAAGTTTCAGATCGAGACCAGCATTATTTTACATTAACATAATTTTGTATGGTTCATAATATTAATTTATCAATCACCAATCAAAAAGAAAATTGAAACATCTCTGCTTTGAAGTCTTGTCATTGTCTTGATCAGATCACAAAATTGTTTTTCAAGAAATTGCACTATTTATGGATATACAAACATTTTGTACATGATTTTCTTTTTGGCATATTCATTCTCACTGGTTTAATTTCATTTTTAATTTAGCATTGCCTTCGTTTATATATTACGGAGTAATCACTGATATGGTATAGAAACAGAACTATTTTTTTCCCCGACATGAATCTAAGTGATAATCCTTTCACTGGGCTGGTTGCTTTACCTCTTAAATTTTATGAATTATGCACATCTTATTCTGACCTGGTATTCAGTTGCTTTATCAGGGGGGTCCTTGTGAATGGCCATCTGGTACCGTTTATAGATCTGGTAAGACTCCTGAAAAGTTGCTTTGAACTGGGAGTTTGGTGGAGATGACCTCACTAGTCTCACCTTCAGGCGGCAAAAAGAAAAGCATTTTATTAAAGCAAGGTACGTGAACAGCTATAGAAAAGTTAACTCAAAATTCCTAATAATTAAGTAAAAAGACCTCAGTTATAAGATGGTTATTTTCAACAAGATTACAAAGTGTAGCACTGTACTACCACATTAACTCTATTTACTATAAATACTACTCATGAATTATTGTAAATTGATTATTGTAAAATTAAAAATCTACTGTTGAGCTTTTTTATGTATCATGGTATATTATTCAGTTCTGACATCTACCCATTTGAGAACATTATTATTCTAATGGCCTGAACCAGTACCAATGCCCTACATAATACGGTCGTTCAGTAGAAGAAGTCCAACTCAATATATATGCAAAGTTCTTCACAACTCTTCAAAATTTTAGCTTCCAGATAGATAGCTTAAACTGATCTCATTCCAGAACAACTAAATTAAGATATGGAATAAATAAATAAAATGCAAGGACTCATTAAGCAAATTGGAAATGAACAAGCTAGCAGTTGTTCGTAATAGCTCTGCTTTTAAAAAAATATTTTGCATATCAGTTCCTTTGGGAATTGTAGAGGATGGAAAAAATATGCTTTTAATGTAACAAAAATATGCTTTGAATATCATTCATATTAAAGAAACATAAATATTTGCATCCAATGTAGTCAGTTATACTGAATAGAATTAATACAGCGATTTGGTAAATAGAATAATGCTTAATTTTAAGCTTCTTGAATAGACAAGGAGATTTGCAAAGAGGCCCACTGATTTTCCAACTCTGCATTTATGAGCTGGCACATTAACGCTGCCCTTGACGGATTTATTTGGGGATTTTAAGCCATTTATTTATAACTGCACAATTGTTAATTTATTTTTCTGATTTATGGTCCATACCAAATTATACCTATGACCAACTACCTTTACCATCATGCAAGCTTGAAATTTCATTTGTTACTATCCGGGAAAATCTCACCACAGACATGATGATGTGATCAAGTGACTTCCAAAACCATTTTAAAAATTGGCCAAATAAAAATTACTAAACAATGAGAATACCAATAAATAATCATAGAATTTTAAAAGTTTATATGTTTTATCAGTTTCCAGCTTGGTTCATTCATAGTTTCATGAGAAAAACAGGCATTACATAGAATCAGAAAAATCTAAATTTAACAAAGTTCTGGATGCAATTATCACTGAAAAAGTAACAAGGAATGTTGACAGGTGACAGATCATATCAATTATGCTAACATTTTATTTAATATATAGTGGGATGACGAAAAATAATAAGATTTTTCTCCTTGTTAGCATTTTGATCAAAAAAAAACATGCAACTCCTTCCATCATGTGGTTTTTTTTCCTTGTGTAGTATGAACATGTTTGAAAAGTTACAAATGTTATATGCAAGATTTTTAATTAAAATGTGACAAGTTTTGCCAATTTAGAAAAGCACCTATTAGGCGTTTTAGTGCTACAATCAACTACATTTTCTCCAGTTTGTTACAAAATTTTATTGATCATTGCCAAGAATAACTTGCTACATTTTGGAAAGCATTAGGCATCAAAATACATGAAAAATATGGCATGATAAACATTTTATTTTCTTGGATAAACCCACGTACTGCAAAGACTTGCTTATCTCAAATAATTTCAGAGCACGTATGGATAAAAAATATGATAAGCTATAAATATACAATATTGTGTTGAGAAGAAAAACCTTTAGCAATGCATGGCATTTACATTTTGATATTCTGCATTAAAACTAATTGTAAATGTTATCAAATTAGTTGGAAAAACTGCTCAAGTTCTTAAATTGCAATGATGGCAAACTAATAATCAATTCAGCATTCATCGAATTTGACCCCAAAAGGGAAATTTTGAAAAGTCTATAAAGGGTGAAATTAATGTTAATTGAATAATTTGACCATGACTCCTAAACTACAAAAAGTTTTGAAATATTGTGTTGAAAACCAATCTGACAATATTAATACTAAAGTCATGGTATCTGAAATATGCTATACTGAAATTAGTACAGCAACATTAAAAAGGACAAAAGTACCAGTAAGATAAACCAAACAGAAATTTAAAAATTACCTCGAGCTTATGGGCTGCATCTGGAGTTGAAGACTCAGAAATGAATTCTTCCAATGATTTTGGTTTATTTACTTGGGTGGCATGGTGCTCCAGAGGGTGAGTGCGAGGGTTGGAAGAAGAGGGTTCTTGGTGCTGGGATACATCTACCATTTCTTTTTGCCGCTGTTTCTGAAGCAGTTTTTTCAGTTTCATCTCCCTCCGAATATCTTTTGCTTTGCGACAAGGTGGTTTATTTGGATCTGCTCCTCTACCTTTTATAGAGGAAAAAAACTGGTTAAGTCCTAAAATGGGATTAAAAATTTGACGTAATACAAGAAAAGGTAAGTGTGAAGAGAAATACTGCATATGGCAGAAAGCTGAAATACTAACATGCTGGAGATACATAACCAAGGTCTGTTAACTCACTCTATCCATAAATGTTAACATTTCAGGTTGATATCCTATCAGAAGGACTGGAAAAGGTTGATGCAATGGGTTTTAAACCAGTTTAGAGACAGGATAGCAAGGATGAGGGTTAATCAACAATTTTTTTTCATACAATTCTTTTAGCTTAATTAAAGTGTGCCAAGAACCTGAAATCAAACAACGTTACGTGATATTAGGATGGATGACTGAAAGCTCAATTGGAGAGGTAGATTTTAAACAAGCTCTTTAAAAGGAGGAAACAACAGGTTGAGTGTTGGAGGTGTTCAGGAAGGCAATTTTAGAGCTTAGGTACGGACCATGGAAGGCATGGCCTGTGATGGGATGTTGAATGGCCCAAATTAGACGATTGCAGAACTTTAGGATTCTATGGTTGGAGGACATTATAGAGATGGGGAAGGATGAAACCATGGAGGAATTTGAAAGCAAGGGTGAATTTTTTTTAAAAACTGGTACCTGCTTAAACACCACCACAATGCTCGCTCGCAAATTCAGGGATGTTGGTTGGTGATGCAAGTTAGGACTTGGGCAGCATAGTTTTGGATTGCCTCAAGTTTCTAAAAAAGGTCAAAAGTGGGATACCAGCCCTGAGTTCATTGAAATAGTCAAACATAGCTGTAAAAAAGACAAGTTCAAGTGGAGTGGGCTGAGGTGATTTTTTTTAAAAGAAAGACATAGTCAATCTTAAATTATGCTGTCAAATTACAACTGGAAGCATAGCTCAGGGTCAATTAAGACACAAAAGTTACCTACAGTCTAGTTCAAACTGACAGAATGGATGGCAGAAGAGGTTAAATGGCAAAAGGGGATATGCTACAAAGCAAAAGGAAATAATAACCAGACAAGTAACTAAACAAATGTGTCTCAAGGAGATATAAATGGAAAAAGACTAAATACAAAGAGTTGCCTCCCAAAAAGAAAAAAAAAAAGAGGTGAGTCAAAAATTATGATCTGAAATTTTTGGAACTCAATTTTGATTCTGAAACTGAAGAATTTATAATGGAGTAAGACAAGATGCTACTTTTTAAATTTAATCTGAGCTCCAGTGGAGCGATGCAGTAGGTCAAGGTCAGAATGATAGTGGGATGGAGAAGTGAAGATAGAAGAAACACGCTATTGTCCTGGCCAGAAGGTGAAGGGATGACAAACGTTGAAAATGAAATGGACAGGATCAAGAGCCCAGTCAGTCAATCAGTGGGAGAAGCAGCAGGTGCAACTGCATATTGAGAAACTGACAGAATGTATTGAAGTCCTTACAGAAAGTCGGGTAGGAGAAAACGTAGTTAAGGTAGCTTCAGAGTCAATGGGCATGAAATGCATATTTGCTCATTGTTTTCAATTTCAAGGGATAGGATAAGAAGGGGGAAGATTGGAGATAGGATAGGTATATTAAAACGGTGGAAATTGAAAAGGAATGTTGATGAAATTGTCCAGTTTACAGCAAGAGCAGTAAATAGCACCAATATATGGGGAAAATAAGGGTTCAGGAAAGGGTTCCATGCAGGACTAGAACGTCTAGGACTAAGACTACAAAAATGACAGGCAAAAAATCTAGGATTCATACAAGTTTTCACAGCAATATCAGCCAGTTGGAACAGTGGAGACAAAGGAGGCCGTTCAAAATGGGAACAGGTTCAGGCAGAAGAGTGTGACAATGGAGGAGGACTAACGATGCGTCTACTATGCAGTACCTTACTGAAAGCTTGTTACAAGTCCAAATACATTGGCTGCATGTTAACTTTAACTGAAAGACTTGACATACACACAAGCATGTTATCACTCGCCTAACTCACTTAGTACATTGCAATTATTTCTGCTACACCCAGTTTGTCACTGTGGATTATCGTCTCCCCTTTCCATGTTTTATTTTCAATAGTGCCCAGGAATTTCATCCATTTTTAGGAGTTCTCTTCACTTAACTTTTACCACTCCTTTTATGCTTCTATAACAGCACCTCTGCATTATTTATATTCCACCTCCTCCTCGTCTTGCTCTGACCTTGACTCTCAATTTCTAATTCTTTTGTCTTCACACTTAGGTCAATTTCACCAGATCTCACCTCCACCCTCCAACTAACTATTTACAAGATAAATTTACATCACCAGCCCTATTTATCCTTTTTGTTATGACTCTGGTTAGGATGCTGGTTCAAGTGGAGATTTAAGTAGCACATCTTGTTACAGTACCAATGGAAATACCCAAAGAAATAGAGCCACTCTTTCCTCCATTATCCTCAGACAGCATTCACCTTCCCGATCTGCCTATCTCTAAACAACTAGAATGTGACTCAAGTAGCAATTTCAAAATTAAGATGTTGTGAGATGCTTTTCTTTCTAAATTTACTTCCTATTTCCAATAGTCCCTTAGCAGAATATATTTCCTTTCCTTCCCCACATTAATGGTCCCTATGTGGCCATAACAACTAGATCTTCTAACTCACTTTCTAAGTTATTTTCCAGTTGCACCAAGATATCATTTATCTTTGCATCAGATGGTTACTTATCTTTCTGGGCTCTTGGTTTGAATAAATTATATAGCCACTGCCAGCAGAGATTTCCTAACATACTTGGCATCACTAGTTCCAAGATTTCTGACATAAGCATTACCCAAAGTTTTAGGTATAACACCATCTGTTCAAATTGTGCTCTTATGAAAACTAGTTTGAACTTTACAAATATCACAACTCAACGCAAAAGCCGTGAAGTTCCAAAAACATCTTTTACTTATTGGCTTACTCAGAGAGAACAAAGTGACAGATTTGGACATATATAGTTAAATACATCACTTTCAATTCTTTAATAAAATTGAAGATTTACATGAATAAGCAGAAGTTCAAACATTTATAAGTGTTGGAAAAATAATTGCTCTAAGATAGCAATGACCATTTATTTATAGTGGCTCTTCTCTTGAAATGCAACTTGGAAATTCTTGTTTAAATAACTTCATCACAGCAAAATCAAATTCCTCCAATCTACCTAAACATCTTTTACCTCAAAATGCTGTTGAACTCAAACTGACCTGAACATGATTGGAGCAATCCCTTGTTCTTCATGGCAGAAGATTTTAAGAAGCATAACAAATATTTAACCAGAAGTTATTGGAACAAACTAAAACAAAATTATAAACTCAAATGATTACACAAAGTTCCTTTGTGATGACAATTCTAGGAATGCAGCTAGTGAGCTAAACTAAGTTGTCAAAGGAGATAATAGCTGGGAAACTTAGAATAAAATTCAGATGGGGAATCTTTCAACCAACAGAGGCAGAATGGTGGCTCAGCGGTTAGCACTGCCGTCTCAGTGCCGGGAACGTCAGCTCAATTCCAGCGTCAGGCGACTGTGTATAATTTGCACATTCTCCTCGTGAACTGTGCAGGTTTCTCCAGGTGTTCCGGTTTCCTCCCACAGTGCAAAGATGTGCAGGTTAGATGGATTGGCCATGCTAAATTGATCATAACGTCCAGGGTTGCGTAGGCTAGGTGGGTTAACCATGGGGAATGCAGGTGTACAGGGGTGGGGGGGGGGGGGGGTCTGGGTGGGATGCTTGTCAGAGGGTCGGCGTGGACTCAATGGCCTGCTTCCAAACTGTAGGGATTCTATGATTTTATTCTATGATCAATGGGCATTTGTAGTGATCATTCACATTGATTCTTGATTATTTTTGCAAATACCTATTTCATAGCTCATGTATTTTAGTATATTATTTTTATCTTTAGAAAATTAACCTTAACTGTACAAAATGGGACTAATGTAAGTTGAAGTCCATTACACTTAAAAAACTGAGGTCACAGTGCTTTAAGAGACTATCAATGTTTCTAGTACCAGTAAACAAATAAAATTAGAGATCATTTGTTTTGGGAGTTAAAAGATAAGTTAATTTAAAAGCAGTGAGAGTTGAAATAAAATGGAGTTAAAATAAAATAAACGAGCTCAGAGCAGGCTATGCTGTCATGGAGATGGGTGGAACCTAAGAAGGCTTCCTGGTGTCAACTTGTCTGAGTATGTATTTACTGGGAGAAGGCAGCTGCAGTTGAGTGCTTAAGAGAGTGCTAAAGAGCTGGAAAATTTATGGTTGTTAGGGCAGATGCCATCCTGAAAGTCATTGATGGTTCAATGCAGCTGAGAACAGGGATGAAGGAAGCCGACAAGCAGTATTTGCATGGTGAAGCTGAGAAATATTGAAACTCAGAAATCCCAAGGGTAGTGTAAGCTTAGTGAAGCTAGCTGTGTCAAGGAGCTGTGTGCCCATTAACAAATGCTGGAGTGCAACCTCAAGAATCAGTAGAATGCAGTCTCAGGGAAGAGATCAAAGTTCCCCGGATGTGAGCAGTTGTTGAGGCAGTCTGTGCCTGCACATGTTGAGTATTGTCTGAAGCTGAATCTTAGAGAAAGGAATTGAAATCCCTTATAAAAGGAAACAATGTTTTAGTGAGATTTGGCAAGCCACTGTCAGTAACTTCTGGGGGTTGCTGAGAAATCTTGACACCATTTACTTTTTGATGTTCTGTGAGGTGTCCCACCAGTTTGCTACAAGTTATATCCCAATATCCAGAATTATAATGAGGCAAGTATGGACAATATACAAACTCTGATGGAACACCCCACAGAGCACATCAAAAAGTAAATGTGGTCAAGGTATCTCAGCAACCCAGAGATGTTAATAACTACATGGACTGTTTTACTGTCTTAACTTTGTAAAACTTACTTTGTTCAGAACAGAGATAGTAGGAACTGCAGATGCTGGAGAATCTGAGATAACAAGGTGTAGAGCTGGATGAACACAGCAG
>NC_063351.1:29120889-29128569 GCF_021869965.1 Rhincodon typus | reverse complement strand
TTTCTGAAGAAGGGTCTAGGCCCGAAACGTCAGCCTTCCTGCTCCTCTGATGCTGCTTGGCCTGCTGTGTTCATCCAGCTCTACACCTTGTTATCTTTGTTCAGAACAGTTGTATCTAGTGGATTTATTCGCTTAGTAAGAACCAAATATCTCAAAATCTTGTCTACCTTAAAATAAAAAAAGTGGTCTCAAGACAGACAGATAAATTTATATTACAGTCTCATCTACGATCATAACAATATGATGGCATTGATTTGACCTCAACAGGGTCATTGCCAGAGTTCTCTGGTAAAATTGGAGATCTATGTTCAGCAACAGTCTAGCCTAACAAAAAGCCTAATAAAAGGCTGCCACAAAACAGACCTTGCCCAGAAGTGACAAAAAGTATAAATCAGGTCAGCTTTAGCAGCTACAAAAGGAGTTGGCAAAGGAATAGAATTAAATATTCCATGTATTATTTGGGATAACGCAACATCAACATGCAGTGCTAAAAACAAATTGGAAAATGTTTGGAATTGTTACCATCAATCATTATTTGGATTTTCAAACTTCACTGAAATGGTCTAGTTTGCAAGTAATTCATTTGACAAGGGCACATAATATTATACTCCATTGTCACATTATAATAAATCAATTTGGGGTAGAATTCTATTTACAAAAATAATTTAGAGCAAAAGCTAAGAAATCGATCCATAATTTGTTTCTATACTACTTTTTGAAAAAAAAGCGCAGTTGTTACAACATAGAAGAATCGTACAAATTTTCTATGTTTCTCATTCCAATTTTGGGCAAAATTCCTGTACTGTGCTGCCACCTGCTGTTGTTTTCAATAAAATCTTGAATCCTAAACCGAACAGAATAATGGGCATTTCCTACACTCGCTTAGGAAATATTGTCCAGTTTGCTATGTTGGTGATTGAGGTGCAATATTCAACTCTATTCCAATATTCAAATTTAAAAATGGTTATGTATTTTTATGATTAATAACAGCTTTCTGTTCCCAAAGATGCTGGGGCATTCAGAGCCAAGGTGATCATGTAAACAATACCACTCTGAGCTGAGAGGCAATTTCTCATATCTCGACAAGTATTTGCAGCAAATCAAAATCAAAACAATTCCAAAACTAAAAACTTCTCTCTTATTTTCTTTCTTTCCCTACTTCTCTAGTTCTGGAGTTAGTAACTTTTTCAGAAAGGTAAATTTGGGGGTGTTCTGTACTGCCTTTTAATAGCTGTACTTCACGTTAGGTTCCACACAGCTAACTAGATAAGAACATAAGTTGGGCCATACATTTTTTCAATCTAATCCACAACTCGTTTTTTGCAAGAAAATCAAGTAATAAAGGAGAATTTTAAATAATGAAAAATTCTGCATCAAAATTAAGCTCCTAGGTACCCTAGGTCAGTAAGATAACAAAAAAGCTGGAAAGGGGAATTTTTTTTTTAAAAAAGATGAGAGCATTTGTTATTCAATTAAATTACACAAAGTAGCACAGATTTTGAGCGTAGTTACCTTATCACCAAGGGTCACTGATTCAAGATTTACAATATCACAATGCAATTCATGAAATACAAATAAAAGCTCTGGATTAGCTCAACCATGGGTGATGAAACAACCATTTGACTTTGCACAGTCACCATGAATCTGCAAACCTTAATTATAAATAGCCAGAAAAGCAAAATATGATTCCTGAAATAACGGTACAAATCCCAGAAGCCTATGTACTAAAATTAGAATATGACAAATTAACTTACCTCCCTATTGACCAAGCCTGGCTTGAACAAACAATAAAGATATCACAAACAAAAGTAAAATGCAGCCATGTGGCCTCTTTCATACATCAAAAAAATCCTAGATATATTAGACAGTGGCAAGAGCATTAATAAGATTAGTTTATACTTTCTTCATAGTTCCTAACCAGCAAGGGAACAAATAGAGAGGCACTTCAAACAATTCAATTCACCAGACTCCATTTTAGTTATGGAAATGTGGCACAGATTAAAGAGTTGTACAATCTCAAAAATTAGCAGATAATAGTTTGCCTCAAAAAACTTGCATGATAATTTCGACTAAATCTTTCAAATTCTCAAAACCTACCTGGCTTAGGAGTACATTTAAATGAATCAGTGGAAACATTGGTCTCTGAAGATGCATGTTTTTGTCCTGCTTCTCCTTCCTCACTAGCAGCATCTGGTTGAGGTTTTTCCTGTATTTCAGCAGACTCAGGTAATTCTTCGAGGCTCACAATCTTCAAAGGTTTCTCGATATCTATATTGACTTCTGAGTTATGGGGTACAGCTGGATGATCAATTCCAGTATCTTCATTGTGAGAATCCATGGGTTCAACTTTAACACATGAAAAAACATAATTATATGGTGGATTTCTACAGCTAGGCAGGTGGCACATCCATTAAATGTATGTATTTTGACACTAATCATTCAGTCTTCTCATTAAACAAAGAAAAATCTTACTTACATGTATATTTATTGTACTAGCAAATTCAGTGGTGATATCACCTCATACCATTGTTGATTACAATCTACGAAGGGAATTGTTTCACCTCTGCTAACTTAATATGGTAAACACTAAAAACAATTTTGCCTGGTGAGTTGTTACCAACTTGCATCTTTCACGGTACACCAGGCAAAATGTTGACATGGTTTATTCAGCTTCCTTTGCATGAATAAATATTAAAGCAAAGTAATTTTGTTTTGCCTACATTAAAAGGAGCATGGCGCAGCACAACTGTCACTTTGACCAGCAAACTGTATCTAATTGACATATCCAAGAAGGTAGATTATATCTGAATAACCTCAGATCATTTTAAGAAGGTTGCTAGCACAGTGGAACACAAAAGAGCCTATGACAGTTTTCTAGATGGACTCCAGAAATTCCTTAACAAGGTTCTGCACAAAACAGTAGCAAAAAGGGGGATACAATCTTGTGATGTGGTAATTGATTAAGTAGTAAGAGACAAAGGATAGAGTAAATGTACCCTGCTTAATTGTCTCAGTTTATCAGATATTAAGTAGTATCGGGAGCCTGAAGTTACGAAGGAACATGGGCAAACTAAATGAGTGGGCAGATTGATAAATGTGAAACAGCCAAGAAAAGTGGCTGTTGAAGTACCATCACTAAAAGCTAATACATAGATACAAAAAAAAATGTATGAAGGCAAATAGGATGTTGGTCTTTGACTCAAGGTAGCAGGAAAAGGAGGGGAAGGTTCCAGCCATAAAGAGGGTATTGGTCAAACTCATCTGGAGTACTGCAATAATTTTCGGTGTACACCTTGGAAAGGATATACTGATCTTGGGAGAGGATGTAGTGCTCTCCAAACATTAGATTTATCAGAATGACATTGTGCTTAAAGATATAACTTATTAGGACAAGCATTTAAGCTGATTAAAGGATTTGAAGAAGTAGATGTATAAAAACAATGACCACTGATGAAAGAGTTCAAGACAAGAGGACAGAACCTTAAGATCAAAACGTGACCTTTCAGAGGCGATGTCAGAAGTACTTCATCATGCTAAAGTGATCTAGATCACTCTCCCTGAAAACTTTGCTGAACTGAAGTCAATTGAAAATTTCAAAATTGACAGGACACCAAGGTCAGCAGGATACCAAGGATTCCAAAACTATGAAATAGGATGCAATCCTTGGCAAAGACAATAAGTTAACTTTGATTTCAATTAAATGGTGTTCTAGGGTTTTCACTGTTGCTTTGCCAATTGGATTACAAAAAAAACTTAATTAATCTGTGAAAGCTACAAATAAATAGGATACACTATATATGACAAATAGGTTCACATTTTATTTATCCACTGCTAGGTTTACAGTGGTAAATATACAGCTATTTGGTATGCAAAATTGACAATTTAAAATTAGATATCAGTCAGTAGTATCGAATAAGAAAATTGGTGTTCAGCCTCCAAGAGGCAGCTTTGAAATTTGCTAGCACTGTGAAGGTGGTCCTGTTTCATCCCCAGGATATTAGTTGTCTAGTTTCTCTTTTCCCTCCAGTAATTAAGTACTTTTTCAATGTGAAAAGTGATTGACAACACCAAAAACAGCAGCTTTATCCCCCACCTAAAAACTGCAACAAACTTCTAATCTTTGTTATTCTGAAATTATCACCTAAAAATTCCCAGGTAACTTAGAAATAAAGAATGAAAGGTCAACTCCAATGAACTCGGTAAACTGAATCTGGAATAGTAACTCACTCATATTTGGGAGCAGCAAATAGCTCTAATTTGTACGTTAGAAATACAGTATATTTTTGTTGTGGCAACCAAACTAAATTAACAAAATCAATATGGCTTACTTAATTTTATTTATCAAGAACGTCATTTTGAAATGTGAAATTGTAGCAATAACCTAGATTTAACACTTACTCAGGAATAAAAGAAATGTTACTTCTAACCATATAGTGAAAATAGCCTCATATTACTTTATAAATGACAGCACGTATGGCGTACTGAACGACATGGCATGGTATTCGTTAAATAGAATCAGGAATCTCCCAGCTTCACTCTATCCTCTGAGCAGAGATAATGATCTCAACAAAGACAGGATCGTGGTACAACAACTGGCCTCATTTTCCTGTACTTGGTGCTAGTAGGACGTGCAGAAAGAACAGGAAAGCTCAGCCAGGATTCCATTGGTGATCACTGATGATCCCTGCTGGAAAAATAACCTGTCTTCGCTGAATGCCCTGCAGTGTTAGAACGAGCTTGATCTCCTCACTGAATAGATTGATTCACACAAGAGTGGTCAATGACAGATACAAATATCTCAACAGCACCCATGATTTTAATTGTGCCTTAATTCAAGTCACTGCCTTCTAAAACACAGAAGTTTGGGGCAGGGTGGTGGGAAATAAAATTAGATTACCTATTTCCTTTGTCAGAAATTGTGTAAAAAAGTATCAGACTGAATTTATTAGAATTGCAATTGGCAGTAAGCAGTACTTACCATCAGTTCCTTTTGCTACCTCTCCCTTAGAAAGAAACCGTGTCATTTTCTTCAATACCTTCTTTGAGGATTTGGAAAGTTTGAAGTCCAAAGCATGACACCTGGGAGGATAACAGCACAATCATGTTTTCATAAAATTTACAATGAACTACAAATCAAAAATAAGAAGTAATTTGTTGCTAACGCTGTATTCGTTCTCTTGATATTTCACAGCCTTGGGGATGATTTCATCAAGGTCATTATGCTTACAACTCAAGAACATAAATTGGTACAATGCTGTCACACACCCTACTCAATGGGGAGGTGAGGCCAATGGTTTTTGCTTCATGCTCTCTCCCTAGTGCAACAATGATATATACCCAATTGCAGAAGGAGGCCTTCAATATCATTTTTGGCACAGAAGAAATTTTACCACTGCTTACATGACTGCCACTTTGTTCTGCTAAAAGATTATTGTCCCCTCACGACAATCTTCAGCTTGTACACTGTAACTGCTCAATGGCAGCCAGTCTGCTTCAGAGATGGGCTCTAACTCGTCTCAGCACACTCACTATATAAAGTACAGGCACTGTAGTGATATGCAAACACAGCTACATCGTACAGGCTGCCCTTTCCCTGGAGTGAAGGAAGGACAACCCAATAACGTGTTAAAGATTCCTTACTTGTCCCAAACAGGAGATGTGCCAGTGACAGCGGCACAAGTCACAGTCCTCGAGGGTAGTAATATCTGGACTATTAGCAGGCTAGTGAGAGTAGGAATAGGAGAATACAGATGAATGTGTGGCTGAGGAGCTGGTGCAGGGGGCAAGGATTCACATTTTTGGACCATTGAGATCTCTTCAGGCATAGAAATGACCTGTTTAAGAGGGACGAGTTTTACCCGACTTGGAAGAGGATTAATTTCCTTGGGGGGGAGCTTGCTAGTGTTATTAGGGAGGCTTTAAACCAGAAGGGGGCGAGGTGGGAACCAAAGCGATAGTGAGGAAATAGAAAGGCTGAGGCTGGTACAGTAGATAAGGGGAGCACATCTAATAGTCAATACAGACAAGAGCTTGGCAGACGATGGAAGACCGATTAATTAAACTGCATTTATTTCAACGCAAGCGGTCTGACACGCAAATCAGATGATCTTAGGGCATGGTTGGGAAGATTGGATAGCACAGCTATTACAGAAATGTGGTTCAGATATGGACAGGACTGGCAGCTTAATGTTCTGGGGTACAGATGCTACAGGAAAGATAGAAAAAAAAGGAGGCAAAAAAGGAGGGGGGAGTGCCATTTTTCGGTTAAGGAGAACATTATGGCCATACTTAGGGAGGTTATTCCTGGGAGATTCAAAAGTTGATTCAGGGAGCTTATTCGCAGGTAAAGGGACGGTTGGGAAGTGGGAAGCTGTTAAGACTGAGATAATGGGAGTTCAGAGACGATATGTTCCTGTTTGTGTGAAGGGCAAGGCTGGTAGGTATGGGTTTGATGGATGACCAGAGAAATTGAGGCTCTGGTCAAGAAAAAGGAGGCAAACATCAGGAAAAGACAGCTGGGATCAAGTGAAACCCTAGAAGAGTACAAGGGCAGCAGAAGTTTACTTGAGGAGGGGAAATCAGGAAGCCAAAAAAAGGGGTCTTGAGATAACTTTAACTTTATTTGCTAAAGTTAAGGAGAATCCAAAGAGATTCTAAAAATACACTAAGGGACTAGGGACAGAATAGTGATGTTATGGACCAGGCCCCCTCAAAATATTTTAAGAAGGTAGCCTCGACCTGAACATTTTCTTATTTTAAACACAAACGTGAAGTGCCATGATCCAAGTGACTGGTCAAATAGTCAACATTAAGCAAAACAGAACCAAAGGCAGGCAAATTTAGAATAACTTAACTCTACTGGAAAACTTAACAGAATAAGAGATACAGTAACTATTACTAATTAACTGTTCCAATATAGTAACATTCCATAAACGCACCTCTTGGCAAAGAGGAAAATTCAGAAAAATACATTTGTCTCACAGGTAACCCAGCAAACAGAAGCTCTGGCTTCTGGGTATAACTGAGGAGAGGGGAAAAAGATAGCTTTCACTTCAGTCCACAACAGCTTAAAGCTAAACCTAAAAACTGAAGAAAAACTAGAAACCCTGGTCTGAGAGAGTTGGCCATACCCATTCAGACTGCCTCCACTGTTCCAACTTTAAAAAACCTCAAGGTCTCAAGCTGTTCGCTCTAGTGGTTTCGGTAGACTGCTCGGTACCTCTGCCTCACAACCGCTCTTCAAAATAAAGGACAAAATAACCTCTTAAAGCCACAATATTGTCACAATAGGGAGCCTTTAAGATCAGCATGGACATTTATGCATGGAACCACAGGAGATGGGTGAGGTACTGAACTAATATTTTGCATTAGTATTTTCTGTGGAGAAGGACTTGGGGAAATAAATAGTGACGTTTTGAAAAGAGTTCAGAAGAGGAGGTGCTGGAAGTCTTAAAATGCATAGTAGATAAATCACTGATACTTGAACAGGTGCTTCCCAGAACATCATGGAAAGCTAGGGAAGAGATTGCAGAGCCCCTTGTTAAGATATTTATATTATCAATAGCCATGGGTGATGTGGCAGAAGACTGGAGATTAGCTAATGTGGTGCCATTATTTAAGAAAAGCTCTAAGGAAAAGCTCTAAGGAAAAGCTCTAAGGAAAAGCTCTAAGGAAAAGCTC
>NC_063351.1:29101612-29120879 GCF_021869965.1 Rhincodon typus | reverse complement strand
AAAAGCTCTAAGGAAAAGCTCTAAGGAAAAGCTCTAAGGAAAAGCTCGGAAACTACAGACCAGACAGCCTTAAGTCAGTGGTGGGCTAGTTGTTGGAGGACATAAGGGACAGAATTTACATGTATTTGGAAAGGCCAGAACTAATGAGGGATAGTCAGCATGGCTTCGGAGTAGAAAATCGTGTCTTACTAACTCGATTGAGTTTTTTTGAAGAGGTGACAGAGATTGAAGGCAGAGCAGTAGACGTCTAAATGGACTTCACAAAGCATTCGCCAAGGTTCCATGTGGTAGACTAGTTAGTAAGGTTAGATCTCATGGGATCCAGGGGGAGCTAGCCAATTGGATACAAAATTACTTTGAAATGTAGGATGATGGTGGATGGATGTTTTTCATATTGGAGGCCTCTGATCAGTAGTGTGCCACATGGATCAGCGTTGAGTCCACTACATTTTGAATTTCAAATAAATTATTTGGATGTGAATATAGGAGGAATGGTTAGTAAGTTTGCAGATGACAGCAAAATAGGTGGTGTAGTGAATAGTGAAGAATATTACCTCAGAATACAATGGTACCTTGATCAGATGGGCCAAAGGGCTGAGGAGTGGCAGATAGAGTTTAATTTGGATAAATGTGAGGTTTTGCATTTTGGTACGGCAAACCAGTGCAGGGCTTATACAATTAATGGTAGGGCCCTGGGGAGTGCTGCCGAACAAAGAAATCTTGAGGTTCAGGTGCATAGTTCCTTGCAAATGGAGTCGCAGGTAGACATGGTGGTGAAGGCAGCTTTTGGTGGGGGAATCCAAAACTAAAGGACACAGGTTTATCATGAGAGGTGAAGGATTTAAAAGGACCTCTGGTATAACATTTTAATGCAGGGAGTGGTGTGTATATGGAACAAGCTGCCAGACGAAAAGGCGGAGACAAGTACAATTACAACATTTAAATGGCATCTGGGTGGGCACATGAATAGCAAAGGCTTAGAGAGAGATATAGGCAAAATGGGACGAGGTCAGATTGGGATGTCTGGTCGGCTCGGATGACATGGACAAAAGAGTATGTTTCCATGCTGTGTGACTCTATGACTCTAAGTGAAGACTGATGCCAGAAATGTCCCCGTTTTAAGCCAGGTGATGGATCTGGTACTAAAAAGAGATCCAACACTAACAACTCAGAACTTAAGCCACACGTGTTACGGTAGATGGAAGTTCGCAGTTCAGAACGGACAGTGTACAATGGGGAATGAGAGTGATCGTCCCTCTAAACATATGATACAAGGCACTGGAGTCGTGCCCTGGGGTGATTCAGGAGGGGTGAGGATGAAGGAACTCACTAGGAACTATTTATGGTGGCCAAACAGAGAAACCCAATCGATGAAAAAGCTAGCTCATGCAAGGCTTATGTCAAAAATAGAAATGCACAGCCACTGTTGTCAGGACATCCCTGGGAGAACTGTGGCAACATGCCTACATGGATTTTGCCAACCCCTTTGAGGGTCAAATGCTGCTGAAGGCAATTGATGCTCATTCTAAGAGGTTAGAGGTAGCAGTAATGAAGTCCAGTCTTGCAGACCTGAGAATCGAGAAACTGGACAAAACATTTGCGAGGTTCAGTAATCCTTAGCAGAATGTGTGGCAATAGTCCTCAGTTCCTCATGTAGGAATTTACTGACTCCATGAAATGTAGCACATTAAGTCAGTACCCTATCATCTCTCAACCAATAGTTGTGGAAAGTTTTCTACAATCGTTAAAGCATTCACTGAAAGTGTCAAAGAGGGACCCCTGATCATTAGTCAGTCATCAATCAAGAATGGTGTTTTGGTATAGCCATGTACCAAAACACATTTCATGCCACAATAACCCCAGATGTCCAGAAGGAAAATTAACTCCAAGAGGTGCTTTCTTCATTAGGTTGACCAAGTACTGGTCCGGAGCTAAACCACGACTGACAAGTGGGTACCTGCTACGGTCCTGGCCCAGACAGGTCCCATTTCCTACACAGTCCACACACGGGACAAGATCATGTGGCTTGGGGATGCCGATCAGCTGTTAACAGCATACCCCCAAATATTGGAACCATCCAGCATCACAGGGCCTCAACTTTGCTTCCTGAAGGCAGCACACTATCCCTGAAGTAACCCACTAAAGAGTGAAGATACCTGCCCCTGTGGAAAAACCTGTCTGTAGCTCTTTAAGGACTAGTCCTCTTTACCCAAGGTTCCCAGGACCACCCCTCAGTCTCCCCCAACACAGAAGTAGAAAGATAGCTGATACAAAACAGGTACCAGCCAAACAGCTTCTTATGAAATGATTCTCCTGGTTGTTGTACCTAACAGGACTGTGCACCATGTCCTTGTAAATAGTTTTGCTGCTTATGCATATACGCTGTGTTCGGAACTACGCAAAAACTGGGGTTGTCTCTTTAAGGGCAAGTTTTAAAGTAAAGGTGCAGGGGTGTTTTGTATTGTAATTGGTGTATGTTATATTGGGACAGTGTCCCTTGAAGAGGTGAGTCACATGACACTGGTGAATGTTCAGAAAGTGCTCTTGGGCTTGTTCAGATTTGATTGAACTTTGTCAAAGTGCACAGCTTTGGAATAAAAAAAACTTTCCCCGTCAGGTTGTAGCAAGCAACAAATTCTTATGTTCTTAGTCCTGACTGCAGTCTGTTAAGTGCTCAGTACAGAATGAAGAGGACCTACCATCCATGGTTAATTAAAGTTAAGAAAAGCATCAGACTCAGGGAAAAACCCATATAATTAGTAAATGATGATTTGCCATCTTTTATCTTCCATCTAGTCACTTGACGTGCAAAATTAAAAGGTTAATCAGGAAAAAGCAGCTAGCTGTGAGAGAAGCTAGCAAGAAAAGTAAAAAAAAACAGATAAGAAGGTTTCTACAGGTATTTAAAAAGAAACGAAAAAAGAGCAAATGAAGTGTCAATTTTCCAAAGACTGAGAATGGGAGTTAACAGCAGATAATAAGGAAATGGTGGGTGAAAAGAACAAATATTTTGATTCTGCCTTCATCACAGAAGATCAAAAATCAGGTAGTGGAAGGGAAAGGGAACTTGATAAAATTACAATCACTGTGGAACTGGTTCTGAGAAAACCAATGGAGCCGTCGGCTGTGATGTCTCTGGGTCCTGGTAGACATCATTTCTAGGGTTTCTTAAAAAAAAAGGCTACAAAGAAGGTATAAGATGCTTTGGTGCTCAAATTTTCCAAAATTCACTAAATTCAGGAATGGTTCCAACAGACTGGAAAACCGCAAATAATAACTTCTCTAACCAAGGAAAGGAGGCAGAAAACAGGAAACAATGGGGCACTAGGTTGACACCTGTCATGGGGAAGATGTTCAAATCAATCAATCAAGGAGATTATAACTGGATAGTTAGTGAATCTGAAGGTAACTGGGACGAGTTTCTACTGTTTTATGAAGAGGAAAACCATGTTTAAACTATTAATTGGGATTCTTTGAAGTTGTAACATACAATGAAACTAAAGGGAAGACTGTAGACTTCTGGACTTGGATTTCTCAAATGCATTTGACAAGATGTCACATCAAAAAGGTTCTGTGCAAAATAGGAGTTCATGGCATACTCGTTAAGATAGGAACATGGATAGATGGTTGGCAGTAAACACAGTACGCATAAATAGGTGTTTTTCTGATTTCAGAATGTGATAATGGGTCATCCCAAAGGGATTTGCGCTGGAGCTCCAGCTCTTTATAATTATATCAATTAGTTAGATAAGGGGAGTGAAGGCATAGTAACTAAATTTGCAGATGACACAAAGATAGGTGTGAATAGTACACAGAGGTTGAAGATGATATAGATGGGTTGAGAGAGTGGGCCGAATTCTTAAAAATGGAGTAGAAATTGGGAAAAGGAAGCTGTTCACTTTGGCCAGCAGAATAGAAAAAAAAAGGATTAATCAAATGAAGAAAGATTACAAGATTCCAAGGTGTGCAGAGATCTAGGTGTTTCAGTGCATAATTCACAAAAAGGTTAGTATGCAGATACAGCAATTAAACGGGCTAATGGAAAGCTATCCTTTATTATGAGAGGAATTGAACATGAAAGTAAGAATGTTGTGTTTTGGTTAAACCGGGAGTTGTTCAAACCTCATCTCAAATAGTGTGTGCAGTTTTAGTTGCCTTATTAAAAGGATGGATGTAAATGCATAGGAGGTTATTCAGGGAATGTTCACCAAATTAACACCTGGAATGAGTAGGTGGTCTTGAGGAAAGGTTGACCAGACTGGGCTTCTTTCTCTGGGAGTTCAGAAGGGAGCTCATTGTAGTGTACAAAGATGCTAAAAAGTCTTGGCAATGTGGGGGAGTCCAAAACTGGAGGGCATTGTTTAAAAATTCAGGATTTTAGGACAGAAGTGAGAAGGTATTTTTTCCTCAAAAGGAACTTTGTCTCAGACACTGGAGATGGGGTCATTGATATTTTAGCGGGTAGATTAATTCCCTTGCCTGACAAGAATCTAAGATTATCAGCAGTATATTGGAATTCGAAACACAAACAGATCTTGTGAATGGTGCTGCAAGCTTGAGCAGCTGAATGGCCTACTTCTGCTCCGAATATGTTCAAATAGGAACTAATTTCAGTTAACAAGAACAAAAAAGTGATAACAGAACAGAGTTTGGCACAGTAATGGCATGGGCTATAAAAACGTGGAAGACCAAGTGTGCAGTTAAATAATCAAGTCCAAAGATAACAATCGTGTGACAAGTTTGCTAAGTTGTCAAGCAATGTTACAGAGCTAGAAATAGATGGTCTCAATAGTGATGCAGTATGTATATACTAAGTAGTTAATTTTGGGTCATACATAAGATTGCAAACTGCCTAGTTTAGACTCAAAATGTTGTTGCACACGTATCACAGCACAGAGGTCTCTCCAAAGGCTTTTCCAAAGCCATGTTTCTGTAAGCAGCAGGTAGATCACAGTACACAAAGCTAATGATTTCATTTTCCAAGAAACCACATGGTTAAATACCCTTTTCAAATCCAGAAAGTATCCAAAAAGTTCCATATCCTAGTCCACAAATATCCATTTCCAATAATGCTGTGCCTCATACACCATACAGAAAAACTAGCAAGAAAGCAGGAAATACAAACGGCTATGTGTAAACATGATTCTTACCTTATTGTATACTGAGGACAACATGTTCGATTCATTGTGGGTTTATAAACATACATACCACTCCTGAAATAGATTAAACTCTATGTTAGAAGATTATACAGCTATAATGTAAATGAAATTCACACATCACTAAACAGACTAGGTTTCCTGCAGCATACACCAACAGATAGGTAAATGATCAACTGCTCAGCTTCTGTTCAAGTCAGTTGGGAGAAGCACAATGTCGGAATAAATTAACACAAGAATTTTCCTTTTTATGATGAATTCACTTGGCTTACTCTCCCTTCATTAACTGTAGGTTTTTTGGAAATTCCATCCACACAGTGTCAAGCCGGCCAAATGGTTCTTTTGCCAGACAAGATGATGCCCGTATGGATAGGAATCAATCACTCTGTACCATTCAAACTCTCTCCTCTGCTCTACTTCATTAACACCACTGTCAGTCCCCATCTGCCTTTTGTTCATTCCAAGCTCCAAACATGTTGTCTGACATGCTACTTTTTTTTTAAAAAGGAAAAAAAAAGGGGATTGGTTAGCTCAGTTGACTTGATACTGGTTTGCAATGCACATGACTTTCTTGACTTTGCATCAAGAACATATAGCTTGTGATTACCTATTTTTCTTTGGTAATGTGGTTTAGAATTACACTATAATGCTCCATAGAATCACAATTAGCTTATCACAGTTTAAATTTTACAGACAAAATCACTTAACTAAATAGGATGGGATCCACTTGCTGCTCAAATTAGCTTGTAAAATGAAAAGTTAGGAATCATAAATGCAGCACACTGTACCTCAACAGGTCAGAATTTTAGCGCACACACAACATTAGAACAAGAACTTGAAAAGTTTCAGTACTAAACTTTGAAGGACTGTTAGGAAAAAAAAAACTTGGAAAGAAAAGAGTAATGTAACTAAAACATACTATTAATCCTTAACTGATAAAGGTCATCATGATAATTTGAATATCTTTTATTGTCACTTACATTCAATATAAAATAGTGAAAAGCGCGTACCATTGCTTGTACATAAGCACCATTCACAGAATTTTTTTTAAAAAAAATCCAACTTTTCCTTCTCTACTGCTACAGCATACCACTGCCAGGGTCCCACTCTGGGCCACACCAGCTCACACCATGCTGCCGAGAGAATGACCCGCTCTGGGCTTCCCAGCCCACGCTATACCGCTGTCAGGGGCCTACTCTGATGGAAATGAGAGTCCTGCTCCAGGTTTCACAGGCTGACCAACCATGTCCACAGCCATACTGCCTCTGAAAAACACCGCCACCGCCGATCTGGAGCCCAGGAGTCCAGCTCCTGCTGAAGAGCTCTCTTTATCAGGTAAGTTTGAGGAAAGAGAAGGGGTAGAAGGAAACAGGAAAAAAGAAAAACACTGGTGAGAAGGACAAGCCCAGATACAGGAGCCCGAACGTTGCCTATTCTGCTGCCGCCATTTTGGAGCTGCTTTTTTCTGCGGCTGCAATCGATGGTAGAAAGGGAGCTGGTGTTTGGGAGTTTGTACAAGAAACAAAAGGACTTTATTCAACATAAACGTCAACAGCTCAGAAGAGGATTTGTATTTGGTTTCATTATGGTCAACATGTGGAAAACTACTGAGAATGAGAAAAGTTCAAGTAGACATAAATATCAACACTTTTATTCATGAACATAATTAAGATGCAAAATTAGAATGGAGTGCAGCTAAAACAGAGTGTAAACCTGAGTAGGGGAGTTGAGGAGAGAAAGGGTGCTCCTTTCTTTTTCTCAGTTTTTCAGCATCTAGAAGAGTGGCAGTTGAAAAACTACAAGGGAACAGAGTGTGCAAGAATTCAGTTCTTTGCACAGAGAACTGGGGAAGAAGCTGAGAACTGAGTAACTGGTAAGTTATTAAATTGTAATAAATAACTTTTCAACAACTAGGTTATGGCAGGTGCATTCTCCCAAGCAGAATAGACATTCTGCAGTAATTAACACTGCGTGTCCTAGATGAGTGCATCTGCAGGAAGTGTCACTAGTTGTAGAAGCTTGAGGTCTGGATTCCAGAACTGGAGTATGATTGTCCACCTTGGGAATTCCATGTCACTGGTCCTGGGTTCTGTGGGTCCTTGCATAGCTAATGAACCCGATCCTATAGTTGCATTTCCAACCAAACACTTGGCAGGTGGAACTGGTCTCGAGATTATTGGAATTCCTTTCTCCGGTTCCTTCTCTGTACGTCCTCCAGCTGCCAGGTGTTTTCAAAGAATTGTGTCCCTTCATTCAGGGGTTTCTCCAAGTCAGTTTCTTCTGAATAAGGGTCTCCTACGCATCTATGTTGCATTTCTTGAGGGAAGCCTTCAGGGAGTCTTTGAAACACTTCCTTTGTCTTCCTCTTGCTCGAATGAGCTCGGTGAAGAAGATTGCTTCAGTCGTCGGAAGTCAGGCATCTTAAAGCATGTGGCCAACCCAGTAGAGGTGGTTTTAGATGATTGTGGCCTCAAAGCTGATTTTGTTAACTGCTTCAAGGGTGTTGATGTTAGCATGCCTGTCTTTCCAGGTGATGCTGAGACTTGGTCCCAAACAACATTGATGGTACTTCAAGAGTCTTGAGGTCTGTATGTAGTCTAAGTTATGGAGCCATATAGAAGATGACTTCTTCAGGATGACTGCCTTATACACAAGGATCTTGGTGTCAGTATGGATACCACAGGTTGAAGATTCTCATCCTTAAGTGTCCAAAGGCAGCATTCATCAACTGGATATGATGTTGAAATCTCTGCATCAATACCAGCCTTTAATGAGAGACAGCTTCACTGGTAGAGAGAGTATTCCACAATTGAGACAATTTCTCCATTGATCTTAATGAAGGAATGGACCAGAACTTGACTTGGAACAAATCCCTTGATAAGGGATTTGAGTCTTTCTGTTGAGGCTGAGACCAAGACTAATTCTTCTGTTTTCGCAAAGGCATTAGGACAGGCTTGACGATTCTCTTAGAAGGTTAGAGATGACATCGTCACCCATGCTCAAGTTCCATAAGTGAGGCTAGTATCATTTTCTTCTTGGATTTCAAACAGTTGAAGTTGAAAGTTTTCCATCCATCCTGTAGACAATGTTTACAGCACTGGGAAGCTTGTTCTTGTAAAGATGAAGAATGGTGATGATGCAAGTGGATGAAAGGGTTGGGGGAAACAATATATCCCCATTTCACCCCTGTCTTGACCTCAAAATGATTTCATCATATTACCATCAGTGGGAACCATCATCGACATCTTGTCATGGAGGAAACAGAGGACGCTGATGAATTTCACTAGACATTTAGAGGAGTGGTCACACCAAGTTAGGAGTGTACAGACAGAGAATGTATATCTACCAGGGTGTCTAAGAGAACCAGGCAAGAAATACAGAAGTTCAATTTTACTTATTAAATCAGATTTCTATGTTGGATAATTAAGGGAGATCCTCAGGGGAGTGCAGCCAAAGACGACTCTCTGTGGAATCACAGGAGGAAGAAGAGTGAAAGAGCAATAGTAATAGGGGATCCCATAGTCATGGTATTAGATAGGTGCTTCTACGACAGTAAGTGTTAACTGTAGCATTGTGCGCTGCCTCTCTGGTTCCAAGGAATACTGCAACGAATAACTCAATCATAACTCCCAAAACCCTGTCCACCATCTACATGCCTCAAGTCAGCCACCTCCCAACCCCCCCAACTCCCCCAACCCCCTGCACCACCTTCCATTTGCCTGGATGAGTGCAACTCCAACAACACTCAAGCTTGACGCCACCAAGGACAAAGCAACCCACTTGACTAGCACCACATCCATAAGGATGCACTCCCTCCACTACCAATGCTCAGTTGCAGCAATGTATACTATCTACAAGACGCACTGCAAAAATTTGACAAGATCTCTAGACAGCCCCTTCCAAATCCACAATGACTTCCAAGTAGAAAGACAACAGCAGCAGATACACGGGAACACCAACACCTGTAGGTTCCCCTCCAAGCCACTCACCATCCTGATTTGCAAATCTATCACCATTCCTTCACTGTTGCAGGGTAAGAATCCTAGAATTCCCTATCTAACAATACTGTGGGTCTACCTACTGCACATGAATTCCAAGGAAGTAAATCACCACCACCCTCTGAAGGGCAACAAATCCAACTAGCCAGCGACACCCACATCCCAGAGGAGAATAAGAAAATTTGAAGAGACACTGATTAATTAGGGATAGTCAATATGGATTGTTAAGGGAGTTATGTTTGTCAAATTGAACCTTTTTTTTAAGAAAGAGGAGATAACCAGGTGTGTTGAGGGTAATGCATTTGATGTGGTCTACATGGACTTTACCAAGGCTTTTGAATACGGCCCCGCATAGCAGACTGGTCAAGAAAGTAAGATCCTATGGGATACAAGGGAAAACAAAAATGTCGGTTCCAAAATTAGGAGAGAGGCAGGAAGTAGAAATTTATTAGCTAAAAACATTGAATACATGTACAGGGGAGATTACACGGAAAGTATATAAAACCTAGGTTAGGCCACAACTGGAATACTGCATGCTGTTCTGGTCACCACATTATAGGAAGGATGTGATTACACTAGAGGGTCCAGAGGAGAATTATCATGATGCTATCTCGGCCAGAAGGTCTGAGCCATGAGGGAAGATTGGATGGGCTCGGGCTGTTTTCCTTGGAGCAGCTAAGGCTGTGAGGGGACCTGATTGTCCCCCAGTTTTATATGATTCTTGGGTAGGTTGAATAGGAAGGCACCTTTCCATTAATAGAGGGGTCAATAGCCACAGGGCATAGATTTAAGGCAAGAGATAGATGACCAAGAGGAGAGTCAAGGAGAATCTTTTTTATCCAGAGGTTGGGGGAAGTATCTGGAGCTCTGTCTAAAAGCGTGCTCAAGTCACAATATTTTAGTAGTATTTAGGTATTTACTTACGTTATCATAGTATCCTGGACTAAGGCCTGGAAAATGGGATCAGTGTAGTTATCTTTCTTGACTAGTGCAAACTCAATGAGCAGAATGGCCTCCTCCTGTGCAGTAAACACCTATGAGTTTAATAAGTCTTTACCACAAGAGGATTTGAGTACCAAGGGATAGAAAAGTCTTGCTTCAATTGTATAGGACCTTAGTTAGATTGCACTTGGAGTATTTCTGTACTATTACCTAAAGAAAATGTGAGACATTGTAATAGGATTCTCTTTACCAACTCACTCACAAGCACACTATGTTTACTATATTGCGTTTCCATTCACAATCCACATTTTTGTAGGATATTTTATAAACTAAATTAAACATCCCTTCTAACCCATTACTGTTTCTTTACACCTTTCAATTCTTAAAATCAGCCAATGCTGCAGCAGTGTTTAGAATTGTTTCTGTATCAAAGCTTACCCCTGAATAAGTGTTAATGCCGTAACCTACTCAGAACAATGCCATCCTCACCATCGTGTCTCCACAACCCACTCGAAACTACGGAAAGATTATGCTATTAAATTAGTCCTTAGCAACCATCTCTTGGGACCTGAATAGGTTGTAGACATCAGTTTCCTCAACTAGTATGTAATTTTTAGATACATATTAAATAGGGCTGCTACTACCTTTAAGAAACTTACCATCAAAACAGTGCTTTCATGAAACTGCATGAATGAATATGTAAGAACTGTTTAAACCAGCAATAGTAAATGAAATCTCATGACCTAGCTACAGGAGATCAGTTTAATATCCTCTACACCTTTAATTTAGTACACGTATAATTTCTCACTTATTTAGATCACATAGGTGTAGTATTTTCACTAACATTACTAACTTTTAAAAAAAGGACTAACACTTCTTAATTATGCAAGCTCAGGCGGGACAGACATTCTAAGCCCATCAAGGGTAACAGCCAGCATTAAACAAGTGCTTAAACCATCTCCTGCTTCCCCAGGACAGATGTCACATAAACTTTCGCGTACAATATATACAACTACGCCTTAAATCAATGCCCCGTGGCTAGTGACCCCTCTATTAACGGAAAGGTGCCTTCCTATTCAACCTACCCAAGAGTCATGTAAAATTGGGGGACAATCAGGTCCCCTCAGCTTTAGCTGCTCCAAGGAAAACAGCCCAAGCCCATCCAATCTTCCCTCATGGCTCAGACCTTTCAGTGCTAAAATTTTAATGTATGCAAGAACTGTGTATAAAGAGGCTACTGTAAAACTACACTTCGGATTCCATTGCCACCTCAAACGGTGCTACTGCGGATGCTCAATAAAGAGGCTATTTTCATCACTCACTGATCTCGACTGTTATTGAAACACAATCCCACGGAAGAATATACTTGTCACAGACAGGGTGCAGTGAAGATTCACCAGACTTGTTCCTGAAATGATGGGAGTGTCACATGGAGAGATTGGGGCAAATGGACATGTATTCTCTAATATTTTGAAGAATGAGAGGTGATCACACTGAAGCTTAGACAATAATTAAAGCATAAACTGGGTAGATGCAGGCAAGATGCTTCCTCGGTTGGGGAGTCTAGAACCAAGGAATACAAAAATAAGGAGGATGCCAGTTAGGACCAAGCTAAGGAGAAAACTTTTTACTTAATGGGCAGAATGGCCTACTCCTGTTATGTTCCTGATCAAGAAGGCAAATGATACATTGGCCTTCATAACAAGGGGATTTGACTATGATTAAAAGATCTCTTGCTGCAGTTGTACTGAGCCTTGGTGAGATCTTCCCTGGCCTATGGTGTCTTTATCTAAGGAAGGGATGTACTTCTGAGGCAATGCAACAGCAGTTCTCTAGATTAATTCCTGGGGTAGGATGATTGTCTTATGATGTTTTGTTCAGATATTGAGGAGACTGGGTCTGTATTTCCTTGAGTTTTGCAGAATGCGGGCTGACCTCATTGAAACTTACAAGATTCTTAGATGGTATGATATAGACAAGATGTTTCCCCTCGTTATGGAGTGTAAAACCAGGGGAAATAATTACAGGATACTGGGAAGGCCATTTAAAATTGAGATAAGGAGGAATTTCTTCACTTGGTGAGAATCAGTGCAAGTGACTATTCCAAGAGCTGGAAACTTAGTCATTGAACACATTCAAGACAGAAATTTGTAGGTTTCTGGAGAGTAATGACTTGAAGGGTCATGGAATCAGACAGGATAGAAGAGGCTCTTCAGCCCACTGAGTTTGCATCAACAAAAACTACTCAAATCTATACTAGTCCCACTTTCCAGCACTTGAATTATCGCAACGTTTAAGGCTGTGGGTCAAGTGTTCATCCAAGTAATTTTTGAAGGTTGAGAGTTTGCCCACGTCAACTACCTTCCTAGGCAGTGCATTCCAAATTCCCACCAATCTCTGGGTGGGCAAGTCTTTCCTCAAATCCAGTATAAACCTTCTGCCTTTCACCTTAAAATTACATCCCCTTGTTATTAACCCTTCAGCTAAGGGGAACAGCTGCTTTCTATCCACCCTGCCCATGCCCCTTATAATCTGATACACCTCAATCTGGTTCTCTCTCAGCTCTTTAAAACAAAACAACCCCGAGCTTATTCAGCCTCTCTTCATAGAGAAGCTGCTCGATCCCATCATCCCGGTGAATCTGCGCTGCACTCTCTCCATTGCAATAACATCCTTCCTGTGATGTGGTGACCAGAACCACAAACAGCACTCCAGCTGTGACCTAATCAAAGTTTTGTACAGAAGACAGTGAAAGTGAGTGCGGAAATGTGGCATTGAGATAGATGATTAGCTGTGAATTAATTGAATAGGAGCATAGACTTGACAGGCTGAAAGGCCAATTCCTACATACATTCCCATATTTTTTCTTCATTCTGGGGAACTGGTGGCCTAATGGTACTATTATGAGACTATTAATCCAGAGAGCTAGGTAATGTCCTGGTAATGACCCAAGTTCAATCACACCATGGCAGATGGTGGGATTAAGAGTCTAATTACAACCATGGAACCATTGCCAACTGTCAGTAAAACCCATCTCATTCACTAACATTTTTTAGGGAAGGAAATCTGCCGTCCTTAACCAGTCTAGCCTACATGACTCCAGGCCCACAGTAAATAGCTGACTGTCGACTGCCCTCTGGCCTGACCAACAATGCCCACGTCCTGTGAATGAGTAGAAAAAATTGAGTTGGGTCAGCAATGGCACTCATGCCACAAAGTCACAGTTTACGCATTCAATCTGTACTTCAAAAACGTGGCCACAGAATTCATACTGATGCATCTGCAGGAACTGAGACAGTACTGTACCACTTGAGGCCTGATCTGGTCTCTCTAGTAAACAAAAGATTCCATGGCATTGTTCAAAACTAAATGATAGGCAAACATACAGAACGACATATCTCACTCCAGCAATGCCACTAAAACAGATTATTCAATCATTTGTCCTGTTCTTGTTTACAGAATCTATAGAATCATAGAATCCCTTCAGTGTGGGAGCAGGCCATTTGGCTCATCGGAGGGTTGGTGTGTACTTGAAGAACATCCAACCCATCCCTGTAACCCTGCGTTTCCCATGACTAATCCACCTAGCCTTTATATGCCTGGACACTGGACACTTTAGCGTGGCCAATCCACCTAACCTGTACACCTTTGGACCGTGGGAAGAAACTGGAGCAACCAGAAGAAACACACACAGACACGGGGAAAATGTGCCAACTCCACACAGACAATCGCCCGAGGCTAGAATTGTAGCCGGGTCCGTGGTGCTGTGCGGCAGCAGTGCTAACCACTGAGCTGCTCTTTTAAGGGAACATGCCAAATACAAACTGCTGCAATGTTTCCTAACACCAATTCAAAAGTATCTCAATGGTACAAGTCATTTTCAGATGCCTGAAGAACTGCAAGATCAATATGATGAAAATACAAATTCTTCAATACTGAATACAAACAGGCATTAATATACAATATAATCCAAGAATAGTACTTGCCTCCTCCACCCTCGGTCAATTAGATCTTGATAGTCCTGGACTGACATGGTATGAGCCCACATGCCTATAATATAAAATTTTTAAGTATTAATGCACACAAAACGAAAATAACAAATATTGTCACAAGTTAAGAATTCTCAGCAAAGCCAATTTGCCATAATTATTATGAAAATTACAACATAAACACAAACTGTTGCAGTTTTCCTTCAAACTTTGCTGAACTGGCATTTTACACATCAATTTCTATGCGTTTTGTCGTCTCCCTGCACTACTCATCTGGTGGTTACAGATCTCCCTCTCCACTTCCCGCAAAGAACATATCAGGATTTGTTTTAATCATGAGTGACACTGTGCTGGACAGTTTACATGTGTGCTGCATTATACGCAGATGCTCCACAAAAGCCAGAAAATCAAAACTAAATTGCACAAACCAACTCAGCCAACAGAATTAAAACAGGTCACTTGACATTAATGGATATGAACACAATAGGGTAGATGTGGAGGAGATTTATGAAGATATTGTGAATAAAAAAAGATAAACTAGATAAGACGGGGGGGGAGGTGAATATACGTTCTCTATCAGAATGGAGGTGTTATTGAATCTGTATTTGACTCCTTCAATTAAGACAACCTTTTGGCATGAAGGTCATTAACCAGTTATGGGACAGATTTAAAATCATCAGGATAAAGTCTAGAGGGAAGATAAGAAAGCTTTTCATTCAGAGTTTTCAGGATCTAGAATATCACCAAATAACATAGTTGAAGCCTATTCCACAAAAGGATTTGCAGGACATTGAAGAGATACTTAAGGATGACGAAAATTACAGTCAAAGGACAGGAGACTGAAAACAAATGCTTTTTCAAATAGCCAGAACAGGTACAGCAGCCACATGGTCTCTAATCATGATACAAGTTTCTATGATTTTTTTCAGTATGATAATTGATTCTTGAGTCAATACTGCAACCCTACTGCTTCTCTAATCTTCCTGAGCATCAAGATCTCAATCTTCACTTTCTTTGATCCAGGTCTCTGTTGTTGCCACTATATCATAGATCCATATGCTGAACTGTGCCTGCATACTGTATACTTACATGGCTATATACCAAATTGTGCCTATACTTCAATAACCATATTTACAATACTGTATAATTATGTACGTGCACTCCAAACCCATCTCCGACTGCTTTGCATTTGCCCAGTTTGATCTCCCCATTTCAAGTTATTCTTTGCTCTGTTGCCATTTGTCCTTCCTAATTCTCTTTCTACCTCGTTTCTCCTCTCCACTGTTTCATGGTGGTTGTCATTCCCTCTGCCAAATTAGTCTAGATTCTCCTTTACAAGAAAAGATATTTTCCCCAAGATAACAATGGCCCGTTTGGTTGAGTGCATTGTGTCTCCCCAAATAAGTCACAATGCCCCAGGTGTCTGAAACCCTCCCTTCTACACCTCCTCTCCAGTCAGATTAGTCATTTGAAGTAATTCAGAAATTAATTATCATCTCATTTAAAAATATCCTTGCCTGCTTCTGAAATTCTGACTAGTGAACCCTTTTCCTTAAATCAATAAAATTCTACATTTTTAAAACAAGTTATAAATTAACTAATCCAAGCAAAATGTTTTAGCAAGGTTTTGCAATGCTTTATTATCTTGTCATAGGGTCTGCTTCCATGTTGAATGACTCTTCGGTCCAACTCTTCTGCACCATCCAGACATTCCAGTCTGACCTAGTTCCATTTGCCAGCATTTGGCCCATATCCCTCTAAACAGTTCCTATTCATGTACCCATCTGATGCCTTTCAAAATGTTAAAACTGTACCAGTCTCCACCACTTCCTCCGGCAGGTAGTTTGATACACGCACCACCCTCGGTGTGAAAATGTTACCCCTCAGGTCCTTTTTAAATCTTTCCTCTCTCACCTTAAACCTATGCCGTCCAGTTTTGAACTCCCCAAACCTAGGAAAAAGACCTTGGCTTTTCACCCTATCCAGGCTCCTCATGATTTTATAAACTTTTATAAGGTCACCCCTCAACAGCCAATGTTCCAGGGAAAAAAGCCTCAGCCTTTTTAGCCTCTCCCTATAGCTCAAGCCTTCCAATCCTAGCAACAGCCTTATAAATCTCTTCTGCACCCTCTCAAGTTTAACAACATCCTTCCTTTGGAAGGGCACCAGAATTGTACGCAGTATTCTAAAAGTGGCCTCACCAATGTCCTGTACAGCTGCAACAATGTCATCCCAACTTCTGTACTCAATGTTCTGACCAATAAAGGCAAGCATGCCAAACGCCTTCTTCACCACCCTGACTACCTGAGAGTCCAAAGGGTAGATTCAAAGACATGGGTAAAGGGAGGAACTTGCATACAGCAAAGAACAGGAGTAGGCCATTCAACCTGACAAGATTGCTCTGCCAACTAATAAGATCATGGCTGATCTGATTATGACTTCAAATCAACATTCCTGCCCATCTGTGAACCTTACACCTATTGTTTATCAATAGTCTATACACCTCTGCCTTCAAAATATTCAAAGACTGCTCCGCTACCTTTTCAGGAAGAGTTCAAAAGAACTCTTAAGAGGAAAGACTTGTCTCATCTCAGTTTTAAATGGGTGCTCTGATTTTTATATAGTGAACAATTCCCTAAAAATTTCTCTCACTCTTTGAAATATTTCTTTGTGCATTCAGTGCCATCCCTTTAGAAGTCTGCCATTACATCTCCACTTACCTGTCTTTAACCTAATTTCACAATTCAGTTTGGCCTGGTGTGCTCTTGCGTCCACATAATTTCCTGCATATTTTTTAAAATAGTCTCACATCGACTCCTAACTCCCTCAAACAGAATATAAAATTCTATCGTATTAGGCCACTGCTAGATGGGGGCATTTTCACTTAGAGATCATTAATCAATCATGTCTTGTTGCACAATAACCACCCTTAATGTAGTCTGTACTCAGGCTGGCTCCAGAACATGCAGTACAAAGAAACAATCATAAAAATATTCTCTGAACTCACTTAGGCACCCTGGCTTATCTAACTTTTCTAGATATGAACCGATCCAACTCAGTGTTTAGAATAATTTTGTTTACAAAAGCATATTTGATAATATTTACATGTATAACAATTTTAGAAAAGTTACAACAAAACAATCATCTTGAAGAGGAAATACAGCTTTCCACACAAACTACTCCACATCTTATTCTTTTAATACAAAAAAAAAGGTAAAGTCGCCACAATTTTACCAGACCATAGGGCTGCTCTCCCTTTGGAGAGGCAACTGGGAGTGGATTAACCTGAGGGTCATGTTTCAGGAGAGGGGAAAGGATAAGGTCAGTCCTTCACAGTACCCTCAGCTGGTATGGGAACTGAACCCAAGCTGTTGGCATCACTCTGCATTGTAAACTGGCCGTCCAGTCAACTGAGCTAACTGATACCCAATAGTCTCTTAATTTTACACAGAATCCACTCACTGCCAGCAAAACCAGTGTTCAGATACCTATTCCCATAAATGTTATTAAGTCCAACTTATGCATTGCCAATGCATCACGGGCCAAGGAATCGATGCACAAAGCCTGCCAATCAGCTATTCAGGGAATAAAGAAAGAGACGAAGTCAGAGAAGATTGAAAAAATGTAAACAGGAGCTTGATTGTTGTCACATTTTTTTCTTTGAATTACTTCTTCAATGAATAGTCACTGAAGAAATAAGTTGCCGTCTAAATATCACAGAAGTTGTATTGAAGCATCAAGAAAAAGTCAGTACAACTGGTAAAGGGAGTAATAGATAAATCAGCATTGCTGAAATCCCATGATCTCCCCTTTATAAAAGTTACCATAGTCCCAGAGAACAATAGCGCTACTCTCCCATGAGACACACACAACTGGTCATTTAACCAGTGGGTCACCATGCCTCAGTCAGTTAGCTGGATAACCGGCTTTTGACGTAGAATAATGCCAACAGCACAAGTTCAATTCTTGCACCATCTGATCTTACCACGAAGATCCCACCTTCTCAACCTCCTCCCTCACCCTAGGTTAAACTCATCACCATTGGTCTCTCTCTAATGATTAATTATTGAAAATTAATGATAAACAGAAATTTTAATGAAAACGGACACTAGAATTGTGAGTTAATTGAGAAGTCTCTCATTCATACAGCTGTCTTTAGTTGGCCAGTGGAAAACTAAGGCAGTGGTTCTCATGACAGAATCCATACAAACTGTCAACCCTCCAGGGGTCAAGTAGAATAATGTCACTAAATCCTGTTTCTAGCAAGACATGTGGGAGGAATCACTGGATAGCCATTGGGAAAAAAGTAGTGCTGGAAATATCAAAATGGATTAATGGGGTTCTGACTGTCAGGGAACCCTGAGTGAGGAGATAGTCATAGAAGCAACAGTAAAAGCAGGGGTGGGGATTGGGCAGCTTTGTACAAGGATCTAGAATATTTCTTAAACCGAGCTTCATGGCCTCAATTCTGATAGCAACCCAATCATAAGAATGCCACATACCAAGTAGCAAATGATACCCCAGTGATACCCGAGTGCAAACAGCCAGTAAACGGCATCTTTCAGTTGATGAATTGATAAAGGTTTTCATATTACGAATCACATCAATATTCGCTATGTAAATCCATCCTGTAAAACACTTATGGAAGTCACTTCAAGAGGTCACCAATCTTACCTTCTGAAATATAACAGCACAATGAGTTTATTACAAATTTAGTTTGGTGCAGGTATGTGGTTATGAATCCATTTGGAAAATATCCTTCACCTAAAAACGTTTGAGAAACATGGAGTCCTGACATGAACTTTGCAAACAAAACAGAGGGGGAAGGAGTCTCAAATGCAAGAGTTTGCGTGGTCAGTGACAGCTTCAGTTGAACACCTCAATCTTTGTATAATTGCACATGCAGCTGGCCTGACCATGTAGGACCAAGGGCTCAGGCAATAACTGACCAATTTTAACCCTTTGTTTCATTTAATCAGGTTGCTTTCAGCTTAAGGTAACAGACAATGGGAATAAAATTTCAATAAACAACTACACAAGTGAGTAGTAATTTAGGGGTAGAGCAAGGTTGAGTCCAACTGAATTTCTGAACAAACTTTTGTAGTTCAATGGAAACATCTTCTCATCCTCCGACACTTCCGCCATCTGCAATCCGACGCCACCACCAAAGACATTTTCCCCT
>NC_063351.1:29056056-29101512 GCF_021869965.1 Rhincodon typus | reverse complement strand
TTCCGTCATCTGCAATCCGACGCCACCACCAAAGACATTTTCCCCTTCCCACCCTTATCTGCTTTCCGGAGGGACCACTCTCTCCATGACTCCCTTGTCCGCTCCACACTCCCCTCCAGCCCCACCACACCTGACACTTTTCCCTGCAACCGCAGGAAGTGCTACACCTGCCCCCATACCTCCTCCCTCACCCCCATCCCAGGCCCCAAGAAGACTTTCCACATCAAGCAGATGTTCACCTGCACATCTGCCAATGTGGTATACTGCATCCGCTGTACCCGTTGTGGCCTCCTCTACATCGGGGAAACCAAGCGGAGGCTCGGGGACCACTTTGCAGAACACCTACGCTCGGTTCGCAATAAACAACTGCACCTCCCAGTCGCGAACCATTTCAACTCCCCCTCTCATTCCTTAGACGACATGTCCATCCTGGGCCTCCTGCAGTGCCACAACGATGCCACCCGAAGGTTGGAGGAGCAGCAACTCATATTCCGCTTGGGAACCCTGCAGCCCAATGGTATCAATGTGGATTTCACAAGCTTCAAAATCTCCCCTCCCACTATCGCATCCCAAAACCAGCCCAGCTCGTCCCCGCCTCCCTAACCTGTTCTTCCTCCCACCTATCCCCTCCTCCCACTTCAAGCCGCACCCCCATCTCCTACCTACTAACCTTATTCCATCCCCTTGACCTGTCCGTCCTCCCTGGACTGACCTATCCCCTCCCTAACTCCCCACCTACATTCACCTTTACTGGCTCCATCCCCGCCTCTTTGACCTGTCTGTTTCCTCTCCACCTATCTTCTCCTCTATCCATCTTCTATCCGCCTTCCCCTCTCTCCCTATTTATTTCAGAACCCCCTTCCCCTCCCCCATTTCTGATGAAGGGTCTAGGCCTGAAATGTCAGCCTTCCTGCTCCTATGATGCTGCTTGGCCTGCTGTGTTCATCCAGCTCTGCACCTTGTTGTCTCAAAAAACCAGGTTGTTTGCGTCTTGTTTAACTACTCACTTAAAACTTTTATATGGATTCATAGTAAATAAGCACAGAAACAGACCCTTTGGTCCCACCGGTCCATATTAAACATAATCCCAAACTCATTCACCTGCCCGCAAATGGCCCATATTCCTCCTAAACCTTTCCTATTCATGTACTTAGGCAAATGTCTTTTAAACATTATCATTATACCAACATCCACCACTTCCTTAGGAAGTAAATTCCACATGCAAACCACCCTCTTTTTAAAAACAAAATTACCTCAAGTCGTTTTTTTAAAAAATCTCTCCCTCTCTCACCTTAAAAATGTACCTCCTACTCTTGAAATCTCCCATCCTAGGGAAAAAGAGAACTACCATTAACTCTATCGATATCCGTCGTTATTTTATGAGCTTCTATGAAGATCACCTCTCAACCTCCTATGCTCCAGTGAAAAATGTCCAAGCCTTTCTTTATAACTCAAGCCTTCCATACCCGACAACATATGTACGTGATGACTAGTACCAATGCTTTATTTTTCCTTGTGTTAACTTCTTACATGTCTGCATTCTTTTCAAAAATTATTTTAATGATTTTCAAAACAAGATTTATGCGTACAATTGGAGAATTTGTCATTCTACTGCTTTCAAAATGCTTAGTACAACAGCAGCCATGAACACTTGACTTAATTACAAAATGAATGTTTCCATCCTAATAGCTTGTTCATTTATTTAGCTAAAATTGCAGCAATGTCCAGACTCCAAGCAGCTCTGCAACTGTTCAGTTAAAACTAAAAACAGCAACTCATCATCTTCTCATCTCTAACTCTCACTGATATGTCACTTTCAACTTTTCACCCAAATGAGTATGTATCCAATACAATCTCAAATATAAAAGGCTGGGCAGTACAATTACTACAAAAAGAAAATTACCCATTCTATAAGAATAACTTTGGCATTTTATACAGAAGAACTTTATGGACATGAATGATTTTTTTTGACACAAGTAATTTTCTTTTAAAATTGATCAAAGGGTGCATTCCAAAGATTGCTAAACAACTTCTAGTGATGTACCATCTTGTAGGTCAATATTCCTATGGAGATACTGTGGAGAAATGATGGCATAGTGGTTTTAGCACTAGACTATAAATCAAGAGGCTCAAATGATGCTCTGGGGACATGGATTGCTGGTGAATTTAATTTAAATTTTAAAAATCTGGAATAAAAGTGATATCATTGATGACATTTATTGTTGTAAAATTCCACCTGGAGCAATCATGACCTTTAGGGAAGTAAGTGTGCCATTATTGTCTGGTCTAGTCTTCATATGATTGTTTCACATTCTGTTGGTCTACACTGTTAACTACCCTCGGAAGCAGCCTGTAAACCCATTGAGATAAAGGAGGGATGAGCAACAAACTTTCCAGCAACCCTCTCATTCCATGAGAGGAAAAAAAGGGAAAAAACAATTACAAGGTGTTCAATGAATGGCAGCTGACTGCATTATGCTTTGCAACACCTTGAGCTAAATATTTTTTTCTGCATTTACATAATGCAGCATAATTTGGGGAAATCACAGTGAGCTTGGCACTCATTTTGCATGTCCAGGCAGCTGCATCCATAACAGCATAAAGATGCACTTTGAATGAAGTGTGAGCAAGGGTCAAGTCACCATTGTCTTGTCCTACCGGACCATAGGGCTGTTCCCTCATTACAGACAGAAATACTGGTGGTGATTTAACCTGTGGGTCACTGTACCTCAGGACAAGGAAGAGGTTGAGAAGGGGAGTCCTTCATGGTAACCTTAGCCACTGTGGGAATTGAACCCACACTGTTGGCATTGCTCTGCATCACATTGCAGCCATCTAGCCAACCGAGCTAACCAACCTCCAAAAACAAGGATTTTGTCCTTGGCTGGTTTGAGTACATTATCAACAGAAGAACAAAAATGAACAAGAATAGAAATTACTAATTTAAACTTCACCTTGAGTTTTGCATTTACTGAAACTAAAAATTACTGAAGTAACAAACATATATCACATTTATTTCAACTGACTGAACTCAAGGCCATTTTGTATTTGCAAAATGATGGTTAGTGGACATCTACACGGATGCTTAAGTTGCAGAGAACCAAAGAATGCACAAGGATTTCAGGATTACATCGTGCAGCACAAAATGTTTTAGACAGAATTCTGAAATTTATTTACTATTAACTTTTTTAAACTAATACCTCCTTTTGAATTTTGCAAATATTGCATAAGTACATTTTTATTTGCTTTGATTTTATTGCATCCAAAAATGAATGTGAATGGAATGTAATCAGAGTAGAGGGGCTGTCTGTCTGTATCTTATTCATCTACTCACTAAGCTCGCAGAAGATACTCAACTACATCCAGTTCAACTGTTACAGGGTCTGAACAATCAGCATCCTTTCTCCCCCAGCTCTCCAACTCACCCCCCATCCATTGCATAAATGCTGCCCGCTCCACACTTCACATCAGCTCTGATGAAGAGTCATCTAGACTCTAAATGTTAGCTTGCTTTCTCTCCATAGACGCTGCCTGACCCATGTGATCTCCAGCATATTTTGTTTTCAGTACAGATTGTAGCATCTGTAGTAAATTGCTCCCACTTTCATATAGGAATTGGAAAGTCATGTTGAGGTTGTACAGGACGTTGGTGAGGCCTGTTCTAGAGTAGTGTACGTAGTGCTGATCGCCTTGCTGTTGGAAGGACATTATTAAACTGGAGAGGGTTCAGAAAAAGATTTACCTGGACTTTGTTGGGAATGAAGGGTTTGAGTTATTAAAAAAAAACGCTAGATAGGCTGGGACTTTTCTCCCCACATGAGAGAGTAGGAGGTTGATGTTTGACCTTAAAGGTTTATAAAATCATGAAGGGCATAGAAAACATGAAAAGCAAAGGTCCTTTCCCTAGGGTGGGTGAGTTCAAAACTAGGGGGCACTTTTTAAGGTGAGATGAGAAAGTTTTGAGGAGGACAGGAAAAGCAACTTTCCTTTCTAAAACAAAACAAAAGGACAGTGGCTCATCTACAGAATGAACTGCCAGAGGAAGTGTATATAAAAAGATTTTATGAACAGTCTATTTCGCAATTAAAGAAACCTGTAACTGCCCCACTCCTCAGATATTCTGGTTGGTTGTGTGGCCTCAGCAATCAGGAGGAAATAAGGAAGCCTGGTTCATTCTTAATGCATAAACACCCTCCGCTCCTGTTATCTCTAAATTACGCCCCAACATCTCTGCAGAATAAGTTAATGCCACCCCCAAAAAAATATATATAGGGATAGTCTGTCTCCCTCTCACCATTGGAATAACTGCTGGAGGGCCCCTTGCAGTAGCCACATTTATAACCGTCGTCCGCGGTGAAATACTCGAGGATACTGCGTACGCCGCCACCGGCCATGATTGTCAACCAGCTGTCGCTAAGGCCAAGGCGCGCACCCAGGCTGGCACGGCCAATCAGTGACCGCGGCGGGGCGAAGAAGGGAGGGTACGCGCACGTTCTGTTCCTGCATCCGCGGTCCGTGCTCGCGCCTCCATCGGGAAAAGGCGTTCAAAGCGTGGGGGTCCCTTGCAGAAAAGGCTGCCAGCTGTGGGCAGCGTTATTTTTCCATAACATCAACGTGTCTGTCTGTCTTTATTTATTTATTTAAATGGAGCACCTAACAACAGGTGCAGGAAACAACAGCCCCATCAGGCGCACACATTGCGTGCTGGGTTTGAAATCTTATAGGTGTCTTTAATAAAATTGAAGATGTTTTGAGTTTTTTTTTCAAAAAGGTTAACAATCAGAACCCTCGATTCGTGGAGGGCTGATTACAGAATGAAAATACGATCTCGCTGGTACGCCAGGTTGTTATGAGGTGCTGGATCGGAGCGGTCTTGTGAAAAGTGGAGAGCGACACAGGCCTGTACTCACTGCCGAAGCCTTGGTCCCAAAGTTGCTGTCGCTGTTGAAAATGCTTCACGTTAAAAATTCGATCCTGCTGCTAAGCTTCTCGGACTTACCCGTGGATACTTTCCCATTCTCCGAGTCACAATATCCACAACGATAATTGGATTTTAAACCTTTATATTCCACAATGGAATACATCCCACGGTCGTGTGTTTTGGTCCCGGTCAATCCACCGCCTATACGTTTTACATTTCCAGTAGACGCTTTACCGGATAAAGGAAAAAAAACACGATAATACGAAATCACATGGCACCTCCGAGTAGAGTTGTTCGATTATAAAGCCGGTGTGCTTCTTTTGGACTCTTCAAAACATGGAAAAAAAACCCTACCAACTAGATACTTTATTTAAGAACGAGAAAGAGGGTGGCGCGTTTTTAGTTAGAACGTTTGTACTGTAATTTGGTGGTTAACTCACCTTCAAGGTATGAGTAGGTTTAATTTTTTTCATGTGTATTGCTAGCAACTAAACTCAGCCTATAAAAGTATGGAAACTTGACAATTGGAGATAGCAAGATTGTACCGTTGTTCTCGCTAGCCATTTCAATTAAGTTAATAATGAGTCAATGCAGATTTGTACAACTTTTACTTAATTCCTTCCTCTGCATTACTTCAGTCTGTAGCAAAGGGTGGTCATATTAATCTGTCAATAAGGATTTAAGATAAAAATTTGGACTTGGGCAAAATGAACTCCTCTGGGGTGTTTGTGTGCACATGGCTCATAATTGTTACATTGGTTTTTCTACAATAAATTGTAAAGCTGCTGTCAAAACAGCAGGTGTACGTTGGTGATTCAAAGTGAATGATTCTTTTCTATATAACAATTAGGTCGAGTGAATTTTTAACAAATGCACTTCTAACCTTAACAGCATTAAATACTTTAAAGTACTTGTTCTGCCAAAAGTTAAATGCAACCAAAATTCTGAAATCATTATAATTCATCTAAATGTCAAATATACCATTTAGGATTTTATGGTTTTTACCCACATTTAGTTCTTACAAATCAATGCAACAAAAATGCAGGTGTAAGATAAATAAAAAGTAAAGTAATAGAATAAGGCAAAAAAGGAGAGGGAATTTTTTTGAGATTCTTTATTGGTACCATCTTCCATATCAAATTATACACTATTCCATTCAGTTCATACCATAGATCACATAATCTTAACAGAAATATTAAATACAAACATATTGATGTGCAATGTGAAAATTGATTCCAATAATGTCACAGATGTCATGCAACTCCTCCTATGAATTGTATTCAATCATGCCTTGCAAAGAGATGGCAAACTATTTAGACCTACTATACCACTAAAAAAAAACCAACTGGGGTGTATCACATATAAAACATGGCCTATTGATTTGTGAATTCCATCACTGGATTTAATACAGAGGACCTTCATGGGCTGAAATAGTTTTTAAAAAAGAATCTAATTGAAAATGACTGCATACATCACCCGACCACATTGCCAAAATTCATTATGGATTAAACAACAGACAACCAAGTTTAAATTAGCATTTTATCCAAAGGTTGTGAAACTAGCCAGTAAGAACTACCCATCACAGGAAGATCCTAATCTATTTTTGTTTACATCTGCACGAGAATGTTATTCAAAGTACATTTTGCAGCTGTAAAAAGATCAGAAGAAATAATGACAATGCTGCCAAAAACAAAGGATTATCATTCAGAACAAGCACACAAAAGTAGCATATTTTCCAATTAAACAAACAAATGTTAAGAAAAATAATTCAAAGGTAGATTTGAAATCTGAAAACATTTGCGAGAATCTGTAGTCAAAAGATAGTTAGTTGGTGAAAAGAGGCAGTCTCGGGATTATTTAAAGAACAAAGGGGAAGTTTTTACAAGGTATTATTGTATCACAGAGTAGTTTATCATATGTAACTCTGAGAAGAGACACCATGGCCCTGCTGTTTACAGGGCTGTGAATTTGGAGTATTAGGATTGTAGATGGGAATGCCAGATGCATGATTTCTTAAAGGTCTTGCAGGGCCTTTTAATTTTTCTCTCCAGGTTTCTGGCTGAACTGGGCTGTCCAAGATGGCCTACAGCCGAAGGACACAACAAATAAGCAGATAGGAAGATGTTGCTGGTTGGATGGGGAGAGGTACTAATATATCAGTAAGCATGACGGATGTGGAGAAAAGATTCCTGCTTCTCCTGGTAGTGCTGCAAAAGCACCAACTTAATGGATTCTTCCTTGCTCACCTCCTATTTGCCAAATTTCTGAACAACAGTGAAACCCAACTCACAAGTTAAAGTGAAAAGCTTCCTGCTATGGGAAGGATGTAATTAAACTGGAAAGGGTGCAAAAAAGATTTACAAGGATGTTACTGAGACTGGAAGATTTGAGTTGTAAGCAGAAGCTGAGACTTTTTTTTCTGGTTCAGATAGAAGTTTATAAAATAACAAGGGGCATAGATAGGGTGAATAGCAAAGGTCTTTTTCACAGGGTAGGCGAGTCAAAAACTAGATGGCATAGAATTAAAATGAGAGGGGAAACATTTAAAAGGCACCTGAGGGGCAATGTTTTTGTGCACGTTGTGGTCCGTGTACGGAATGAGCTGCCAGAGGAAGTGGTAGAGGCAGATATAATTACAGCATTTAAAAGACATTTGCACAGTTACATGGATAGGAAGGGTTTGGGGGAATATTGCCAAATGCAGGCAAATGGGACTAGTTCATTTTCGGAAACCTGGTTGGCATGGATGATTTAGGCCAAAGGGCCTTTTACCATTCTGTATGACTCTTAATAAAACCATTCACCCAACCTCCTTAAAAAGTTTTAGGGATAGGCGTAGGCCATTCAACCTGTCGAGCCTGCTCCACCATTTCAGTTGATTCTGGCTGACTGAACGCTTAAATGCCTTTAATCCACACTAACTCTTTACAGCATTGGGAATTATAAATTTATCAATCTCAGAGTATACTCAGTTTGAGCTTCCACAGCCCTCTGGGATAGGGAATTCCAAATATTCACAACACTGAGTAAAATAAAGTCTCCTCATCCTGGTCCTAAATCAGATCCCTGTTATTTTTAACATGCCTCCTGGTTCTAGAGTCCTTAACTGGGTGAAATAGTTTATCTACAACAATCCACCAGGAAGGTAATGCGTAGTGGTAATGTCACTGGATTAATATTCTGGGAACATGGTTTCACATTCCACCAGATAGATAGTGAAATTTGAATTTAATAAAAGTCTAGACGAAAAACTAGCCAATGGCAAGCATCTGTCAATTATCATAAAAAATCAGTTTTACTAATGCCCTTTAGAGAAGGAAATCTGCCATCCACAATTGGTCTTACCAAATCCACAGCAATGTGGTTGACTTTTAGCTGGGCAATAAGCGTAGGCCTATCCTGTGAGTGAATAAAATAGTCCATAAGACCATAAGACATAGGAACAGAAATTAGGCCATTCGTCCCATCGAGTCTGCTCTGGCATTCAATCATGGCTAATAAGTTCCTCAACCCTATTCTCCTGCTTTCTCCTGTAACCCTTGATCCCTTGATAATCAAGAACCTATCTATCTCAGTCTTAAATGCACTTAATAACCCGGCCTCCACAGCCTTCTGTGGCAGTGAATTCCATAGATTCACCACTCTCTAGCTGAAGAAGTTTCTCCTTATCTCTGTTCTAAAAGGTCTTCCCTTTACTCTAAGGCTGTGTCTTTGGGTCCTAGACTCTCCTACCAATGGAAGCATCTTCCCAACATCCATTTTGTCCAGGCCATTCAGCATTCTGAAAGTTTCAATTAGATCCCACCTCATCCTTCTAACCTCCAATGAGTATAGTCCCAGAGTCCTCAAATGTTCCTCATATGTTAAGCTTTCCATTCCTGGGACCATTCTCGTGAAACTCCTCTGAACCCGCCCCAGGGCCAGTACATCCTTCCTGAGATATGGGGCCCAAAACTGCACACAATACTTCAAATGTGGCCTGACCAGAGTCTTATAAAGCCTCAGTAGTACATCCCTGCTTTTATGTTCAAGTCCTCTTAAAATAAATGCCAACATTGCATTTGCCTTCCTGACTACTGACTCAACCTGCAGGTTTACCTTGAGAGAATCCTGGACTAGAACTCCCAAGTCTCTTTGCACTTCAGACTTCTGAATTTTCTCCCCATTTAGAAAATAGTCCATGCTTTTATTCTTCTTATCAAAGTGCATGACCTCACACTTTCCCACGTTGTACTCCATCTGCCACTTCTTTGCCGACTCTCCTATCCTGTCCAAATCCTTCTGAAGCCTCGCCACCTCCTCAATACTAACTGTCCCTCCACCTATCTATGTATCGTCTGCAAACTTAGCCAGAATGCCCAGTTCCTTCATCGAGATCATTAATGTACAAAGTGAAAAGTTATGGTCCCAGCACTGACCCTTGCAGAGCACCACTTGTCACTGCCTGCCGTCCTGAGAAAGACCCTTTTATCCCCACTTTCTGCTTTCTGCCAGACAGCCAATCTTCTATCCATGCTAGCACCTTGCCTCTAACACCATGGGCCCTTATCTTACTCAGCAGCCTCCTGTGTGGCACCTTATCAAAGGCCTTCTTGAAATCCAGGTAGATAACATCCATTGGCTCTCCTTGGTCTACCCTGCTCGTTACTTCCTCAAAGAAAGTCCTGACTATCCTTTCAAGTACTTTGTAAGTTCTAATGGGTCACCTCTCATTCTACAAACTCCAGAGAATACAGACCCAATGTTCCCTTTTGCGCCACTTAGGACAGTCATGGTACATGTCTGGTGAACCTTTGTTGCACTCTGTCAAGGCAATTATCTCCTGAGATAAGGAGTTCAAAACTCACACAGTACTCCAGATGCAGTCTAACCAAGGTCCTCTACAATTGAAGTAAGACTTCACTACTCCTTTACTCAAATCCTCTTGTGAGAATGGCTAACATTCCATCACCTTTCTCAAAGCTTGCTACACTTGCATATTAGCCTTCAATGACTTATCAACAACGACACCCAGGTCCCTTTGCATGTTTACGCATTCCAGCCTCTTGCCATTAATGAAATAACACATAGACACATCTGTTCTTCGTATAAAAATATATTACCCCCTCACATTTTTCCCTACGTTGTATTCTGTCTGCCCTGTCCTTGCCTGCTTGTTAAGCCTGTCAAAATCCTTCTGAAGGTGCTTTACATTTTTCTCCCGACAAACACTCTTGCTTAGCTTTGTATCATCTGCAAATTTGGAAATATTTTGTTTGATCCCCATGTCCAAATTGTTGTACACCATGAACAGCTGGATTCCAAGCACTGATCTTAAGGTATCCCAGTAGTCACAGTCTGCCAATGTGAAAATTACCCATTTATTCCCGCAATCTTTTTTATGTGTTACCCAAGCATTAATCTATGTAAATACATCACCTCCGAAACCACTTACTTTAATTTTGCTACCCAATCTGCTCTTGGGGACCTTATCACAAGCACCCCGAAAACCAAGTATACTACATCCACCCCTGTCATCCCTAAACATTTATATCAATGACTTTAGGGAGCACTAGTTCCATAATATTTTCTTTACAGATCCAACTGGACACCCAAATCACTTAGATCCAAGTAAGAGCTATGGTGTTTTACTTATTTGATCGATCATGGCTGATATGTTTCTCAAACCCGTTCTCCTACCTTCTCCCCTTAATCCTTGATCCCCTTACCAATGAAGAACCTATCTACCTATGTCTTAAATGTGCTCAATGTCAATGATTCTATGACTTGGCCTCCTCCGTCCTCTGCAGCAATGTTCCACAGATTCACCACCCTCTGGCTGAAGAAATTTCTTGTCATCTCAGTTCGAAAAGGTCGTCCCTTCACTCTGAGGTTGTGACCTTGCACATCCACTCTATCCAGCCCTCTTAGTATTCTCTGAGTTTCAATCAGGAACTATCCTTCTAAATTCAAAGTACAGATGCAGAGTCCTCAACAGCTCCTCACATGAAAAGCCTTTCATCTCCAGGATCATTCTTATAAACCTCCACTGGACCCACTCCAACGCCAGCACATCCTTCCTTAGATGTGGAGCCCAAAACTGCTTATAATATTACAATATTCAATCTGATAGACTCAGCAATATTTTTTTACTCTTGTATTCTTGCCCTTTTGAAACAAATGTTAACATTGTATTTGCCTTCCTAACTGCAAACTGAACCTCCATGTTAACCTGAAGAGAATCCTGAACTAGGACTTCCAAGTCCCTTTGTGCTTCAGATTTCTGAAGTCTTTCCCCTTCAGAAAATAGCCTATGCTTCTCTCCTTCCTACCAAAGTGCATCACCTCACACTTTCCCACTTTTCATCTGCCACTTCTTTGCCCACTCTCCTAGCCTGTCCAAGTCTTTCTGCAGCCACCCTGCTTCCTCAACATTACCTGCCTTCCACCTATCTTTATGTCATCTGTAAACTTAGCAATAATACCCTCAGTTCCTTTGTCCACATCATTGATGGATAACATGAACAGTTGTGGTCCCAATACTGATCTTGGGAGAGGTCAGTTACCAGCCACCATTCTGAAAAAGACCCATTTATTCCTACTCTCTCTTCCAGTCAGCCAATCCTCTATCCATGCCAGTATCTTGCTCCTAACACCATGGGCTCTTGTCTTATTTAGCAGCCTCCTGTCACCATCTTATCAAAGGTCCTCCTGGAAATCCAAATAGATCACATTCACAGGTACTCCTTTGTCTAACCTGTGTGTACCTCCTCAAAGAAATCTAACAGATTTGTCAAACATGACCTCCACTTGAGAAGCAGTGCTGATTCAGCCATATTTTACCACACACTTCAAAGTACTCTGCAGTCTCATCCTTAGTAATGGACCCTAAAATCTTACCACCAACCTGAGGTGAGGCTAACTAGCTTATCCCTATCCTCTGCCTCCCTCTCTTTTTAAATAGGGGTATTACATTAGCTATTTTCTAGTCCTCTGGGACCCTCCCTGACTCCGTGATTCCTGAAATATCACCACCAATGCCTCTACAATCTCCTTAGCTATCTCCGTCAGAACTTGAGATGTAGTTCATTTTTCAGCTTCCCCAGCACCTTCTTAGTAATGGCTAATACACTCAGCTCATATTCTTTTGTATTACTAACTAGCTTACTCCCATATTTCATTTTCTCCCTCACCCATTTCTTTTTTAATTATCCTCTGTTGGATTTTAATGGCTTCCCAATCCTCTAGCTTCCCATCTATCTTCACCACATTCTATGTTTTTTCTATGCTGTCTCCAACTTCATTTGTCAGCCATGGTTGCCTCATCCTCCCCTTAATATATTTCTTTTTCCTTGGGATGAATTTCTGCAAGCTGCTTCTAAAAATCATCTCATAGACATTCTATGAATTCCTTTTTCTTGAGATCTGCTACCAACCTGATTTCCCCAGTCCATCTGCACATTGAAATTCATTATTATTGTAATAGTGCTTTTCTTACATGCCTTTTCTATCTCCTGACTTATTTTCTTCCCCACATCCTGACTACTGCTAGGAGTCATTTTCCTTTGCAGTTCCTCATTATCAATTTCGTACCTATTAACAAGGCAACCCCGCCCTCTCTGCCCATCTTTTCAATAGGACGTATTGTGATCCCCACAACATGATACCTGCCAATTTCAAACTACAATATAAGCTCATTTACTTTTTTACATATACTGCATGCATTTAGGTACAATACCCTCAGTCCTGTATTGACTGTCCTCTTCTCATCATTGTCCCCTCATCTGCTGTGCCTGAAGTTAGATTCCTGATCCTTTCCATACTCTCTGTCCTATTACTTGTTCCAGAAACTTTAATAACCTCTGCTGAGCCCTCCGCCCTTTTAAGTTTTTCCATAATTTTCCATGTAACTGTACCCCACTTCCCCCACCACTTAATTTAAAGCCCTATCTAAAACTCTAGTTACGCAATTCACCAGGACCCTGGTCCCAGCATGATTCAAGTGGAGCCCGTACTATCGGAACACTTCCTTCCTCCCCCAGTACTGGTGCCAATTCGAACCGCTTTTGCCATAGTAATCTTTGAGCCACACGTTCACCACATTAATCTTGTTGACCCTGTGATAATTTGCTCATGGCTCAGGCTCCAGAGAGTATTACCTTTTTTGTTCTGGTTTCTAATTTAGCCCCAAGCTGCTCATATTCCCTCAGCAGAATCTTTTTCCTCTTTCTACCTATATTGTTCGTGCCTACATGGACCATGACAACTGGATCTTTCTCCTTCCACTCCAGGTTCTTCTGCAGCCTGGACACCAGGTCCATCAGCTTCTACATTCATGCAGTTACAACACAGCACCTAGCCTGGCATTTCTATTTTAATCACTTAGTTGTTGACTTTTAAAAAAATCATATAGCCCCCTATTTATCTTCAACCTGAAAGTAACTCATAGTAGTTTTAAATCCAGGCGGCCCCTTAACCTAGGATATGCAGAACTGTTGCCTAACCTGAGGGTGCTTGTGGTACAATGGTAGTGTTTGTATCTTTGGACCAAGAGGCCTGAGTCAAGTCCCACTTGCTTTACAGCTGTGTCATAGCATCTCTCAACAGGTTAATTAGAAAATGTTTATTATATCCATTCCGCATTAGTGCATTGTAACATCCTGAAAAAGCTCAAGTTTATCAAACAAGATTTTCCATTTGCAAATCCATGCTGACTATGCCCAATCAGATAATTTTTATCCAAGAATGCATTTATTGGTCCATTGGGATAGATTCTAGAAACTGCTGTCAAGCTTATAGGTTTGTAGTTCCCTATTTCCTCTCATTTCTTTCTTAGAGGGGTGACATTTACAGGCTTCCAACCTGTGTACATCATTTCAGAATTTTTGGAATTTTGGAAGAGTATTAGAAATTCAGCAACTATCTCTACAGCCATTTCCTTCAACATTCTGGGATGTGGACTATCAGATCCCAAGGACTTAACTTGCAGCCCATTAATTTCTTCAGTATACCTTTGTTTAAAAATACTAATTTCCTAACTGCTTATGTTCCTAGTTGCTTGGATCTGTAATTGTTGGAGATTACTTGTGCCTTCTTCAAATAAACACAAAGTAATCACTTAGCTTGTCTGTCATTTCTGTGTTTCCCATTCAAGTTCATTTGACTCTGCCTGTAATGGATCCACATTCATCTTACCCAAACATTTCATAGAATCCCTACAGTGTGGAAACAGGCCCTTCAGCCCAACAAGTCCACACCAACCCTTGGAGCACCCCACCCAGACCCATCCCCCTATAACCCACCTAAACTACACATCCCTGAACACTACGGGCAATTTAGCATGGCCAATCCACCTAACTTGTACATCTTTGGACTGTGGGAGAAAACCAGAGCACCCGGAGGAAACCCACGCAGACACAGGGAGAACGTGCAAACTCCACATATACAGTTGGCCGAGGGTGGAATTGAACCCGGGTCCCTGGCGCTGAGAGGCAGCAGTGCTAACCACTGAGCCACCATTTCTTTTACAAGATGTAGGAATTTTTATAATTCATTTTTGTTTTTTTTGCTGGACTATTCATTTCTATCCTTCCTTTTCTGACCAGTTTCTTAATCCTCCTTTGCTCTGTTCTAAAAACTTCTTAGCCTTTGCTGTTAATCTTATAGAATCTTTAACTTCCTTTGTCAGCCACACTTGCTTTTTTTCAGTTTTTGCGTCTTGGAGGAATATGTTATTATTAACATGTAGCAGTTCTTTAAACATTGCCCTTTGTTTATGTAGTCATGCTCTTTACTGTATTTTCCCAATTCATCTCAGCCAATCATGTTGCATGCTTTCATAATCTCCCTTGTTCAAATTTAACACTTGCTCCAGACTAAACTATTTCACTATCACATATAAAATTCAATCATACTGTGGTCGCTCATTCATACAAAGTTAATTTACAGGAAACTAATTAGCCCTTAATTACACAATGAAAATCTAAAATAATAAGCTCAAAATGCCGCTTTCCAGAAATCTGTCCTCTGTAACTTTAGAGCTCAGTTGGTTTACCCAGACCATATGCATATTGAAGTCACTCGTAATAACTCCAAGCAATGTCCCCTGCCCCTTTCCTTTTTAGTTCCACCCAGATTCCATACACATTGTTCTCCTGATCAGAGCTTCTCTATTACTTATGTACTGATACTATCTTGTATCATCAGCACAACTTTATCTCCTTTTCTTTCTTTCCTGTCCTTCCCAAAATGTCAAAGAACTGTTTAGATTCCAGTCTCATGCAAGGATCAAGAGGAATTCTGAAACTCTTAAAATGGACTGTTTCCATTTTTGTTAACATTTACACATCAAAACAATCTCCTGAAAAGGCATGATTATAAGCTTATGTCTTAGCTACAGAAAAGACAATCTGAAATATTCAGACGAAGGAATCTCTTTTTGGAGATGGTGTTCTCCTGGATGTAGTACATTACCTCAATCACAAAATCCTGCCAGAACCTCAAGATGAAACTGCTTCACTTGATAACTAATGTTCTTCAATTCTACATCCCCTCAAACTTCATCTGTTCAGTTTGCTTGCACTTCAGTGTGTGTATATACATTGTGGAATATCTTAATGTTTATTCTTTTATTAAGTGAGTTTACAGTAGAAATAACTCCTCAACTATGTCAAATTAGGAAGAAAATGTTGTTTAAAAATTCCAAAACTGTTATACCAACCTCAGGAGTGAAGAGACAGGAATTTATTCACCCCCCGCCTAGATTTGGTCATAGCCTTATGTTATAAATTTAGTGATAAATTCATTTACTGTTAAGAAGAATTAATAGTTAATGTTTCCAGCCAAATGTAAATACAAAATTGATAACATTTAATTCTGATCCTGCATCGGTACATAATTTTGCTCTTGGCGGTTTTCTTTTAAAAAAAAAAACAGGAACCAACAATCGGAAAATTAAACAATTTATTTTTAAAAAATGCAAGACTACATCCAAGCAACAAGTAGCTGGGATTGTTAATTTAAAAAAATAAACTAAAAATTACACAAATAAACATGGTAATGTTTATTACATTGCTGTACAAACTTTCTTAGCTAAATATACAAGATAATTCTCACTTTGAAGATTACATCTTCTATTTCTTGTAGAGATTTTCGATAAGGCACCTGCAAACAAATTGTTGAACAGTAATCAAAAAGTGCACATTTTAGGACAGAATAACGGTAAAAGTTGTTGATTTCAAATTGGAGCATGAAAATTGTGATGTGGTCAGTGGAAGACTGCAGAATATATGCCCATTTTCTTGCTAATCTACATTAAACAATACAAATGCAAAAAGGAAATGTGCTACAAATTGAAGATTTTAAATGGAGTACGGTATACAGGTACACAGGATTTTTGCTAGTCCAATTAGATAAAGGACATAGAAAAAGATAAGGGAATACTGAATTTTGGATTCAGAAATTTACTTAAAGTTAACTGATTAAAAATTTCAATTTCTATTCATCTTTATTTTAAAAATAATTATTGCATGCACCTTAAATTTATTTAAGTTCTGTCGTGATAAAGATTCCCATACCTGTGCCTACAACTCATGCGTATTTAGTGCCATAGGTGATCTATTAGTTAATTTAACTTTAGCTAGCTCAGATTCATGGTTGTTGTATCAGCTGATGTCACTGGCATTACATACATTGATGTACTACTGCAGAAATTCACACCTCAATAAAAAACAAATGATTTTAGCATGAGCTATGAAGTGTCTTGGAATTGTGTTGTTGCATGACTTGTTTGATGAAATCTGGGATACATCAGTGTAATGCTGTGCAATTTTCAGTGCACAAATTGCAAAAATGTTAATTGTATGGCACACTGTCAAAGGAAGGCTAAACTTCAGTCCAGAACAAACACTGACTTGTCTAAGTACCTTTCTTTAAAACCGAGGTGACAAACATTAGTAGTCTGAATTGTCCACTTGATAAAAATGAACATTTTGAAAATGTACGCACGTTGAATATGTCAAAGAATTTAATCAATCAGTCTCCTTGCTTGGATGGCGGTATCATGGCATCTGCAATTTCAAATGTGTCAATTATTTCCTGCAAGATTTAAAAGATGTATTTTACTATCGGTAACACATGTACATAATTCAAATGTTAGTCAAAATAAATTAGGAAACCTAAATTATGAAAATGAAAAGCTTAAGTGGTTTGTTAACTACATATATCAGAAATTCTGGTTTATAGACCCAACAGGGGTCAACTATAATGGTAAATATGATGAAGAACCCTGCTTTCATATCACTACAACTTGCCTAACACAAGTTACTTTTCTTCTACATCCAAGCATGGTGGCTCAATGGTTAGTACTGCTGCGTCATAGCAGGGAGCCGGGTTCAATTCCAGCTCCAGGTGATTGTTTGTGTGGAGTTTGCACATTCTCATTGGGTCTGTGTGGTTTGCTGCCAGTTTCCTCCCACAGTTTAAAGATTTGCAGGTTAGGTGGATTGGCCATGCTAAATTGCCCATACCATCCAGAAATGTGCAGGCTAGGTGGATTTGCCATGGGAAATGTAGGTTTACAGCGGCTGGGTGGGATGCTCTTCAGAGGGTTGGTGTGAACTCAATGGGCCGAATAGTCTGCTTCCACACTGTAGGGATTCTATGAAGCAAAATATCAGAGCACTCACAGTATTTTAAAGATTCAAAGTATCTGTCAGCAGTCAATTCGAATAGGTAGGCATGTTAACTTGTGACATTCACAAATCATCCTACAAAATTGTTTCTTAATTCATTCATGGGATGTGAGCATTGCTGGCTTGGCCAGCATTTATTGCCCACTGATTAGCTGGTAGGACCATTGCAGAGGGCAGTTAAGAGTCAACTACATTGCTGAAGTCTGGAAGCACAAAGGCCAGATCAGGTAAGGACGGCAATGTCCCTCCATAAAAGGACAACAGTGACCAAACAGGTTTTTAAACACAATCAACAATGATGACATCTATTAATTGCAGATTTTTTTTTATATTGGATTCAAATTTCCACCATTTGCTTTGGTGGGATTCAAACACATATCCCCAGAACATCAACCCAGGGCTGTGGATTACCAGTCCAGTGACATTACCACCGCATCACCATCTCCCTTTAATGTGGTGTATGAAGTACATAAAAATCCTGAACAAAATGTTTTGATTCCAAGATTATTCTGAGTAAAGCCTCTCTCAACTTAAATTTGATTAAAAACTTCAAACAGACTTAATATAGTTACTTTTCTGGTAGTCAAGTTACTGTACCTACTTTCCACTCCTGCTGACTCAAAGAAATAACTGTCTGTTGCCTTTGTTGTTGTGGCCTTTCATTATCAACAGCTTCATTCACTGGCTCTGAAAATAAATATCACAAAAATACAAATTTCCTTTGATAATATATGGACACCTATGATTTATTTTTGTATATTTTATATGCATTGACAAATATCAGCTAATAGACACCATAATGACGATGTCTTGAAACCAATTTAAGTTAATTGAATTATTGACTCGATGCTAACAATGCCATTGGATCTCAGACTGCTGGACAACATTACAAAACAACTCACGTTTCATTGCTAATGGCCTACCTCAACCCAAAGCCAAGAGAACAGCTTTTCTGAGAAATCAAAACGTTATATAGTTATCTACGATTTGTGTTGAGACACATGTTGATGCCACCCAAAACAACTTAACATTCAGTCATCAATCTTAAATGGTAGACAATGACAGGCTGCAGTTCACAGAATAGCATGTAAACCAAGATCACAAGTTCAAAACCAGTGACCAGAGGACATTTTCTTGTGCCAAGAGCGTAAATAGAAGCCATTAACACAAGGTAGTGACTAAGAAATCCAAGAGAAAATTCAAAAGAAACTTTCTTTTACCCAAAAACCGATGAGAACATTGAACTCACTCCTACAAGGTGTCGTTGAAAATGAATAGATTTTTAATGGAAAGTTAGGCAAACATATCAGTGTGAAAGGAAGAGATGGTTAGGTGGTAGATTTATAGAAGGAAAGAAAGGAAGCAGCTCAAGTATGTGCATAATACTGGCATGAACTGAGCCAAAAGGCCTATCTTTGTGCCATATGTCCTATGTAAGCAACATGTCAGTTTTCCAATTCTAATTCTTGATTTCAAATTCTTCCCATGACTTTGTGCCTTTACATCTCCAAGTCCCTCCAGCTCTGGAAACCTCCATGACACCTGTGCTGCTCCAATTATAACCTCTTACATATTCCACTTTTAATCTTCCTTCCATTATTGGCTGTGCTTTCAGTTGCCAAGGCCCTAATATGTAACACCAACTGCTATATTCCTTTGAGAAACACTTAGTGATTCATCAAATCACAAAAAGGAAGCTACAACTGCAGTCCTGTTCAAGCAGAAGATTGTATGCATACAGACAGAAGAACAGGTTTAATAAAATGAATTATCCACAATCTTAACAACCGAACATCAACTTTGGAGATTGGTTTGTACATGATGGTGAAGGTGGATCAACTGCAACTGTTCTCTAAAATGTAGACAATATATAAATATAGTCGTTATGAAAATATGTACAATAAATTTGTCCACTACATTTACAAAAACAGACTTACATGTTTACTTATTTGTCAGCTCCTTTTTACAAATTATATTTCCCGTATACCATTTAGAGGCAGATTGAGCTCTGGTAATGACTTTCAAATATAAAAAAAAGGGAGGGACTTGCATTTACAGAGTGCATTTCGCATTCCCTGGGATACCCAAAACACTCTGAACAATCAACTAATGTACAGCAGGTACTGCAAACAAAAATGGGATACACAACCAAATGTGTTTTAACAACTCTGGATACGTACTGACCAGAAAACTGGGAGAATGCCTGTGCTCCTCTTCAAATAATGCGATGGGATTTAGTTATCTTTTTGAAAAGACAAGTTATTCTACGCAATAGATATATACATTAGTACTAATTAAGGATGCAGTCATATACTGTGCCCAGCTATAAAAGAAGTCTACAGATAAATGTCTAGAGTAACTCACCAATGATTGGTAGTTTATCTTGGTCAAGTCCAATGGCAGCAAATCCATCCTGAAAATATATTATACCATCATTTTAGATAACAGCCAGGAACTTAGGAGTTGGGGCTAGATCTAATAGTCAATAAGGCTCTTTGAAATGGAGAATTTCACACTACAAAGCACAATGTCAATAGGTCTTCAGACTAGAGGCAATTAGTGCACACAAAGTGCCTTGAACCACTCAACTTTTACAAAAAAGAAACCTTGCATTCCAATGATTCCATCATGCTTACTAAACATTCAACTACTATGGGAAAAATGATAAAAAGGTACAAGTAAGCACATTATAGATGCATCTACAAAGTATTGCCCAAGCTCGAATTAATACTTAATAGTCTCAGAGCAAAAGCTAAAATATCAATACAGTATTAGGTGCACAAGGGAAGTTTCTCTATCAACTTATTTGTACAAAATGGACCATTGAAGTACAGCATAGGAAATAATTCTTTATATTTTAGAGAAAATTTCCTAACCTGTACTGTAATACCTGGTCTCAGTTAAGCCAGCAGCAGTGATGCTATGACCAAATTTAGCACTGCTGGGTGAGAGGACGGACACTGTTCAGAAGCCTAGTTAGAGTTATCAACAAAGACAGCTATAACCCAAACTGTGACATCCTATGATGAATAGCCACAAGGATAACCAATATTCATGAGACAACATCAGAGCAAGAGACAGAACAGAAAATAACATCTTGCTCTTGCAAGATAGATTTTCTCCTCTTACACAATGCTTTTATGTACTGTTTGTGTAGAGGGAATTTTGGTGAAAATAGCTGCCCTTCGAGTCAATTATTTTATGTAACACTTACCCTCACAATGAAGGACACGTGGAATATGTTCTCCACAGTCCGTGCATAAGAATGTGGATCAATTACAAAGTCAAAGAAATTGATCGGCGTCTCAGCTGTAAAAATAATTCATTCAAAAAAATTATAATCTTCACAAGAGTCGCATTCTCTCTTCAAATCCTAATCTTATGAACCTTTTTAAAATATACTTTATGGTTGAGCAAATACCAGATTGCAGTGGAAACCAGCTAATAAAAGCCACAAAAAAGGTGTCTCAATTGTCATTATAAATTACACTTACTACCCGATGGCATTGCTCAAAAGCAAAATGGACAAGTTATAATTTACAAACAGGAAGTCAGAGAAAGTGATTGGTGAGAAAGGTGAATGAATTATATACGATTAGATAAAAGTTGTTATTGTAATGTGTCAAGGTATGTTAACAGTGGTAGAATGCAATATAGCAATGTTGTGGCAGTCATGTGTGCTGTCATTGCATGAAAGTGGCGATGAGTCAGAGATTAGACTGCTGAAAATAGGTGAGAGAAATGTTGAGGAAGGGATAAATACATCTGCAGCAATTGGTTCCCAACATAAACTTCTGAAGGCAAAAGATTGCTTGTTAAATTTGCTCACTTTGAACAATTCAGTGATTCAACATTGTTCATGGTTATTCTGCAGGTGGAATGGGACTGTGTGCAAGATCAGTGGAATTGACTCCTGGTTGCCAGGTGAGATCAAGAGTCATTCCTGTTAAGCCAGTCAAAAGTCAACCACCACTATGTTCAAAATGAACATTACCTTATCTAGACCAATTAAGGATTGGCAATAAATGCTGGCCTAACCAGCAATGCCCATATGCCATGAATGAATAAAAAGAATCAAATGTGAAACAGAAGATTATGAAGCCAAGAATGAGACAATCAAAATATATATGCATATATGACTGATTAAGAATGACTAAGAGTGAATGAAAAAACATGTATGACATAATGGTATCAATTGGAGAAAGTTCTATATACAAGTCAAATTTTAAGTACTACAAATAGTTGAGTCCTTTCATTATAGTGTTAAGTGCATTTACTACTACAAAAATATAGTTCTACTTTTCATTATTCAATTTTAAACTGTCTTAAATAGTAGTGCAAAGATTGTTTCAAAATGGTGTCAAGAGTTTTAACTGTAAAGAATAGCAACAGAATTCCAGCAATTAGCGTACTGCATGTACCATACTCACGGTCAGATTTGAAGTACTCCTGCAACAATCCCAAGATCCTTTCAACTTCTTTTTCAGTGGCTTCTTGATGAGATTCATCCATTTTCTTCAGCTTTTAAAAATAAGTGATTATAGAAGTTTGTTCAAAAATATCAAATCATTTCTTACATTTAAAAATCTAGCTAATTTTGTTTGCATAAAATCAATAATCTCCAAACTAACATCTTGAGTTTGCTGCTTTCATTTTCCTTTATTTCAAGCTATTTAAACGCCAGTGTGTGCACCTGTTTTCAGTGGCAGGCATGGCAGTTCTCAGGCACCCACTGGCAGAGGTCACTGAGTGAAGTTGCCAACTTCATCAAAACTACAGACAGTTTTGAAATTAGACTGCCTAGCATATTTCACCATGATTTCTGACAGAAAAAGAAGAGAATGATTAAAAAAAACTAAATGAATGTTTATGCAAAAGTCATGAAGTAAATCATAGGAGCATAGAATCCCTCCAGTGCGCAAGACATCATTTGACCCATCAAATCTACACTGACCTTCCAAACAGCATCCCACCCAGATCCAGCCCCCTAACCCTCTACCAGCTACCCTAAATTTACCATGGCTAAAACACCTAACCTGCACATCTTTAGACTGTGGGAGAATACCAGAGCACCCAACGGAAATTCATGCAGACGCAGGGAGAACAGTCACCCAAGGCTGGAATTGAACCCAGGTCCCTGGTACTTTGAGGTAGCAGCGAGAACCAACGGGCCACTAAGAATGAAAGAAGTTTGCATTTACCAGTACCGTAATCTTGTCCAGTTTAGTGCTAAGTTTAGTTGATCAGTTGACAAGAAACAAAATCTTATTACTTCTCAGGGAAGGAAAAGAATTTGCAGTTATAAAGAACTTAAATCTCAAGGTGCCTTAAATCCTTGCACAACTAATAAATTACAATAGTTCTTACAGTTCAAACAGTAACATAGGGAAATAAAACAGCTAATCTGCACACAAGACCGTGAAAACAAGACAGATGATTGGATAAACTGTTTAAGGGTATCGATTGTAGGATAAATGTGGACGAGGTCATTTGGAAAAATTCCCTCCTCATTCTAATCTCAAGATTTTTAACATTCTGAAAGCAGACAAGGCCACTGTTGAGCATTTCACCTGAAAAATAGCCCTGATACAATACCCTTTTATTATTGCATTAAGTGCAGGCTAGAATGTGCACAGATGACTTTGGAAGAGGGTTTGAAACCACAACATTCTGTCTCCAAAGAAAGAGCATGACAACTAAGCCACACTGACAACTTTCCTGAAGTACTGTTTGTAGGCCTTCTTCATTAGTACTTGCATCTATAGCCAAGTGGCTTGCCATCCAGTCTAGGTTGCTGTCACGTGTTAACCAGATTACAGATGGTAATCTTCCATCGCTGAAGGAAAGATATAATCCAGTTTTGCTTAAATTATAGACATTCCAAGGATAAATCAAAGCACTGATTTGTACAGGTTTTGAATAATTCCCAGTTTGAGATAAACCAGTCCATTGTTTTTGTCTTTAAAAAACATAGGCAGCTTTCAGTTCATCAGTACTCCAAATACTGCCATACTAAATTAAACCCAACTTTACAATTACACATGTGATAGTTACGTGAACAGGCAGTATTAGACTGGGGGCTTATGTACAGTGGAAGTTGTAAAGGAGGGTGCTGGGAGTGTCAATGTAGCTAAAAAAAAAAAAAGTGGGCAAATGGATGCATGGAAAGGTAGGCAGCTTGGCTGTCATTTAAACTGAAAAGCCATTTTAATAGGTCAGATTTATTCCATGTGTTCGGCACTTATTTAGGAATCAATTAAGAAAAATAGGGACCAAGAGTGGAAGGGTATAATAAAAAGCCTTAATCTTCCATATTATCTAAAAAGATATTACAGAATTAGAAAAAAAGGCTAAACCAAACTTTTAAAACTGCAAATTAAATTAAAAGGCTAGGCACTGTTTGCACACCATTGATTTGACTTTCAAATAAATTAATTCCTTCTTCATTTAAATTGATGTTTTGGTATTTTTGTAATTAATGCTCAGTTACAAACTCCTTGTTTGCTCATTTTTGGTTTTGCACTGTTCTAGTAAATCACAGGATCAAAAAATGTTTGGTTACTACTTTACAGGAAAAGTAGATGTTTTACAGCTCTGAGTAGATTTATAAGATCCAGATTCTTAATTAAAAGGGTTGAATAATGACGCATGTACCAAATACTTAGATCTAGGAAGTCTTCTGTGAGCTATAGGTTGTGAGGAATAAGCTAAAAGGCATCAAAGGAAAATAGATCAATTAAGCAATGGAAGTTTTTATTTTACAAAATGGAGATAGAATTATCCTTTGTCTGTTCTGCTGTTGAAGTGTTTTGGATCACGCTTTTGTCTGACACCTCCCTCCCACTACATTAAGATGGCAATCCAAAATCACCACACTCTGCAAGACCACCATCTTTGGGGGTCAAAGAAAGAAAACTTTAAATATTGCAAGTTGGAATGTGAGAATTTATATTCCACTGACAACGTTATTGATGAGTCACAGCAGCAACAGTGAAGAAAAGTGAAGTGACATGTGACATCTTGTCCCATGTGCCCAAAGATCTGCAGGTCCAGAATCAGCCCATTAGGGCACATTAAGACCCATGCAAGAAATTTTTGACCTCAGATAGAGGTCATTTTCAAATCAAGGAACTGCTACAAACAGCAACAGAGTTATGGGAGACACAAAAAAAAAAACTGCAGATGCTGGAATCCAAGGTAGACAAACAGGAGGCTGGAAGAACACAGCAAGCCAGACAGCATCTGGAGGAAAGGAGCAGTCAACGTTTCGGGTGTTACCCTTCTTCATATCAGTTGAAGTAGTGAAGTTGAACAGTATGGTTATTAAATCGTATTTCCTAAATAAAATCTAACATACTCAACACTTGGAAAGGCAGGGATTGATTGGGGATATTCATCACGGATTTGTTAAGAGAGAGATTCTGTCTGACAAATTTGAGTTTTTTTTGAAAAGGTGACTGAATAAACTGATGAGGGTAGTGCAGTTGATATGGTTTACATGGATGTCCGTAAGGACATTGACATGGAAGCCTGGTCCAAAAGGCAAGAGCCCAAGGGATCCAAGGCAAGTTGGCAAAGTGGATCCAAAATTGGCTTGCAAACAGGAGGCAAAGATTGATAGTGAAGAGCTGTTTTGTGATTGAAGCCTGCGTTCAGTAGTGTACCACAGAGTTCGGTGGTGGGACTCTTGCTGTTTGTTGTGTACATTAACAACTTGGATGTGAATGTAGAAAGGCGGGGAGGAGAATGTGGGGTGTGGGGGGCTCCACTTGAGGAATACAAAATTTTGAGGCATAGACAGAATAAATTGTGACAATCTTTTCCCTGTAGCAAACAGGAGGCATAAGTTTAAAGGTGAGGAGTAAGTGGCTTAGAGAAGATCTGAAGAAAAATATTTTCACCCACAGGATGGTAGAAACATCAATGTGCTGCCTGAGAGTGTGATGGAGAAGGTACTCATGCAACATTTAAGCAACATCTCAATGAGCGCTTAAAATGCCAGGGCACTGTAGATTATGGAGGTAAATGCAGTGCAAGCAAATGGGATTCGCATTGTTTGGTGTTTGTTGGTCAGCATACACATAGTGAGCCAAAAGGCCTGTTTCTATGCTGTGTGACTCCATAGTATGTGGACAATGCAGGCAAGGCCACATTTCTTAGCCATCCCTCGTTGCTCATGACAGAAGATTGGCTAACTAATAGGTGACAAAGAGTTGGGATGAGATGGCCATTTTCAGGATGGCAACTTGTAACTACTGATATGCCACAGGGATCAGTGCTGGGGCATAATTATTTACAATATACATTAATGTCTCTGATGAGGAAGGTGAATGTAATAAAGCCAAGTTTGTGGATGACACAAATAGATGGAAAGATGATAGGTGATGATACGGAGAGTTTGCAGAAAGATATAGACAAGTTAAATGAGTGGGTGAGAACTAGGCAGATGGAATATACTATGAGGAAATGTAAGGTTATGCATATTGCCAAGAAGAATAGAGGAGAGGAGTATTATTTGAATGAAGAAAGACTACAGAAAGCTACAGAATAGAATTTGAGAGAGTCCTCGTTCATGAATAACAAAAAGCTACCATCCAAGTTCAGCAGGTAATAGGGAAGAGAAATGGAATGTTGCCCTTTATTTCAAAGGATGTGAAGTTTAAAATTAAGGAGATTATATACAAGGCATGAGTCAAACCACAGCTGGAATACAGTGAAAGTTTTGGGCCCCTTATTGAAAGAAAAGATATGCAGGCTTTGGAGGCAATCCAGAGAAGATTCACTAGGCTCAAACCAGGTATAGAGGGTTTGTTTTACGAAGATGGATTGAGGTAGCTGGGCCTATACTCATCGAAATTTAGGAAAAAAATGAAAGGCACTCTTATTGAAACATACAAGAGTTTCAGGGGACTTGACAGAGTAGATGTGGAAAGATTGTTTCCCCTTTTGGGAGAATCTAGGATGAGAGAGCATAATCTCAGACTAACGGATCGCACAGTTAAGACAGAAATGAGCAGGAATTTCTTCTTTCAGAAGGATGTGAATCTGTGGAATTCTTTACCTGCTATTGCTGTTAAGGCATATATTCAAGACTGAGACAGACAGATTTTTAATCAGTAAGAGAATCAAGGGTTATTGGTAAAGGCAGGAAAGTGAGGTTGAGCATTATTATCAGTCACAATCTCACTGAATGATGGAGCAGACTCGATGAGCTAAATGGCCTACTCCTGCTCATACATCTTACCCTCTTATAGAAAAGGACCTAGCTATGCCACTTCAGAGAACATTTCAGAATGAATCCTCAACAAGACATTGGTCACACACAGGCCAGACCAGTGGGCACGACCGATACGGTTCTCTAAAAAGGATATTAGCGAACAATTGGCTTGTTTTACTGAACAGAGTTAAGCTTCCAGAATCAGTGATTCTTTCTAATCTTTGTTGCTAGACACAGGGTACTAAACAGGGCAGGAGAAGCAATGGCCGAGTGGTGCAATTGCTGAATTATTAATCCAGAGGACCAAGTTCTGGGGACCTGGGTTCAAATCCTGCCATGGCAGATGGTGAAATCTGAATTCAATAAAAACAGGAAGTTTAATTATGACATCAAATCCATTGTTGGAAAAACCCATCTGGCTCACCAAAGTCCTTTCGAGAACGAAACTACTATCCTTTCCTGGTCGGGCCTAAGTGACTCCAGACCCACAGCAACGGGTTTGTTTCTTAAATGCCCTCTGGGCAATTAGGAATGGGCAATAAACTCGCCTGAATCAAAAACAAAAGAACTTCAATTGAACTCTATTAACATTTTAAAATCAAGACCTTTGGATTGTTGGTCTAACACCAGCATAATCTAGGTGGTTTGTACACAGGACTTGTGGTTCCAGATCACAGTAAAGAAAACAAGAAAATAATATTTCAGGAGGACATGATGGCCTACTGGTATTATCACTAGACTATTAATCCAGAGACCTGGTAATGTCTGGGGATCGAGGTTTGAATCCTGCCACACCAGATGGTAGAACTTGAATTCAATAAATATCTGGAATTAGGTGATCACGAAACCATTCTCGATTGTCGAAAAATCCCATCTAGTTCACTAATGTCCTTTAGGGAAGGAAACTGACATCTTTACCTGGGTGTGACCTGCAAATGACCCCAGACCCATAACAATGTGGTTGACTCTTAAACTGCCTTCTGGGCAAATAGGGATGGGTAATAATGCTGGTCTGGCCAGTTATGCCCACATTCCATGAAATAATAAGAAAAAAAAGGGGAAGTTTAGACATGCTGACTAAATTTTTGTGCCCTTGTCCAAAACTTACTGTGTTATTACAAAAGCCAGACAGAGAACTTCACACTTGTGTGATTGCTGTACACAACGTTGTTTGTATTTGTGTTGGTCCACATGTAATCCAAGAGGTTTTGCTGAGTTTAAAAGACAACCTGAACTCAGGCGTGGAAACATTGAAATGCAGATCTATAAAGGAGCATTAAAACAAAAAAAAAAAATCAATCAATCAATCAATCAACAAACCTGTGTTGGCATTATTCTATGTTCTTCCTTTGTTGGGGCCCTCTTCTGTCTCTCAGTTCTCTGTCGGGGAACTGGAGGTTCACTCTTGAAAGACCCCAGCCTAGATCATAAGACAGAAATGTTCAAGATAAACTTGCGTTTGCACAGTACTCAACATAACAAGTTATGACCACCAATAAAATTGACAGTCAGTGAAGCATCTTTGAAATACAGTCAGTTTTGCCTTGTATTTGGACTGCAGCGCCACAAAGTTGGCATTGTTATGAGTAACAGGAGAAAAACGTGCTCAACTTACATAAAATGAAAGGCCGGAGCTCTTTTAAAATATTTCTCAGCTTCTTTTCCAAGTTTGGTCCAGGCATCTTTTGGAAGCCACCCTGCAGATTCATCATCATCATCACTCCCTTCAGTTTCTAGTCGGTTCAAGCCCATGAATGTTAACTGCGCACAAGTTATTTATATCCAACAGTATTAGAATTAGCATTTAAATTTTGTGAAGTGAAAAACAAACTATTTCATTGTGGCTATTAACTGTTAAAATAACTTGTGACATTGTGATTTATACATTAATTTTCATTCCAACTTTAATAAACAAATTTGTGGTATACATAACAGATTTTAGATTTTGTTTTCTAGCTGTGTATTCCTCCTCCTAATCTAGCAATACATACCATATCAAATGAGGTGATAAAATCAGTACTCAATTTAAACATCTGGTCACAATAGTCTTATTGATTAAGCATAAAACCAGCAAAGACTCCTCCTCTTTCTCTCGGAAACAAAGGTTATTACCATATGATTTTAATCTTTGTGAAACAATAAGCAAAGGTGAACAAATGTTAATAAACACCAGAAATTATTAGAAATCAATACTTTTGATTTAAAATAAATCTAATACTGTATAACTGTAAAAGCCAAGACCACAAAGTAATTACCAAACCACACAAATGTCAAAGCTATTGGATAGGTACAGTAATCATTACTGATTCTAATCAGGATAATTATGCAAGCTAAATGATCTGATACAAAATGAAAGAAAGCAGAGTTTAAACATGTTTTCAGCTTGATGTTTGGGATGAACTTGAAAGCTCTTCAATTTATTTTTCCAATACTTTTGCATGCAATGAAAACTTACTAGTTCCTCTGCAAAGACTGAAGGGTCAAAAACCATCATGTCTGTGTGTAACTGATTAGCTTTCTCTTGACCAAGGTTTGTTGCAAGCACCAGAAACTGCGCATCCAATGCTGCCTCGCGTGTCTGTCGGACTGAAAAATACATAATAAGGCATAATTTAAATTTTCAAGTAGTGTGCAGTGTTCAAAGTCACACGAGGTTCCTGTACAATATAATCATTCAGCTACTGGATATTTACACCCCCATAGATTCATGGTGATGAACAAATACCAAGAGACTGAGGAAATTAGGGCTAGAAGAGAAAATGTACACCACTGACTATTGTCTTTTTGATCACCTTAACCAAGCTAAAGGCCAGATAACTTTCAATTATAGTCTATATTTTTAGATATGGCCTGAACAGGAAACTGATTGGTGCTGTATTAGCCTGTTTAGAACATAAGAACATAAAAACTAGGAGCAGGAGCAGGCCGTCTGGCCCCTCGAGCCTGCTCCACCATTCAACAAGATCATGGCTGATCCTTTCGTGGACTCAGATCCACTTACCCGCGTTCTCACCGTATCCCTTAACTCCTTTATTGTTCAAAAAAAAAAAATCTACCTTTTTTTTAAAAAACATTTACTGAAGTAGCATCAACTACTTCACTGGGCAAGGAATTCCATAGATTAACAACCCTCTGGGTGAAGAAATTCCTTCTCAGTTCAGTCCTAAATCTGCTCCCTCTAATCTTGAGGCTATGCCCTCTTGTCCTAGCTTCACCTGCCAGTGGAAACATCCTCTCTACTTCTATCTTATCTATTCCCTTCAAAATTTTATATGTTTCTATAAGATCCCCCCACAATCTTCTGAATTCCAATGAATATAATCCCAATCTACTCAGTCTCTCCTCATAAGCCAACCGCCTCAACTCCGGAATCAACCTAGTGAACCTCCTTTGCACCCCCTCCAGTGCCAATACATCCTTTCTCAAGTAAGGAGACCAAAACTGCACACAGTACTCCAGGTGTGGCCTCACCAGCACCAGCACCTTGTACAGCTGCAACATAACCTCTCTGCTTTTTATTTCAATCCCGTTAGTTGGTTTCAGACATAAAAAGTTTGTATTTTTGGATTTCACTGCATTGTAACCTCTCATTTGTACACACGTACATAGTATTAATAGAGCACTCACCATTGGAAAACAGCTTGTTTGCTTCTTCAAGTGCTTCTGTTAGTTTATTACTGTTCGGTCTGATCATGTCCTCTCGATTTTCTGAAACATTGAGGAGAATGCAAATCAGGGAACCACATATCAAAAATTCTGTGGATTATTTGACTGCAACTCCAGAGAAGACTATGAAGAAAGGGAGATGATGTCATTACAGCATACAAACAGAAACAAAAATTTAAATAATTTAGGGCATTGGAAACTGTTGACGCTTGTATTTGTCAAATTCATCTCAATTCATGACATTCAGGATATTAGAGATGAAAACAACAAATTAACAACGTGAAGCAAAAGATTCCACCAATTCATTAGTAGTGGCAGAATTTCTGCCAAACTTGCAGCTGTGGCTGATCATTGCCCCCTTGATGCAAGGGTAATAAGCATAAAGAGTAGATGCGAAGAAAATCTTCTGGAAATGAAATCGAGCTAAGAATCCTGATTCACATAAACACTAATGTTTTAGAAAAGAACAGAATGGAGATCTTGCAGCAAGTGCTTGAGGAACTATGTAACCACCTGAGGAACACTGATCACAGGCTCACTTCCACTATCATAAACTATGGTCCAAGCAGAATCAGATTAGATCCATTTATAGACAGAGTGGAATAAACAGGCGAATTCCAGATTCTACTAACATTGGATGAAGTCCTGAGATGAAACTGTTCACACCAACTTTATTTCACACAAACCAAATTGGTAACCACTCTAGGACAGTAGGTGAGCAAATGAAGTGGTAAAGCAGAGCAATTTGACTGGCTTTCAGAATCATATTCTGCAACGACACATTTTCTCATGAAAGCCACAAACCAGCAACTTCGGACATTTTTAAAAATCAACCTGTTCAGACATTTTATTACACACCTCCGGAGCAGATGAGAACTGAACTTAAATCTCCCGCTCGAACGTAGTCTTATTGTTCAAGTCTAACCGAGTGGAAATTATTGTTAAACCCTATTATAAAGGGCAAGCCTGCTCAAAAAAAGGAAAAGCCTGTTCACAAATAACATAGATGCAGGTGCAGGTAACTCGGTATCAAACTGGCCCGTGGTATTTATATGGACAAGAGATTCTATTGTTATTTAATTTTACATGTTTCCTATTGGAGTTCACGGGGGAAGAGGGACGACCCAGGGTGTCCTGATGAGAGTGAGAAGAGGTTACAATATGAACTGGGGGGCCGGAGGCCGGTCCCCGTGCCTGCTCACTCACGCTGAACGCTGTTGATGAGTTCCCGGTACTGGTGCCTCAGCATCCTCCGGCGGTTCGGGTCATCATCCCGGGCCCCATACGGAATGGCGCCGTCGACCAGCTCCTCGTCCTCGGTCATGGTACAATCCGAGACGGCTGAGTTCCTCCTGCCGCGCTGCGGAGTTCCCGCTCCGGCCATGGTGCCGTTGGAGGTGCCTGCGGCGGAGCGCTGCGATCCCCCAGTGGGGTGAGGGGCTCGGGCTCGGCCTCGACCTTTGCCCTCAGACATTGTTTCCCCCCCTCCTCCGCCAAACCCCCTCAGTACAGAGCCAAACCAGCGCCTTTCCAGCACGTCACCTCCAGAGACGTCGTTCAGATGCGCCGGAAGTCAAAGACACCGACTCTTAGTTTATAGTTGAACATGTTTCCCAGGTTTGCATCATCTGTGAAGGAGGAACAGTGTTAGTGTTTGAGATTTTAATTTTTATTAAAATAAAAGTTCTATATCGAGCCTCCTTGACCTGACCGTCTTCCCTGGACTGACCAATCCCCACCTACATTCACCTTTACTGGCTCCATCCCCGCCTCTTTGACCTGTCTGTCTCCTCTCCACCTATCTGCTCCTTTATCCATCTTCTATCCGCCTCCCCCTCTTTCCCTATTTATTTCAGATTCCCCTTCTCCTCCCCCATTTCTGAAAAAGGGTCCAGACCCGAAAGGTCGCTTTTTCTGCTCCTCGGCCTGCTGTGTTCATCCACCTCGATACCTTGTTATCTCTTATCTTCTATATAGGGTAATTCTTTTATGTAAGTGGGGGGAAAAAAACCAAAACAAATTATTGGAGAAACTCAGCAGAATCTATAGGTGGCAGGCTGGAAAAGCACAGCAGGTCAGACAGCATCAGAAGAGCGAAAAAGTCAACGTTTTGGGCCAAAATCCTTCAATACGACTCGGTCCACTAACGTTGATTTATCCTACTTTGATACTGTCTGACTTGCTGCGCTTTTCCAGCCTCGCACCTATAGGCTCAGGCTTCCAGCATCTACAGTCCTTATTTCTCTGGAGAAAATTTGCAGGTCTGATAGCATCAGTGGAAAGAAAACAAAGTTAACGTTTGAAATCTAATGACCTTCTTCAGAACCAATAGCTAGGAAAAGGTGGTATTTAAGCTCATCACAGGGTGGGGCATGAAGGAGTGAGCAATTAGATGGAGACAGCCCAATGAGAGAGAAATTAATAAAAATAGAAACTGTTGGATAAACTCAGCAAGTCTGACAGCATCTGTGAAGAAACAGGAGAGTTGACATTTCAGGTCCAGTGAATGAACTGTGTTAGATTAGAAAAGTGGAAGATCACAAAAAGAGTTGCTAGAGCCAGTTACATACACACAATCAAAAGATGGGTGCAGAGGAGGAGTAAGTGAATGATACAAAGAAGAATTGTGGCAAGAAAGCAACAATGAGAGCAACAACAGTCTAGTGGGGCAATGCTGCATGAGGGAACAAAGATTATTGTCTCAATGTTGTAGAAATTGTGTCCAGAAAGCTGTAAGGTGCGTGGTCAAAAGATGAAATGCTCACGTTGAACTTTCTTGGAATACTGAAGGAGACCAGAAACAGCTGTTATTATGAGAGCAATTGCTCTTAAGGTGTACAATTGCAATGGTGGGCCACCATGTTAACAGACTGATTGGGTGATTGACAGCATCTGGAAAGCAATCTGCAATTTGTCTACACAATGTGAAGAAACCATGATAGAAACAGTGGATTCCTTGCTGTTTTCTTTACTGAACCTCCCAAGGAGCCCAAAGTAGCTTCATAAAAGCAAATAATCATATTTGAAATGTTGACTTGTTGGAAATTAGATCTGTTAGCATTTCAAGTCTGTGACCTTTCAGTTGTTTCTTTTGCTCCTTGTGGCGACACAATGGTTAGCACTGCTGTCCTCCCCCTTGGGCAATTTTCTTTGTGGAGTTTGCAGGTTTTCCCCCTGTCTGAGTGGGTTTTCTCCAGATGATGCAGTTTCCTCTGGTGGATTGTCCATGCTAAATTGCCCTGCAGTATGCATGCTAGGTGGGTTAAAATAGTAAATGTGGCATTACAGGTATAGGGTGGGATGCTTTTTGGAGTGTCAGTGTGGACCTGATGGGCCAAATAGCCTCTATCTGCACTGTAGGTATTCTAGTACATTAGCTCTGTTTCTGTCTGTGTAGGTGTGGACAAAATTGTTTGAATATTTCCAGCACTTTTTGTTTTGATTTGAGGTTTGCAGCAGCTGTATTCTAGAAATTGATACCACAAAACAAATAAAACTTGCAAAATTTAAACAATAATGTTGTGTCTTGAGGTCAGACCTCAAATGGTTGATATTGCATATTCTTTTTCTGGGGCTATTTGAGTGTAGGCAAAGCCAGGGAAGAGAATAGGCTCCCTACAGGTGTATATTCTTAATGAAACCATAAGGGGACACTGTTGCCTCAGTCAATTGGAAACCAAATGAAAATCATCACAGAATCCCTACAGTGTGGTAACAGGCCCCTTGGCCCAACATGTCCACACTGACACTCAGAGCATCCCACCCAGCTATAACCCACCTAATCTACACATCCCTGAACACTGTGGGCAATTTAGCACAGCCAATCTACCTAACCTGTCCCCCTTTGGGCTGTGGGAGGAAACTGGGGCACCTGGAGGAAACCCACACAGACATGGGGAGAACTCCACACAGTCACATGAGGGTGGAATTGAACCCAGGTCCCTGGTGCTGTGAGGCAGCAGTGCTAGCCACTGTGCTGTCCCTTTGTAAATGGGGACAAATAATAAAGAATGTAAAAGAACTTAGGTTAAAAATATTGCTCCATCACCCAGTCCCCATAATGTCACCAGACAAGCAAAGCCTGAAGATTGCCTGTTGAGACGTGCTCCTTATCTAGAATCATCTCAGTGCAGAAAAGGCAGGGGATGAGAGACCAGCTCTTGACACATGCTAACTGACCAACAGTGTATTTTCAGTATTTTCAGTTTTTGGTTTGGATCGCCAGCATCTGCAATTTTGTTTTTGATTGTACATTTCAGACATACGTGCTAGATTCAAGAGTCATTTAGCTATAAACATGCAACATGTTCTGATGTGTCTCCTCCTGAAATGTAAATTGGACACAAAAGTGCCAGGGGCACTCGCACCTCCAGGCCTGCACTTCCTGTGCACCCTTGGAACATTGCAGTGGGAAGAGTATGCACAAAGGTGCATCCCTTTGCGTGTCAGGAGGCTTTGTGCAGTCAGTACTATTCAGATGATACACAGCAGGCTAATGCAATGCCAAGATTCTAAGTAAGATAATGCTATAGTCTCTGCAACAATTTGGTATATTATTCTTCGAAATACAGTTAGAAAGAGACAAGATGGATCCGCCATACAGGGCCTATTTAAAAGACAGAGTTTCAAATTATAGATTTTTGACTTGGTGGGAGCACTGCATGGAGTTCCTGGAGCTGTTTGGTGGATATAAGATTCTGAAAGCAATCAGATAAGATAGAGTAATGGACCCAGTGAGGGGTCAGTTGTTGCAGTGTTTTTTATGTCTGCAGGATGCCAAGGAATGGAATGGAGGGGAGAGGAGGTAAGCTATACAAGCACAGAGCAGAAGGAGGCTGTCCATGAAGGCCCTACACATCACAGGTATTCTGCAAGAAATACTCTTACATGAACTAGTAAAAATGCCTGAGATGGCTTGGATTCACTGAGAAAACAGTCACAGAGTGCAGCTGACCTCAGGCTTCACAGCTGACCTCAGGCTTCACAACAGACCAAGGATGACATTCCCAGTGGCTGACAATGGAACTTGCCATTGTCCTGAATTTTTATGCCTTTTGAAACTTCCAGGTAGCAACGGATGACATTGTGAATATACCACAGTATGAAGTTCCTTGAAGCATTTTTGGATCCCTGATGGGGTACACCTTAGTCAAATCCATGAGTTTGGTGCCTGTTCCTGCATGAAAAATGTCCTGACAGTAGCATTCTAATAAATGGTGCCCGTGCTCCAAAGTGCAGCATTGAAGTACAGAATCATGTTATAAGTGGATTGGACTCATTTCTGCCTGCAGCCTAAGCAGCAAACATAGTATACGTGCATCAACATGTCTCAAAGTCTAAAGGGTGTAATCCTCACTCAAGTCAAGGGAAATGCTCTTCAGTCAGTAGTCCTGGCGCAGCAAGTCAAGGCCGTCCAGGGGCTTGGGCACAGTCATTCGACCACTTGAGGAGGTCAGGGTGAAGGGATCAGTACCTCCACATTCTGGGGAATTAACCCCAGTCAGTCCTGTAGGTCTGGTGCAAACAGTCTTGGGAGTCACAGTAAGTCACTCGGAAAGCTGCACAGATTTCAACCAGGGTTACAATCAGTCGTCAGAAGGGCTGACCATCCAGGTCTGTCAAGGGGTGGGTCACAAAGAGTGTCAGTCCTAGAGCCCGTCCATTAAAAGGCAAAGGAGGGTTTATCAGGAGCCAGTGCTGTGGTAGTGAAACTGGGGAACTCAATTGTGATATTTGCAGGCAGAATGATGGGATGCGCAATGAAGCAGGAAATTCAAATGTAAAGGGGAGAGATGATAGAGGTTAGGAGGGAATGAGATAATCAACAATCAGCATGACAACCATGACAAGTAGAGGGGAGGTGATGATCTAATTGCATTAACACTAGACTACTATTCCAGAGACCCAGATAGTGTTCTAGGTACCTGGAATTCTAGCCATCATGGTAGAACTTGAATTTAACTAAAATATACCTGGGATCAAGAGCTTAATGTTGACCATGAAACTGTTGCCAACTGTTGGAAAAACCTATCTGGTTCACTATGCCCTTGAAGGAAAGAAATCTGCCATCCTTATCTGGTCTGGCCTACATGTGACTCTAGACCCACAACAATGTGGTTGACTCTTAACTGCCCTCTGGACAATTGATAACTGGGCAATAAATACTGGCCTGGCTAGTGACTTCCACATCCCATGAATGAATTTTATAAAAACACCAATCTGGCTTTAATGGGGAGACAGTTCATTTCTATGTCTGGCATGAATGATGCAGTATGCTTAGGGTTCAGAGGGTAATATGGGGAGAAATTGACAGTTTGGTTTAAAGAAGCAGTTTAGTTTCCCTGGAGCTGGATTTACTCTGTGTTTTTTGAGTCACTTATTTTAATAGAATTTTAAAATAAAAATTAGCAACCTGCAATTCATGCCATAAATTCCTTTCCAGTTTCCCTTTCATGAGTACACTCATACTTTGAGCAGTGCTGAATGTTTACAAAAGAAAGTCATCTATGCATTGAAATAAAAGCCAGGATTAGAGCCTGTTCATTTTAACCTGATGACACATGATACCAGACAAGGCTAGCCTCACTTTAAACTACATCATAACAATATTGTCCAATACAATTTTGGTGCATAAGATTCTTGTGCAGCCACAGTTAGCTTCAGCTACAGTAGCCTGACATTAAACAATGATTGAAGACTTAGAGAGGAGATACATGCTGTGCTCAACTGCTCACAAAAGACGATGTGAAAATAAAGGTAAATAGTTCGTGAAGATATCAGAATACTAAGGTTTGAAGTTGAACTGATCTGTACGTTACTCTGTTAGTTTAGTTTGGCATTTAGTATGGAGCTGCTTTTGGCTGAGAGCAAGTGCACTGTTGACTAAGCAGTCTCCAACTTAACTGTTTCTACTGTTATTAGTCACGTATGTCATGAGAATCCAGGTTAGTTTGTATTTTAATCCATTTTTGTTTGTTCTTAATGTTCAAGTCTTTAACTGATGTGTATTAGATGTCTAATGCTGTGATGTAATTTTTGAACATGGCAATGAAAACTAGTTAATAGGCTATGATTGAAACATCTTTAAAGTTAAAAAACTGTGGGTAAGTGAAGGGTAGATCTTTTTCATGTAAGGTTGTATTTAGAGCTTCTTCTTTTGGGCCTTATAGTATAGAATATAGGCTTTAAATCCTTCCAGCATAGAGTGACAGCAGCAATCAGTCTATAAATACTGGATTTGAGAAAAGTGTGGGTCTTTTTAGGCAAGAATATGAAGGCAAATTTTTAAGGGGCAATTATGCTAGTCAATGGAATGCTATGTTCCTCCTGTTGAATGTAGGAGACTAGCAAACAGTTGATTGTCCATGGAGATTATGTTTGCAGGAGGTGTGCTTGGATCTGTCTTATACCAGACCATTTGGAATGGCTAGAAAGGCAGTTTGAGTCACTGAGGAGCATGCAAGAGTCACAGAGTGTGATGGTTAGTAGATTTAGAGAGGTGGTCACACAGAGGTTCAGTCAGATAGATGGGTGACTGTCAAGAGAGGTTGAAGGGTACTGCAGGACTGCAGGAGTCTCCTGTGGCTATTAGTGCTGGGATGCTGGAGTCTGCTTAATAATAGATATACTGAATACTACATGACATAACAGGCCATTCTAAAAATTACTCATACATATTCACATGTTTGCTTTTTCGAGTTAACTTTCTTCCTTCAATATGATACCTGGTATCAATCCTTTTTGAAGGACTTCATGACGTTTTTTGATTATACTTGACTGCAAACTTAACATTGAAAGATCAGTTATCATTAAAATAAAAAAGTCAGACTGATAAGTTAAAATATTAACCGATAACAGTTTAGTTAATTGATAGTGAACTTATGTTCAGTTAGTGATACCACAGAGGAATCTGTACAGCAGTTCTTGAATATGTTGCACACAAGAGCAATCACATAACCAGAGTAGCAGAGATGTGAACAAGTAACATGTATCCTTAGGAAGGACACAAATATCATTTAGTATTTCAGTATTCTATGTATTAATGTTCAAATTCCAGTTTCATGTTAATATATTTTTTAATCAAGTTACAGTTTAAAAGTAAATCTTTATTCTAGTTATATTGATGGTTTTCTGTGAAGTAAAAGGTTATGAAATAGTTGTTCTGGTAGAAATGATAACAGAAATATGCATAGACAGTCAAAACTAAATTACTGATTATTAGATGTCTTTTGTCACATTATACAAGTGTGCTTTCTCTGTGGCACTAACACAATAGAAAGTTCAATGGTCATTGTCATTGTTTTAGCTGGATTTCCATTCTGATAAATACAGCAGTATTGCCTGCTGAACACTTTTTGAATTGCTAGTGTTTCATAAAATGTTTATCTTGTTTCATTGTTTTTCCTGCAATAAGTTAATCTAATGTCTGTGAGCACGCTGCATTTTGTGCAGCATAAAATGTTGTTCCCTATGAAATGTGGTATTTGTGCGATTCTGTCTAGATGAATGCATGACAAATTCCTTTTTAAGCAGTTCTTAAGTTCTGCAGAATTAAGCAACTATTATTTTCCTGGATCTACTGGCTACTTAGATTGTACTTCTAAAACATGCCTTACAATACAAGTTACAGAATGCATGGATGTGTCAGTGTGGAAGGAAAACTCAAAATCAGAAAAACAAACAGAGGTAAATCTGCTCGATGATTAACCCTTCCAAAAGGAATTTTAGGTGTTTAACTCATCACCCACTTTTACAAGGCATTGATACCTTAGGGATGATTCACAGTAAAATGACTCTGGACTTAGGGCTTTGAGTTACAAAGGGAAATTTTAGTGGAAATTTTAATGGAGGAAAATTAGATTGAGAGGACAAGATCAGGCATTGGGAGGTGTAAATAACAATGATATAAACCACATGTAATGACAATAAGGTGTTATAAAGCAGAAGTTGACCCCACCCCCACCCCAAGGACTAAAAGCAAAACACCCAAAGAGGAGCACCTCGCCCTATAATCTGTAAAATGAGTGTGAAAAGTGGTGTAACCTGCCTTTCAGCAACTTCTAGTGGTTAAATAAAATAAACCCCTGACACTCACATTACAATCAACAAGTAACAATTTATTTATCTAACAGTAACAGTGAACAAATTAATTAAACTATTAACAAACTGAATGAATCCCTTCTAACTACTAACTTTTCACTACTAAAACAAGATTCTAATAGAATGCTGTTCCAATAAATACAAGTCCCACTTATAAATAGTCTCTTGAAATTACAGCCAGGTGAATGTCTTCCAGAATGTTCTGTACCTTCTACGTTGATTCTTCTGTCAGGAATATTCACTAGTTGTGCCATGGATACCTTTGTTCTTTAGATGGTGCTTTCTCTAATACATAGAGGCGCCTGTGAGAGCTGAGGACTATTAAGGCTGGCAGGTGGCAGTTAGCTCTCCTGTCTTTGCCAACTGCCACTTCTTTTATACCCTTGATGACATATCAATTTCTTACAATGGGATTGGCCCTATGTTGTCAAAACCATCAGATTTAAATTTAATTGGTTTTTGGTATTTTAAGTGCCTGGTTCAAATTGATTGGCTATGTTCAAAACTTGTTGTTTTGATAAAAACTGCTGCTTGGCCAGCTAACTATACAGTTTTTGAAACAAATGTTTCAATTCAGGTACTTTCTGTGTACTTGCAAACTTTCAAGCTGCTGCTCACAGACTTTTTTTTAAATTCCTAAGCACAGAAAAAGCACATAATCTTTTAAAGGGACCATGCAATGCTCCCCACCACCACCCCCCCCGCATTGTACAAACGCCAAATTCTAATTTCCTGCCTCCAAATCTACAAGTACTCTACCCAACATTGCAACAGAGGGCAGATCTATAACTCATGACATTAATCTGATTAGAATGTTACAAAAAAAACTTAAGTTACAAGGCCTTACAAACAATTTGAAGACAATTGTAATCAATTATCTACTCACAGTGGAATTTTTTTCACAAGATTGTGGGCACTTAGAATAGGATTCCCACCAATGTAGTTCATGTTTTGTCAAATACCTTTTAAGTATCTGACTAATAACTGGATTATATAGAAAAGGACAATGCTTCTCCAGGGAATGTACTTGCTTCAGCTTTGCTGAAATCCAGATGATGTCATATGTAGAAAACAATGAGCACAGATAATCCACAGATATAAAAACATAACTATGAGTTCAGATAGCGTTCTGCTTCCATTTTTTCTTGTAAGGTATCTGTAGATCATTAATAAATCTTAGTAACCATTGATCAGAAACAAATCCACTTTTATAAACTGATTAAAATTTCCGTTCAACCACTTGTACAAAATTGCCCTAATAATTTTATGAAAGAAGCTAGCCTATAACATGGTGTAGAAGTGGAATTGCAGCAAGGCAGGACTTGTTTCACTACTCTTCATGACCTGTACAAAATTTTGGGTCACTTAGTTATTTGTGCTGGCTACGTAGAATTGTAGAGAAATAACAGAGGTGCCAAATTAATAAAACATAACTGTGAATGCTGGAAATTTGCAACAAAAACAGAAATTGCTGGAGAAATCTAGTAGATCTGGCAGCAGAGAGAAAGCAGAGTTAACGTTATGGGTTCAGTGACTCTTCTTCAGAACTGGACCCTTCTGATTGACCTGACCCCTTTGGATAATGGTTTCCTCTGGGATTTAAGTCCTCAGTCCTTAATCAGTGGACAACAGCAGAGAAGAGAGTGAGCTTTACAGGTTACAATTCTTGCTATGTGGCTTATCTTGCAGTGAATAATGAAACCATTTGGAAGTTGCAGTCACAGATCCACATGGGGAACTTTAGTCTGATATCTTCAGTGATTCTCTGAAAAGACGGTGAACTCAAGGTCTAATCTCCTAGCCATAGGTCTTGATGAAAGTGTACTTAGCTATTCTTCATATTCAGAAAATATATTTCTAAAACTTAATTATTCTCTTCTAATTCTTCAAATCCCTATTTTGTTGCAAGTTTAAGAAGTCTGGAAAATCCAAATCTTAGAAAGAATTTTTAAGAAATATTTGGAGTGATTAAATTTGATCTGCTTCTATTGTTTGTTATTGACAGCCATTACTAACTGCTAATTTTTGATTGGAATTATTTTGATAAAGCTGAAAGTCAGTTTTCAGTGCAAGTTGTGATGTGGATTGACATCACACAACTGAACTCTGATTTATTTCTGAGCTATAAATACCTAACTTCTGTCAATAGCAGATATAATTTGAAGTGCAACACCAAAGTGTGCTCCTTAAATCTGACATAGAGTCATAGAGATGTACAGCATCAGTCCAACTCGTCCACGCTGACCAGATAGCCTACATATATCTAGTCCAATTTGCCACCATTTGGCCCATATCCCTTTAAACCCTTTCTATTCATACACTCATCCAGATGCCTTTTAAATCTTGTAATTGTACCAGCCTCCACCACTTCCTTTGGCAGGTCATTCCATATACGCACCACCCTCAGTGTGAAAAAGTTACACCTTAGGTCCCTTTTAAGTCTTCCCCCTCTCACTTTAAACCTATGCCTTCTAGTTTTGGACTCACACATTGCAGGAAAAAGACCTTGTCTATTTACCCTATCCATGCCCCTCATTGATTTTGTAAACCTCTGTAAGGTCACCCCTCAGCCTTCGACACTTTGGGGAAAATAGCCCCAGCCTATTCAGCCTCTCCCTATATCTCAAACCCTCCAAGCCTGGCAACATTCTTGTAAATCTTTTCTGAACCCTTTCAAGTTTCACAATATTCTTCCTATAACTATAATCTGCATGTTTTTGTATTGTAACCTGTATGTAAATATAGAAAGGTAGTGACAAAAGAATTGGGATTCTTAGCTTTTTGGGCACTACATGTATCTTTAGAGTTCTAAAATGACATCTGCAATATGCCTTCATACTTAAAGAGTGAATTCTGGTAGACACCATAGAGCAATGAGAGTTCATGAAATGAACATCTACCTGATGTATACAGAACAGGCAGATAATGACAGCAAACAGTGTGCAATGCTGTTTTGACATGAGTGGTGTCATAGAAAGCTACAGTTTGAAGCAGGCCGTTCAGCCCATCAAGTCTACACCCATCCTCTGAAGAGCATCTCCCCCAGACCCATCCACCTACCCTAACCCTGTAACCCTGCATTTCCCATGGCTAATCCACCTAGCCTGTACATTATGGGTAATTTAGTATGACTAAGCTACCTAACCCGCACATCTTTGGATTGTGGGAGGAAACCCACACAGACACAGGGAGAATGTGCAAACTCTACACAAGACAGTTGCTGAAGGCTGGAACTGAACCAAGGTCTCCAGCACTGTGAGGCAGCAGTGCTAACCACTGAGCCACCACGCCACCCCATCTTGGAGCTCAACACTTTAGCCAATGCCCTTTCTTACTCTTGCATAACTGAACTCATGTTCAGCAGCAAAAAGAATATTCTGCTACCTTTAATTAAGGGAATAATCAGATACATTAAAATAAAAATTGCTGGTTGATTTCTTCTGGCTTTTTTTATGTTAGTTCATGGCTTGTGGCTGTTCCTGGCTAGGCCAACATTTATTGCCTACCCATAACTGCTGTGGAGAAAGTGGAAGTGAACTGCCTTTTTATTATCTGCAGTCCTTGGGTGTAGGTAAGATTCTGATCAAGCAGAAGTGAAAAAATGGTGATATATTTTCAAGTCAGGATGGTGTGTAGCTTGAAGAGGAACTTGCGGATGGTGATGTTCCCAAGCAATGGCTACGCTATCTTTTGAGCTGGTAAAAGTCACAAATTTAGAAGATACTGTTGGAGCAGACTTGGTGGGCTACTGCAGTGTATCACATAAATGGTACACACTGCTGCCACTGAGCATCAGTTGTGAAGGGAGTGATACTGAGAATGATGAATGGGGTATCATTCAAGTAGGCTACTTTGTCTTAGATGCAGTCATGCTTCTTGAGTGTTGTTAGTGCTGCATTCATCCTGTCAAATGGAGAGTATTCCATCATACTCCTAACTCTGTGCCTAGTGGATGGTGGCAGGCACTAGGGAGATAGCAGATGAGCACCTGCAGAATTCCTAGCCTCTGACTTGCTCTTTCAGCCACAGAATTTAAGTGGCTGGTTCAGTTTAATAGCTGGTCAATGTATGTTGATAGTGGGGGATTCAATGATGGTAATACCTTTGAACATGAAGGGGCTATTCACAAATTTTCTTCGTGGAGATGGCCATCACCTGCTAATTTGATTCTCCAAGTGTTTGGTGCATTCTATAGTATTTTTTTCATGATGTTGAGGTGCTGTTATTGGACTGGGGTGGACAAGGTCAGAAATCACACAACACCAAGTTATAGTCCAACAAGTTTATTTGAAAACCATTTTTCAGAGTGTAGCCCCTTCGTCAGGTGAAGTGAGAAAGAAGCACACAGAATTTATAAGTAAAAGATCAAAGGCACACACAACTGATGAAGATGTATTAAACAAATCTAAGATGCTGTTAAATCTTTAATCAGTTAGAAGGTTTTAATTGATCAACATGTATATGTAAATCTCCAAATTTCTTTTAAGTCACTGTCTTGAGAAAACTGAAGGTTTGATCAGTGTAAAAGAAGAGGTGACATTTTAGGTCAGACAATGCATCTTAGGTCGTGAAGAATCTGTTTGTGTTTTGGTTTGGAGTCATACCAGTTCCATTTCTAAAATAGAAATTTATAAAATGCCACATTGACTGACTGTCTATAAATTGTGTGCTTTTTGAACAAAATAGAATGTATCTGCAAATATAAATTCACTCCATTGATATGTGTGTGTGTGTGTGTGTGTGTGTGAGAGAGAGAGAGAGAGAGAGAAAGAGAGGCAGGGAGAGAGAGAGTGTTGTTGGGGACGGTGGGGGAGATAGAGAGAGTATGTGTATGTGTGCTTGAGAGACTGTGTGTATGAAGGAGGATCTGTGGGAGAGTTAGTGTGTGTGTGAGAGAGACAGAGTTTGTGTGTCGGGGGGGAAGAGGAGAGAGAGTGCGTGGGTGTTGGTGGGGAGAGAGGTTGTATGGGAGGGGGGGGCGCGGGGAGAGAGAGAGAGGGTGTATGTATGTGTGCTTGAGAGACAGTGTGTATGTGAAGGAGGATCTGTGTGAGAGTGTGTGTGTGTGTTTGTGAGAGAGAGAGAGTATAGTGTGGTGGGGTCATGTGTGGTGTGATATGAACCCAAAGTCCTGGTTGAGGCTGACCTCATGGGGACTGAACTTGGCAATCAGCCTCTGCCTGGTGACTCTGCATTGTTGTGAATCCCAAAGTCAGCCTTGGAAGACGTTTATCCGAAGATCCGAGGCTGAATGTCCTTGACCACTGAAGTGTTCCCCCACTGGGATGGACCATACCTATTTGGCGCCTGTTGTGTGGTATCCATTCATCTGTTGTAGTAGCGTCTGCATGGTTTCGCCAATATACCATGCCCCTCACGCACACACACACTCTGTCTCACCGCCCTCTCTCATGCACACACGTGCACACACACACACACACTCTGTCTCACTGCCCTCTCTCATGCACACACACTCACACGCACACACTCTGTCTCTCCGCCCTCTCACAACATACTCTCTCTCCCTCCCCTTCACACACACACTCTCTCTCTCTCCCCCTCACAACACACACTCTCTCTCCCTCCCCCTCACACACACACCCTCTCTCTCTCCCTCTCCCTCACACACACACACACACTCTCTCCCTCCCTCATACACATACTCTCTCACTCCCCCTCACACACTCTCTCTACCTCCCCCTCACACACACACACACACATACTCTCTGCCCAATTTCGGGGGTAGTAGGAACTGCAGATGCTGGAGAATCTGAGATAACAAGGTGTAGAGCTGGATGAACACAGCAGGCCAAGCAGCATCAGAGGAGCAGGAAAGCTGACGTTTCGGGTCTGGACCCTTCTTCAGGAATGGGGGAGGGGAA
>NC_063351.1:29051901-29056046 GCF_021869965.1 Rhincodon typus | reverse complement strand
AACACAGCAGGCCATGCAGCATCAGAGGAGCAGGAAGGCTGACGTTTTGGGCCTAGACCCTTCTTCAGAAATGGGGGAGGGGAAGAGGGTTCTGAAATAAATAGGGAGAGAGGGGGAGGTGGATAGAAGATGGATAGAGGAGAAGATAGGTGGAGAGGAGACAGACAGGTCAAAGAGGCGGGGATGGAGCCAGTAAGGGTGAGTGTAGATGGGGAGTTAGGGAGGAGATAGGTCAGTCCAGGGAGGACAGACAGGTCAAGGGGGCGGGATGAGGTTAGTAGGTCGGAGATGGGGGTGGGGCTTGAGGTGGGAAGAGGGGTTAGGTGGGAGGAAGGACAGGTTAGGGAGGCGGGGATGAGCTGGGCTGGTTTTGGGATGTGGTAGGGGGAGGGGCGATTTTGAAGCTTGTGAAATCCACATTGATACCATTGGGCTGCAGGGTTCCCAAGCGGAATATGAGTTGCTGTTCCTGCAACCTTAGGGTGGCATCGTTGTGGCACTGCAGGAGGCCCAGGATGGACATGTCGTCTGAGGAATGGGAGGGGGAGTTGAAATGGTTCGCGACTGGGAGGTGCAGTTGTTTAGTGCGAACCGAGCGTAGGTGCACTGCAAAGCGGTCCCCAAGCCTCCGCTTGGTTTCCCCAATGTACAGGAGGCCACAACGGGAACAGCGGATGGTCAGTCCAGGGAATACAGACAGGTTAAGGAGGCGGGGATGAGGCTGGTAGGTAGGAGGTGGGGATGGGGGTTGAGGTGGGAGGAGTGGATAGGTGAGAGAAAGGACAGACAGGTTAGGGAGGCGGGACGAGCTGGGTTGGTTTTGGGCTGCGGTCGGGGGAGGGAAGATTTTTAAGCTTGACTTTCTTTGTTTTCAAATAAACCTGTTGGGCTATAACCCCGTGTCATAGTATTTTTTATGTTAGCTAATATCTATAAGGAGTGATGTGCAACATGTTGAAGGAGAGTTTGCAAACTTCAAGGCTTCTTCACAAACTACTTGCTTCAAGATGTGGGAGCACTAGTGAGCAGTACCCTGGAATACAGAATAATTTGAAGAATAAGTAGTAGCCATCCAGAGCAGTTCAAGCTGCTGGAAGAAAGAGAAGGAAGGTGGGGAGAAGGGTTCTCATCAGGACACCATATCTGGCCATGGTATTGAGATCAATTCCCTAATATGCACCTCAGCAAAATGTGTGCAATGTGTGAGACATCTGCTGTACAGTAAGGAAAGAGCTCACTTAGATTTCTGTTGCTGCAACTGCAATTTCAGGGCAAGGACTGCATTGACTGTGGCTGTCATGCTATCCAGAGTAAGTAAGCATTCCAATCTGTGGCTGAAAATATTTGCAGCATCTTGCAGTTCACCATCCACGTAAAGAAGATTACTGAGGCTGACTACATCAATGAGAAATAATTACATTTCATTGTTTCTTGCCTGATAGGAGCAGGCACAGCCACCACATGGCTTGACTAGGATTTCAGACTTCCCTGTGGTGCAGGATTCCATTTAAAGTATGCACATCATTTTCAGATGTCACATGTCAACACTGAGATGTGCCAGAACTGAAAGGATTCTGCTTCCTTAAAACATCCAACTAGTGTATCACCAAAGGCAGAAAATCATGCAAGTCAATACCTGTGTTCCTCACTGGAAGTCACAATGCCAGCTGCATTTTAGCCACAACAGCAAACCAGAGAGCGGCTGGTGGGCAACAGGGATATTCACTAACGACATGATTTTTGAATCAATCCATGCATATGTGCACAGAAATCAACATTGCCATTCAAGATGTGAACAATCAGACCATTGATATACAATGCTTCCAATACCTGGGGTGTTCTGGAGGTGCCCTACTGTTCTCAACAGTGTGTGTGTCAAGATTAACAATGGTCTGCTGCACAACCTCATGCTCATGGGAGGAAAGTCCTTGCCACCATCTATTCAGTGAGCAGCCAAGGATCAGGCAAGTGAAGCATACAAGATGGAGGAAGAAGATAGGAAAAGTCAACCTAGACGAAGACAGGAGAGGCAACCTACATATAAAGATCCTTTATGACTGGTTGTCTGTGGACTCATCTGACTGCTATCCCAGTAACTACAACTCTAAATTCCTGTACAACAACTGTCCCAGACCTACCTTCCTTCTGTCAACTCCCCTTCACTGTACCTGCTTGACCACAATGATAAAGTAAGAGCCATCACAAAGTAAACATTCCACATCAGATTTAAAAGCTCAATCATGTCACATTCCATGTGAGAATCAAATATTCACCCATATCGAAGGATACCTCTTCAACTTGCTCTCTCCACGTCTTAATCAGAGTCCTCTGTTGGAGGGGGGCATCTCCCCTAATGCTTCCCCCTCCACTACTGCAGGGTATTTGTGGCTGGCATCTCAATCATGAGCAGATCATCCCCTAAGCTATTCTATAAATTACTTGCAGTACCAATCTCTGAGAGAGTGGCTGTGAATGTGAAATCAAGGTTTGGTATGTTATCATCACTGAATTGCTGCTGTTGCTCCATTGTTACATTTCTAAGGAATCTGAAAGGAGGAAGACACAAAGAGAAAACGATGGTGCAATGAAGTAGGGTAAGTAAGAGATGTAGGTTTGCACCTTCTATGTCTGAAAAATGTGTGGAATAAGGGCAAGCAGATACTCTAATCTTTAACAACAACACTCATCCGTCCCATTGGCCATAGTCCCAATAATGGGCTTCTCACTGTCCTTGTTATGTGAGTACTGTCATCTCCATTGGAGTTAGAACATGTTGGTGCATCTAAACCCTCCCCCTACCCTACGTTCCTCCCCTGTAGGCTCTCCAGTTAGCTCCAGGCTCCTTTGATTTTGCACCAGCTTGTCACTGAGAGTTATATAACTCATTTGGCTGTTATGATTGCCAGAGTTAAAAAATTGACAATGTATGTAAGCTGTAGTTGTAGGTGTAAGACTTTTAGTAGTGTTATTGATTGTTCCTGATTTATAGCATCCGCAGTTTTCTTTCTCAGTAGTGCTAATTGTGGAAGAATGCAGTGAAGTTTGTGCATTTTAGATAGAGGTTCTAATTGATAAAGATAACTGAGTAACTGAGGTCTGGTCCAAAGCATGCAGCTGGATTAGTAATAAGAGACAAAAAGAAAAATCTCATTCACATCGAATTCTTAAAGGTGTTTGTGATGTCGGCCTGGAGGGGTTCCCTTCCTTGATTCTTCTGAGAAGAATAGAAGTTGGAAGTCCTGGGATTCCTAAGCACAGAAAAAGCACATAATCTTTTAAAGGGACCATGCAATGCTCCCCACGCCACCCCCCGCATTGTACAATTGCCAAATTCTAATTGCCTGCCTCCAAATCTACAAGTACTCTACCCAACATTGCAACAGAGGGCAGATCTATAACTCATGACATTAATCTGATTAGAATGTTACAAAAAAAACTTAAGTTACAAGGCCTTACAAACAATTTGAAGACAATTGGGATTTCTAAATGGGTTTACAGCTGGGTTTCTGTCAAGAGGAGTTCATAGATTTTGAACCCACAATGAGTAGAAAGTGTGAATTCCATAGATAGTTGTTATCTTGATAGGTCCATTCAAATGAGGGCACCCCATGCAAAGATATTCATGTTTTAACAGCTTTCCAGAAGCACATTTGGAGTTAATCTGTTTCTGTGCAGAAATCACAGAAGGAACCTTACCTTAGCAGCCATCATGGATTGAGGTAAATTGTCCATATGCTGTGTTTTTCATTTTTAGAAGTAAAAAATTTCCATTGTTTCCAAATTCTTTGCAGGCATATTATGTGACCATGACAGTGGAATGTCTCCTGGTCCCCTGCAAATCCAAAACAATTCTCCTCCTTCCCACTTCTTACACCAAGACCTCCTGGGCATTGTCAGAATGCCTAGGAGTTCACTTTTCCCCGTGTTGTGGTTTTCGTCAATATCTCCCAGGTCAGAGTTATGTCTTGCATGTCTGCCAGCATCAGCTCTAATCACAATGCACCTTCCTTTTAAGAATTGCTGGTGAACTTTAAACAGTGTAGACTAACCCTGTTATAGAGATAGTAGGAACTGCAGATGATGGAGAATCTGAGATAACAAAGTATAGAGCTGGATGAACACAGCAGGCCAAGCAGCATCAGAGG
>NC_063351.1:29035394-29051501 GCF_021869965.1 Rhincodon typus | reverse complement strand
TCATCTAGCTCTACACCTTGTTATCCCTGTGTTGTGTATTACTCAAAACATTGACCCCTACTGATGCAATGAGCCAGTCAACAGTCCAGTCAGCATTGGTAAGATGCTGAAATCATTTAGTTTCTGATATTAATTTGGATGCTCAGAAACCAAACAATATCCAGATATGGAGATAGTAGGAACTGCCGTTGCTGGAGATTCTGAGATAACAAAGTTAGAGCTGGATGAACACAGCAGGCCAAGCAGCATCAGAAGAGCAGGAATGCTGATGTTTTGGGTCTAGACCCTTCTTCAGAAATGGGAAGGGGAAGGGGATTCTGAAATAAATAGGGAGAGAGGGGGAGGCGGACAGAAGATGGATAAAGGAGAAGATAGGTGGAGAGAAGACAGACAGGTCAAGGAGGCAGGGTTGGAGCCAGTAAAGGTGAATATAGGTGGGGTGTTTGGGAGGGGATAACAAGGTGTAGAACTGGATGAACACAGCAGGCCAAGCAGCATCAGAGGAGCAGGAAGGCTGATGTTTCGGGCCTAGACCCTTCTTCAGAAAATGGAGGGGATAGGTTGGTCCTGGGAGGACGGACAGGTCAAGGAGGCAGGATGAGGCTAGTAGGTAGGAGGTGGGGGTGGGGCTTGAGGTGGGAGGAGTGGATAGGTGGGAGGACAGGTTAGGGAGGCAGGTAAGCGCTGGGCTGGTTTTGGGATGTGGTCGGGGGAGGGGAGATTTTGAAGCTTGTGAAGTCCACATTGAATCATGAACTTACTGTGATACTCCCATGTGTTCATCTCAGTAATATTCCGTACTGTATTTCTTTTTCCTAAATCCCTTTGCTAGATGTTTACCAGAATTAAACTAGACCTGCTATTTTTCTGGCCAAAATGTTTACACACTGATTACCATGGTTTACTGCTGCTTCAGTTTTGGCACAATCTCCAAAGAAAACATTTTAACTAACTTCAATCTTTAAGGCATTTAAAAAAAACGTTAAATCATGGTAGTGTCAACACTGTTATGCACTACTAGCCTGCAAGCAATAGGTTCAAATTTAATCATTGTCTTCCATTCACTAGTCATTCTTATACAATTCAATACATTTCTTTTCCCTGGCTTTAATCTTGTGCAAGAGTTTTATTTATTAGATCTGGCTAACAGAGTAGCTTGTATTAATAATGTATGTGTTATGGTACAAAATACCGTTTAAAGATGAAGGGCCTAGGCCCGAAACGTCAGCGTCTCTGCTCCTATGATGCTGCTTGGCCTGCTGTGTTCATCCAGCCCTGCACCTTGTTGTCTCGGATTCTCCAGCATCTGCAGTTCCTACTATCTCTAAAACAAATCACTGTCAATTTCATTCACATGATCAACATCTTCATAAAAGGAAATGTAGTAAATTTGTTGAAATAACTTTCTGTTCCTAAAACCATGCCGGTTATCTTGCATTAATCTGTGTCTTTCAAACGTGACCCAACAGACTGCTACGTAGCCAGCAATTTCACCTTGCCCTACATGAACTTTGTAGGATTACAGTTTGAAGAGTTCCCACTTCCTAATACTCTTGAATCTTTCATGGAAAAAAGTGCAATAATTGATAATCTTAATTCCTTTAAAATTCTGGGGCAAGGATTTAAAGTGTCAGGTATCTCAACTATCTTCAGCATGTTGAATCTTCTTAACATTTGCTCTCTGGTGATTTTGCAATCATCGTGTCTGTGACAGCCTGAAGAGTTAATCGTATTTTGGCATTTCACATCTTACTTCAACTGTAAATACTTCACAAAAACTGGTTAGGTAGTCCTGCAACTTCTGAAAATACCTTCTTTTCTGCTTCTATCCATGCATGCATTTTTTAATGTCCCAAATCCTTCTTTTTCCTATTTTTACTTGGTATTTCCAAAGGGGAAGAATTGGAAACCAGATTGGTTATCTTAAACTTATTGTTCACCCACACCTAGAATCATAGACTGTTTCAAGCACAGAAGAAATCCATTCAGGTGGTTATCCATTTTTTTTTTGACAGTACGATTGAATTGATCTCTGCTGCATCTTTCAGACATGACATTCCAGATTTTAAACACTCACTGCAAAATAACGTTTTTTCTCATGGTGTAGGATCATGTGGTTTATCAATAATGAATCATTTTGACTTGATTAAACAAGTGAGGAATCAAATAATATATTAAGTGTGGTTAGTTGTGAACAAGTTTTGGAAGGAAGAATAAGTATATGGCCCAGGCCAAAGTAACCTTGTGGGTTAATGGCATTATGGTTGACTTTGTGGCTCAAGTGAGTGCAAACCTAGGTAACAAATGTGAAAATGAATTGAGGTAAAAGTCTTTTACTCGTTAGCAAAGCTTATTTTAAATTACTTTAGTTCTTTAACTTAAAGTCTGAATCGGGCCCATACTTTGCAGTTATGTTCATTACTGAGCTTTGTAGTCTTGACTTTTTGGATGTCTTGATTGAATCCATTATGTTGTATCTTCTATGTATAGTCTGTTACTCAGTTCAATATACTGATTATTTCTATGCACTGATTTTTATATAGATTTTACATAATTTTTTACACTCATGCAGCTTGTATTCTGCTTATTTTTAGTTAACTTAATTTGGGTACCAGTGTCATGGTCAAATCATGCATTAACAAATGTTCTTTAAATCAAAATATATTGACAGGTTTGGAGTTTTTCAGAACAATTCAGATGTATCAGTTGTGGCATTTGGAACTATACTAAATCACTGGGAGTTGATATTGCACACTGTTTGGCAGAAACCTAAATGGCATCACTGGGGCTGTGTTATAAGCAAAGATGTAAAAGGTTCACTGAGTGGAAACAGACAAAAAAGATCATAGAGACATAGAAGATAGAAGTAGGAGGAGGCCATCCGGTCCTTCAAGCCTGCTCCACCATTCATCACGATCATGGCTGATCATCCAACTCAGCAGTCTAATCCTGCTTTCTCTCCATAATCTTTGATTCCATTCCCCTCAAGTGCTATATCTAGCTGCCTCTTGAATACATTCAATGGTTTGGCATCAACTACTTCCTGTGGTAATGAATTCTACAGGGTCACCACTCTTTGGGTGAAAAAATGTCTCCTTGTCTCTGTCCTAAATGGTCTACCCCAATCCTCAGACTGTGACCCCTGGTTCTGGACACACCCACCATCAGGAACATCCTCCCTACATCTACCCTGTCTAGTCCTGTTAGAATTTTATAAGTCTCTATGAGGTCCTGCCTCATTGTTCTGAACTCTAGCGGAAACAATCCTAACCTCGTCAACATCTCCTCATATGTCATTCCCACCATCCCCGGAATCAGCCTGGTAAACCTTCGCTGCACTCCCTCGAAAGCAAGAGAATCCTTTCTCAGAAAAGAAGGCCAAAATTGCACACACTGTTCCAGATGTGGTCTCACCAAGGCCCTGTATAACTGCAACAACACATCCCTGCTCCTGTACTCGAAACCTTCTGCAGTGAAGGCCATCATAAAAAGAGATTAGCATATCAAAGACTCAATCAGAAGACAGTAGGGAGTGATATCACTATGATGACCATTAATTTAACAAAACTTGGAATTGAGCATACACTGTTTAGCCAATCTGAGGCTAAATATGTTGTTCATGTATTGGATACCTGTGATTATGCACGGGGAGGTTAATAAATGAGAGGTGATAACTACCAGGAAAAATTGAACCCATTTTCACTCTTTTCCCCAGGAAAGACGGCCTGATGAATTATATTTAAGATTACGTAACGGTTCAACGTACAGAAGATATTTCCACTTTCATGCAAAACAAAAACAATATATACATCTAATAAGGAATTCAGGAGAAGCTTGCTTACTCTCATTCTTAATCTGGTTAGAACTTACTCTTCCTCAGGGAATAATTAAAGTGAGTAGCATTGATGGATTTAAGGTAAAGTTAAATAGACATATGAAGGAGAAAGGAACAGGAGCATAAATTTGTGGGTTAGAAGAACAAAAGCCTCACATAGACCATAAATGATGTCTGGACTTTTGGGCTGAATGGCTGTATCTGTCCTGTATATAATAATACTTGAAAGTGACATACATGAAGAATGTATCACTGTTTGGTTTTATATCTGTCGAAACATTTTCTCTATCATTCCTATTTGGAGTTTTTCTATTTCTGACATTATATATTTATATTTTTGGAGCCCTTTATTTAATTCAATTCTTAAGTCTTTGATTACCTTTTCCATTTCCTCGGTGCCTTTCTAAACACTCCTTATCAGTCATATGAGAGCAGAGAGAAGCATTTTGGAATTCACTTGATTTGTACGACATTAATGATAAATAATATAGAAATTTCCCTTGTGAGATTAAATGAGGGGAAGAAAATCTCCACAGGGGTTTATTACATGAGTCAGTTGCCTTTAATGAGCATTGCATATTCTTTTTCCTCTTCTGAATCTCAAAGACCGAAGCCTTCCTATAGAAAGAGTTTGCCTTTCATGATCTTTGAACTGCGAGGCAAACATTCTACCAAGACAACTACAGATATCTAGAGTGAGAAATTACCTAATTAGATCCTACTGCAACTACAGGACCATTTCCAGCCTGCAATCTGATTCCTCAATATTGCTCCATTGTAATTGCTCTTTCTCAGAGCAAACCAATTAGTAGTCTGTTTCTGTGCTCTCCAGACAGTCAGGAAAGGTGGGAAGGAAACATACCAACTGTAGTAATGAAAGACCTCTTCATAAAATCACCCTGGCAAGAGTCATAATTGAGATTTTCTGATTCTTTGGTCAGTCCTCAGTAAAGGGCTCACCTTTGTCCCCCTCCTCCCTAACATCAACGAATACCGCTCATGCTTGGATGTTGAACAGTTTCCCTGCCGCCTCCACCTCTGTGCTTACTTCTTTAACCGTGAGCCTGACCCTCCCTCTACTGGCCCCTTCTCCCGCCTCCAACACACCCCCTCCTCCTGGACACCACCCCAAGGCCTCCTACCCTCCCTCGACCTCTTCATCTCCAACTGCCATCGAGACATCAATTGCCTCAACCTCTCCACCCCTCTCACCCACTCCAACCTCTCCCCCGCAGAACGTGCAGCCCTCCGCTCCCTCCGCTCCAATCCCAACCTCACCATAAAACCCACGGACAAGGGAGGCACAGTTGTAGTATGGCGCACTGACCTCTACATCGCCGTGGCCAGGCACCAGCTCTCCGACACCTCCTCCTATCGCCTCCTTGATCATGACCCCACACCTGACCACCAAAACATCATCTCCCAAACCATCCACAACCTCATCACATCAGGTGACCTCCCACCCACAGCTTCCAACCTCGTTGTTCCCCAACCCCACACCGCCTGCTTCTATCTCCTTCCCAAACTCCACAAACCTGACTGCCCTGGTCGACCCATTGTCTCCATCTGCTCCTGCCCCACTGAACTTATCTACACCTATCTTGACTCCATTTTCTCCCCCTTGGTCCAGGAACTCCCTACCTATGTCCGTGACACCACCCACCCTCTCCACCTCCTCCAAAACTTCCAATTCCCTGGTCCCCAACACCTCATCTTTGCCATGGAAGTCCAGTCCCTATACACCTGCATTCCCCAAACAGATGGCCTAAGGGCCCTCCGCTTCTTCCTGTCCCACAGGCCCGACCAGTCCCCCTCCACTGACACCCTCATCCGCTTAGCCGAACTTGTCCTCACCCTTAACAACTTCTCTTTCAATTCCTCCCACTTCCTACAGACAAAGGGGGTGGCCATGGGTACCCGCATGGGCCCAACTATGCCTGCCTCTTTGTAGGTTACATGGAACAATCCCTCTTCCGTAGCTACACTGGCCCTAAATCACATCTCTTCCTCCGTTACATTGATGACTGTATCGGCGCCACCTCCTGCTCCCATGAGGAGCTTGAACAGTTCATCCACTTCACCAACACCTTCCACCCCAACCTTAAGTTCACCTGGACCATCTCTGATACCTCTCTCTCCATCCTGGACCTCTCTGTTTCCATCTCGGGCAACCACCTGGAAACCGATATCCATTTCAAGCCCACCGACTCCCTCACCTACCTAGAATACACCTCCTCCCACTCACGTTCCTGCAAAAATGCCATCCCCTATTCCCAATTCCTTCGCCTCCGCTGCATCTGCTCCCAGGTTGAGGCATTCCACTCCCGAACATCTCGGATGTCCTAGTTTTTCAAGGACCGCAACATCACCCCCACAGTGGTCGAGAACACCCTCGAACGTGTCTCCCGCATTTCCCGCAACTCATCCCTCACACCCCCTCCCCGCAATAACAACCAAAACAGAATCCCCCTCAACCTCATGTACCACCCCACCAGCCTCCAGATCCAACGCATCATCCTCCAACACTTCTGCCATCTTCAATCCGACCCCACCACCAAAGACATTTTTCCCTCCCCACCCTTATCTGCTTTCCGGAGGGACCACTCTCTCCGTGAATCCCTTGTCCGCTCCACACACCCCTCCAGCCCTACCACACCCGGCACTTTTCCCTGCAACCACAGGAAGTGCTACACCTGCCCCTACACCTCCCCCCTCACTCCCATCCCAGGCCCCAAGAAGACCTTCCACATGAAGCAGATGTTCACCTCCACATCTGCTAATGTGGTATACTGCATCCGCTGTTCCGATTGTGGCCTCCTCTACATTGGGGAAACCAAGCGGAGGCTTGGGGACCGCTTTGTGGAACACCTACGCTCAGTTCGCACTAAACAACTGCACCTCCCAGTCGATAACCATTTCAACTCCCCCTCCCATTCCTCAGACGACATGTCCATCCTGGGCCTCCTGCAGTGCCACAACGATGCCACCCGAAGGTTGCAGGAACAGCACCTCATATTTCATTTGGGAACCCTGCAGCCCAATGGTATCAATGTGGACTTCACAAGCTTCAAAATCTCCCCTCCCCCAACCGCATTCCAAAACCAGCCCAGCTTGTGCCCACCTCCCTAAACTGTCCTTCCTCCCACCTATCCCCTCCTCCCATCTCAAGCCCCACCCCCATCTCCTACCTATAGCCTCATCCTGCCTCCTTGACCTGTCCGTCCTCCCTAGACTGACCTATCCCCTCCCTAACTCCCCACCTACATTCACCTTTACTGGCTCCATCCCCGCCTCTTTGACCTGTCTGTCTCCTCTTCACCCACTTTCTCCTTTATCCATCTTCTATCCGCCTCCCCTTGTCTCCCTATTTCTTTCAGAACCCCCTTCCCCCCTCCATTTCTGCAGAAGTGTCTAGGCCCGAAACGTCAGCTTTCCTGCTCCTCTGATGCTGCTTGGCCTGCTGTGTTCATCCAGCTCTACACCTTGTTATCTCTATCTTCATCTCCCGATTTATTGTTGTGGGCTTAATTCTCACCCTCTTCCTGATTTGAATGGTAGTGTGCATTTATTTTGTCTCTGAACTGTTGCATCCTTACATTGCATTGTATCATTCCTATGTCTATCATGTTGTCAAACTCACAACAAACTCAAGCCCTGGTAATTTCAGGGTATGGGACATTCTTGGTTTCTTTTCCCACCTTTTTGCTCTGTTGTTATGGCTCTGGTGACTTGACCATCATCTTCTTCCTTTCTTCTGCACACCTTTTCCTTGAGATTGGCATTTACACAAGCTCTACCAATTGTTCCAAACGTGGCACATTTTCTTCTGTCTATGAACTTATGTGGTCATCCACAGTTCTTGCATATTTTTCTCTCTGGTGAGTATTTGTTTGTTGCTTTTTTGTTACATCGACCTTTTTGTTTCTCTCTTGGCTTAACTGGAAGCTGATCCTTTGTGGCGTCAACATCTTTGTCTGCTTATGACTTTTCTGGCAGTGTCTACAGCTTGCAATATTGTGAACTTGTTCTTTCTGATGAACACTTTCTGTACCAAAGGTGTGCTGAATCCCAAATTAGTTCAGCTATCAACTTTTCATTGGTGTCCTTAAATGTACAATTTCTGTCTGCATTTTTCAGTCTTGTTACAAAGTTATTTGGTGCAGCATTGTGGCTCAGTGGTTAGCACTGCTGCCTCACAGTGCCAGGGACCTTGGTTCAATTCCACTCTTGGACAACTGTCTGTGTGGAGTTTGCACATTCTCCCCATTCTGCATGGGTTTACTCCAGGTGCTCCGGTTTCCTCCCATAGTCCAAAGGTGTGCAGGTTAGGTGGATTGGCCATGCTAAATTGCCCATAGTATCCAGGGATGTGCAGGCTTGGTGGATTAGCCATGGGAAATATAGGGTTACAGGGAAAGTGTAAGGGGGTGGGTATGGGTTGGATGCTCTTTGGAGGGTCGGTGTAGACTCAATGGTTCAACTGGCCTGCTTCAATGCTGTAAGGATTCTATGAAATTTGTCAATATGCTCAGTTGTCTCCTGTCTGAGATTCACATCAGTAAGCCTGATGTTCTGGTCTTGGCTGGAGATAGGTGTTGAGTTTCTGAAAACATTTTATCTAAATTTCTGCTGTTGTATTCAGTAAACACTGAGATGGTGAATAATATCACTGCTTGCCTTCACCACTTACCCACAGACGGGTAGAGCTGAACATCTCTACATTGCTGTGATTTTCAAATGTCAGTCTGTATTTTTGTTTAAACTTCTCAACTGGCTCTTTGGCATCATCAATATTTCAATTCATTACCTGCTGTAGCTCGGATTCAACTTTTCATTTCTGCACAATTTACTTGGGTTTTCTTCAGGCATTAATATGGTCAATTTAAATTTTTAAAATAATTTTAAATATTTAGGTTTTCTCACTTCTGCAAACATGCTATGTATTCTGTTTTGTTTCTGATTCCCAACTGTTTGAACTAATGAAATAAAGATGAGCGTTCATTGTTAAATCCTCACTTACCATGCTCATTGATAGAAGACTGGCATAGGCTGGTTTTGTATTACAAAGAACCTTATTCTCCAATGTAGCCATGAATGTTACCCCATTGGAACATTCATACATGCAATTGATTCTTGGCTAATTAGTTCTAAGCTCTTCACAGGCACTACAACAATATATAACATAACCTTCAGAAGTATCTGAAGCACTTGAGATAAGTTGCACAAATTTGCTGTTTCCAATGAAATCAGTGACTTTACACCGAAAGAAGCCTCTCTGTTTGGCTGACCACTGGCCTTTTGATTTCACTTTTTATGCAGCAGTCACAAATCGCCTTGGAGAAAGCCAGAGGAGAATGGGATCATGTTAGGATCCTGGTGAGCCTTTCTGTGACTTTCCCAGTTCTCTCACCCTGAATCCATCTTCAAAGGCTGGCAAGATTCAACCCTTAATGTTGCTGAAACTCAGTGCTGCCTACTTTCTATTGAGACAGAATCTGCCAAAGAGCCAAGAGAAAGGCTCACTCAAAAGTATTTGAAATGACATGACAAACTATTTCAGTTAATAAAATTAAATAAGATATTCAGCCAAAGTGCTCAAATTAAAATATAGCCGGTTTTGTTTTCCTTAACATAGAAAAATAACTTTTCAGAACGTAAAATACAGTCTGTTTTGTGGTTACCTATGTCAGTGATACATATACACATGTCAGCTGACTCTCTGCTCTTCTAATCTGTCAGCATCAAATTCCCGTAGAAAGCTGACATGCCATAGCTCTGGAGCTTCAGGGTCAGATTCTTTACACATCAATTAGATCAGCTAGAGTGTTCTCAAGCATGAGCCAACACACATTAATAGCACACTTTCATGTGATACTCTGTATGCTAGGTCATAAAACAGGGATTTTGTGAAGCAAAGCACGGATTTTCAATCGCAAGAGTGGAATACTAAGAATATATAATATGAATTCAAGAACTGATTGATCTGGTAAGTCAAAAAATGGCACCTTTTCATTTCAAGATGTTTATCTGTCATGCAACATTTAAATTAATCTAATGTTTGTGAGGTTCTAATGATAGAGAAGCAAAACACTGTTTTCAGTCTAGAATTATAGAACAATTCTACTGTCTGTTGCCGTATAACAATTTTTGATTAAAATTGTAATTACATATTATTACCAATGATAAATAATGACTCTATGCTGCTTTGTCTATTTTGTGTTTTCAAGGTCAATGGTGAGGAAGCATATAGAACATGTGATGCTTTGCTTTGTGACCCATTGTTTTTGAGAATATTATAATATTTTTTGATTTTTACTCCAGGTAGCTTTCTTCAACTTGATATTTCAGAACATTCCAGCAGGTGATCCCTCACATTTTTTTTTTAGCTCATTTATAACTTTATATGTACCTTTACCTGACTAATACCTATGTAATGGTACTATACTTAAAGTACAATGTTGCCTACTTAGAGTACTATGCGCAGCCTGGTCTCCATATTATGAAAAGAATAAAGAGGCACAGGAGAAGGTACGTTGAAGTTTTACAAAAAGTGATACCCAAATTGTGGTTATGACTGTAAGGAAAAATTACAGACTGGGGCTCCTTTCTCTAGGAAAGCAAAGGTTGAGGGAGACTTCAGGGGAATCATGAAGTGGCTTATTTGGGGAGATGTAGAGAAGATATTTTTATTGTTGGGGGCCCAAAGCACTGGCAACAAAAAGAAGATAGTCATGACTAAATCTAATAAAGAACTCAGAAGAAACTTCTCAGGGTGTTGTCAGAAATGGAGCTCAATACCAGAAGGAGTTGTTGAGGCAAATGCCATCGATGCAGCTCAGTGGAAGCTAGATAAATACACGAAGGAGAAATAAACAGAAGGATCTTCTGGTAAAAAATGGATGAATAAGGGTGAACAAAGGTTGTTTTGGAACATAAGCACTGGCACCAGTTGAGTTAAAGTATTTGCTTTTGTGCCCAACAGTCTATTTAATTCTATATAGTTAGCTCAGGGATCAAACAGAAAATACTTGTTCTTGTATTTCAGCTTGCCAGTAATATCACAGCCTCACATGACCTTTGAAAATGAGTGCAAAATACTTCTCACTAGATCATTGTTTAGATTATAGCATTGATTTTAACTCATAATGTGAATTAGGGGGCAGAGTGCTGCTGTACAAAAAGTTCCCATGATGTGATTAAGGTAACATAATTTTAGCTTCCAGGCCTCAGCTAACATAACTGATGAGCTGTTCACCCAATCTTGTTGGGCAGTGCAGAATTCAGTTGGGCTCCTGAAGCCCATATAAACTAGGAAAACACTACATAAAGGAAGGCTACATGACCAGCTTTGAATGCCACTGCATTGGTCAAAATGATGGCACCAGGAACATGTTGGAGGACTGCCTTCAATTTTTCTGATCCCTTCCCAGAGTTCCTGTGTAAAATATTGAAGCAAGTTGAGGTGACATTCTTCCCTGGAACCCAGAGGAGCAAACCAGGCTACATGTTTCGATCTGGACACAGTCAATGCTGACGGCATCATTGAGCAACTGAGTGTGGCAAGAGGTTCAATGATCAAGTGCAGCAATGATGAGTTTCTATCACTCTACAACAATACTGTTTAAACCCCCTCCACACCATTCTCAGTGAGTGCCTCATCAATATGATAGACTACAGAATCAAAGTGGCAGCATGTTTGTTTCTCATTCTACACAAATGTGTTCCTTTGCTCTCTTTGCAACATGCATCAACAAAATTGTCTTCTCAGCTCAATACTTGGATAACTAATTCTTCTTCCTAATACTCCTACTTTAGGTAAGAAACAAGAAACTTAATCACCTCCCCAAATTCACTGCATTTTGCTTTTTCTCTACCTCTCAACACATACAGTATATAAATAAGTATCAACATACTTTTTGACAACAATTCACAAATTCATGCCCTGTTTTTTTGCAGGACAGGATGGCAAATAATTCAAGTGAAAGGAACAAGATAGTGACGAGACCAATATGGCCAGTATCCAAGAACATCAAGTGGGGCTGGATATTAATGACACAGGCAGTGCTTTGAGCAACAGAATAATGGAAGCTGCTGTTTAGTTGTGCAAAATGTCTGCTTATTACTTGTAATTTATCATCCCACCTCAAAGAATATTTAGCAAATGTCACAATTTAAAGCTGAATTTAAGACTGTCAACTTTTAATATGTAGCTATTCAATGACACCCAAACACATCTCTTTTGTTTTGAAACCACATCCCTCTCAGCAGCGAGGACCTTTTGAAGAAGACACCTTAGAGGAGGGAGGAGGACAATCCTCCTGAGGATGCAGTAAAACACATGCCATCCCTCTCATGCAGAAGAGAAATTGACACTAGTGTGGCTTAGGTAGTTAGACAATGACAGCTTAGTGAGCGACAGTGCGTACTGAATGTAGAGAAGCTGAAAGGTGAATGCTCTGGAGTAGAAGGTCCCTCCCACTGTGACTGAGTGACACTTTCATTTGTATCTGGCTCCACAATGAAAAGAAAGCTGCTTGTTGCATGAGATATTGGATTGCTGAAATTTGTCGGTTATGTTGTATGAGGTAATGACTCTTGAAAGAGTTGATATTGAAGTTATATTTCACCCAGTTTGGTTATGTCACACAGTCTTTGGGAGGAGAAACTGGCAGTCTAGCTTGAGGTCCTGATGGACCTGTCATCTCTGGCTCCTGATAGACATAATTATTTAAAACTATCTAATTATCATAACTTCTGCCTATTGCTATCATGCATTAAACCAACTTTTGTTATGTAAGACAAGAACCTTTTCTTCCTAACACTCACAAGGGATCTATCTTCTACCACCAATAATTTGGTATGATCTTAGACTCAGCAAAGAAAGTAGAATTGGAGGCAATACACTACCCTCAACCACACAAAGCCCATATGACAGGTTGGTGTTCTGGTTGCCGAATGACAATGTGTCTACCATTGTAACATCTTGGACATGACGGCTGGAAATCTCTGCATATTCTGTGATTGCGTGCTGGAGTCGAAGGTGAAGCTTACACACTTTTCAACCATGATGGGATGAGTTCCTGTGACTTACTTAATGCACTTCTACAATTGCAGACATGACAGAAGTGCCATGCAGATGATTGCAACTTGGCCTCCTACTGATATTCCTAGCATCATAAATTATGGCCTTCAGCCAATGCAATTCAACATATCAAGAAACTGCTGAGGGCACTGGAAACTTCAAAGGCTATGGACCCTGACAACATTCTGCAAAAGTACCAAAGACTTGTGCTCCACAGCTATCTGTGCCACATATCAGACTATTCCGGTACAGGTATATTTCTGCTTTATTCCTGGTAATCCACCAGATTGCGCTGATGTTTCCTGTCCACAAAAAGCAGGACAAATCCAACCCGACCAATTACCACACTATCAATCCACTCATAATCATCAGCAAAGTGATGGAAGGGGTCATCGATAGTGCTATCAAGCAACATTTAGCAAATGCATGGGAAAATAGCTACCTACAAGCTCCCTTCCAAGTTACACACCATCTTAACTTGGATCTAAATTACCATACCTTCACGTTCACTGAGTTAACCAACACACATGGCTGCACTATGGCAGAATCCCATCCAGGTACTGAACAATTGGCATTGACGAGAAAGATGGGAGAATCACATGAGATAGGCAGTGAGGAACCGCCTGATATTGAGAGCTAAAAGTCCCAATTTTCAACCAAAAATATTGAACACAAGTCAAGATTCTCCCTCATGAGCGGTGAGAAGCCTACTGGCATGTCATAGCAACAATTCTTGGCATGAAAGTCAGAATTGTAATCTGATGACTCCAGATTGCTGCTTACTCTTCCAGAACCTCCACCCATTACTGACATTGCAGGGCACATTCCATGGGCAGAAAATACAAGCAACCCCCATTCAGCAGGATCTCAAGGTGGCTGTTACCAAAGTTGGAAGCCAATTTTCCTCTGACTGACACGTCTGGGGCAATTGACAGGAAATGTGCAGGGTAGCTGCAGACTGCCAGTGCTTGACTAGGCACATGGCGGATCATTAAAGATCTATCTGTTGATAGTGGCCAACACTTCCACCTGTGGTATGTGGGAAAGTGCAGTGAGTTGGGTGCCATAGGGGATTCTGTATCAGTGGTGTATCAGTAATGAGGCAGCTTCAGGATGAGGCAACTTTGGGAAGATGGTGTGAGAAAACTCGCTCAGGACACTGAGAGAAACCACCTGTTAAATTGGCAAAAATGACACAGCCAATTTCCAGCAGGAGTCAGCCCTATATGTTTCAATCAAGTTTCCTTTTACCTTTCCAAATAAGACATTTTAGTAAGGCAGTTCTTATTCATGGAAATTTTACAGACATAACTTAGGTCAGAAGTAGCCTTATAACTTTGGAAGAATTAAATTTGATGGAGTAAGCATCAGAGAAAAACAAAACATAAATATAACTCAGAGTGACAAAAGCTTTTTAGGGCAATATTTTGAATATTTTTATGCTATTAAGCATTTTGGAAAGAGTTACTCTTGTGAATCTGTTGTTTATCTCCTGGAATGATTCCAGTATAAACTTGGCTATCCAAAAAAAATTCAACCAGTTCGAAAATAAGTGGAGATGAAAATTCACCTTATTAGTCATGGTGAATTATACTTAGATGTCAAATCATAATTCCCAACATTACTGTTCTGTGATCAGCTATTAAAGTGTGGGATATAAAAGGATCATTCTTTTTCTCTTAGCTGGTTAAAGTTCTGTGGTTAGAGCAATGAGAACAAGAGCCAAGAAAACAAACAAGGAGAAAATGAAGACTGTAATGAAAAGAACTGGCTTCACTCTTTGAACTAAATTTCCTTCAAAGGAAACATAGCTCTGCAGGCATTATTTCATTAGTTCATATTAGCCTGCATCACTGAACAAATATTTATCCTGTAAGGTCAATATAACAACTTTACTTTCACTTTGATATGCAAAATGAAGCCAACTAGTAATAACATAAATGTAGTCAGGCCACATCACCTTGGCTGAAGTTGTTTGAATTAATCAGCTTTTTGGATATTTGGAGCAGATCTTATGGTGGTAATTAAAAAAAAGAATATGGTATCCACGGTGATAGCTGTGACATCTTAGCGATAAACAATGATTTGAAGTTGATATATTCTGCCACTGCTGAAGCACTGGTGTTGCTTGGTTGGATTCATGTTTAAAGAATGAACAAATAGAAAAGTAAACAACATGTTACTGTAGCTGTGAATACAAAAAGTAGCATTTTCCATTTTATACTAATCAACACAGTTAGGACCAAATCTCTCTAATCCCACTACTCCACTATTCACAACGCCATGTTAATGTTTGTAGTGACCCACTGAGGTTACATGCCATATATCAAGCCCCACTATTCCCAAAGTATTACCAAATATTATAGTTTTCTTTTAAGGTACACACAGGGTCCTAATTTACCTGAGTTTCAGACCAAGGTTGATAGAAAGCACAGACCAGGTTTCTGTGCTGAACAAGATTTATTATTCATTATAATAAATTAGATTTTAGCTACAAGTAAAATGGATATAAACCATTGAATATAACATGACAAACTAAAGTCCTTATCCCTTTATAAACTTTCCCTTTACACACACACATACACACACACACGCATACACACACAATAGTAATAATATTCTTGAAGGAAAGAAAGACAGTGTGAAATGCTGAAGATTACTTTCAGTCAACATCCTGGCACATAAAGATGGGAATCACAAATCACAGGAAGTTGTCATTGGAATCTTCAAACACAGTTCATTCAATAACTGTCGAAATATCAGAGGATTATTTTAGAGAACAACTGATCAGAGTTTTTGTTTTCTCAGAAGGACATAGGATGAGATAGAGATAGTAGGAACTGCAGATGCTGGAGAATCCGAGACAACAAGGTGCAAGGCTGGATGAACACAGCAGGCCAAGCAGCATCATAGGAGCAGAGAGGCTGACGTTTCGGGCCTAGACCCTTCATCAGAAAAGGGGGAGGGGAAGGGGGTTTTGAAATAAATAGGGAGAGAGTGGGAGGCGGATAGAAGAGGGATGGAGGAGAGGATAGGTGGAGAAGAAACAAACAGGTCGAAGAGGCGGGGATGGGGCCAGGAAAGGTGAGTGTAGGTAGGGAGTTAGGAAGGGGATAGGTCAGTCCAGGGAGGACGGACAGGTCAAGGGGGCGGGATGAGGTTGGTCGGTAGGAGATGGAGGTGCGGCTTG
>NC_063351.1:28934982-29010394 GCF_021869965.1 Rhincodon typus | reverse complement strand
GACATTGTAAAGGTTTTTCACTGTACTCCTACAATGGAGTACACGTGGCAATAGAAGGATATTGTATTGTAGGAGTTGAACCCACCTTTCGTTCTGCTCCTCAGTTGATAACAAAACAGTCCTAGATTCAAAGGAAAATGGTATTGCAAATTCTAAAATTCATACTTCACTGTGTATTGCTTGGTTAAAAAATACAAATTTACAATAATTAGCTTTATGACTAAAACGTACCCATGCAAACATATAGGTATGAATTTAAAAAGGATTAAAATGTACATATACAATCAACTACCCAATAGTGTAAAAACAAAATACATTTTCCCTCCTTCTTGCCAAGCATTCAAAAGTTAATAAACATCTACAGATTATCAGGTCTTGAAAGAGCAAGCTAGTTAAGAAATGTATTCACCAACTGTCCACTGCAAACAAGCTCATGGAAAATCACTTTCCACTGTAGCTGCAGGTACTTGTGTTTCTCACTTGAGGAGTCACTCTGCTGTCATAGTGGTGATTCCCTTGTTCTCTTATACAGTGGTGTGATTCAGAATCCTCCTTGCAAATTTTTGGTTTTCAGCAATGATGTTTTCTCGTGGGCCTCCAAGCTACAAACAGTTTTCTGAAGAAGGGTCTAGACCCGAAACGTCAGCTTTCCTGCTCCTCTGATGCTGCTTGACCTGCTGTGTTCATCCAGCTCTACACCTTGTTATCTCAGATTCTCCAGCATCTGCAGTTCCTACTATCGCTAGGATAAACAGAAGCCAACTTTACTGTACTTCCAACAATGAGAGAATTGATTTCCATGTCAGGATTGAAAAAACATTCCTGCAAAGAACTGAGGTCAGCAGGCTAATGTCAATTTGGATTACACCTCCCCAAATTCCCAATTCCTTTTCTTTTCCCCCCCAAACGATCATCTTTTTCATACAGGTCATCACCATCCTTTTTTTTTCATTTCACCTACTTTTCTAATCAAACTGTTCAGGGACATTATTGCACACCTCTGGAGCAGGTGGGACTTGAACCTAGTGTGGGGGTAGGGATGCTACCACTGCACCATGACAGGCCCCGTCAACAAGGACTTGCTTCTGCAAAATTAAATGAAGACTTTTGTTCTCTCATCGAGGAATGGAGGGGCAAAGTGGCAAGTGGGCTTGGAGGCTGCAGGGCACCCTGTGATTGATGTGATCCACCACTCGCTTTTCAAAAGAATAGTTTTAAACAGCCCTTGCACTCAGGCCGGCCTACCAATGCCTAATGTTTTATAGCAGTGGAATTGGAACAAGGCTCTTAATTGCCATTTAATTGGGCAGTTTAGTTGCAATTATAGACCTAAGGAGGCCAGAGAGGAGGTGATCAAATGGTGCCTTTCTCTTCCTAAATGGTGAAAATCAGTTTGGGGCTAGGCAGGAAGAAGTGAGCTAGCTAGCTACTATGAATATTTTATATGCCGGCATACGCTTTGTTGAAAACTTGGAATGTTAAAACTATTTGCAAGTAAAGATATGTTCACAAAACGTTTATGGTTTTAAAGCCATACTGTTGTAGTTTGTTATCTGTTTTGAACATTTTCAATATCAAGGATTGTATAAAGAAGAGAATGTTACAGCTAGACAGAAAAGAAGCAGGTAAACAGACATGGGATTTTCAAATATGAGAAGTAGAGAACAAAATAAATGACTCTTCTAAAGCAAAGGGAGACTAGGAACTTCGAGCAAAGTATAAAGAGACAATCATAGCTAAGTTCCATGTGAAGCATATTTATAATTACAAAATTTTCTTTCAAGTGTTTCTAACATTTATTATTTTTGCTGGTTTATGATTACTCCATGTGGTTTGTTGAATGTAAGATCCTCTGATCCCTATAATTAAAACTAATTAAATCATCACAACCAGTAGCTGCCCTATCTTCTCCAGTGCTAGCAATTGTTGAGAACAATGTAGAATTATAAATTAAATTTATATTTTGTACTTTATGTTGAGAAGAGGAGACATGGTTTAGTTTCATTCTTGAGCTTCTTTGGAGGGTTGGAGACAAGAAGTCTGAAGGTCTGTTTTGTTTACCTTCATTTTAAAGATGTTTTAAACCCTTGGGTTGAACAGTTCAGCGCACACAAAATAGAGGAAAAACTATGCGCTTGCTTGACGACAGACATCCAATGTGTGCAGAGAAAGGCTGATCAATCCAGAAACTCAGTTAGCCCGTGGGCAATGTCTGCAAGAGAAGGAAGAACTGGATGCTGTATTTAGAAAACTGATGGAGTTGCTCTGAAATTAAGGAAATAGTGAGTTTAAATTGTAGTTTGTCTTAGCTGTTACAAGGGGAGACTATAGATGAAGGTGAAAAAGCATCTCGTGACTGCATTGAAAAATCGCCAAAAGGGAAACCAGTTGCAGCTGTACCAGCCTGAGTCTGAGAAAAAAGCCTTAGTGAGGAGATATTGTTCTTCAGTGAGGTTTTGGTGTTTGTATGGGCATTGTTGGGACTAAAGAAATAATGTGAATTTATATCCTTTTATGATGGCTATAATGAAACCATTCCAATGTTTTATCTCATGTAATATGTAATTTTTTTCTTATTCAATATACATTTTATTATTTGTTAAAATTACACCTGTATCCTCTTGTGAATGTGTCCAGTAATTGGCCTCCACAGTTTGAAAAAAACAAACTTAAGATCTAATAAGAGATAGTAGGAACTGCAGATGCTGGAGAATCCGAGACAACAAGGTGCAGGGCTGGATGAACACAGCAGGCCAAGCAGCATCATAGGAGCAGAAAGGCTGACGTTTCGGGCCTAGACCCTTCATCAGAAAAATAAGACAGGTTTCACTCTCAGATCTGCCTTATCCAGTATTAACTTCAGCTGGGATCATAATGCAAATCAGAACCAAAATATAATTATATATACAAATAACAATTAAAAATAGTCCTACCAAAACAAAACATGTTAAAAACATGTTTGCAGAACAACCTCACATAAAATTGCTCAGATGTTGTTCCTCACCTGCAATGAAATTAACTGAAAATGGAGCACATTTACAACTACAGTAAAAGGCCAGGTTTAATTATTGCTCTTTCACATTACCTCTCACTCTAATTCTCAGCCACTCATCCTTCAGTTTTTAATTGATATAGTGGCAATAAAAACTTGCATTAATAAATCAGCTTATACATAATAAAATGCCCAGAAGTGCTTCACAGGAACATTATGAAACAACAATTGACACTGAGTTGCATTTTAAGGAGTTAAATCTGACTGTGAAATACTAATGAGGTACAGTGTACTTCATTATGGAATGTGATGCAAAGTCACATGATCTTGCTTTCTCTTAATTGTAACCTTGTGGCAAGCTGAGGCAATTGTAAGATATTTCTTTAACTGAAGTTAATTTTCTCACCATAGTAGAGGCTGAAAATATTCTTCAGCCTGTGACAAGCCTAAGAACAATTAATGAACCACATTAGAGAGTTTAGAACAGAGAGCTGATAACCTGGGTGCTGACTAATTGTAGATATTGCTGCTCCACATGCTTATTCTTAATCATGCATGGAATGTGGGCCGGTGTTTATTGTCCATCCATTGTTGCCTTCAAGAAGATGGTGGTGAGTTGCCTTTGCAGTCCATTTAAAGAATCATAACATTTTACTGTACAGAAGGAGGCCATTTGAAGTAGATCCATAATGCCATTAGGGAGGGAGTGCCAGCTTTTTGACCAAATGACACTGAAAGAACAGCCATATATTTCCAAGTCAGGATGGTGAGTGGCTTTGTGGGGAACTGGCAGGTGATGGGGCTCCCATGTATCTGCTGCCCTTGTCCTTCTAGATGGAAGTGGTCGTGAATTTGGAAGGTGCTGTCTCTGGAGCCTTGGTGAATTTCTGCAGTGCATCTTGCAGATGGAATTGGTGGAGGGAGTGAATATTTGTACATGTGGTGCCACCATGAATAGAATTAGAAAGAATAGAATTTCCTTTATTATCATGTACTCAAGTACAGAAGTACAGTGAAAAGTTTACAATGTCAACATCTTAGGTACAAAGTACCGATGTATAGATCTTAGATACAAAATAGAGAAATAAAGGGAAAAAGAAAGGAAAAAAAAATTATTACTTACGGTTATTCAGTGTATAATTTAGAAAAAATGAGAAATAAAGTTTAAAAAGATAAGCATTACAGTCTATCCATAAAGGGCCTGCAGTAGAACAGTACAGGGGGCTTCCACATGTGGTCTAACCAGGCTCACAAGCAGCTGACTGCTTACACCAGTCCCCAGTCCATGCTTCCAAATCGCTGTACCTTGGGAGAGAACACCAAAAAGGGGGAAAAAAGATAAGAAAACGGGAAATAAACAAAAAGAGCAGCTCCGGTTGGAGCGTCCAGCTCTGCTGCCATCTCGACTGAAAAATGATGTCTGAAGTGCTAGTTTAAGATGAAACTGAAGCACATATTGCACTGATGTTCACTTCTTCTAAGTGGGAAGGCAGACAACAGAGGAAACATAAATGCTTAAATTGATTTGCACCAACACAATGCTAATGTACCCAACTGTCACACTCAACCTGAGTTGGGGAGGCAATGGCCTCGTGGTATTATTGCTGGACTATTAATCCATAGACCCAGATAATGTTATGGGGACCCAGGTTCAAATCCTGCCTTGGCAGATGGTGAAATTCAATAAAATATTGGAATTAAGAATCTAATGATGGCTGTGACCTGATTGTCAGAAAAACCCATCTGGTTCATTAATGTCCTTAGGGAAGGAAACTGCCATCCTTACCTGGTCTAGCCTACATGTGACTCCAGACCCACAGCAATGTGGTTGACTATGTACTCCCCTCTGGACGTTTAGGGATGGGCAATAAATGATGCCTAGCCAGCTACACCCTCATCCTGTTAATGAATAAAGGGAAAGAAAAGAACATAACCTCAGATGACTATTTTAGTCAAGAAAATATTTCCGTAAAGTGGACAACAGTTTTACATCTTAGGAACATTGGATACCTGACCAAAGCTGCTGTGATCCTCTTCAATTACTCAGATCAGATAATGATGATATTTATTTAAGTACAATTTGCTAATTCTACTTGAGGTTGGAGTTGGTGAGGACTAATCAGAATTAGTCCAAATCCATACCAGGCCCAATGTACTGTTCGCATGAACCAGGCCCCACAGCAAACAAACGTGGTAAGTGCCCTGTTTATTTGATTCCTTGTGGGCTTAAAAGTGCAGAAATGATCCACTGTGTCAAAAAGGAAATTCTGGGTTTCCCTGCCCCAGATCGCCCTCTCCGTCAGCCAAGGTTTAAAAGGGTTGCCACATACAGGGAATCTTTTTCCTGAGTCTGTGGCATGGCCTCTGGAATTCTCTTGGACATCTCAGTTCACTAACTTTAGGTTCCTGTTTGATATTGGTTAGCTTTACAACACACAAATCACTCACTTTGTACCACTCACAAGAGTGAATATTTCTCTTTTGTGAACACTGATCCCAATTTTTATTCCCAAATTAATGTCAATTAATTCCTAGTATCCTCATGCCAGCAGTTAACGGTGTTATCATCCTGAAAAAGTGCATGGGAAATATTTTTCCTAATTTATTTGCAAGTGTACCATAACATCAAAAAAAATTGTACTGCATATGTCTTCATTAGGAAGAAGATAGCTGTTATTTGCATGAAATCAATTAAATCATCTAAAATAGTATAAATCTTCCAGAAATCAGCAATAATGTTCTTAAACGTGGATAACACAGCATCTGTGGAGAAAACAATATTTAGCATCTCTTTGCTGTTGTGTACTGGAAGGTGCTTGAAGTCAATCAGTGTTTTCAATTACTGCAAATTCTATTTTTCAGTTTGTAAATGTGACTAACTGAGCACAAGAAATTAATATGTAGTGCATGTTAGGGAATGGGTGTGGAGGGGAGAAATGAGAGTGGGGTCTTCTAATTTCTGCCTTGGTCCATTGGCATTCAAGGGTGAAACCAATTTGCAGATGTATGTTTAATGGCTCTGGCAGTCAGTGCCTCGGGAGCTTTGTAGGTAAGGGGCCAGAATCTTTGAGCAGAGGAATTAAAATTCTATTTGTGTTCAATTGATGCTGTGCCAGACTGGACCTCTACACCTATTTAAGAGTTACATAGTGGCTCAGTGGTTAATACTGCTGCCTCGCAGCGCCAGGGACCTGGGCTCGAGTCCACCCTCAAGTGACTCTCTGAGTGGAGTTTGCACTTTCTCCCCATGCCTGTGTGGGTTTTGTCCAGGTGCTCCAGTTTCCTCCCACAGTTCAAAGATGTGAAGGTTAATCGATTGGCCATACTGAAATTTTCCATAGTGTGCAGTGATGTTTAAACTGGGTGTGTTAACCATGGTAAATGTGGGGTTATAGTAGGAGTATGGGTCTGGGTGGGATGCTCTTCAGAGGGTTGCTGCAGGCTTGATGGGCTGAATGGCCTCCTTCCGCACTGTAGGGTTGTATGATGATTCTATGAAATTCACTTTCACCACTTATTATCGTGAAAGATCTGGAAGGCTCATTTCAATGAAAGTATTGTGAATGGGAGATTCTGTGTTTTTAATATTGAAAGTATGATTGTAACGTAAGTGGGAAAATGTACTTTTATCCCAGTGATATAACTGCATATTGGCTTCTTCCTGTTCAAATATAGGACATTTCAAAGTTACATAAAAAGAAGAAAGGCCCCCTAAGTGGATCTCGTTCAAGTAAATACAGTAAAAATGATCAGAATGTGAATGAGGAGCTGCCAGGTTTGAAGATTGCAGGAACAGCCAGTGACCAGGCCCTTACATTGCACACGCATCCTGCTTCCAGCCTTCAAGAAAATATTGCCCAGAATCTAAGGTAAGAAATGGAAATTGGGAAATCTCAATCTTATTTAGTAGAAGTGATTTAATTATTTTCAATAATTTAGCAAATGCTTTGTTTTTGTTGTCAGCACTTGATATATCAGTTGCTTTTGGCTGAACCAGTAGCAACTCTCAGCAAATAAACTGGATTCTCAGCATGCCTAGACTCTACAATAGTTTTTGTACTCGAGCTTCACTAAGACAAAAGTTGGATCTTAATGTGCCATTTTACAAATGTAAAACAGACATCATATTGTCCGTTGTAAGGGACCAAAGTCCAATATCACACATATACCAACAAAGCACATCACAAAAATGACTACAAAGCATCCAACCCAAAATTGAGTGCAATCAATCAGGAGATCTCTGGCAGCAACTTAAAAGAAGATATCTGAGCCTTGAACATAAAAATGAAGAGCCTGGCACCTGTTTTACATCCAATCATACATCCTTCCTATGGAGCTGAAGGACCATTTCCCACAATTTCACAGTCTTGATTGGCTATCATTTCATTGACCACTCCAGTGATTGTCCTGGGCCCTGTGTTTGGGTCACTGTCCATGAGGTAATTGGCTTGATACAAATGCTCCTCAGATGCATCTCAGCTGCTCAGAGTTGCCTTTGAAGGCAAAACTGACTGTGACAGCTCATGCGTGAAAATGTCGCTGAGGTCTGATACTGTTCTTTTGGAGCGCTGTTGCCAACAAGGGGTCCAGATGAGTTTCTAACTCATAGTGTAAATGGAGCCCTGCACTTGTCCACAACGAGCAGTTACATGGTAAATCCTTCCACAATGCATGCACCAGCGTTAATATTTTAGTTATTGCGAGCACATGGACAATTTTACACCCTGTTTGACACTGCATGGGACTGGTGCAGGGACATGCCAAAGTGTTCTGAGGCTACCCCCTCCACTGAATCACTCGCCACTTCACTCTGAAGTCAGATTGTATTGCTGCTCTAGAACTTCACTGCTGTGTTAGAAACAATTTGAAAGCCACTAATTGCTGCTTTTCTGACATTTGGTGCAGGGATTTAAAAGGTTTGAATCTCTGAGCTGGCAGGGTGTTTTAGATAAGACAGCCAATAGACGCAAATGTTATTATTTTAATGATTGCTGCCGGCTTTTTTAAAAATTAATTTATAGGATGTGGGTTTTGCTATCTAGGCCAGCATTTATTGTCCAACCCTTATTACTCACAGCAGTTAAGAGTCAACCATGTTGCTGTAGGTTTGAAATCACATATAGGCCAGGGCAGGTGCAGATTACAAAAGTGGATTAGATTTTTTTTACGACAATGGTCAATGGTTACATGGTCATCACTGGGCTGTTTTTATTTTAAATTTCAGCTTTTTTAAAAATTGGATTCAAATTTCACCATCTTGGTCGTGGTGAGATTCAAACCCATGAGCATTAACCTGGAGTTCTGGCCCAGTGAGATTCCACTAAACCACCCCCTTCCCATGACTGCCTCGCAGCTTGATTTGATGCTAAGAACTGCTTGATCTGAGCTTTAAATGTTAGGCTTACTATTACTGTTGGAATACTGGGGATAATTTTCAGCTTACACTCTTCAGTGAGGATCATTTGCCTAATTCAGAATGCAATAAAAATGAATGGCTGAGCTACCTTATTTGTCAGGTAACTTCCAAGATCCTGAAGTTTAAAATTGTCCCCACTGTCTCAAAGCTCCTCTGGTAAACGGCTGGAAGCTTTTTCAACATAGTATTAAGTTATGAATAAAAGTGAACTGTTACACCTCTGCCACAAATCAGACCCCCACTCACCTCTACTTAACGTTCTCCTTTGAACACCCGTGAACATTTTCCTAGTAGTGATCATCAGATAATTGAGTTAAATGTTGTGTTGGAAATGGAGGAATACAAAACAGCTACTAAGATTCTTAATTTAGGGAAGGCTGACTTCAATGCAAAGGGACAGAGACAATCCACAAAAAGACTGGAAAAATCTGTAAATGGGATGTTAAAAGAAAGAGGCAATGTGGACCCTGGAGAAAACTAATAATACTTATGTATTCAAAGATGATTAGAAAACAGCAGACATGTTGAAATGATTACTTGTATCAATACATTAAAGGAAATGATCAGCATGCCAGAAATCCCAAGAAAACCCCAGAGATGGGGAATCACCAAAACTAAAGTTTGAAAATAACTAATAAAGAAAATACTGACCCTATAGAGTGCATAATCCCCAGTTCCAGATAACTTCTGCCCTAGAGTTTTAAAGGAAATAGAAGAAAATATTGTAGGTGCCTTTATTATAAATTTATAAGGTTCTTGTGGCGAGTCATAACGTCGTACGGCATGGAAACGGATCCTTTGGTCCAACCCGTCCATGCCAACCAAGTTTCCCAGACAAAATTAGTCCCATTTGCCTGCACTTGGCCTTCATCCTTCTAAACCTTTCCTTGTCATGTACCTATCTAAATGTCTCTTAAATGTTATAACTGTACCTGCATCTACCACTTCCTCTGGTGGTTCATTCCACATACGAACCACCCCCTGTATGAAAAAGTTTCCCCTCAGGTTCCTTTTAAATCTTTCTTCAGTCACCCTAAAATTATGCTCACTGGTTTTGAACTCTAAACCCTAGGGAAAAGGCCTTTTGATGTTCACTTTAGCTATGGCCCTCATGATTTTATAAACCTCAATAAGGTCACCCCTCAACTTTCTATGCTCCAGTGAAAATGTCCCAGCTTACCCAGCCTGTCCTGATAACTCAAACCCGTCCAATCCCAGGAGCATCATTATAAATCATTTCTGCACCCTCTCCAATTTAATAATGTCCTTCCTATAGCTGGGTGACCAGAACTATACACAGTCCCAACAGTGGCCTCACCAACGTCCTGTACAACCTCAACATGATGTCCAATTGTGCAAGTTGCTTTGCCATTTCAGAAAGGTGAGAGAGTGAAACCAGGGCATCATATACCAGTTAACCTAATATTTGTTAAATTTTTTGAAGAGGTCACTGTAGTAGTTATTGGGATAATGGATTTTTTTTTAATATAAACTACCACAAAGCATTTGACAATTCCTCATTAAGAAACTATTAGCTAAAATTGAAACTCATTGAATTGAAGATGTATCATCGACTGTTTAGGAAATCGATTGAGCATCTGGAAATAGAGAGCAGGGATAATTGACAAGTACTCTACTTCACAGAATATGGTTAGTCATGTCCTGCAAGGTTCTGTATGATGGCCTTAATTATTAAACATTTACAAATGACATGGATGTTGAGAAAGAAAACCACATATTCAATTTTATCAATGACACAAAGATGTACATTGATGCATAAAATTGATACAAAATAATGGGTTAAAAAGACTTTCATTTTTATCACCCTTTTCACAAACTGAATATCTCAATGCTTTAGAGACAATAAAGTTCTTTTGAAGTAGTCAGTATTGTAGTCTAGGAGACATGGTAGCTAATTTGCACTCAGCAAATTCCCAAAGAACAGCAATGTGCTCATGATCAGATAACCTGTTATTATGTCATTGTTAATTGAGGGATACATATTAGCCAGGAGACAATACAAATTCACCTAAAATAAAAACATAAATTCAGCAGGTCTGGCAGTATCCATGAAAAGAGAACAAAGTCTGTTGTCACTTCAGAACTGGTAACTCCTCTTCGAAATAGCGCAATGGGTTCTCTTCCTTCCATTTGAACAGGCACGTCACCTCAGTTTAATACCTCATCTGAGAGACAGTACCACTAACAATGCAGCATTCCGTCAGTTCTGCATTGAAGTGCCAGCTTAGATTTTTGTCCTGAAACTCTGGTGTGGACCTTGAACTGGACTCTTGTGGCTCAAAAAGAACTTGCATAATTTTCATGCAGAGAGAAATTAGGATCTGAGGGCTATGGATCCAGCACTGTAAAGAGAGCTTAAGCTGGGTAACTGTTCTGACTGGCACATAGCATATGGGCTGAATGCTGTCCTTCTGTGCTGTTAAAATTTTCTCTGGTTCTAGTAGACCTTAATTTTTTTTCTTCACTTGTAATGGATATATTATAGATTCCATACACTCTTTGAAACACTGATTATTATTTATTCCAACAATTGTTTCTTTATCAATTTTATATTGATTAGTCATGAAAGTGAAAGAATTCCAGCAGATCTTGAGGTAAAGCTCTGTGACTCTATTCAGACTACAGGTGGACCTGTTGATCCTGGGTATGTAAGCTAGTTGCTTGGGTGTGTGATTTAACAAATTAAATAATGCATGGACCTTCTACAGAGTTTGCCTAGTATTTAGATTATTTTGAGTCTCTTAAATTGTGATTGATCCTCATTGCTGGAATATCACTTTGGTTGCATTACGTTACATTACATTACTTTGTGCATGAGCATTCTTGAGTGTAGTTTGTGTATATAAAAGCATAAGGATTGAAAATAACTTCCCTTGAAAGGCAAAATTGTAACTTAATTTTGGAAATGTAAATGTGTAGTTTCACTAAAGTTGAATTATGTTGACTGAATCTATGGGGATTGCAGAAATATATTTGTTGCATCAGGCTGGGTACAGTGTGAATGAGCAGCTACATTAATCATCACCATGTACTGTTTATGTGATGAAATTGAGAGATAGGCAGCTGAACTGAAGGACTTGGTTCTATAGTAAAGTGCACATCTACGGGCAATATTGCTGCAAGAAAGAGAGCGGAGCCTGCCATCTTTCACTTTGAGTGATGGACAGTTCTTTACACAGACCCCTTTGTTCCCATTTTCATACCAACAGCCTGGGGTCAGTGACATTATAATGTATGACATTTTGCATGACATCACTTTGTTTTCAGCTATACAGTCAGTTTTGAGCAGGAACCTTTGTGTCAGCACTTAACATATTTAGACAGTGTGATAGATTACCACAGAACATGAAAACTGCAGCTTTTATTATTTCAGTTCTTTGGGACATGGAGACACTCCAAAGGGTCACTGAGGAGATTTCTGACAATGTTGTCAGAAATGACAAATTTTAGCTTTGAAGTAAGTTTTGACAAGTTGGGGTTGTTTTCTTTGGAATAGAAGAAACTGATGGGGAGTTTAACTGAGGTGTATAAAATGAAGGCTCCAGACAAAGTAGATAAGAAGGACCTAGGTTTCTTAGCAAAGAGGTCATACAATTGAAAATTAGAAAGTTTAGATAGGATTCAAGAGTAAAATCTTCCCACTGAGAGGGTGGTGGGTGTCTTTAACTGACTCTTAAAAACCTCGTATAGATAGAAACCTGGGTACATTACTTGGAAAACTTGGATATGGTCTTGCAGAGCTGTAACATGTCGGGCCATGGACCACAAACTGAGATGTAGGGTTAGGCTAGATCAATCTTCTTCAGTCAAATATAAAGGGCCAAATGGCTTCCTTCTATGAGAAACCACCTATACATTAATGTGCAAATATTTCATTTCATAGTGAGAATTGATATTATAATCTCTAATTATGCAAAAGACTGAATAAAGCACATAATGTGTCATCAACTTACCTGAGCTGACATAACCTGAATAAGTGCTAAGTCTACCTATTGTGGAAGGTTCACATTGAAGCCACTACCAGCATTGTTCTCACTTAAAATAAGAGCAAAGATGGAAAGTTCCAAATTAAAGTTATGATCCTTCAATTTCTATTGATTTCATGTTTTAATGTTCGCTTTTATTCATTGTTTTCAGCTTATGTAGGCAGGTGCAGTAGGCACAATGCAAAGAATTCACATCTCAGTTTCAAATCCAGCTTGCAATGGATTCTACTCTACCTGTCTAATTGCACTAGTAGGAAGGCAGAAACAATTTCATGCTCACTGATCATCTTCATTGTTTTCACAAGTTCCCACTGAAGGAGAAATACATTCGCATTGCTCCCGGCCCATAGATATCACTGAGAAGCAGCCCAGCAAAATGATATCCACCTAGCCTGCACATCTTTGGACTGTGGGAGGAAACCAGAGCACTCGGAGGAAACCCACACAGACAGTCTCCCGAAGTTGAAATTGAACCGGAATCCCTGGCGCTGTGAGGCAGCAATGCTAACCACTGAGCCACCATGCTGTCCATAACTAGTGGTTCCACTAAATCTGTTGCCACTTCGTTTAAGATCCTAGGATATACGCCATCAGGCCCTGGGGACTTGTCTGCTTTCAATCCCAATAGCATGCGGTGGTGACCATTGTTTGTGTCCTGAGGTGCTGTTTGACGCTGAGGTACACACTGCAGCATAATTCTCCCCTTGTCTGTGTGGGTTTCCTCCTGGTGCTCTGGTTTCGTCCTATAGTCCAAAGATGTGCAGGTCAGGCGGATTGGCCACGCTAAATTGTCCATAGTGTTCAGGGATGTGCAGGCTAGGTGGATTAGCCATGGGAAATGTGGGATTACAGGGATTGTGTGGGATGGGTGAGATACTGCTTAGAGGTTCGGCGTGGACTCGATGGGTCAAATGGCCTACTTCCACATGAGGGATTCTATGATAACTCATTGGAATACAAGAAAACTAGAGAGCATTCTGTTTAAGAGAAAAGGTTTAACTGCAAATTTTAGTATCAGACTGCAAATCAACAAGTCTTGGCTCACTTGAATATTTTCGTGCCATGGCATTCTCATTTTCATCATGGCTCTTTTTGAACACGGCTTCGTCAGCTTTCTGCAGAGGTGCTGTCTTTTCCTGAATCAAGTGAATTGAACTAAGACAGACTTTGTCTTAATTTTTTATTTTTTTTTTCTTATCTATGCTTTCTGTTATTAATGTAGGTGCCTTGGTATGGCAACTTAAACACTTTCACTTTTTTTTAAGTGACAATAAATTAGTATTCTATTCCATGGTTTTCAAGTATTAGGTCTGCTGCAAGTAAAGTTATCCAAGGGTACAAAGAGATTGTGATCAGATGGGTAATGGGCCGAAAAGTGGCAGATGGAGTTTAATTTAGATAAATGTGAGGTGTTGTATTTTGGTAGGGTAATTGAGGTTGGTTGGCTCGCCGAGCTGGTTTGTTGTTTCGCAGACATTTCGTTACCATGCTGGGTAACATCCTCAGTGCAGCCTCCGAGGAAGCGTTGGTGTGTTTTCCCGCCTGGTTTTTAAACTCTGGAGTCCATTGAGCTGGATTGCCTCACTTCCGGTTTTCCTTCGTAGTGGAGTGTACAACGGATCGAGTTCTATGTGTTTATTAATAGCATGCTTTGTGGAGTGCCAGGCTTCTAGGAATTCCCGTGCCTGTCTCTGCTTTGCTTGTCCCAGGATTTTGGTGTTGTCCCAGTCGAATTGGTAGTTCTCCTTGTCCATGGTAAGGTAAACCAGGACAGGACTTACACAGTTAATGGTAGGGCCATGGGCAGTGTTGTTGAACAGAGGGACCTAGGGGAGCAGGTTTATAGTTCCTTGAAAGTGGTGTCACATGTAGACAGGGTGGTGAAGAAGGCATTTGGCACACTTGCCTTTATTGGTAAGTGCATTGAATATACAAATTGGCCTGTCATGTTGCAGCTGTACAAGATATTGATAAGGCCTCTTTTGGAATACAGTGTACAAGCCTTGTCGCCCTGCTGTAGGAACAATGTTAAACTAGAAAGGATGCAGAAAACATTTACAAAGATGCCAAGACTGGAGATTTTGAGTTATAAGGAGAGGCTGGAGAGGCTGGGACTTTTTTTCTTGGAGCTTTGGAGGCTAAGGGCTGACCTCATAGGATTTTATAAAATCATGAGGGGCATAGATAAGATGGATAGCCAAGGTCTTTTCCATAGAGTAATGAGTCCAAAACTAGAGGGCATAAGTTTTAAGGTGAGAGGGGAAAGATTTAAAAGGGACCTGAGGGGCAATGTTTTCACACAGGTCGGTGCGTATATCAAATGAGCTGCCAGAGAAAGTGATGGAGGTGGGTACAATTACAATATTTAAAAAACATTTGGACAACTACATGAATAGCAAAGGCTGAGAGGGATGTGGACCAAATGCAGGCAAATGAAACTAGTTAAGTGTGGGATACCTGATCAGTATGGACGAGTTGAACCGAAGGATTTGTTTCTGTGCCGCATGACTCTATGACTCTATTATTGAATCAAACGGCCCGACTTGGCAATTAGGAATGACAACAGTGAGAAGAACCCAGAACTTTACTGACTCAATGCTCCAAGCCCTACTGGAGTAGTTAGGATAAACAGCCTCTAAATAATGGGCTTGAATATTTCCAAAGGTTTGAAGTATTTCTGAGTCTCAAAAGTCACATGACTCTTTGCCATTGAAACGGCTTGTTGTTGTCAACCTTCCAAAGCTTAGTCAACAAGTAAATGAATAGCACTTTTATAAAGAATATCTACATAACACTAACCCAATTCATTTGTTTAAAAAAATCATGTAAATTATTGTTTGAAAATAGTTTATTCCACCAGTTAATTCAAATATAATGAAATATCCTTGCAACTAACAATAATAGCACAATTCAGCTTTGTTGATATATAACCCTATTTTATGAGTTATTCATGCCATATGCCACAATTAGTTGCAGATAATATTCTATTTTGAGACCCTGATCCTGAACTGGTCTCACATCTTATTCCAGGGACATTCTCCAATTAAGAAACAAAACACAATATAGCCTGCTCTACATTACTTAACTTGTGAGGTAAGGTTGGGAAAGGGGGGCAGGGACCTGAGGTAGCCTGTGGGACTTACCTGCACTAGTCCCATTGACTTCCTGTGCATTACAGCTTTAACCTGCTCTTCTAAGCAGCTGGAAAGGTCTCCTGACAGAAATTGGCTTCATTAAATCTGCAGGTCAGTCCTCAGTGATATCGCTGTGATCTGAATGCTATTTTAATCAAAGGCGTGCAAGGGGAAATCATTGGGCCTTCCCCAGTATCCAACTCAATGGTACTCAACAATGGGGCAGAATTGACAGGATAAATGCTGAAAGGATGTTTCCCCTCAGGGAGACATTAGAACTAGGTAGAGAGGAAAGCAGAAGCCGCAGTCAGATCTGCTGTGATCTTATCAAATAGCAGGGCAGGCTTGAGGAGGCTGAATAGCTGCTCCTAATTCATACATTTGTAAAAGAGGCTGGGAAAGGTTAAAAAGAAAGTGTGAATATACACAAATCATGAGTTTGCTACAATTAATGTAAAAGTCAGCATTAATCTATATCTGTATTTTTAAAAAGAAGCAGTTATCATCTCGGTCTTCTAAATCTTGCCCATGTGTCAGGAGGAGGATTCTGGACTGAGTCATAAGGAAAACAATAGCCACTGGGCTTTTCTGGCACCCTCCCAACTATCCTGACAGCCAGTTACTTCAATGCCCAAACATCCCTTCAGGTCAATAGTGGGACCATTTGTCCTCTGCTTAGTCCCAACAACTAGCTGCCATTACACAGCAGGTGGAGGTGGAAGACCTGTGCAGGGGAGGTCTGAGAACTGAAATTTTACACATTCCATACTGAGGAGTTCAAGCAGGTCTCACAGTTTGTTGCATGAGGCCTGCCTTGAGACGAAATTGACCCTTCCATCTCAGCTACACTCTTGTAATTAAGTTATGTCCTAAACATTCCAATAAATCTGTATTTCACAACACATGTGTTGGAGTTATTGTCTGTAATATCAGCAGATGGCCTTTAACTGCTTTCCTTATAATAGACTCTTGAGATATTTGTCAAGAGAAATGTCAAGCTTCAAGGGACATAATTCTCTGGGTCATGCCTTCGTTTTTATAAAGTTATTGTAATCATAATGCAATTATCTAGGCTTCAAGCCATTTTCCAGAATTAGTGCATCTAACATGAGTTAGAACTTTTAGGCTCTCTGGAAGATTGTATCGCACACAGGATTCATTTACAAAAATTTGGACTTATATAGCACCTTAGCAATGTAATGAAACATCCTGAGACCCTTCACAGGATGACCGTTTTGAGGCGTATTAGGTTAAATGACCGAACGTTTTCGTCACAGAGCTAGTTTTTAAGTCATGTCTTAAAAGAGGAACGCATGGCATAGAGAGGGATTTCCTTAAAAGGGGAAAGTATGGTACAGAGAGGGAATCTCCAGAGCATGAGGCTGAGGCAACTGAAGCCTGGGCCGCCAATGGTGACTAATTGGATTTCATAAGCACAATCCACCAGAATTAGAGGACAACCGATATCTTGGATGATTGTGGACGAGAGGAGATTACATTAATGGGGAGATGCTAGACCATGGAGGGATGAGGATTTTAAATCCAAGACATTCCATGACTGGGAATGAGTGCAAGTTTGCAAGCATAGGGGTGATAGTGAAATGAGACTTGTTGTGAGTTTGGATATGGGCAGCTGAATTTTGAATTATTCCACTGAGGGTAGAATATAGGAAACCAGCTAGGATTGTGTTGGAATAGTTGAGGCAAGAGACAGCAAAACAAAATGAAGATCTCAGCAGTACTTGGGCTGAGATAGGTGTGGCGTTGGGTGATGCTACCCAGGTGGAATTAGGTGATCTTAGGCATGGCATAGGAAATCATATATGATTCATACAAACCACTTATCTTGGGATCAAATGTTACACTGAGGCTTTGAACAGATTGTGTTCAGACTGTTGCACAGAAGAGAGATCATCAATAGCTAGGGAATGGAGTCTGGGATGTTTACTGTAAACAATGGCTTCGGCCTTTGCAGTATTTAATTGGGTGAAACTTCTGTTATTTCAGTTGTGGATGTTGGCTGAATCCTTGTGGGATACCAGAGGTAAAGTGTCAGAGCAGGTAGAAACCTATTGCAAGTGGTTCTCTGGATTATGATCAGTTAGGTAGGAATGAAATATTTTGAGTGCTGTGCCACCCATCCGGATAGCAGTGGAGAGTAGCTGGAGGAGGATGGTGAGGTCAATTGTTTCAAAAGCTACAGGCAAATTGAGAAGATTGAGAAAAGAGAGTTTACTTTTCTCACTGTCCTAGAACCTTGTTTGTGACTGTGATAAGAATTGCTTTGACGTTATGGTCAGGTGGAAACCTGATTGGACTAATTCAAAATTCTGGGAAAGATGTGGATGGATTTGGGAGGTGATAACATACTCAAGGTTTTTCAAGAGGAAAGCAAATTTGGAGATAAGATGGTAGCTTACCAGGATGGTGGGTCAACGGTTTATTTTTGTTTGCAGAGTGGCTGATGATGGCATATTTCAAGGAAAGTTGAATAAACCAAATAGTACCTCTCAATAAGATCATAACGGAGTCAAAGGAATAGAGACATTGAAAGGGGTTAATGTTTTTGATTGTATCAAGGGAGACAGAGATCAAGGAGAGACAATATCCATTGTCATGGGCTGTCAATCATGTTTTTGTCTGGGGACATTTCCATGTCAAGGGTAGGTGAGAAGTCTAATTGAGAGGTTCAAACTTTCAATAACAGGAAAAACAAGCATGGATCAGGAAGGGTATAAAGCCAAACTTCCACTCATCCTCTCATCCAAGCCTTTGTCATCATCAGACTCAATTATTCAATTACTTTGCTGATTAACTTGCTGTCTTTCACTCTGTTAACTTTAGTTCAATCCTTTAAAATACTCAGAGTTGCATTAATGTTTCTGCATGAAGCTGCTGATCCTTACTCCTCTGTATGTTACTGCTGCTCAATCACTCCCACTCTCATTTTTTAAATTCACTAATCCTCTAACTGGTCTCTTGTTCGTCCCTTATGATCACCATGTTGCTGGGAGGTGTGCTTGTAGCTGTCCAGGCTCTTTTGGTAAAATGTCCTATCTGGAAAGCCCTCTATTTTTCCAACTTACTTTCACATTTTATGACTGTCCATAAAGTCCATGTTGTTTCACCCATTTGTTCATATTATAAATACTGTCATTCAAAGGATGCGTTTGTACTACTGCCATTGGTTTGAGAGCAGTAACTATGGAATTTGGTTTAGCCCCGTTGCAGGGTTCAAATTACATTGGGTTACAGGGAATATCTGCCCTGAATGGCCTGGGAAAATGTAATCAAAAGGCAGTCAACAAGAGGAAAGCTGCCCCTGTATGTGGAAGTGACTGAATCTGTGAGGAGATGCTGTGAATGAGTTAGAAAAGCTGGAGGAGACAGGTTGTAACAAGATGCTGTGGGGCGGAGGGGCTGCAAAAGTGAGAGAGAACGTTTTAAAACCTGTCTGTAAAGGATACTCAGCTAACCAGCGCCATGGAAACTTAAAATCATTGAGAAAATGAATTTCTTTTTTAAAAAAAAATGTCTTTACTATTGTTAAGCTCTAGCTTAAGGCTTTATCACATCAGGAGTTGTTGAATGGTGAAAATGCAATGGATTCAGTTGCAATAAATACATAATTATATAATTTAATACTAATCAGTGTTATTAAATAAAAAAATTAATTTGTGTATACAGTGCAGTGACTGTGAGAGAATCAAACGTAGTCAATTCATATGTACAAAGATCCCAGTTACTGAGAATGAAAACAAAAATGTAATCCCTAATAATCAAAAGGTTGCCTTCAAGACAATCTCAAGATATGCTATTAGGGAAAAGAAACATTTTGACTTCTGACACACCTTTTCATTCAGCCTGGCTGAGAATTGAACTCCACTGCTATTTATTAAAATTTCAATATTTTGAGAGGTAAGTGGGACAGCTCTCAATTTCACTACATATTTTAGGTGTCCAGCATATATAAGTCCTTCTCCTGAGCACTTTTCAAAATTGACTGGTCGTTTTGTGCGGTCAAATCCAAATATGTGTAACGTAACCTGCCACACACTATTCTGAACTTCGAAGTCACACTGTCAGAATTAGTAATTGAAGAACAGCTTTGAAGAGATTCAAGTGCTGGTGTAACTACAAGTTAAAGCTGTGTAGTGTAGTTGTTTCAATTGTTCAGTATTGTCTATGAAACTTTGGTTCGGGTAATTTTAATTTCTTCATCTCATTTCCACACTGGAGTATTGTAGAATCCAAACACCAGGAAGTAACATACTAAAGCATCTTCCTTAATTCCTCTTTCTCTTATTGTCTAATAGCTATTTGAATGTCATAGAATCATATTCATTCATCTTTATACTATTTGGATTCTTTGATTGTATGATTCTATGAATTCAGAGTTTTTTGGTTGAATTAATTTTTAAGGGTTTCATTTGGACACAAAATGAGGTAAAGTACATTTCAACTGCCATTCTGATAAAATTATACAATGTGCTAGTACGTGTAGTGGTTGAAATCTAATTCTGTGACCAAGCCTTTGATTTTTCGCAGCAGGAATGCTCACATCTGCTGAATTGAATACAGCATTCATCACTGGCCTGCATAACCTGACAACATCAGTGTCTGTACATCACTCAATATTGATTTATGAACTCAATCATAAGGAACATTACAGTTCTTTAGCATAATGACACAATTACCCTCTACTTTAAAGTGCCCCTGAGACAGTACTTATTAGTTTCTTAGTCTGGTACATAGGTTCCATAAAGCTATCTGATAGACCTATGTATTATAGGCAGCCTTAAACATTATTTTTTTTAGCCATTTGGGAATTGATAAACAACATGATCCATCAAAGCAATGTGTCCCTCTTTTCTCTCACATAAGACTGGAATATTTGTGTAAGTCTTCTTTTATTTAGGTGCGGTAAACAAAATGAATTAAGCACTCATACGGCGCAGTTAGCATTTTTTGAGAATCATTGCAAAATATTCCTCACACGTGGATTTTTAAAAAATGCAATCACGGATGTGTTGGCAATGCAACAGCCAATATCCCTAGAATGAGGACCTACAAAAGGCAACGAGATGAGCTGCATTTCAGTTTTAGTTTGGATTATGTGCTAAAGTCACGAAATGCTATCTTTCTTTTGGAAGAGGAAAGACAAAATCCTGAAGGTGAGGGGACATTCCTTATATTTGGTTTGTAATGTGTGCGAGGTTTTGTAAGATAATGTTTTGGGACTGTCTCTTTAATTCAAGGTAAAATGAGGTAGTGAAGAAAGTCATGTGATCTGTTTGATTTTTCTCAACACTACTCTTTGGTGGATTGGTTACCATGGGGATGAGGGTTAGATCAAGAGCAAGTTGCCAAATGTTCACACCTGAAATTAAAAGTAAGAGCCGGTGGGCACGTTATGGCTAGACTTTTGGTCTCCACGTTTTTGGACAGAAATGCAAGTGAAAGGTCTCAATAGCAATTGAAAGACTAAGCTTGTGCAGTTAGTTAGAAGACAGCAGGCAGGCTGCTTTTTGAAGAGAATGCATCCTGTGGCAAGCTACATCTCTGAACAATTGCCCTTCAGAAGTTGGGAGGAGAATTTGCTGGAGTGGGCCTTTTTGCTGACAGTCGGTTTGAAAATTCTCCAGAATCTGAGGGAAAAACCTTTTGACAGTTTCTTGATGTTACATCTCAATAAAACGGGAAAATCTGAACCAATTGGAAGTTGGGAGTGGTGGGAAATTGGTTCCTTTTAAAGACTGTAGTCGTTTAGAGTGCATGTTGTAATATACATAAGGAGTAGGAGTAGGCAATTTAGCTCCTTGAGCCTACTTCACAGTTTAACAGTCATGGCCGGTCTCATCTTGGCCTCAAAGGCACTTTCTTGCTAGATCTCCATAACCTTTCAACCAGTTACTAATAAAGATTTGTCTATCTCATCCTTGAATTTAATCGGTGTTCCAACGCCAATCTGGGGTAATGAATTCCACAGATTCACAATCTTTGCACAGAAGGAATGTCTCCTTGTCTCTGTTTTTAAGTCTGCCATTCCTTATCCTAAAATTTGAACACTCATTCTAGAATGCCCCAAATGAGGAAACATGCTTTCTACATTTACTTTGCCAATTCCCCTCAGCATCTTATATACCTCAATTAAATCTCCTCACATCCTTCTAAACTCCAATGAGTATAGGCCTAAACTGCTCAGTTTCTCCATAAGACTATCCTTTCATCTCTGGAATCAGTCTAGTGAACTGCGTCCAATGCAGTTACGTGCTTGCTCAAGTAAAGGGACTATGCTGTATGCAGTACTCCAGGTGCAGTCTTAGTCTGATCAGTGCTTTGTACACCTGCAACGACATTTTCCTAATTTTCTACTGCAATACCTGATTAGTCTTGCGTGTGTATGCAATGTGGGGTTATCAGTCACATTAAAGCTTTACTAAGGGTTATCTTTTCTCTCGTTAAGTGCAGTAACACTTGCTAAGTATTGCTGTTATTTTAGAAAGAGTTTGCTGCAGTAAGCATTTGAAATCTTGTCATGTAATTCTCTTAACATGGTCATTGAAAGTAAAATCTCTTGTTAAGGATGTACATGATGGAGCTGAATTCTCATGAAAATCAAATATTATGCATCCTAACGTGAAAATGATCCTGTACAGCAGAGTGAGGGTCTCTACTGAATAGAATAGAATAGCCTTTATTGTCACATATACTCAATGAGTACAGTGAAAAGTTTATATGTGGCCAATTACATTGCCAGCTTAGATACAAAATGTGCCTAGGCACAGCTTCCTTTAGTTACAAGATCTTTGATAGAGAAATAAAATGTCCAGCATTACAGAAATAAAAGTTCAATACAACAGACCATGCTGGCACTTAGCTTCCAGTCTGCACCAGGCCCTTGGTTCCAAAATGCGCTGGTGCACGCCACACAGGGAGGCAGCTGGTCAGGCTCGGGAGGTCACCACACCACAACAGGAGGCCTCTATGAAAGCAGGCTACTGTTCCAGGTTGGGAGATCACTGCCCCACGCTGGGGGGACCGCCATGCCAGGTCTGGAGGTCACCATGCCAGCAGGCTGTAGCACCACGCTGGGAGGCTATCACATCTTGCCAGGGGACAGCCGCACCAGGCCAGGATTCGTCGCTGGAGACCAGGAATTGTTAGTCGCCGAAGGCTGGGAATCGTCACTGGAGGCTGGGAGTTGAAGAGAAAAGGAAAAGGAGGAGGAGAAGAAGAAAGCACGGAGAGGAAGAAAAAGAGAAGAGAAAAAGAACAGCGGGTGAGCGGACAATCTCCAGCTGAAGTGCCCTACTCCGCCACCATCTTGCAATTTTGTTGCTGAGTGTTGAATGTGAGAGAGTGAAGAACTGGATGTGTTTACAAAATCAAAACAATGCAGATGTTGAAAAGCTGAACAGAAACCAGAAAATGATGGAAATACGCAGCAGTTACTTTGCTGAATTTTCCCAGGAGTGGTGGGTGCATGACGTCAGAAACATTACCACGTCTCACTCTGCTTGAGGCCATTGAGTAACATCTTATGTAGTTTTAAATGAGAGTTGTTGTCCAATTAGAGGTGCTGATGCATTTAAGAGGTGGGAGTCAGGTTTGGCAGGTTCTATGCCCAGAGACGGCCTCAATTACAACTCTAACAAGAACATTTCCTTGGCACCTCTACAGTAATCCAGACTGACCCCACTCCAACTCTTCCCCAATTAACCCTGCTCAATTTCAGCACTCAAAGTAACAGCTTTGTTACACAATGGCAAGTTTTTGACAATGCATGAGCATATCGTTTTTAAAAAGCATCGATGAATAGCTGCTACTTTAATCAATGACTCCTAGCAGTTCTGAGATAAGATCTGACACAATTTGGGACCCTTGTGCCTCTGAAAAAAAATTACACCTCCCATGGCAAAATATCTCTCAAAGTCCCTGTGCCTGGCCATGTGTAATTTGCGGATGGATTGCTGTCATCCCTGAGAAATCACCTCAAGAACAATAGCATGGAGGTTGCAATTTGTCAGGGAATTGGCATTGCTGTACTGTCATGCATATTTCTGACATACCCAACCTCTGAATCCACTTCTGCCAATTTGCCAAAATTCGGGTTTGAACTTGTAAAAGAACTGCAAAAAGTGCTATCAAGTGCAGAAGAAAGAACAAAAGGCAAAGTCTCTCATAAAATGGAATGCAAACGAAATGGCAAAAATGACAAAGATTTAAGGAGATAACAATGGAATAAGTCAAGAAACAAAGATGGGTCCAGAGGTGGTGTAAATGGAAGAGCAGAATTGTTTCCCATGGGTGTTGTCTAAATAATTAGGACAGGGTTAAGATCTAAACTTGTTGAATATAATGTTGTGTCTAGAAGGCAGTAAAGTGCCCAATCAAGAGATGAGTTTCTGGTGACATGGAGAGGAATATTGGGAGTGAGTGAGCATTTGGACCAGGGTGTTGTGGAAAGAACTGTTCCTTTGGAATTCTATAAGGGGTGGGGAGGGTCTGTTTAGTGGTGGCATCACACTGGGGGTAGCAGAAATTGGATCTGGAGGCCGATGGAATAGAAGATGAGGATAAGGGGAACTCTGTTGTTCTGGAAATGAGGGGAAGGGTTGAGAGCAGAAATATGGGAACACAACAGACATGATCGGGGTCCTGTCAATGATGTATGAAGAAATTCTCAGTTGAGGAAAGTAAAAGATGTATGAGAAGAGCTGCTATGGAATGCAGAATCACCAGAATAGATGTAACAGAGGAAATGAAACTGTAGCAGTAGAATTGAATCCTCACTGACGTGGAAGAAAGTGTAGTCAAGATAGTTGTGAGATTTGGTGGGCTTACAGTGAATAATGATTAATAGCTTATTCCCAAGAATGGAAACAGATGTTGAGGACCAAGTAGAGTTTATGATGGACCATGTGAAGGTGAGTGAAGGGAGGAAATAACTGCCATTTACTTGAAATGCCATTGGATCACTTGGGTATAGAACATGCACAGCACATCTGGCAGCTATTGAATGAAGATACATACATATGTCAGGAGTTGCTAGTGGGAATCCAGATTCATATTTGTATTGTGTATGATTGAATTGACCTGTCCTTGAGTATGTTAGTCTGTTGACTGATCTATGTTGTTGTGCTTTATTTGATAAAGCATGATTGTGGCCTTTGAAAGCAAAAGTGAGCAGACACTTCCAGAAGATCTCAGATAACATGGCTCTGAACATGGGTGGAGATACCATATGATTGAAGAAATGTTTTGAAGCAGCTGTAAAAAAACCTTATTCCATTGTAGACTTTGAATAAATATCATCTCTACATTACTTTGAAGTCGATGAGATATCTAAGATATACAACAATCAGCCAAAAACACTACAGTATAACTTTAAGCCACCAATGGCCTGAATTCCTGGGGCTGGGAATGGTCAGCGAATGTTTTACCGGCAATTACATTGAATTACAGGAATGCAGAATTGTTAGGATTGGGAGTTGTGGTAGTGAGGATGGGGGAAGGCCTGCGAGTTTTATATTTCTTATTTTGCAATGTAATTATAGGACAATGTAGAGTGATTACTCAAATGAGCAGAAGGAGGAACCTATTTTTGGAAAAATTTAGCAAGCCTGGCAGCATCCATAGAGAGAAATGAGAGTTAGCATTTCGGGTTCAGTAACTCTTCTTTATAACTGTTCTGACAAAGGGTCAGTGGACCCAAAACATTAACTCTGCTTTCTGTACACAGATGGTGCCAGGCCTGCTGAGATTTTCTGGCAATTTCTGTTTTTGTCTCTGATTTCAAGCATTTGCAGTTTTGTTTTATTTAGAGGGAGTAACCCACTTTTGTTCACCCATTCCCCTTTTCCGGGAATTTTGGGAACTTAACTCCAAAATACAACCATCCTAATCAAACTATCAACATATGACTCTTCCAATTTTTACTGTGGATCATTTATGCCATTGCAGTTTCAGCCACAGAAACTGGCCCTGAATAAATATAAGTGATAGCAACTGCAGAGGATATGCAGAGGATTTGTGTATGTGCACTTACTATTCTATGTGTATCTGCACATAGTAATATGGTATCCAGTCTCTAAGTCAAAGTGAGCTGAATTCAATTTTTTTTTTCAGTAACAGCTTCCAGATTGTAATTTAGATGAACAATTTGGGGCTGAAATTTACCTTAGCCACCAAATGCAAAGTGGCTGAGAGTGAACTGGCAGCCCTCTTTCCACCGTCCCCTCCCTTTTGGTTTTCTTTTATGTTGAAAGAAGTGGTAAAGTGTGGATTGCAGGGGTGTATGAAACAGGTTGCTGGATTTGCAGTTGTTGTTTTATGTTGATTAATGTTTGAGAGGAGCTTCACCTCCACTGTGGCTCATGATCACCTTTTATAATAATTTAGTTACTAATCTGATGGTCATTTATTATAATTATGTTGTTAGTCTTGTATATGTTACAGACAAATTGCAAAGCATTGTTAACATCTAGGGGGTTACCATTGTCCAGAACCTGAGCTGAACCAACTATGTAAGTACTGTGACTACAAGGATACATCAGAGACTGGGAATTCTGTAGCAAGTAAATCACCTCCTATCTCCTCAGTGCCTTTTCACCATCTATAAGGCATGTCAGGAGTGCGATGGAGTACTTTCTACTTGCCTGGATGAGTAACACTCAAAAAGCTTGACACTATCCAGGTTAAAGCATCTGTTTGATTGGCACCCCATCCACAATCTTCAACATTGATGCACAGTGGCAGCAGTCTGTACCATCTACAAGACCCACTGAAGCAACTGTTCAAGGCTGCTTTGATAGCTCCTTACAAATCCACATCCTGTTCCACTTAACGGGAAAAGGGCAGCAGATACCTGTGAGCACAACCACCTGTAAGTTCTCCTCCAAGCCAAGCACAGTCCTGACTTGAACTGCATTGCTGTTCCTTCAGTGTCACTGAAGGATTCTGGAATTCCCTTCCTCACAGCACTGTGGATTTTTCAATACTTCAAAGATTCAGAAGATAGCACACCGCCATTTTCTTCAGGGCTATTAGAGATGGGATATAAGAGCTGGCCTAGCTAACAATGCCTACGTCCCAGGAATGACTTAAAAAAAACAAAGTTTCTGTATCTGATGGTCATCCTTTATAACTATATAGTTTGTATTATGTATGTTACAGGAGAATCACAAAAGTGAAAAGCACCATGAAACATAACATAGGGCAACTTTGTGTTCCATTAAAAAATGACACAAATGATGGTTTTGGTCTTAAAAACCTCACAATGATCTTTTTGGATGAGATTGTGTGGTGTGTCTGTTATCTTGGAGAGGTACAACTTCCCATGGTGCAGTCAGGCACCTGATTTAGATTTAATGATTGTGAGCTGGGTGTTCCAGGGCTTGAGGAACCCAACACCCAAACCACAGAGCAGCAGCTGAATATAAGTACTTTTTAGACACTCCTTGTGAGGCAGTAGTAACAGAAAGTACTCCCCCTCAAGCTGTTCTGCTGACTGCACTCTCTTGTTCCCATGTGGGGATTTGCCCTTTTAATCTGCAGCAATCCTTCTGCCCCTCCCTCTTCCTCCACCATCTGCCCTAATTGCCAGTCTGACCAACCCCTCAGCCTGCAATCTAATAACCCTGCAAATGTTCCTCCCTGATGTCCGAATCTCTCTTCAATCTTCATGATCTTTCCTTCCTTTCCTCTTGGTTACTAATTTGGCCTCCCTCCTTTTCCCAACTGAAAGTCTTCCTTAGTTTCCAGGGAACTGTCTCATTACATTCCTGGCTATGGCCTTCTGCTGCCGACTCTCTGACCTGGCAGTTCATGAAAAATGATCAATCTGGCTGCTACTGGGTGAGAAACAGAATAAAAAAGTTCCAAATAAAAATGAAATGGTTGTTTCTGATCACAGTGAGCATTTTCACTCCTCCCCATAAATACCAGGGGTGATCTGACAGAGAGTGTTAATTATCTGATGGAACTGTACAGAATTAGTAGAAAGCCCATGTGATTTTCATGGGCAGAAGAGACATTTTTCTTAACAGTTCTGTCACCGAAAGAGAATGATTTGAATAAGATGTAATGCCATAAACATCAGTAGCAGTTGCTGTAGGAATGGAAACTAGAAAATACTGGAGACAGTCAGAAGTTCAAGCAATATCCTTGGACAGAGGGGAGTAGGGTTGAGGCTTTGGGGTCTGTTGTTGTAGTGATGGGAACCAGGTTGGCCTTGTTGACTACAAGGTCATTGATTGGGGTTGTTAGCCTGGACCAATCAGGAAAGCCCTGGCTGACTAATAGATGTGAATCTCCTCAGTTCAGACGACTGACTCTGAGCTGGCTGGCTGTGGCCATTGTTCCTGTGTGGAAGAAGGAGAAGGTTTCCTGTTGGAGTGTCTCTTTTGGCTGTATTAAAGCCCACTACGATTGCTGCTGCTGCTACTACTAAAAAAATTATAACCAGGAGATGTGAATCTCCTCAGTTCAGGGACTGACTCTGAACTGGCTGGCCACAGCCAGTGTATTGTGCACAATTAAATAAAGGGTCACTTAGTGATGGGATACTGGCCTCTGTACAGTTATTTCAGATGTAATCCACATTCCAACATTTTATGTTTTTTCCTGCAGAATATTATATGTTTAAGCTTCTCCTCTGTCATTCTCTTCCTCTTATTATAGCAAGGACAGGAATGCAAAGGCAGATTCCGTACAGCATGTGGCAAAAAATCATTCTGAGATTATTTTAATGTGGACATAAAGTACATGAAATCTTTTGATAATTTTCTGCTTGGAATAAGATCATTGATATTCTGTGTCAGATAGTGATTGATTGTGGGACTGTCCTGGCTGGTCAGTATGGTATATAAGTTGCTAATTTAACATCAAGCTGATCACTGTCTGAATGCATGCAGTGCTTGGCTTCGGCACATTAATTCTGCTGCATGTGGACTGAATGCACTACCACCTGTTTCTGTGTCAGAGTTGATGTTGGTATTTTAGTAAATAATTTTCAAACTTTTCCACTATTAACAGCCCCAAAACAGGAAACAATGATGTCCAGTCTCTTGAAAGTAACACTGAAAGCAACCTCAATACAACATCTCAAGAAATCCTGGGAGGGCAAAAGGATGTATCACCAGAAGGCAAAGAGAAAACAGATCTTCAAATTGCCACAGATCCAAAGGTTCCATTGTTAATTAAAAACAAAAATAGCTTGTTGTCTTCACTGGAAGACACTGTGTTGGAAGGAAACATCTTGGATGTTAATTATATGTTTGATGATACAAATACTTCTGGGGCTGTAGGTACTGGTCTCTGCCTGAAAACTAGCTCCTTACCAGTACAAGAAAATGGTGCAGAGAGTGTAACGGAGGAAAGATTCTCAGATCGACTGCATCGTGATGAGCAGCTGGACAAAACAGATGAGCACGACTCAGATTGTTCACCCCAGGGCACACCAGGGAGCATTCAGTTACCTGCCCCAGAGACTAAGTGCAGCCTTGTGTTGCCAGAACCAGGAACTAAAGAATCCATCAGGGAGGAAAATCCAGCAAGAAGCACAGATGGCAAAGGCAATTTGTTAATGGTCGAAACTCAAGACCCAATGTATATGACAGCCGTGCATTTAGATAAACATACTGAGCATGTGGCAGTCACAGGTCACAATGCTGTCATTTATCCTCAACTCAAAGTTGAAAATGAGCAGCTCATGAAAGAAGTGGTCACTGATAAAGAAGAAAAGCTTGTTTCACCAAAGGTCAGTCTTAGACAGACAGGGGTCTCTACTACAGTGTCAGAATATGCAGTAAATTTGTCTGAGGGAGTGGCGCTGGAGGGGAATGAATTGAGTTTTAGTCATGGTTTTGATCACCACCATGCCTCTATCAGTGAAGAAAATGAGTGCAGTTTTCTGCCAAGCGCAGAACATCAAAAAAGCCATGCAAACATGGAGTTACTGTCTATCTGTACGTCAGATTTTGATCCTTCTCAACTGAATGTGACACTGCTAGCAGTCTGTGATGAGCAACAGAAAACACAGAATATAGATCAAGAAAATATCTCCACAGAAAGCACCTGCAATCTTGTAACTATGACAGAGAATATTCCAGAAACTGCAGCCTTGTCCTCAGTCCAGCAGAATCCCAGTGCTCCAGGAACAGGAGAAAAGCTAATGATTCTCAGTTGTAGTAGTAAACAGGGTCAAATTTATAATCAGGAGACAAAAACTAATGTTTGTGAAGAAGAGTTGGGCACGAAAGATGTACTTACAATTAACCCTGAAACGATTGATGGTTTGGAACCAAAAGGGACAGTACTAGTTTACAATGATGAAGAACAGATTTGTGCCAGTGAATCAAAAATAAAGATTTGTGATGCAGATGTGTGGAATCTTCAAGAAAATGCCAATTCAGCACTGACTAATCAGAATAGTTACTCAAAGAACACACCAGGGGTGCTTCTGAGCTTCTGCAATGATGGTAACCAGCAGACTCAAGGCAGTGAGGAGCAAACAGAAGTTTTGGAACAAAAATTATCAACAGTGCAGGGTGACATGGAAAGTTCTTCTTTTCCAAAAATATCTGAATCGCCACTCTGTCAGAACTTGGACTCTGCCCAGGGATTCCAAAATGACCAGCAAGTGTGCAGCACTGAAAATGAAGATGACAGACTTGAGAAAAAAGGGGCTACTGTTCAAACTGGGGGAGAAAATGGGTTTCTGCAAGATAAAATGGGGCTGTCTTCTAGCTCTCAGGATCTTGATTCAGTGACCGTGAAAGGAGAACTACAGAACATAAAATCTCTGAGCGAACAGCAAGAAGATACTGGTGAGATACAAACTGAGGTTTGTGTAGAAATGTCTGCAGAGGGGCTGCCCTGTTTGCAAAAGGACGCAAGTTTGGAAAACATAATGTTACTACACACAGTTGAGATGACCCCAAGCTCTGAGACTCCTCACACAGTGAATGTAGATGAGATATTCATTCTCAGTACTGAGCAACATCAGACAAGTAACAGCAAAGCAAAAAATTGTGGAGGAAACGTGCATAACTCTCACACGGAGTATGTAGAATTACCACAGAGCTCTGGGGTTCCTATTACAGTTATAACAGAAAAGGCACTGTTATCTGGCACTATTGAAGAGCAAGTACATGAGAGCAAGTGTGACTCGCAGGCTAGTTTAGAAACTTCCATATTGTCCGAGAGCATGCAGTCATTGCCTAATGATCAAAACAGTGACTCAAAAGAAGCAACAGCAGAGAAACTATCAGATTTCAGTTATTCCACTGGACAAGCATCAAGATGTGTTGTTGAAACACTCTGTCAAGAAGATTTGAGCAGGAATCAGATGATAAAACGTATTACAATCCCAGCAGCCATGCAGCTGCCAGCTGGCTCAATCTTTCCCGGTACAGCTGAAGTGAAAGAATCATTTTTGTCTGCCAGTAGTGAGCAGACATGCAGCAGTGAAAAGCAAGAGAAAGTTTCTGACAAAAATATGTGCAGTCCTACTCCAGAAAGCACTTTGTTTTTAGAAACAATGGACTTACCACCTGCGCCTCAGAATATCAACTCAACAGGCATGAAAAATGAACAGGAGGGTTTGAGCCATGGCAGTGTACAGCAGACAGGACAGGAAGAAATCAAAGGAAGCCCTGGTAAAGGAGAAGTGTACAGTTTCCAGACAAGTCAGCAAGATATGATTTCAGAAAGAGTGGGATCATGGCTGGTCCCTCAGCATACTGCTGGCACTGAAATGAAAGAGGCCTCACCGATCTTCAAGAGGGAACAGCTACAAGTATTGATCAATGAAGAACAACAAAAGGATTATGAGCGTAATGTAGGCTGCCTTCACGAAAGTCTTGAAAATAGCACTCAGTCAACAAACATAGGATTGGCATGGACTATTCCGGATGCTACAGCTAAAGAAAGAATGTCAGAGGGTTTTGCTCATGAGCAACAGGAATTGTGTGATAGGCCTTCTTTGAATGCACTACGCACAAAGAAATCAGACAGCCCTCAAAGGCCTGGAAGGAGCATTAGAATTCCAGAAATCGCTGAATCACCACCCAGTATGCAGAATCCTGATGCACTGGAACATGGAAAATTATTATTAACAGGATTCAGCAATGAACAGCAGCAGGCAGGCAGTGAGATAGCCAAAGGAAAAGACTTTGAAGACAACGTGCAGAATCTGCAGATAGATACTGTGGAGGTTATTGCCATGAGCACGGATTTGTCACCCAGCTCAGAGATTCCTAGCACTGATGGACTAACAGAAACATTGCTTAGCCACAGAGAACAGCAAACACATGTCAGACACCAGCAAGATACAGTGTCTGAGGGCAATACTTATGACTTTCCAACTGGTGCAGAAATGAGCTTGTTCGAACAAACCAAGAAATTATCTCCTACAACTCAGAATATTGGTTCCAAAGCTACAGGAAATGAACAGCTGCCACTGATTTATGACAGTGAACAGGAAGTAGTACGTGGAGAAATGGCAGTGAATCTCTCCAGAGAAAAAGCGTGCAGCTTTCAGACTGACCAAGAAGGAGTGGAATCATTGCTGGCCTCTCAGCATGTGGCTGGCATTGGAATGAAAGAGACATTACTGACCATCAGTGGTGAACAGCCACAAACAATTGTTAGTGAAGAACAGCAAAATGATTATAAGGGAGAGGTTTGCAGTTATCAGGAAGGTCTTGTAGAGATTGTACTGTCAACAAGCACAGAACATGCACTGAATCTTCAGGGCACTACAACCAAAGAAAAGACATCAGAAGATTTTGGCTGCTCTAATATAATGCAGCAGGACACTGAATTGAAATATAGATCCCCGGAAATGAATGTAGAAATATCCCAGGTATCTGTGGAAAATACTTTTCCTCCAGAAGCTATTAAATTATCAACTGATGTAGAGCAATCTGAGGTAGTGGAAAATAGTAATATATTACCAGGGTTCAGCAGGCAGCAGGCAGGCTGTGAGATCAAAGAAAAAATATTTGAAGGAAGTGAGCTAAGTTCTATGGGAAACATTGCAACTCCAGAAGCACAGAAGTCAGCAGTCAGCTGCCAGATTCCTGATACTACAAACCTGGAAGGGACAAGAATTGGATACAGCAGTGAGCACCAGCAAGTGGATGAGAATGGGAAACAGGAAGTGACTGAAAAAAATTTGTGCTGCTTCCTCACTGGTACTGAAACTATGGAAAATATTTTGATCCCTCAAGCCCTTCTGGGTCTCAGCACAAGTGCAACAAGTCAGGAATTTTTGGTTTTTAGTGTTGATAAGAAACAACAGCAAATATCCTCGAAAGGAATAGAAGACAACTACTTTGGGGAAAATGTAGGTCATCTTCAACAAGGTGAAGAAAATATTCCCCAACACTCAATCACAGAATGTCCTGCTCAGTGTCCTAATTCTGAGATGCCGAAAGAGGTATTGAGCCTTGAGCCTGATGTGGAAAAGCCTGATGTGGAACATCAGCAAACCAGTGAGAATGCAACAAATGTTAATATTGCTGCTGAATGTATAAGCAGTCTTCAGGTAGGTATGAAAACCACCCTTCTGGAATCCATCACATTGATGCAGAATCCACCTGTTCCTCAAACCCATGAAGCAGAAGAGTATGATCTGTCTCTGGCATTTAGACAACAGCCACAAATCTGCAGAAGTCCAATGGAAGAAAACAGCACTGAGAATAATGTATGCAGTCTTATGACTGGAGTCGAAAATGTAACTGGACTGACGATAGAATTAATAGCTGGCTTGGAGAATCGCCTCACAGAGGAGGCAGTGAAAAATCTGCTGGGGCTCAGCTGTGAAAACAATCAGCAGAAAAAATGCAGTGATGAACAGAATGAGGAAATTTATGTTGAAAATGTACATGGCTTCCAACTGGATGTAGCAAAAGACCTCCCAGATGAACTGATTCCCCGTGAAGTGACCCATTGTCACGAAGAAGTGAAAGAAGCATCACCTCGTTTTGCTAATCAACAGCAGCAAATATGTAGCAATGAGGCAAAAGGAAATGCCTCTGAAGAAAATCTTTGCAGGATTGAGATGGTTTCAGAAGCCGTTGGGTTGACACCTGGTTCAGAGGCTCCTGAAACATCAAAAAAATCTCTGCCAGTTGTAAGTGAACAGCTGCTAACAGGTATCAGTACAATGGGAGATAGCATTTCTGACATGTGCCATCAGACAGGCAGTGAGCCTGTACCCACAGGAATCATGAAACTAACGGCCAGCCTACACAATCGTGATGAAGTAAAAAGAAAAGAGCCATTGCAAAGCTTTTGTGGAGATCTAAATCAAGAACTCAACCTCAATGTTGAATCAAAAGAAAATCTTCAGGAAGAAACTGTGCAGGTATCAAGTACAAGTGCAGAGGACCCTGAGTTGTCAGTGAGAAAAGAATTGACAACTTGCACACGGGCTGCCCTGACCGAGTGCACAATGGGTTTCAGTGGTGACCAGCAGACAGAAAGGATAGACAGACTTCAAGTTGGCATTGCAGCTAATTCGTTTCCAGAAACTACAGAATTGATACTCGATATTCAGATTCCTGATGTGGAGAGAGTATCCATTTTTAGTAATGAGCAGCAGATATGCAGCGATAAAATTGAAGAGGCAGGAGCAGATGGGAAAGCTGTCTCTTCCTTACAGAGTAGTGCAGACAATATTATTAACCCTGAAAGTATGGAATTGGCACCACCGATATTTCAGGATTCTGTCACCCCTGAACTGATGGCTTTCAATAATGAGCAACAGCAAATATGCAGCAGTGGAATGAAGACAGCAACCTCTAAAGAAGGTGGCAGTATAGAAGATAACTTGTGCCCAGATACCACCTTGATGTTCCCATCTAGTCTTTCAAAAAATTATAACATGGACTTTGGGGAAAAGCTTTCAGATTTCAGTACAGAAGAGAGCATCGCAGAAAAGAACCGCTTTAAATCAGAATCTGATACTGAAATCACTGCGTCCTCAGACACAGCAAAATTTCAATCCAACTTGCAGATTCATGAGCCGTGGAATGGAAAAGATTATTTATTAGCTTCCAGTGTTGACAGTGTCAAGAACCAAAACTCCAGTGAAGAATCAGAAAAAAATGTGAAGAACATTAAAATCGGTGAAGAAAGTGTAATCCTAGAAGCCACAAAACTGACATCCATGTGTCAGGACCCTGAAGGAGTGGAGCTGAAGGGAATGTCATTGGACTCTGAGAATGAGCCACAGCAAACTTGCAACACTAAAAGCAAAGAGGCAAGCAACATTCTGATTGATAGCAAGAATATTTCAGTCCAAGCGCCTACAGAATTGTTGTCTAGCTCCCAGAAATTTGATACTAAAAAAAATGGGGATAAATTGTCATGTTTCAGCTGCGACATTAAACAACAGTCAAGTGATGATGAGACAAAATTGAGTATCTTCAAAGAAAAATCATGCTTTGATGAGAAGGGTATAGACATTTCTGTACTTCCAGGAAATGTGCAGTTGTTATCTCGCTCTGGTATTGTTACTGAACTGCAGGAAACAACAAGCGGTACACTCAGCAAAGCTCAGCAAATATCCATTAATGAAACAAAAGAAGATATAGCTGTTGCAAATGCAGGTTGCCGTAAAAGTGTAATCCCAGAATCCAATGAGTTAATTTGTAATTCCCTGTGCTGTGATGCAACAACAAAAGAAGAAATTTTAAATCAAACATATGGCAGTGAGGAACAGCAGATCCTGAACCTGAGTGGAAAAGAAAGTGTTAATGGGAATAGTTTTGGGAGCATTAAAAAAGGCATGACTTTTGGAACAGAACCAGAGACAGATTTTCCTCTTTGCAATCTCTCTGTTTCTGAAGCTGTCAAAGTAAACCAGCTTTTGGCTGTAGCTTCAGACAGTGAACAATATAACAATCTAATGTCACATAGTACATGTGAGAAGGAATTAAGTTTAGAGATGGATTTTGCTTCAGGAAATGACAAACTCCCAGAGGAAGTGGAGAAAGAGATCATCTCAGCAGGAGGCACAGATTGTAAAAACCATGCTGCGTCTCGGGGAATGCAGCTTCTCAAATCCATGACCATTGAAAACAAGGAACCCAGCAATGCAACTGAACACCTGCTCTCATTGCACGTTAGAGACGGAACAGAAAGCAACTTAGAAATTGATGCCAAAGAACAGGAAAGCATTATAGGTGTTCTACCATCGGGGAGTTGTGCTGGAATAGATCCAAATTCCATTAAGAAACAATCTTGTGTGTCTGATATTGAATTTGGAAATGAGTTCTTACTTGCAATAGAACGATCAGCCACACCAGACCACAGTTCTCCCCACACATTAGCAGATGTAAAGGAAGAGGAGGTTCTGCCTGCTGTATGTGCAAACACTGAGGTCAAAGTAACTGAAAAAGGACTTAAGGAAGGATTAAAGACTGAAAGGTACATATGTCTTGCTTTTACACATTCACATAAGTATATTTATATGGTTATCAAATGTTAATAGTAACATATGGACATTCCAATTTCTAATTCTTCTTTTCCTGCTCTCTGTTGACTAGTCCTTCTCCTGAATTTGCCTCCTCTTCACCTCTGCATGAAAAGGATGCTGAGAGTGTAATTTGCACAGTAACAAGATGTGCATTGGATAACACCAGACTGACCACAAGGTAGAAAAAGACTGAAAAAGTTGGACAAACTGCCATCCAACTTAAATTAATGAATTTTCATAATAACTAGAACTGTGAATGTTGACCACACAGAAAGTGGTACTGTGTCCTCACTTGGTCTTTGCTGGAACAAATTCGTATCCCACTGCCCAGCTCCTTCATCACTCCTTTGCTTCAAAATGAATCTGTCTTTTTCATAATTGATGCATTGCTTCAACTATTTCCTGGAGCAAACTGTCCCATACTCCAACAACCGTAAAGAAGTTTTATCTTAACTCTCTCTTCTCCCACTGATAATCGAGTGATTCCTCATCACCAAATCATTGTCGCAGAGGATAGATTTGTATCTGATTCATTTTATCAACACGTTAGGTAATTTTGTTAATACGGGAATTATAAAGTTACCTACATGTACACATTCAATGGAAACTGGAGCAAACTTATCATCATTTGTCATCATTTTTCAATAATTTAAAATCATAACTTCAAAACAATTTGATAAGAAAACATAAATTTTGAGATTTTTTAATATTGAGTGATGTAAGATTGGAGTTAATTTAATTGATCCTGGTCTCCTGCTTGGTGTTTTATTGATGGATATTTGCTTCCCGCGGATCAAGATTGATAATTTTCAAGAACTTTCTTAAATGTGGTAGAATATTTCTCAGTCCTGGCAGCTGCTTAACTTCTTGCATCTCATGAAGTTCAGTTTGTTTCAAAGTCCGAAGTGGGAATTAAGTAATTTTCTTTCCCTTTATATGTGATAGTTTTCTTTTAAAATTGTATAGCAATTGATTGTGACATCTGGAGTGTGCTGGATATCCCATTGCTTTCAAAATACATTGATACATTTTACACTCAATTTGAATGTAAAAGCATACAAGGCTAAGGCTTCAGAGAGAGAATAGGTCATTGTTTACGGTAGATTGAGCAGCGACTTGTTTTCTTGGTACAGACAGTAATATAAAAGTGTTTGCTGACTTGACAGGCTAACAGAAAAGGTAACATCTTACATTTATATAACAATTTTCATAATCACCAGCTGTCTTAAAGTATTTGTAGCCATTGAAATGCTTTTGAAGTGTAGTCAGTGTTGCAATATTGCAACTTACATGCTATTTCAAGATACTTCAAGAAGTTAGTGACAATCAACTGACATCAGAACTCAGTATAATTGATAAATGCCACTATGCAATAGCCAATAATTTCAGCATGGTGTCATTGAGTTCATGGTTTTGTGGCCTCATTGCAACTGCAATGGAGGGTTCACGCCAGGAGCTGTGCCCAACGTCATTTCACTGTCTTGAAAAACTTGAGGCCATAACATGTGCTAAAGCAGTCAATGTGGTACGCTTTTTGTTTTGGACATTTCTTAGGTTGAATGTAAGAACACAATTGAATAAGTTAAAGAAATACAGAGCATGGTACATATCTCAGAAATGCATTTACATCCAATCTTCTTATTGATTTGCTCTGAATATAGAGGGCTAAGTGGATGAGAAATTTTGTTTCTATTCCATAAATAAATTTGCAATCATGAAAACTGACCTCAAGTATTACTGCTAGTCTAAGGACACTTAAAATTTCAGACATTTTCACTGCAGTACATCCCATAAAGCTGGAAGTGAATGCAGTGTGTTTTTGTTAATGAACATCTGAACAATAGTGCCTTTGATGGATAATTAATTCCAAAATGATCACGTTTGCACCCTGATTATTGATTGGTTTTAACCAGTGAATCATTGAGCCTCTATGATTTGGAAGACCCAAGTTTTGATGCCTTGTGTGCACTGAGTCATCCTATTTGGTCAATGTAAAGTATAATCAGTTTGGTGCTTGAGTTGATGTGGGTTCCCATTCCTGATTGTAACAATACCTGCACATTGACATATCATAAGGACAGTTGTGGTTTTAGTTGTGATGCTGGTTCCATTCAAATAGCTTGCTATATCTCACTATCAAAGCTCACGCGTGACTGTTTGCCAGTTGTGTAAGGTGAGGGTTCCAGTGCATATGAAAACATAGAGAAGTAGGAAAGAAGAAAATTACAGGACAGAATTGAAGGAGAATTTCCTTTTAATGAGCTGTTTGCATCTTTTAATTCTCTGTTTTAGTTACTGAATTGAATTTACTATTGGATCTTTAAAACCTCTCATAGGAGATTCTGGATCATAAGAAATCAAAGCAGGAGTAACCTTTTCAGCTCATCAGGCTGGTCTCCATTCGGTAAGATCATGAAGACCTGTTTGTGGCCTTAATTCTAGTTTCTTGCCTGCTCCCCATAATTCAATGCCCCTGTCAATCAAAATTCTGCCTAAGTCAGCCTTAATGCTCAATGACTCAGCCTCCACTGCTGTTGGGGGTAGAAAATTCTAAAAATTAATGACCCACTCTGAGAAGGAATTCTTCCTTGGGTTACTGTGTGCAGATGTGGTCACCACACTATAGGAGGGATGTTATCGCACTGAAGGGGTGTAAGGGAGATTCACCAAACTATTGCCTAAGGTGGATCATCTCAGCTATGATTAGAGGCTGGATAAGGTCAGATTGTTTTCTTTGGAACAGAGGAGGTTGAGGGGGAGTTTGATAGTGGTGTGTAAAATTTATGAGGGGCATGGAGAGGGTGAATAGGAAGCAGCTGTTCCCCTTAGCCAAAGGGTCAATAATAAGGGATCATAATTTCAAAGTGAAAGATAAGAGGTTTAGAGGGGATTTAAGAAAAACCGGTTTCACCCATAAGTGGTGGAGGTCTGGAATGCACTTACTGGGTGGTTTGTTGAGGTAGGATAACTCACAACCTGTAACAAGTACTTGTATGAGCACTTGAAGTGCCATAATGTTCAAGGCTATGGTCCAAGTGTGGGAAAGTGGTGTTGGTGTATGTATTCTGTTTTTTAGTGGTATAGACTTGATGGGCTGAAGGGCCTCCTCTGTACTGTATGATTCGATGATTATCTCCATCTGGAATGAAAGGCGTCTTATTTTTAAATTGTGCCTTCCAGTACTAGTAATCCCCATAAGGGGAAATATCCTCTTGGCATCTAACCTGTTCAGCCCCCTCAAATCTTATGTATTTCAATAAAATCATTTCCCAGCTCCAAACAGGGTCATCCCAACTTGTTCAATCCTTCCTTATAAGACAACACTTTCATCCCAGAATCAGCTGAGTGTGCCTTCTACAAACTTTCAATGCACCTATATCTCTTGTTAAGTAAAGAGACCGGAACAATGGACAGTAATCTACGTGTGGTCTTGCCAATGTTTTGTACAGTTGTAGCAAGATCTCCATATTTTAAATCAACATCCCCATTGCAATAAAGACCAAAATTCCAGTTGCCTTCAAATCACTTTCACGCTTATCCTGATCCTCGCAACATTACCCTTAACTGCTCTTTACACAATATCCTGTCACTATCTACTTAGAAATGTCCTCTCATCCCCAAGCATACACTATCCTAGTGGACACTCCCCACATAATCCTGAAAATTGTAGTTAAACCCCATGACCTGTCCTATGAGACCATTGATTTTCCTAACCTCAGACTGGAACCTGCCTTTCAAATGGACCTCCAGCTGTAACTGTGTGAATGTTTTCCTTTTACCAGCTAACACCCTGAAATGGACCCATAGGGTATTGATCCTGCTCTTTAGGCCACTCCTGTATCTTGACTGTCTGTTCCCATCACCCATACTCCATTCCACAACCAGGATACCAGACACTTCCCACTTCACATCTCCGTGCCTTTGGTCCGACCTCAGATCTCTGTTCGAGTCCTTCATGACCTCAACCCCACTGTCTCCACTAATGCCACACCATCACCCACCCCCACCTTTACAAACATGCGAACTAGGAGCTGGATTAGACCATTCAGCCTTTGACTCTGCTTTGTCAATCAATTAGATCGTTTAATTAGATAATTATTTAGATAATTGTAGTCTCAAATCAACTCCTGAAAACCTTTCAACCTCTTGTTCACCTTAAAAAAAAATTCAAGGGGTTCTGCTTCCACCACCTTTCAAGAAGAGATTTCCAAGGACTCACGACCATCAAAGAAAATATTTCACCTCATCTTGGTTTTAAATGGGCAACCCCTGGTCTTTAAACAGTGACTCAAGTTGTAGATACTCCCATTCGAGGAAGCACCCTCTCCATAGCTACACTGTTAAGACCTTCAGGATCCTTCTTAAAAAGGTGACCAACATTGTCTACTAGTCTAGACTATGGTGCCCTGTATAAATGAAGCATAACGTCCCTATTTTAGAGAAAAGGGGACAAAGTTTTTGACAGTCAACCCTTTTGAAGAAAAAAACCAGGGTTTCTGTTCAAGGTTATTTTGCTTTGAGATTGGATCCTTTGAAATTGACATTTAAATGTTTAATTTGAAACATTACTTGAAGTTTCTCAGCCATTTTAAAGGGAGTAAGAATCTTTAGATTGTATCTCTTTTAAAGTAATGAACAAAGATATTTTATATAAATGCATTAAAAATTTCTTCACTAATTATCAAATAAAACTATTTTCAAAACAGCGGAATATTCAGAACAAAAGGCTTTTTGTGAGAAAGTCCAGTGAGAATTATATTTTAATTCTGAATTTCAAAAAAGACTGTTGTTTGTTGTTTTGAAGTAGCTTTAAAGCTAAATGTCTACTAGGTTACAGACAACAATGTAACATCTCCAGCAATGATTAACTAAGAATTAATGTACAATTGTGCTTAGCAAAGAATGAGGAAACTGTATTATTGGTAAAAGCATGGATTGTTAGATACTTAAATATTGCAATAGGCTTGCAGATGTTGCCTGAAAAATGATCATTGCATAGATTAGTCTGTACATTTTTTCACAGTATAACTTCAGTCAGTTGTCATTTGCCAGTTATCCTGTTGCACTAACAGCCACAAATAAATATGTTTACCTCACTTTCCTTCTAAAAGCAGTTCATACATGAATTTAACTGAACTCAGAGTTTTAATCGAAAATATGATCCTTGTCTACACTGATAAACTTTCATAGACCTTCTGACAATAAATTGTCCTTGTAATAACTGCCAGAAGGCCTGTATTTTGAATGCAGCAAAATGTGTTTCCAACCATATACTTTTAAAGTTTCTCTGCAGGTCAGTGTCTGTCTGAATCAGTCAGGCTGAATCACGGAGTATGTGTTTTCCATCTTCCTGGTACAATGAGATTCTTTATGTCATATTCAAGTTTCACTTTATTCACTTCTGTAAATCTGGAATTAACCCTTTTCCAGCTTTCAATATCAGCATAATTTTTTCTCTCATAACTCATCTGCAGTTTAGTTTGGTCTAATGAGAGCTGTAAAGCAGAATTAGTGACGAGAAATATTTCTCAAAATCGAGTCATTCTGAGAATAAATAACTTAGTTGCAATCTTGATGTTGTTCAATGATAACTTCAGATTTTTGCACACCTCTCTTTTAACGTGTGTCTTACTCAATAAAAACACAGCTGAAATCAGAGCTTAGTGTCATATTAACTAAACCTACGCCCCATCACATAGCATAGTGCATTGCAAATTTACCATGATTGGTTATTATGCTACTTGACTTTGTTTATTTTAATCAGTGACATTTTTTATTTCAGAAACTATTAAGATTAATAGCAGTGAAAAGCATTTTTAGTTTTCCTTGTATCATAACACTAAATAAAATCAAATAGGCATTTGATGTCTGGGCGCATTTAAAGCATAGTGAAATAATTTCACTAAAAGGGTGAAAGGTACAAACATATAAAACAGCAAATGCTGCGACTGTAATTTGAGAGCCTTACAAGATTGAGTAAACGTGAGCTTTTCATCTGAATCTTCAGCGGTGAACTAAATTGAAATGGGTGGGCCCAATCTATGAGTACTATATGGAGTTGTATCCAGCTGACCACCCTGCCTCCCACAGTCTGCCAGCAGTTTTAGATGTCTGAAATGCACTTGTTGGTTGTCAGTCAGATACTGACCTTTTATGACAATGCAATAGGGAGGAGCCTCAGTAGGAAGTCTACAGTTTTATAACCAGTAGTCTTTTGTGTGAGTCACTCTTCAATGCACTTCATTGAAGAATAGTGGCTTCAAATGTGAACTCCACAAACTGTTAATGGGCAGACTTTAAGTGCTCCTCTCTGTCATTTATAGCAGTGATACACTTGTACAATGTTACAGTATTAGCTTTTGGAATTCATTACCGTTTGTGGGCAACATGCTGTGAGACCCACTACATCCTCAGTGTCCATTGTAAAAAGATTTTTAACTTCAAATACAACGCAACTGGCTTACTTCTGTCTATGTAAGTAGAATATTGTGCCTATGTCTATCTTTAATGGATATTTAAACTTGTAAAACAGAATTGCAACATGAAACTGATGTAACAAAAATTTGTAGAGTTCAGTCCGCTTCAGTACATTAGTCCCAGTGGTGCAATGTGACAGATCATATTATGATGATCAGTCTTGCTGTTCAGTTAAGCTTGAAGTAGTAACTGCAAATGGAATTAGGTCTTGCATACATTTCATGGAAATTTAGAAATTGGTCACTTCAAGTTTCCTGGGTCAATAAACTTGCTGTGAGGCGTTACTAAAATGAATAACTCTTTAGAGATGCTGTACAATATACTTTTATTTTACTCTGTGAGGAGTTCAGCCTTTATGGGTGATAATAACATGAGCAATAGACTTGTAAATTCTATAGCCCTTACGTCAGCCTGGAAGTTGGAGACATATCTAATTGTACTCGAGGGGGAAAAAGCAGAGTATTTATGTAAACATTCTTAAAGGGAGGCAGACTGTGTGTTAGTAGCACAGTGGGATGTTTGGAAAAGAACAACAAAATGACTAGAGATTCATTTTATTTATATTACATGTTTTCTGAATGAACAGGAAATGACTGCAGAGTTTAATTAAAAGATTGGTGGGAGTTTTGGAAATCTAAACTTCTCCCCATTGCTCTTGCCTGAACAGTGGATGTGGCAGTCATTATATATGACTGAGAGACTTTAGGAATGAGTCTTCTTGCTACCTATGTATAGAGGAATCCAGTGAATGAAAGAAATTTATTTTAATGTATTTTTCAAGCAGTGTGATCCCTAGGTTGTCAATGCAGCATAATGGATGGGGAATATCTTTCACTGTGTTCAACTTCATTGTGTTAAATCTAGACTAATCAAGAGGGGATTCTGTGGCAAAAGTGTGAAATGTTGTACGGTTAGAATTGAAATTTTGAATTTAAAAAGTAATTAGCATTTATATAGCATCTTTCATGACCTTACACATCCAAAAATTTTCATGCCGCAAATCAGTGTTGAAGGGTAATTTGTGTTGGGGGTAACATGGAATTAAGTTTGCATATAACATGATTCCACATACAGCAATAAGTAAATGGCCAGATAACCTGTTATAGTGATATTAATTAAAAATAGACTGTAATCAGTTAACTCAATTGCCGTGTTTTTAGTTTATGTAAGATATTTTTCTTCTAAACTAAACTACAGAGAACATTTTGAGCATTTTAAGGTAGTTTTAATTTTGGTGATTACCATTGTTGGTTAACAACGTTTTTCTGTCATTGCTGTCCCTTGTTCAAATAGCAGTCTTGACCCTTTACATTTTACATACCATTGGCATGAGGCCTTATGTTACAAATGTACTCGCCCAGCAAGTTGTCCATTTGCAAAGAATGCAAATTAGAAATTCCATGCCAATGCTCCATGATTTGCCATCGTTGATTTTAATCAACCTTGCATACTGGTGCTAGTGCAGTGACTGATAAGTACGTTGCATTTTTTTCCTGGATAAGTATGCTTCAGTCAGAATAAAATCATGTTAAAATAGATGTGTAGAAGATTAAATGTCCAGAATCTGAGATCTTTCTCAGTCATTGGAGCTCAGTTGAGGTCTTTTTACAGTCACTGAGTTTCTTCCATTAGTTTTCATGTGGTTTTCATGCAGATTTTTGACCCAGAGTCTTTGGATATGTAGCGCAGGATGGCCTATTAATGTAGTGAGGTCTAGAGTTTAGCATTTTCATCCTTTTCTTTCCATTTTTGCCGTTGCTCTACTTCTTCTTTGAGATGATGCGACTGAAATTGCAGAGATGGTGGTTCCACAGGATGTGGTTCTCTATCCACAGAAAAATGGGACAGCCTGTTTCTCGGGCACCTTCGTGAGCTCCCTCCCCATTTGGGGTGAACAGAGGGTATCCCGAAAAGGACTGGCTAGTTACACATGGTGCTGTCCAAAATGACATCAGTGGCACGAAGTTTTCTTAACCAACCATGGTACTCACCTAATATAAACTTTCTTCAAGATCACAGACATTGACAGATGACCAGTGATCTCCATGTACCTTGTCGACTGCATATAGATTCTTCACTAGGATTCCCAGGTTGACTCTGTCCCACCGCCAATCCACCATTATTACAGGAGTTCATAAATGACCTGGCAGACACATCTGTGCAAATTCTTTGGACCTTGGAGCACTGTTGTTGTCCATACAATCATGATGGGTTGGTGGTCAGATTTTGGTGACATCTTGAGCAACAAAGACTAGGATCACCTTGCTGCTGCAGACATCTTCTGCCTTCACAGCCAAAGCGACACGTGTTCTTCTGCCTGTTCTGCATTAAAGATTTTTTGGAGTGTACTTTATTTAGCATTTTTGGATGATCAGCTTAAAATACAAGAAGTATTTCATAAAGTTTTGATTTCTCCCATGGTGCAATGAAGCTGGTAAATAAACCCTGTCAAAACACTGTCTTTTCAAAAACCATATGTTATTAAATGGAAGTAAATTTTCAATTAGCTTTAGCACCATTTATTATGGAATGTTATTGATGCCAAAGGAACTACTAATGAAGTTGGCTGCAGCTTTGGTGTTAGCTGCTTTGGTGCTAAATTTTAGATCAGTACAGCACATGGTTGTATTTTTCCAAAAGCAAGAATTTCTGGATTGAATGTTAACCTGCTGTTTCTTGTTGTGGGTCTTGGATGGCAAGCATTGTTTGTTACGACTTCAGAAACACCCCTGGCCTCTTGTTTCTGTTTCCACTGCAAAGCCGTCCCAATAGAACTGATCCTCAGAGAAAATAGTGGGGGTTGCTGAGATTCTAGAAACGGATTTAACTGATACTGTACAAGGTAATAATGTCTTTTTGTGCCACAAAAATTCTCCAGGAGATCAGGTTAGAAACTGGGTTGGAAAAAAAATGAATAGGGTGTTTCTTCTAGATAATTTACTGACATGCAGTATAACAGACCCTCATTGACACAGGAATCTGAATGGTTTATGGACTGTAATCTTTGACTACTTCACTCAGAGATCAACATTCCTTGTGGGTTAATTGTTCAGAAGTATTTTTGTCCTCTGTGGACTAAATCAGTTTCAAATCCTTCACTAAGCTCAGACAGGATTTACATGCATATCACTTTAATCTGCATATTTATTAATGCACATTCAGCACATCAATTTCATTAATTACTTTACAGTTTTAGTTTGTAATAGAGTCAGAATTATTATGATACAGAAAGAGGCCATTCAGCTCACAGAGTCAATGCCCAACTCTCTGTCAGACAATTGAATACGCAGAATAGATGCAACGTTTGTGATGACCTATAACTGCTTTGCTGCTGGTACAGCATAGGCTACAGATGATTAGCCACTTGTAATTACATGCTGTGTGCATAGCTTTCCTATCCTATCATGGCCTGCTCTAAGCTATCATATCAGTTCAAAAGCAGTTACAAGAAGATTGGAGAAGGGACCTTTCATTCATTTGCCTACTAAAGCTGTACAGAGACAGACCTTGGGGGTTCCATTCATCAAACCATGCATGAGAAATATGGATGATGTAACAGGTTTAGCTACTTATGTCAGTTTTTGAGACTGGAGGAAGGAATAGCGACTCTCTTGACATTATATTTTATTCCATTTCTCAAAAAATGGTTCAAAGTGCTTTAAAGTAATCATAGAATCCCTACAATGTGGAAGCAGGCCATTCAACCCATCAGGTCCACACCGACCTGCCAAAGAGTAATCTCTCTCCTCTAACCCTCCTAACCTGCACATCCCTTGACACTTTGGGCAAAATTTAGCAATGCCAATCCACCTAAGCTGCACATCTTTGGACTATGGGAGGAAGCTAGAGCACCTGGAGGAAACTGACACAGACACGGGGTCTGTAGCCCAAGGGTGGAATTGAACCTGGGTCCCTGGCGTTGTGCCACTATGCCAACTGCTCACTTAATTGCTTAATGAATCACTCAAATGTGCTGTGGCTATTTTGTAAATAAATGCAGCACCCTTTTTGAACACAGAATGCTCAGTTAGGGTGCTTTGGACAGTGTTGTTTGCTTGAGAAATGCTGTCTAGGATTTATCTGAACAATCTCTCGGAGACTTCAGCTTTTCTCCATGACACCTGATCAAATAAAGGGAATCCCAGTCTAATGTTTCAACATGCAGATATTATTTCTACCCTTCAAGGAATTAATATTTCAAAAAGCATTGTTTCTAACCTCTGAGAATGCTAGCCTAGATTAGAAGGTGCAACATCAAAGCTCAAAGTAAAGAGATGAAGGGAAAGGAAAAAGAACATGATTTACATCCTCATTGATTCCTGAGCATGTTACAGTCTGTGTATTGTACTTCCTGTAGTAATGCAGGGAAACTCAGCAGCCAATTTACACAAGCAAATTTACAAACAACCATGGCTAAAGTGACCATGTAATCTGATTCAATGGTGTTGTTTCCAAGGAACTCTTGGAGAATTCCCCTGCTCTGTATGGTATAGTCAAACTCAACAGCTCTTCCAAAGGCTGGGGTGGGGGTTGGTGGGAGCTGGTGCAATTTGAAAATAGCTCCTGGGTATGGCTCTGCCCACTCATTGTCCAAAGGTAAGATTTAGGCCCCAATAACATCCCACCAACAAATTGTAAAATGAAGAACTATTAACTATTGTCTATAGAGAATCTCTCCATTAGAGGTAATTGATTATACTGTAAAAAAAACTTTCATTTATAGAATGCCTTTCATGACCACAAGAGATCTCAAAGCCAATGAAGTGCTTTTGCTTTTTTAATCCCTGTTGTAATGTTGGTGTCAAGCTGTTATCCTGCTGTAGCTCCTCAGTTCTGCAAGGTCAGGCAATCATTCTGCCTTATAAACTGAAGTGTCAGACAAGTATTTATATTCAGGTGTCATGAAAGAAACTTGAACCAACATCCCATCTGACTCAGTGAGAAGAATGCTACCACTAAGCCAAGTATGATATTAGGAAATGGTGAGATATCTGTGTCTCCTGTATTTCTTACGTCATTTTGTAGCTCATGCAGTCCCCAGCATATCGAGGGACATGAAAGAAACCAAATACCCAGGTCTGTTTAACCTTGCAATTTCAGCACTTGACATAAAATGCTTCCTCAGTTTGGAACATGTACAAAATGGCAGATGGTTTCCAAGATACATAACAATAATGATAAAATTTACTGTGGTCAAAACTGGCAGGATAAGTAGAGAGATGAAAAAATCTGCAGAACATGTAGAAAGGCTGGGACTTTTTTCAATGGAGCACAGGAGTTTGAGGGATTCCCGTATTTAGGTTTATAAAACCATGAGGGGCATAGATAGGGTGAATGACAAGGTTCTTTTCCCTAGGGTGGGGGAGTTCAAAACTAAGGGGCATATTTTTAAGGTGAGAGGAGAGAGATTTAAAAAGGACTTGGGGGCAAATTTTTTTTTTACACAGAGTGGTTCGTCTGGAACAAACTGCCAGAGGAAGTGGTAGGGGCAGGTACAGTTACAACATTTAAAAGACGTTTTGATAAGTACATGGATAGGAAAGGTTTGGATGGATATGGGCCAAGTGCAGGCAAGTGGGACTCGTTTAGTCTGGGAACATGGTCTGCCAGTGTTAGTTGGGCCAAAGTGTCTGTTATGACAAAAATAGAAAATGTTAGAAGTTGTCAACTGACCAAGCAGAATTTGAATAAGAGTAAGGTGAATATATTGGATAGAAGCATCCGGTAAAACTCTTGATCACAAAACAATTAGAATGGAAAAGGAAGCTGTATGGCCCATCATGTCTGCACTGGCTTTCTAAATGAGTATTAAGACTTTGTGCCATTCTCCTGTTTTCCCTAAAGCTCTAAATGTTGCCCCTCTTCAAATAATTATCTAATACCTTCTTGAATGCCTCATAAGAAATAGCCTGCATCACTCTTCCAGACAGTGTGTTCAAGACTGTAGCAATTCGCTCTGAGAAAAGGAATTTCATTACATCATGTTTGCTTCTTTTGCAAATTGCTTTGTGCTGTCTCATTCTCAATTATTTAATGAGAAGGTACAGTTCAGCTCTGATGAAGTGTCATCTAGATTCAAAACATCAGTTTGTTGTCTCTCCATGGATGCTGTCTGACCTGCTGTTATCTCCAGCATTTTTTGTTTTCAGTACAGAATCTAGCATTTGCAATCATTTGCTCCTACAGTTTATCTACTCTGTCCAGCACTTCAGGCTTTTGAAAACAGCTATCAAATCTCTTGTTAGCCATCTCCTCTACAAGGAAACATTCGCAAATTCTCCAATCTATCTTTTTAACTGACATTTCTCATTCCTGGAACCATTCTCAAGCCTCTTCTGCATTCTCTCCAAACTGTTCACATCCTTCTGAAATTGTGGTACTCGGAATAGTGCACAGTATTCTAGCTGAGATTTTACTTGTATTTGTCTTTCAGATGCTGATCGGTTTATTGTGCATTTCTATTATTTATAAGAGCTGGTTTCAGTCATAGTAGATGTTAACTAAACTGACCATTTCTTGTGAGCTAAGGTTTTGACACAGTAAGTTTGTTTTTGAAGCGAAGCTACAAAAATGTTTATCCTGACACATCTCTGTATCTGTGTTTCCCAGTACTTCCTTGGCTTCTGAAAGGAAAGAACCAGTTCCATATCCTCTTCCTGCATCTGTTGCTCCTCATCCTTCAAAGCTCGCCAAGCTCGCTAAGCCACCAGATGATGCTACAATTCTCCAGAATCAACTTGAGCAGTGTCAATTAAGGTATTTACACACAGGCTTTAGAAAGTTTAAACTTGGATCTGAGAAAAGAGTTGTTCACTGACTTTTAGAAGTATAGTTCTTAATTTCTGTTGTTTGAGGGGCTGTGAATGGAATTGGGCTTTGCTTTGATGCAGTGATTTTGGAGCAGGAAGATAGAAATAATTAGGAGTTGTTCATGAAAGCGCTGTCAAAGAATTAGATGGTGAAGATGTTTTTAAAGTTAATACTATGATCACTGTGCAGATGAGAGTGTGCACTTTCTTTATCTTTCCACCATTTATCTTTTTTCTATTCAATTCTTCTTTCTTAAATCACTCATGGGCAAGTCCCAGTTCTCCATACTGTTGAATATATTTGTCCTTGTCTTAAGCTTTAAGCTTTCACTAACATGCACAGGAAAGCAGTAAGTGAACCTTGTTCGTACACTTATTCATGTGCGAAACATCTCCCCAAGTCCTGTTTTAGGTAAAAAAAAATGTTAAGCACATTTATTAAAGAAAAGCTGCATGACAGCAACATATGATAGTTACATATTTCTAGCAGACAAAGTAATAAAAAGGTCACAACTCCTAGAACAAAACTAATTATTTCTTAAAAACATTTAAAAACATGGTGCATCTTTGGTTTCTCTTTCTTTTTTTTTGTTTTCCACATTCTCTCAGTTAGGCTATTTGACACCAGTCTCCCCATGAGGCCTCAGCTAATATCCAAACATCTGTCATCTGTTTGAACATAATGCATCTCCAGAACCGAAATAGCCACAATGTTCTTTGAACAAGAATCAATGTGCTATCAACCTTCTAGGCCTGACCGCATGAACAAATATCATTTTGTTTGTTCTGATTTTTAAACCAGCTGCTGCTCACTGCCCAGATGTCACCTTCAGCTCTGCACTCACAGTTCATAGCTCCAAAATAAAAATTATAAAACCTAAAAGCTAAATAATGAAGGTCTCAAATGTTTAAAAATAACTTGAATCCCTATGCTGGTTAGCTGGAAATATTGTTTTCTTTGCAGTTTGACCAATTCTGTTACGTTTTTTCTCAGACTGTAAGGTGTACAAAATACTGAATGGATTCCAAGGTGTGCATTGGAAATGCTAAAATATTGAAACTGATTACAGAATGTATAGACAGATGAAAAAAGAATTTTAATGGGAATAATATTAATGTTTTGAATTCGATCCATCCAGTGGAAACTGAAGCTTTTTATGCTACTGCACATTTCCAGCTTTTTGTATCTTTTTTTATAAGTAATGAGTTAGTTCATTTTAGGAATTAATTTGTAAAGGATTGTTAGAGTGATCAATTCCAATGAGCTAAAGTCTTGATCATATAGTACATTTCTATCAAGAGTGAGGCCACAGGAATGCTTATCCTGATACATCTCTGTATCTTTGTTTCCCAGGGTTTCCTTGGCTTCTGAAAAAGAAGAGTTGGTTTTGCCTGCGTTTCTCGCATCTATTGCTCCAGATCCTTCACAGCACTCTGAGCATCTTAAGCCACTGGCTGATGCTGAAGTTTTCCAGAAACATCTTCCACAGACTCCAATAAGGTATCAACATACAGGAAGTTCAAGTGTTGAGTTAATTTAGAATATACGATTCCTAACCTCTCCTGGAGTTTAATTGTGTCCCACAATTGAGATCCTTATGATGTTCAAATCAGCTAACTATTACAAACAGCATGAGCAGAATGAATACTTAATATCTATACACAGATTTTAGTTTGGCATTTAACCAATGTCAGCCTGGACAGCAGGAGATTGGTTTCATTATTACTGGGGTTGGGAAGGGATTGATCACTGAAGATTACTGCTTCTAGTTACTGCTGAAAATGCATGCAATTTCACATGACATTAGAATTGTGTTGTGCAGTAACGCTGTGGTTTCAATGGTGTATCTGTCGTTTCAATATATTTCCATAGTTAGGCCTTGTGAATATTTGCCGTGATGCATCTCTGAATCTGTGTTTACCAGTGTTTCCTTGATTTACGAAAAAGAAGAGTCAATTTCACCTCAGCCAATTGCACCTCTTGCTTCTCATCCTCCACAAAACGTAGAGTGCACTAAGCCATTGGATGATGCTGAAGATTTCCAGACTCGCCTTGAACAGACTCTATTAAGGTAGCAATATAGAAGATTGAGAACATTTAAACCTGAAGATGAGAAATCTGTTATTGATCATCCACTATGGCTTAAAATTCATTAAAGAAAAGATGAACAAGCACAAGACTAACTTAATATGATGTCATTACATATTTGCAGTGGTCAAAATAATCAATCAGAAAGGATAATTATTTAAAATAATTCTTTGTATGTTATTGTTTCTTTTAAGAAAATTTCTTAAATTTGTTTAGTCAAGGACAGTAAGGGTATTGAAAATCGCAGAGTAATAATATTGCTCTCCCACGGTAAAAGAGGGCAATTCTGCTGAAATCTCAAAAACGTTAGGTTGAAAATAACCCAATGTGGAATTCCTGAAAAATCACAACATTGGTTTGAATTCCATAAAACAACTTATTTTAATTACCCTTCACTGGAGTAATAAAATCAAGGAAAATCAACACTCTGTTTATAGAAAAGTAACATAAAAAGAACTGCTGAAGTTGAATTTTGTTGCTATTTCCCTTAATTTTAGCATCAAGCATCCTGTGCAGCTCTTTATGAAGTCTTACTTTGGTATCTTGGCAAGACACAGTGGATCAAACTGAGTATATTGCCTTAGGAATTAGCAACTGGCAACGTTATAAACTCCCATAATCAAACTGATGGGAAGCAGTGACCACCAGAAACATTGACCAACCAAGTGTGTTTGCAATGCATTTGTTCTGCTGCCAACATAACAAAACACATTTGTTGCCAGCCTTGACTTTGCTGAGAAAAATTTAAGAAGTAGAGCAGTTCTGTGCTATCTCATTAGGCCAGAATAATTTATTGACACAAACAACTGAAATCCCTCTTGGGCACCTTAAGCTTATTACTTGTACCCTTTCTCAGAAATTTTCTTTGCTATTTCACATGCCAAAAAGTCCAGGCCATTGTGTTTCAATAGAAGCAATAGACTCTTCCTTTGACAATCAGCTTCATGAGGAAGCGTCATGGGAACTGAAATGTTAACTCTGATTTCTCTCCACAGATGCTGCCAGATCTGCTGAGCTTTTCCAGCAATTTCTGTTTTTGTTCCTGATTTATAGCATCTGAAGTTCACTTGGTTTTATTTCATGCAATGTATTGTGTTAACAAATATGCTTGAGGATTCTGGTTGTAGGAATTAATTACTAGCTTTCAGGTCGAATGTTAGATATTTCAAAAAAACTAAAAGTTCCAGAAAGAGGGAAGCAAATTTTCACTCTAAATGTGTCTATGCAATTAATAAGGATAGTGGTTGAAATGTTTATGACATTTGTGCTGGTGAATAGTTTGTGGATGAATCAAAGATTCCATTTGCGCTTCATTATGTTAGCTTTTCTTCTTAAGTAAATGGATGAGTGTTTTCCACGTTGTCCACGGGCACAAAAACTCAGTTAAGCTTTACGACTGAGCCTTCAGTAGTTTTAATAGAATTCTAAAGATTGAAATATGTTCAGAGAAATGAAAATCGTGATTGGCTTTATTTCATGTTTTCCATTTACTTGTATGCTCAATTTAGTTCATACATTCCGAAGTGCCGAGAAACACTTACAAATTGCTCTCAAAGTATGTTTCTGTTTTTGTACTGTACTTAAGAAACTCATTAATAAATGCTTTAGTAATGATGTGGCAATGGGGATTGATATAAGTTTCAGGCTCTTCTTTAAGCAGTGAATTTCACCATAATGGAATGTGTCTTATCCTGTTTCAAATAAAACTGTGATTAATGTAAATGTTATTCCGCTTGTGAAAATATCATACTTAGAGATCATTTTATGCATGGATTCCAAGAACCAACTTTTGGCCCTTTAAAATTAACACGTGTCAGCATTCACCTTTCCGTGATATGTCCGTAATTTGATGATTACAAAGTTGTGTTTCACAGAGATGGTATAAGGAGTGCATTGGTGCAGAAACTTAACCAGGCAGTGCAAAGCTGCCTTCAAACCAGATGGATAGTCTATTGAACCAGCCCTTTGGCATTTCATGAAGTAGGGTGATAGTCCTCTGTGATGTCAGAAAACTGCACCTGCCAGTACAAATTCCTCCCAGAGTTGCTATCTTTCCATTGCTCACCGTAACTAGCAGCCTGGTCCCTGCTACATCATGACCTATGCCACCTTCCCTGGCGTTTGTCTCCATTCCTGTCTTTCGTCCCTGAAATCTGGTCTCAGGCGGGCTGTCTGTGCATGTGTAGCTGGTGTGATGGAGCATTGTGACATCACCCGTGCATGCACAGATTAATTCTAGCATAATTGACGTCACTGGGCCCATTTACACATCCACAGGTGGCCATTTTGATGGCCATTTTGTATTTTGTGCTAATCTCTCTGAATGTAGAAACAACTTCTGTCTCCAACTCCCCTTTCTTTAGGCCTGTACTTGTTGGAATATGGGAGATTGAGAGGACAGGGTTGATGTGGAAAGGTTGATTCTCCTTGTAGGGTCGGCTAGGACCAGAGGGCATAATCTCAGAATAAGGGTTGCACATTTAAGGTGGAGATGAGGAGAAATTTCTTCTGAGGGTAGTGAGCCACTGGAATTCTTTTCCACACAGAACTGTTGAAGCTGAGCCATTAAGCAGATGGAAGGCTGTGACAGACAGATTTTTAATCAGCAAGGGAATCCAGGATTATGGGGTAAAGGCAGGAAAGTAGAGTTGACGATTATCAGATTTGCCATGATCTCACTGAGTGGTGGATCAGATTTGGTGAGCTGACTGGCCAACATCTGCACCCACCTTTTATGGCCTGATGATGGTGTAAACAACAAATAGGCAATTTGGTGACATTTTCAGGCCATGGCTGCCCTGCTGAAAGGAGTTGAAATTGATACCTTCTGTTTACTTCCAGGCCAATTAAACTTTCCTCTCCAGAAGTAGTTAGTTATTTAAGTATTAATTCTTTTTGATTGTACATACAAATTCTTCCGTTTCATACATCTACAGAAGATGGTTTTTTTATCTACAGGGTGAGCTACTTTTTTTTGTATCGCCTATTATTCAGCTCCCTGTAAATAAATTATTTTCAAACAGGGACCTGATCATTGTTGACCGTATGACAAATTTCTGCTCATACAACGTTGGATTGATGGAAATGAGTCCAAATTAGACTGCACCTTTTAAGAGTAGATCCCAATAAATGGACATTCAATAATTTTTATTTGTTCGTATGATATCAATGGTCTTGATTAATGCATTGCTGACTGAACATTAAAACTGTAATGCTAAAAGAGTCATCTGATAGAAATATTGTAATTTCTGCTGTGATACATCTACTCTGACATTAAACAAAATAATTTACCTGTCGGAGTGATGCTATTTTATGTACTCTAACATCTGTACATTTTACTGTTCTCAAACAATGCTACATAGGATTCACGAGAACACTACTCGTCTATATCATAGTAGTAAGCATTCTAGTTATTTTTCAGACCCCTTTTGCTCTCTTCCTGGTATCTAAGTGGGAGCTCAGACAGCTGATCACCAATTCACAAATCCAACCTAATGTTACCGAAAGCCAGAGTCCACACAGTGTGGCGCTGGAGTAACACAGCAGGTCATGCAGCATCAGAGGAGTAGGAAAGTTGACGTTTCGGGTCGGGACGTTGTGTTCCTCCAGTTCCACACTGTGTTGACTCTGACTCCAGCATCTGCAGTTCTTGGTATCTTCGAGTTACTGAAAGCCATATTTCCGATTGCGAGGAAGTGTGCATTCATGTATTTGAGCAATTTGGCAAAACCTATTATCTGATATTTCATTGACAGGGAAGGAGAGGGAGGGAAGAGAATTACAACCAATGATGATGAACTGATAATATGGCCAACTTTTCTTCACCTTGACAAAAGAGCACTCAGGCCAGTTATAGTAAGCCATTGCCACACAGGTTAAGAGGGAATATTTTCGCAATGGCTAATTTAGCAGTGAGTGTAGAATACTAATCACATAGTTATATATCTTAAAATTTTATAGCTGTTTTTCTTTCTATGCCAGCATATCATCACTTAGTGAAAAGCAAGAAGATTTCCCACATCCACTGTTTGCAGTTACTCCTCAGATTGTACAGCCTCAGCAGAAACAAGAGTCCTCTGAACAAATTACTAACAGGTACTGAACTCATAATCAGAGTCTTATCTACGTTACAAGAGTGCTATATTGCTAACTGTGTAATCAATTGAATATATCAAGTGATTCAATGACAAAAACAACCTTTATTTATAAAACACCTTTCATGATCTCAGGACATACCAGGGAAACTTTACAGCCGATGAAATACTTTTGAAATGTAGTCACTATTGTGTTTTGTAGCTTGAAATCATGCAGAGATGACCCTCACCAGGTTCTATGTGAGAAGCGGACATTGTTATAATTTCTTTTAAAACACCTGCTGCTACATGCTGACTTTCAGGTTCTGTTCCTTTGTAACCACACCCGCAGGATTGACTAACAACACACAAAACATGGAACAGTCAATAGGCGTACACTATCAAAGACCAAACAATTGAACACAGTAATGATTGTTGTAATATAGAAAATATGGCTGTCAATTTACTCACAGCAAGATTTCATAATAACAATGATAATCTGTTTTTGTGATGTTGATTAACGATAAATACTGCTCTGGACTGAGGCGATAACTCTGCTCAATTTCTTCAAAATAACTCCATGGGATTTCATATGTCCATCTGAGAAGGCAGGTGAGACCTCAGTTCAATGTTTTGGTCAAAAGGTAGAACCACCAAGGCCATTGTATTCACCGTCCTAGATTGGAGCTTGAACTCATACATTTATGACTTCGAGGCAAGGGAGCTACCAACTAAGCTAAAGCTGACACTTTGTGAATTTACTGTAGACTGCTCCACCCACTGACCCACATAAGGGCCTCAATCATCTATGACTTAAATGGAATGGTGGGGGGGCTGGCTGCAATGAACATCTAGGACGTTGCATGGCAAATTTGGAAGAATACCAAAAATTTTGGGGCCCTTGGCAATGCCACGTTGTCTACTTGTGTTGCAATTCACATATCACGTTGAAACATTTAATATAGATGGAATGCTTTTGTTTAGGGGCACAGGAATTTAATTCTAAATGTGCAAATGGAAACCTCCTTTCAATTTATTTTTCAAGTTATTCACTCCCTGATGCAGGAAAATTTTAAATGTTTTAGGAAAAAATGATTTTTTTTGTCTTTAAGTATTTAAGTTTTGTTTTGTACATGGACTGGATATATACTGTTAAGTCAAACAGGAAAAAAAAATAAAGTTACAATGGCAAGAAAAGATTATCTGCTTAAGGTCTAATGGAAGAAATTTTAATTGCACAGCCTAATCTAATGTAACAACTGTTCTAAAATACTTTAAATCTTTTGAGTTCCAGCTGTGCTCTCATATCTGCAATGAGACTGGTACATGTTGTCTGAACTATTTCAGATGGCTGATGAATAGCTTTGCAACAAGCACAAGAAAAATATATTTGTGCTTTTAGTGTTACGTGTTATTCTTACATAATAATTGAATAGAATAACAGCAACATACATTCACTTAAATAATTAAAGCCACACAATGAATATTTCAAATCTTGTTTATACTTTTGCACTTTTCTCTTTGCTGCTGCAATACGTAGCCAAGGAGTCTTAATATAGGTCAAAGGACTCTTGCACATTGGACCTAATTGAACGTAGGAGACATAGGTGGTGGTGGAAGTTTGCTTTTTGGACTGGAAGCCTGTGGCCAAAGGGGTGTCGCAAGGACTGGTGTTGAATCTACTGCTTTTTGTCATTTATATAAATGATTTGGATGTGAATATACGCGGTATGGTCAGTAAGTTTGTGGATGACACCAAAACTGGTGGTGCAGTGAGCAGCGAAAAAGATTACCTCCAAGTACAAGGGGTGCTTGATGGGATGGGCAAATGGGCCAAGAGTAGCTGATGGAGTTTAAAGTAGGTGCTGCATTTTGGAAAGGAAAATCAGGGCAGGACATATACACTTAATGGTAAAGTCCTGGGCAGTGCTGCCAGACAAAGAGACCTTGGGGTACAGGTTCATAGTTCCTGGAAAGTGGAGTCACAGCTAGATAGGGTAGAGAAGAAGGCATTTGGTACGCTTGCCTTTATTGGTCAGTGTGCTGAGTATAGGAGTTGGGATGTCATGTTGCGGCTGTACAGGACAACTATTAGACCAATTTTAGAATACTGCGTTCAGTTCTGGTCTTTGTCCTATAGGAAAGATGTTGTGAAACTTGAAACGGTTCAGAAAAGATTTACAAGGACGTTGCCAGGGTTGCTGGGCTTGAGCTATAGGGAGAGACTGATTAGCCTGGGCCTATTTTCCTTGAAGTGTCAGAAGTTGAGGGATAACCTTAGAGGTTTATAAAATCATGAGAGGCATGGATAGGGTGAATAACCAAGGTCTTTTTCCTATGGTGGGAGATTCCAAAACTAGAGAGCATAGGTTTAAAGTGAGAGAGGAACGATTTTTAAAAGGGACTTAAGGGGCACCTTTTTCACGCAGAGGGTGGTGCACATGTGGAATGAGCTACCAGGGAGGCTGGTACAAATACAATATTTAAAAGGCATCCAGATGGGCACATGAATAGAAAGGGTTTAGAGGGGTATGGGCCAAATGCTAGCAAATGAGACTGATTAATTTAGGGTATCTGGTTGACGTGGATAAGTTGGACTGAAGGGTCTGCTTCCATGCTGTATGTCTCTATGACAAATAAATTTAAGGACAAAAGAGTAACAAGGGAGAGAATAGGGCCCCTTAAAGATCAGCATAGTAGCCTATGTGTGGAGATGAGGGGCGTACTAAACGAGTGTTTTGCATCAGTGTTTACTGTGGAGAAGGATATGGAAGATCGAGAACATGGGGAAATAAACAGTGACATCTTGAAAAATGTCCATATTGCAGAGGAGGAGGTGCTGAACGCCTTAAAACGCATTAAAGGTGGATAAATCCCCAAGACCTGATCAGGTGTACCCTAGAACTCTATGGAAATCTAGGGAAGTGATTTCTGGGCCCCACGCTGAGATATTTGTATCTTCAAGAACAATAGGTGAGGTGCTGGAAGACTGGAGGTTGGCTAACATGGTGCCAGTATTTAAGAAAGTTGATAAAGAAAAGCCAGGGGGCTATAGACAGGTAAGCCTGACCTCAGTGGGGGGCAAGTTGGTGGAGGGAATCCTGAGGGACAGGAATTATATGTATTTGGAAAGGCAAGGACTGACTAGGGATAGTCAACATGGCTTTGTGCATAGGAAATCGTGTCTCACTAACTTGATTGAGTTTTTTGAAGAAGTGGTGAAGAGGATTGATGAAGGCAGAGCGCTGGACGTGATCTATATGGACTTTAGTAAGCTGTTTGACAAGGTTTCTCATGGTAGACTGGCTGGCAAGGTTAGATAACACGGAATGCAGGGAGAACTAGCTTGAAGGTAGAAAACAGAAGGTGGTGGTGGAGGGTTGCTTTTCGGACTGGAGGCCTGTGACCCATGGTGTGCCACTGCTTTTCATCACTTATATAAATGATTTGTTTGTGAACATAGGAGGTATGGATAGTAAGTTTGCAGATGACACCAAAATTAGAGGTGGAGTGGACAGCAAAGAAGGTTACCTCAGAGTACGATGAAACCTTGATCAGATGGGCCAATGGGATGAGGATAAAAATGAGGTGCTGCATTTTGGAAAGGCAAATCAGAGCAGGATGTATACACAAGGTATTGGGGAGTGTTCCTGAATAAAGAGATCTAGGGATGCAGGTTCATAGTTGCAGTTAAACAGGATAATGAAGAAAGCATTTAGTACACTTGCCTTTATTGGCCAGTGCATTGAGTATAGAAGTTGGGAGGTCATGTTGTGGCTGTACAGGACATTGGTTAGGCCACTTTTGGAATACTGCATGCAATTCTGGTCTCCCTGCTATAGGAAGGATGTTGTGAAAGTTGAAAAGGGTTCAGAAAAAATTTACAAGGATGTTATCAAGATTGGAGGGTTTGAGCTATAGGGGAAGGCTGAAGAGGCTGAGGCTGTTTTCCCTGGAGTGTCGGAAGCTGAGGAGTGACCTTGTAGAGCTTTATAAACTTATGAGCGGCATGGGTAGGGTGAATAGCCATGGTCTTTTCCCTGGGGTGGAACAGTTCAAAACTAGAGGGCATAGGTTTAAGTTGAGAAGGGAAAGATTTAAAAGGGACCTAAGGGGCAACTTCTTCATGCAGAGGGTGGTGCGTGTATGGAATGAGCTGCCAGAAGAAGTGGTGGAGGCTGGTACAATTACAACTTTTACAAGGCATCTGGATGGCTATATAAATGGGAAGGGTTTAGAGACAGGTCTAGGCCCGAAACGTCAGGCTTCCTGCTCCTATGATGCTGCTTGACCTGCTGTGTTCATCCAGCTCTGCACCTTGTTATCTCAGGGTTTAGAGGGATATGGGCCAAATGCTGGCAAATGGGGCTAGATTAATTTAGGATATCTGGTCAGTATGGACGAGTTGGACCAAAGGTTCTGTTTCAATGCTGTACAGCTCTATGACTCTGACTCTGTAATGAGCTATTTCCATCATACACTGTTAAGAGTGTTTGATAGTCATTAGAATCCTATCTGGTGTTTATGGGCTAAAGTATGATGACAACCAGCTATAACTCTCATCTGACATTATTTCTATTTTTTTAATCATTTGTTATTAACTCTTGGTCAATTAACTGTTCTTCCTGTCAGTTTGAAAGACTTTTAGTGTATTTATGGCTCAATGGTGGTGTTATAAAGTGTTTTTGCTTCATGATGATGCAATAATTAAAACACAAATGGAGGCTGAACTTAGAGTCAGGGCTCAACCCCATAAGATTGGACTTCCTGGTGAGAGAGTGTCACATTTCTTTACTCCAGTCAGTTTTCAAACTCCTCACCATTCATTTTATGAATAATTATTTTACGTTCGGTTTCCTGAACCAGGAGGACAAAACCCTGAAATCTATTGTACAGTAAAGTGTGGTAGGTTCATTCTAGAGTAACAATACTGAGTCCTTGTTGGTGCATGCTGCAAGAAGATCATGGAGAAATATTTACCCCAGTCACATTTGTACAACTCCTGTCTGCTGACAAAACCATCTCAACTTGCAGCATTTGATAGATAACTCTCAAACAAAGCATGATGCATGATAAAATGACTGATATGTTTACTGCTGACACGAAAATGATGTAGGCTCGGTTGCTTTTCATAAAGCTGGGAAGTTCAGGTTGGGAAATCCTTGTCTTGACAGACTCTTTTCCATGGAAATGACCACCTTATTGGATGATGTTTGCTGCAGAGGCACTGTGATTGAGTTGGATTATTGCCTCCAGAAACAGATTGGAGGTGGCCATAGAGTTGGGAAAATGTGGAAGTGGGCTGATTAGAAAGCCCACATTGGTTCTCTGAGGGGGAAAAATAAAACAAAGAACTGCAGATGCTGGAAATCTGAAACAAGAAGCAGGATCACTGGACCTGAAACCTTAACTCTGCTTCCTCTCCGCAGAATCTGCCAGACCTGCTGATTTCTCCAGCAATTTCTGTTTTGGTTCTCTGAGACTTTGGCCTAGTTCTATAAAAGAGCCTTACTCGTTCAAATCTAACCTACCTACCTCTCATTCCCCCTCATATCTTCATGCTACCTAATACTCCTTAATACCTCCATAGTCAATTACCTAGTATCAACAATGGGCAGACCTCAGGAGCCGTGTGGAAATGAGAACAACTGGAATTTCAGTAATTGAAAATAGTTCATTCATTTTATGTAGATAAAAACTCTCATTAATTAAAGCCACTCAAAGATTTTACAGCCACACCAGTGCTCAGTCTTTTATAAAGATCAAAGTCTATTCAACAACCATATCCAAGGCAGTTATCCTTTAATGGTGTCTTAAAACTGTCAATTAAATTGGAAAATCAGATATCATATATTGATATGTGGTTTTGAAGTAACCCTTGGGAAATTTCAACAGTAAAGTCTATTGAACCTCCAGGAATACATGGCAACTTTTTTTTTCTAAGCATTATCCGATGACCCAGCAATCTGTGCACTCCTGCAGAGTGTGATTTTTTTTTTTTATTATTTATTTTTACTCTTACTGACAGCTGCAGCTTAGTTTTACATATTGAAATGGTTGGAATTTAAATTATCTCTGGTCATGACACATTTCACGTCTTATCTGCCCTTCAAGAATTTTTACACCTCTTCCTTCAGCATGACATCCACACTCCAGGTGTCAACTGTCCCTGGGACAGTTAAAATAGGGTCTGTTTGAACTCAAGACTAATTTTAAATGGCCATGCTGAATCCAGATTTCCCACCACGTTCTCTTTGCAGGAGAAACTGGGATCTGTCACAAATGGAAGCAACACGCCTGCATGCAGGTCCAAAGCAGAAACCAAACTTAGGATAAAGTATGCTTAAAAGACACACTACAGTGACTAGTCCAGTGGAAAAGTTGTGGCAGATTTTCTTTTGTCAAACGCAATCAAATTGGGCAATCTCAAAATTGAAGTTTTTAAGTTTTATCGGGAGATCTGGTGAATCCTTGATCCCAAATGGCTGAGCAAAATTCCACCTTAGAAGGAATGCTGACTGATTACCTGGTGGCTCATTATCCGATGAAGTTTAAGTAATTACAAAAATGGTGAGCCTTGGAAAACTTTGCCTTCTTTCCCTGTTCTCCTGCTGAACTATCGTTCTGCCACTCTGAAATGGATGCTATGCTGCAGCACAAAAGTCTTTTCCTGAATGTTGAGTTTCTGAACTGCAGCTGATAGCCAGCCCTCCTTGACTGTAGTCCAGCAAAATGGGCTGACACCATTGTGGGTTCAAGCTTGTGGCTGGAAGACCTGCCTTGCCCTACATCTGGAGACAGTTTCACCTTGGAATAAAATCCAGGCTAAAGTCTCTGGGGTCACATGTGCGCTCCACAGGATTTTCTTTAGTCTGTGGTGCTTTCTTTGCACCTGAACAGCCTTTAACTTCCTCAACCCCACATAATATTATATATAATTAATTCCACCACATAATACGCCAGTTCATTTTGCGTTGTTGGCTGCTGTTATTCTTGAGACACATTTATTTTTCTGGGTGTGGTCTTCTTGGGCTGTTGTTTATCAGCAGCTTCTTCCTGTGCACACATTTTTACGTATATCTGTGGCATGCCAAAGCAACAATGTATGTTTCCAATTGCTGACCAAATATTCTTTGAGGCCAGTTTACAGGCATTAAAAGCCTATTTTGTTTTTTATTTGAATTGTTCCATATTTGTGTGGATCACCTGGGAGCATGAAGGAAACAGGAATCAAGTAAGTAACGTATGATAGGTCAGGAAGAAAGCAAGTAATGTTTAAGAGAATGGAAGAGTATAGCTGAAAGAATAAGTAGAAATATTGTTACATTACTTTTTAATTAAGTATTATGTTTTGGATGTTGATTTTATTTCTATGAAGGTAAGCTTACAGCAATACTCACAACAGTAAGTTTAAGTTTGAATATTTGAACCAATTTCAGAAGAGAGACTTTCCCCTGACCTTTCTGTGTTCTAAGTGTTAATATAAATATCTTTGGAGCATCCAGTGTATTGTTAAGGTATATTAAACAGGAACATGGCAGAAGACTGGTGAACTAGGCTCGGATCGCGATAGTGTGCCCAGGCTGGTGTTATTAATATCCATTGGACGATTTTGGGGAAGCACTTGCATCTACTCCAAATATCGTTCCTTGGATCAGGGATGCATGGCTTAACAGAAGGAAACTAGGGGTTTCCTCATATAAACAACCTGGGATCCAATGGAGAGTTGGTACGTTGATTGGAAGCTGGTACATCAGTCCCAGCAGGAAGATAGATAGTCCAGACTTTTGGCTTAGGCAACCCCCCGCCCCAATTTATCTGACGATTCTTCCATCAGACTTCTGGGCCGTTCAAACTTTTCCTCGATGTTAGAGCTGCTGAGGTTATCAGGAGTGCTGCTCTGAACGGCTGCTTTCAAACCAGTTACAGTGGGGAGGGGTGGGTTCCCCGGATACATTGAAAGTGACACAGGAAAGTTTATATTGGAAACCTTTCTCTCATTGTGGACACTCTATCAAGGTCAGTGCTGGAGGGCCCCAGTCGGCTAATCTCTGCACAAAAGTGAGATCATGTTTCTGTTGCATTGATAACATGTTAGTTTCAAGCATTCTCTCTCAGATGACAGACCCAACAGTGATGCCAACCATAATAGCAGTAATGTGCAGTGGTTTACCTCTGCGTGGCATATAATACCACTTCACCACAAAATGGTTTAAAAAAATTATAATTTACTACAGCTCAGTAAAGTTATTGTTAACTCACTGGGTGACATCTGACTAATGCACTTTGTTATGTTTCTTCTTTGCTTGCAACTGCGCTGTTTTCAAAAACTCAGGAAAAACCTCTCACTATATTTTAATGCAGCACAGTTCTAAATATCCAAAGTGTTAGCAGGTTGATGCAAAATGCCTTCAAAAATGAATGCAAACAAAATCATTCCATTCAAGCTCTGTGCTATTGAATAGAATCATGCCTTGATAATATTTCAGCAAAAATGAGTGCAGTTAGTTTGTAGATCCAATTTTAATTACTTTTAATAAAGTGGATTTTAAAATATGGTAAACTCCGTCGACGGAATTGAAAAGATTTTCAAAATTGGCTCACCAGTAGATCGACCTCTACCTGCAGCTGGCTGAGACGGACCAGGTCTGGATTTCTTTCGCTGTGTTACATTTTATAGTTACTAAGTAACCGTCCTGTTAATTCCTCGAGTTGGAAGTCATTTGACAGCTGCTGAAGTTGTGTTCGTTCATTTTGTTTACACTGAAACATCACAACTTGAACATTAAAGCTGGAACTTTTTGTTGTGAAGTTAACATTCTTAGAGCCATTATAAACTGGTTTTCCTTCCTGGTTCTCAGTTATCAATTGAAGCACCACGTTTTGAGATTATTTAAGCACAATAATAGGCTTAATTCAAACTGTTGCTTTTCTAACAAAAGATTAGTGTTTAGTTATAGCCAACAATAGTCTTTTCCACTTTCAATCTATTAGAATTTTGCCAACTGAAGTGATTGGAGTATCCATACATGGATTTTTAAAAATTTTTATCAACATTGCATCACTTTAAAAGATTTTTTTTTTGCTTCTATGTTACCAGTCCTACTGTACCTCCTTGCCTCAAAGATACAGACAGTTCTGCTCTGCTGTTGGGTTTTCCTTCTGTCTCGAAAAATGATGTACTTCTTCAGGACGTTGCTGAACAGTCCATTTTAAGGTACAGCACATTCATCTTACTATTTTTGAAAGGAAAAGGATTTGTCTGTATTTACATTATTGACTTGGCCTAATATGTGTTACTTTTTCAAAGTTTTCAGCTAGGTGGCCGCTTGTTGTAAAACACATTAGTGTTAACTGACAGATGGATTTCCATTCACGTCCATCCAAAAAAAGTGTGAGCACTTTTAACTACAAAGCAACTTTGAGCCATTCTAAGCAATTTGCAACATGGACCTGCTGGTATCTCTGGTTTCCAGATACAATTTAAAGAGCACTTCTGTGAATTAAATGGTGAAGTCCAGATCAAATTTAAATCATAATACCTTCAGAAGTTTCATGCAGATGGTGGTGTGTATATGGACTGAACAGCCAGAGGAAGTGGTGGAGGCTGGTACAATTACAACATCAAAAGACCTCTGGATGGGGATATGACTATGAAGGGTTTGGAGGGATATGGGCCAAATGCTGGCAAATGGGCCTAGATTAATTTTGGATATCTGGTCGGCATGGACAAGTTGGACCGAAGGGTCTATTTCTGTGCTGTACATTTCTATGACTCTCTGACATCTCTAATTTGGCCACTTTAGATTAAATTGAATCGTATCCTTTGACTCATTTTGATTTGTCCCTTCAAGTCAATGATGGGCATGAGTAGGATGCTTTCCCTTTTCATGGCAGTTGAGCTGTTATAATCAGAAATCAAGAAATAATTGTCGGTGTTTGCCTAGTTAATTTATATGACCATGCTTGCTTGGCATCTTGTGAACAAATATGAAGATTACTGACAATCTTGATTGATTGACATTGCTTGATTCCCAAATCAGCTGGACAGTTTGTCTCCACTTTTCTTTTAATTTACTTAAGGGTGTTATGATCCTAGACCAAATCACCAAAATTATGTTATGATCTGGCCGTGAAGCAGTTTCTTTTGTATGTTGACAAGGTGTGAGATCTCAAATACTAATTAACATAAAAAAACCCCACAGAATTTCACAGTTTTGAACCAATTAACAGAAATGTACTACACAAAGTTAAAACAGTAATATAATCGACAAGATATATACAATTTATTTTGGAAAATATTGAGAACTAACTTGAGGCAAACAATGGGTAACAAACTGTGGCATATAGCCCATAGAGCAGAACAAATAGATAATGTGATCAAAACAAATCCCATAGTTTTCTCCACAGCCCATCCCTCTACATGAATGATATGATAAGTCATTCAATCTCATTACAACTTCAAGGAATTCCAATTCTTCACTTTTGACAACTTGGCCTTGAAGCTCCCTCAAGAGCCACTTTGCCTTGGCTGTCTTGATGATCCATGTTCTGATCAATCCCCTTCCTTTCCTGGGAATACACTCCCTGGATTCTGGAAATTGCATTCCAGCATTACTCACAGTCGGGCACAAATATAGGTTCGCATTGACAACCAGCTTCACCAAGTCAGTACTACCCTGGAGTGATTAACTGAACTCTAATCTTGCTGTTGTTTCCTCAAGTGGCTCATAGACCTCTTTGTGTTGTAATACCATGGAATCATCTAACTATTCTAGGGCCTTCTTCCTGAGCCCCAAAACAGAGAAACAATGTGCCTCATTTGCCTTCTCAGCAGTCAAACAGCTGTATTGCCTAATATGGAGCCTGCTTTTGTCTGCCTTTTCTCACGCACTGTTTTAATCTCCAAATGCTTGTAACCTTTGAACAGTCTGTCAATGACCCTTGAACTACTTTGAGTGAAGTATTGGAAACCTCACAACAAGCCGCACCCTTGCTTTTAGGCAGGCCTGAATGTAACCACCTAGCAACCATTTAAACACACAGCTCCCTAAATGTTACAATTCACATATTTCTGGCTCATACACAGATCAAATGGATTACACAAAACAAAAGGAAATCGTCACAAGAGGAATTGTTGCTGCTGATATTAATTCCAAAGCAATCCAAGCTTTTGCTTTTAATATAAATTCTTGGATGCTGCTAAGGATCCCATAAAGCTTACATGTGTAGTTACGATAAACACAATGGGTAGCATGAGGACCAAAAATATAAGAGAGATGAGTCATGCCTGAGCCGTACAGGGTTTATTCTGTTGACTGTATTTTTAGGACTAAAAGGCTGATAATACAAATAAGGTTGTCAGTCCAGACGTCTTTTGCCACAGATGCCATCATACCAAGAGAATGCTTGTGTTTAACAGTCTTGTTATTCGGCACTGTGTTCTAAAATTAACTTTAATGGAACAGCTGCCGAAAAGTTTAGTGGGGACTTTGACCATAAGTTGAATAACGGCTACAAGTTTCTCTGAAATGTTATCATGGTGCTGAAACTCTTTTTAGCTAGATAACGGCTACAATGTGTCCTTACACATTACAATTTGTTTTTGTGGCTACCATTTACCACTTGGGTAAAAGAATAATGCCATGCGCACTCCTGCTTGATAACGTACTTTAGAATAAGTTAAAAGAAGGTAAAGATAGATGCAATATGTTTTTCAACTAACTTTCCAAGCCAGTGCATGCTATGCATCACAATCAGCAAAAACACAAACTGCAATCAAACATCAAATACAAAGAAACCTTTGATGCAGAGTAAAAGCTGCCATCTTACTGAGGATAAAAAACAGTGCGCTGATAATTAACAATTCTCCTAACCATGAGGAATGCTATTTCTGAATCCAACCTACCCGTGCAGATATCAAGGGGCAAGTGATGGCAAAAAAAGTGATGACAAGATAGTTAGGAAAAGATCATTTTCAACTGAAACTTGAGGGGGAGGTGATGATCTAGTGGTATTATCGCTGGACTGTTAATCCAGAGACCCAGATAATGATCTGGGGACCAGGGTTTGAATCCCGCCATGGCAGATGGTGGAATTTGAATTCAATAAATATCTGGAATTAACAATCTAATGATGACCGTGAATCCATTGTCAATTGTCAGGAAAAACCCATCTGGTTCACTAATGTCCTTTAGGGAAGGAAACTGCCATCCTTACCTGATCTGGCCTACATGTGATTCCAGACCCACAGCAATGTTGTTGACTCTGAGCTGCCCTCTGGGCAATTAGGCATGGGCAATAAATGCTGCCTGGCCAGCGATGCCCTCATCCTGTAAATGAATAAAGAAAAAAGAAATGATTCAATGTCTTGTCTAACACTTGGTTGGAGAATACTTGAACTTTTGAAGTGTGAGGGGAGAACCATTGAATCTGCCTGCAAAATACAAAATATTAAGAAAATTAGTTTCCGAATATACTTACTTCTGAATAATGAATGTATGTCGCATAATATGCATACTGGACATAAATGACATTCACTATTTTTTTAATACGTTCTGCAAGTATCTTGAATTCTCTTTCTAATGGACACCCTAGTATTTATAGATTCCAACGGCATCATTTGTGGGAAAATATCTCTGAAAATCCATTAGCTCTGGGTCCCAAAAGCACAAGTAAATGGATCAACAGTCATCACTAACAGCAGTGTCAATAACATCTCAAGCATTCACTATAGGTTGAGTACTCAGTGGTGCAGAGAAAGAGTTACTGTCACAGGTGTTGCATCCCTTGCCAAACTGGGGGGAAAGAAATGCTGTCCATTGAATAAGGGCCAAGGAAAGAAAATAGATATCAGACAAGTTTCAGTGCAATGAAACAGGAAGGGATTAGATGTCATCCTGCAGAATTATCCAGTGTCATTTGGGGAGTACCCTAATGTTTTTTCTTTTGTTAGCACCATGACGTTGCTGTTGTCCTATGTAAACTTAACATCCTTTGGAGTGACTGCAGAATTTTGGTATTCTCCATTGAAGTGAGCAACATCTTCAGTGTTTCTGAAGTAGAAAGAGCAGTTAGTGACACCATTCCGTTTGCATTTCATTCTCTGAAGTATAGAGTTGAGCATTTCTATCAGCACTGCTAGAACATCTCCACTGGAAACAATACAGAAGTTGCAAAGATAACCAACCAACCAATCCAGGATGTGATGGAAGGAGAATGCACAGGTTGGAGTAGGTAGATGCAGAAATGAACCAAGTAAACTCAGAACATACATTTGTTTTTTGTAAAATAGTGACTTGACTAATTAGTATAATTGTCATTGATTCGCATCAGTTTATATTGGTTAATGACACAGTATAAAGTAGGTTCACTTATGGCTTTTTAAAAATTCATTCACTGTATGTGAGGCTCACTGTCTAGGGCAGTTTTTATTAAACCTCTGTAGTTACCCCAACAAAGAAACAATGATCTGCCTTTCTGAACTGCTGCAAGCATGCATTTTGTTGGTGCACTCACAATACTGTTGCAGGGGGAGTTCGAAGATTTTGACCAAGCGACCATGAAGAAATGGTAATATATTTCCAAGTCAGGATCGTGAGTGGCTTTGAGGGGAACTTGCTGGTGATAGTACTCCCATGTATCTGCTGCCCCATCCTCCTAGATGGTAGTGGTCACAATTTTCATGGACAAAAATAAAGTTGCCAGAAAAGCTCAGCAGGTCTGGCAACATCCGTGAAGGAAAAAACAGAGTTAACGATTCGGGTCCAGTGACCCTTCCTCAGAAGGGGCTGAGGAAGTTCCTCAGAAGTTCTGAGGAAGGGTCACCGGACCCAAAACGTTAACTCTATTTTCTCCTTCACAGATGCTGCCAGACCTGCTGAGCTTTTCCAGCAACTTTGTTTTTGTTCCTGATTTACAACATCGGCAGTTCTTTCGGTTTTTATTTACAATTTTCATGGATGCTGTCCAAGGAGTCCTGGTGAATTGTCACAGTACATTGCATAGATGGTACACACTGTCGCCACTGTGTGTTAGTGGGGGAGGAAATGATGTTGAAATATGTTAGAAGGGGTGCCAATCAAACAGGCTGGCTTTTGTCTTGGATAGTGCTGAGCTTCTTGATTACTGTTGGAGCTGCAATTATTCAGGCAAATGGAGAGTATTCCATCACAATCCTGACCTGTGCCCTGGAGATGGTGAACAAGTTTTGTGCAGATGGGAGGTGAGTTACTTTTTGCAGAGTACACAGCCTCTGACCTGCTTTTTTTGGCAAAGTATTTACTTGGCTGGTCCAGTTCAATTTCTGATCGGTGGTAATCCCCAGGATTTTAGTAGCTGGGAATTCGGTGATGGTAATACCCTTGAATGTCAAGGAGAAATGATAAGATTTTCTCTTCTTGTATATAGGAACATAGGACATAGGAACAGGTGTAGACCTTTCAGGGTATCGAGCCTGTTCTGCCATTCAATTAGATCATGACTGATCATCTACCTGAACAGGGCTTTCCTGCACTATCTCCACATTCCTTGTACTCATTGTCTCCAGAAATCTATTAACTGCTGTCTTGAACATGCTCAATGATTGAATTTCCACAGTCCTTGAGGTAGAGAATTGCAAAGGTTCATCGGGTTCTGAGTGAAGAAACTCAACCTCATGTCAATCTTAAATATTCTGTCGAATATCATAATATTGTGTCCTCTGGTTTCAGATTCACCAGCCAGAGAAAACATCTTATCTTCACCAAACCTGTCGCCCTGAAACTTCACACCTTTGAAGTTTCAAAGAGATGAGCATTCATCGTGCAAAACTAAGGAATATGGAACCAGTCTCAATCTCGCTTTATATAATAATTCCGCCATCACAGGGATTGAGCTGGTGAACCATCGTTGCACACCTTTTATGGAAATTATTTCCCTGTTTAGCAGAGGGCTTTTGGGTGCAATGGTAGAATCCTGACCTCTAATCTAGGAGGCCCAGGTTCATGTCCCACCTATTCCAGGTGTGTGCATAACACCTCTGAACAGGTTAATTAGAAAACAATTACCCCACCTTAAATTACTCTGGATGACGTCTCACTAAGGCTGTGCACAATGTCGTCAAACCATCTTCATTCCTATTTTCTCAAATCTCCTTGCTGTGAAGGCCAACGCGCCACTTGGCTTCCTGCAACTGCATCATAACTTTAAATTACTCATGAGCCAGGCTATCCAATTGCAGGACAGGATGTTGTCTCTGTCGGTTCGAGTCGATCAGTTCTTGACTTCCCACCATTTTAGAAACATTCTGCTTTCTATTTTTTCTACCAACATCATTTACTTATTGACTAGATGTTCTCTCGGTTGGTTTGAGCCGGTCAAAGTCCACTTGAAATCTTCTTGTATCCTCCTCACAACTCGTGCTCCCATCTAGTTTGGTGTGATCAGAAAATTTGGAAGTATTACAATTGCTGAGACATCCAGATCATTTGTGTAGATTGTGAACAGTTGTGACCCACTAGTCACAAACTGTCATCCTGAAGATGATCCATTTATTCTACTCTTTTTGCTTTCTGACTGTTAACCAATTCTCAATATCATGTACTCTAATTTTGTTTACCAACCTACTCTAGGGGACCTTATCACAAGCCTCATGAAAATTCAAATACACCATATCCATTCCTTGTCCTTTATCAATGCTACAAGTAATATCCTCAAAATACTCCCAGCAAGTATGTAAAATATAATTTCCTTTCATAAACCAATTTTAGCTGTCTTAAATCTTCAGTTACCATATCCTTTTATAATAGATCCTAGCATTTTCTGTCCTATTGATCTCAAATAAAAGATATGTTATTCTCCATTCTCCTAGTTCCTCAGTTCTAAAATAGTAGGTTTTCATTTGCTACTTTCCAGTCTACAGGAATGATAAATTCATATTTCACCATCTGCCATTGTGGGATTTGAGCCCAAGTCCCTCGGATTATTAGGCTAGTGACAGTACCACTATGCTACTAGCAGCTAGTATCTTGAGGAAAAACAAAGCTTTCAAAGATTTTATTCTTGACCTTAAATACCTTTCAAGGACCCACAATGGCATCAGCCATTATGATGGTCATCAGAAGGATTACTACTTGATATACCATATCACTTCACTGGTTGGAGTGGTTGCTACCTTTTTGCTTTTCAAGCATTACATTGTGTGGTTTTGGGAAATTTTTGTATGGTTTTTAGATGTTATCTCATAGATGAGACTCCAAAACGTACAGACAGGAAGATTCTTAATCTAATATCACTGATTGCCCATTGGTAATCCATTCAGTGTTGTACAAGTGGCTGGTTCCAGGCTTGATTGCTGCGAAGAGATAACTGACTCCAACTGGGAAGGCAATGATTACTCTAGGAACCCAACATTAGAACAAGAAAGCTATTACCATATTATTTGCTGGTGATCACTTTTTGTGTTTCCTGATGGAGATTCCTTTTGACTTCTCTGCCTGGATGGCGACCTAGTTGGGTTGACTGCATGCCCTGTTTGTATGAATTTGTATGACCCACCTATACAGTGCATAAGTCACAAGTCTGCGTTACTGGTTCTGTTTATGGATTGTTTTTAACATTTAGCAAGGATTTAAACACCTGAGCATACAATTAGATTTCTGTTGCTTGCAAATTTTATCAAATCTCTTGCCTTTTTTTTAATTGCACCAAAATACATGATAAGATTTTAACTCTTTTTGAGTAATTGAGTAATTAATAGAGTTGTAACAAGTTGTCACCAACCAGTTTCTTTTCGGAAGTTAAAGCACGTTTTGAGACGTATTGTTGGTGATTTTTTTTAAAGTCAATGTCCCTGAGCCTTTTGATTGTGAAAAGAAAGCGAATTGTCTTCTGCTATCTGCAATTTTTCTTCACTTCTACAATCAGATGGTACAGATGAGCCACACTCTGGTGCTACATATAGAGTCATAGAGATGTACAGCATGGAAACAGACCCTTCGGTCCAACTTGTCCATGCCGACCAGATATCCTAAATTATTCTCATCCCATTTGCCAGTATTTGGCCCATATCCCTCTAAACCCTTTCCATTCAAATGCCTTTTAAATGTTGTAATTGTACCAGCCTCCAACACTTCCTCTGGCAGCTCATTCCATACACACACCATCTCTGCGTGAATAAGTTGCCCCTTAGGTCCCTTTTAAATCTTTCCCCTCTCACCTAACACCTATGCTTCCTAGTTTTGGACTCCCCAAAGTCTAAGAATCTAAGGTATGTTCAGCAAAATGGTAACCAGTTGTTTTGTTATTCTGGGTGAGGATTGTTGTGTGCTTTGGTGTTTTGAACAGGCGAAAAGTAAGAACTGCTTGAGTATAGGAATAATTTTATGTCATTTTTGTGCAATATGATTTACATGGCCGGGGAGAATTTTTTTATTTTCATGTTTCTAGAAAGTAAAAAAATTTGATGCAAATATGACTAAGTTCAGACATGCATTCACAATCCACTGCACAGGGGACAGCATTTGTCGTGATTCAGAGGTATAGTTCTTTTAAGTCTTTCGCAGGGAAAACTTTTATTGCTATTTATGTGAAGTTATCAGATGGAGGCAAATGTTATTATCGTGAGCCTGAGGAGTCTGGTAGATTTACAGACTTTATTTGTTTTATTCTGTTTTCTCTGAAATAGCTAACAGTTGTATCAAGTGGAAGAACTTCTGTCTATCTAGTACCAAGCACCCTCAGGCAATGCAGTCAGGGTAGTGCTATAATACTTATGGGGAGACTAGAGATTCACCTCAGCTGCATCCCTAAGGTCTAATAAGTGGCCTAGGAAATTTGATTCATAATGGTGAAGCTCCTCTCAATGACGACCCTTAGCAGATCAAAGATAAATGGAATCCATATATCATGCTGACTAGAAATCACAGCACCATAGGTTTTACTCGGCTTTGCAGTGCAACAGTTTTTTTTTTAATGCACATGGGCAACAGAAATGTTGTCAGCTGGTAACGTGTAACAGACAATTGACAATCACAGCCCATGACTTTCCATTTTTTTGATGAGTTTGAAATAATTTAGATCACTGGAAAGATATTGTTTTGCTTTTGCTTATTGATAATGGTCTGAGCTAGCTCTAATCAATGAGTGAGGTACTGGACCTGAATATTTAAAACTGTGTTTGTGCTGTTAACAGTTGCAGTTCCACTCATGTTTAACTTTTTTTTTCAGCAATACTGTGTGCAGTGACGTTACCGAGTCAATTCTTCTTCCTGCTCCTCCTTTAGCCGGTGACACAGATGCTGTTGGTGTTGAACACGTTTCAATAAGGTACTGCAAATATTTACAAAGTGTGTTCTCCAGCATCACTTTTTTTTGCATATTTTTTGCTTTGATGACTGCCACTGTAAGTTTGTGGTCATCATTTTTTTAATGCTGTACAAAAATATGTGTTTTATTAGCCCATAAATGTATTTACTATTATATACCAGTGATGCTGTACCTCAAGGCTCCATTGACCTCCTCCTCCTACTACTCTATGTAGTGATGTTGATTCACAGGTGGATTTCATAAAAGCACTGCAATGACTTGTAATAGTGTAGAGTCCTTGACCTTGTTGTTGATTTCTAGATGTAAGGATGTATCCTTCACCTCCATTAATGTTAATTACTGTATATCTAATATCCTGCTCAAGTGCATTTTGGTTTCAATAAATACTTAGAGGTATCACTAGCTATGTACAATAAGACAATGGAAGGTGAATTTGTTTCAAATCAAATGGAAAGTTTTCCTTTTCTTGTTAAATTAACATTGCCATTTATTGTGTTCCTTTAAGCAGAGACTAAAATTTGAGAGTGCCTAATGTGGTCCTGGTGCAGAGTGTCAGGACTCCGGTTCCTTAGCCAATGTGATTTTATCAATGTATTAACGCATTTGATGCATGACAAACCAATGAGTTTTATGTGGCAAAATCTGGCTCACTGTCCAATTGGTATATATTATGGTTGTGTCACCAGAACCACCTGGGAAGCCTTGAGTAATTTAGGGTTAGGATTAGGGTAACCCCAACCCTAATGCTGATTCAGAGATAGTGGGAACTGCAGATGCTGGAGAATCCGAGACAACAAGGTGCAGGGCTGGATGAACACAGCAGGCAAGCCTCTCTGCTCCTATGATGCTACTTGGCCTGCTGTGTTCATCCAGCCCTGCACCTTGTTGTCCCTAATGCTGATTGTTCTCAGTCTAAATTATTGATATCAACTGGGAAAGGATGCCCACATGGTGTCTTTGGCAGAAGAGAGTTTCTATCTTGATAAATATAATAGGTTTATTAATAGTACTTAATAGATGGTCACATTACATCTAGGTTACATAAAGCATCAGGCTAGACTTAAGAATAAGTTTGCGGTACTGTTAACTGCATGGACTAAGCACTAGAATTATTGAACTGAAACCTCGAACACATTTGTTAGCTCCCCTATGAGCCTTTCCTTAAATTCTGTTGGGCAGCGCTAATTGCATGATATCAGATAACCTTTTCTGGGTACCAACTGTCTCATACAACAGTGATAACAAAGGTCAGAATGTCACATGCCAGCAGCAAGTATAGAGTTGCTCTCTGCTGAAAAAGTGTTGCTACCTTTTTTGTGCAGCCGTGGGTCCATATGACTCTTTAAAGAATTATCTGCTCAAAGATAGGTAGCAAAGTGAAAATGTTCCTGTAACATGGAGGGAAGTGTCTCAGACCAATTTTTGAAAACTTCGTCCACCCTAAAGCTCAAGCCACACAGCCATAATATTCACAGGCCCTCCTGATGCTTCCCTGCTCTCAACATCCGCAAGCACACGCAGACACGCACTCACACACAGCCACACAAATATACACAGATATACAGACACACGCACACACGCACACAAATGCACACACGCACACAAATGCACACACGCA
>NC_063351.1:28914618-28934972 GCF_021869965.1 Rhincodon typus | reverse complement strand
GCACACACGCACACAAATGCACACACGCACACAAATGCACACACGCACACAAATGCACACACACAAAGACAAAGACAAACACACAAAGACAAAGACAAACACACACAAACAAACCTTTAAACCCATATGACATTATTCCCGTGTGTCCACAGAGCAGATTCCAGGCTTCTGCATCCCATAATAGGAGGCATAGCCATATTGTCAGCCCCATGTTTCTCACAAAGCTTTTGTCAAATGAGTCTGAAGTGGTTCATTACTAGTGTATAGTTATCAACCATTGCAAGCAAGGAGGCAGAGCATAGAAATTAAGCCCAGAAAACATGAATAATACCAAAATGTACATTTTTAATCTGGTGGAAGTAGGGTAGAGAAACTTTACATACATTTTACTTGGTATAATGAACTGTTTGTTAAATAAAACTATTGTTACTCTGAAGCACACGTAAATGGTTTGGCAGCAAGATACTTTTCAACAATACACTGTTGTCATGGAAACAAAGCACTTCCTAAGCTCAAATATACATGATAACAGTTGTAACTTTTGTTCTTTTGTTATAATCTTGTATGTAATGATGATTTGAAGTTTGACAGAACATTATTGTACTGGCTTGGCATGAATATAAGATTTCTCTCATGTTGGAAAGGTCAATTTATCAATGAATCTTGGAAAATAATCTTGGCAGTAATCCTTTGAATGATGAGTATTCAAAGTTTTTCCTCATGAGTGGCTGCAGGACATTGAGAAGTTTCCGTTGGGGAAAAGAGGACAGGCAGGAGGAATACCTGATTGACGACTGCATGGAATTCCATTGTCAGAGAGTTTTAGAAATCCTTTTGCGCATGTGATTCAAAGTCTCAAATGATATGTTGCTTCTTAGAAGCTAGGATTCAAAATACTGTTGAATGAATCCAAAAGCTTCTGAACTATGAAGGTAAATAGCCAGTAGTCTTTGTTTCTGTGAAAGCCAATGATGTGGAAAGGATCTGAAAAGGGATTTTGATGAGTTAACTTATAGATTAGAAGTGGAATCTCCGGCATAGCTGGATAACTCTGAGTGTAATGCACTTGGACCAACAAGTGGAAGATTCGGATTGTCAAGAAGTGGTAGATGTATGATACAGATAGTGGAGCTTCAGGTTTCTGGGGTATTGGAACTGCATTTCGGGGCATGCAAGGTTGTTTCAATGGGTTGGCTTGCGCCTTAACCAGAATGGCAAGATTAAAGAGGATCTGTGGCAAAATATTTTAACTTGTTAGGATGGTCATAACAGAAACTTTACACTGCAAGTTAAAAGATGAACACATCCATAAAAATGGGGATTAATTACCCATATAAAATTACTGTACATGAATGCAATTATGACAAGCAATGAAAATTAAAGAGTTAGCATCCATTACAAGGATCTGGATGCACGTTGAGCATGACTGGAAGCTACAATTGCCAGATTATAAGATTTTTAGAATTTAAAAAAACTGCAAAATTGGGAAAGGAGGATGAGCAGCAACATTGATTACAATAGAACACAATCACTGCAGTAAGGGTGATCATACCTTGGAAAAAGTATGCATAGAATAAAGATATTGCAAAGGCTGTTGTAGATATTGCCTACAAAACACCCAATAAGAGTGATGTGGTGGGTGATTTATAAGTATGGAGATATAGGAAGAATATGGCATTCAGTTTTAAACATACAGATCTAGTTCCTCTATTGTATGTTAAATAGAATTAATTACCCATTTAATAGACAATTAAGTGGTGGGGATTAATTGTGGAGTCATTAGTAGTCACACTAAGGGCTCTTTGTGACACAGTGGTAGTGTTCTTACCTTTTGAGGCAGAAGGCCCAGGTTTAAGTTACACCTGCTCGAGAGGTGTGTAATAACAATCCTAAACAGGTTGATTAGAAAATATGTATAGAGGAACATATTATGGAGATAGTCATTGGACCTGACTACCTATCTCTATTTCATTGTTATGCATCTGGGTGTACTTTCATGACTTGTGGGCACAGAGGGCCAAGCAATCAATTCTGGGAATGATTATTTGCATTAGTTTTTAAATGTCTTTAGAAGATTTAATATTATTTAGTGCCCCTTTAATGGTCCAATACTAGTTACTTTAGTGAAATGGTTTTAAAAAGTATCTCGAAGAGCGTTGGGGGACAAAAAGGCCCAGGTTCAAGTCCCACTTGCTCCAGAGGTGTTTCATAAAAGAGCTGAACGGGAATAAACTGACATCTTGGTTGTTGGATTAGTGGGACACCATATTTAATAGATCCCTTGAAATTTAAGGTTTGTGAATGTATAAAGGCTAGGCTCCGGTTCTATCCTTCACCAGTTAGGTATATTTTAACATAGTAACAGAGGGTGATTACCTAAAGGTGAACGTTGGAAACTTTAGGTCATTATTAGACGAAACTAAAACTAAAATTCTAGTGGCAAATATGGAAAATGGCAGAAAACAAGTTTAAAGTATTGAAGTGTGATTACCTTTTGATTTTCTTCAGATCTTAACCACATGAATAGTGGAAAAATGACACTGGTATGTATATGTGTCTCTGATTTGATTTGATATGATTTATTTATTATCATGTGTATTTTGTTACAAAATGCAGCAAAAAGTTTTGCATAGTATTATCACTCTCCATCTTGAAACACAAAAATGGACCAAAACATAGAATATTAAGCTAGAAAAGTAAAGAAAAAGTGTTCAACTTTACAGTCCTTCATGTTAAGTGCTTCACCATTGGCCATGGGCCTGGTGGCCAGACCACTTCGCCATGCCACTAGAATGAAAGTCACCACTCTTCAACACCAGCTAGCCCCCACCAATTCCATTGCTGCTACGAATCCTCGCTGGACCTCATCAATGCAAATGCCACCGATGCCGCCAGATACCACACCGGCCCAAACTTGGCTTCAATGCCACCATAAGTCGCCTTCAGGTTCATCTCACCGATGCCGCCGGGTCTCGTACTGAGGCCAAATGCAATTCCTGTCCCTCTTCCGTGAATCTGTGCTAGACGCAGGTCCTAATGGGATCCCAGACATGCCTCCGCCCAGCAGCCATGAGTCAGCACTAGAAATGCCTCATCAATGCAGAAGCCGCTGGGAACCCAAACTCTCTCCGCCAGTGTCACGAGTCTGCACTGGGTCCACTTGCCACTGTCAATGCCGTCACTGCGATCGAGACCTTCAACAAGACGTAATTGAATTAAAGTGGAAAAAATTAAGAGACAGAAAAAAAGAAAAGAAACAAGAGAAAAGAGGACAGAGTGGACAAGCCCTAGGCTCAGGAACCCTACTCCACTGCTATCTTACCCACAACCCAACCTGAGAAAAAATATATTCTCACTGATATCAATTCCTGCAAGAAGTAAAATCAGAATTACTGTATGTTCTGAGATGGATTTCAGTAAGTTGGATAATGAGGGAAGATTGGAATTTCTGACAGACTGAATCTACAAAGATGATCTGTTAAATGTCTACGCGGATTGGTTTCGGAAAATGAAAGGCTGTTTAATGAAACAATTTCAACAAATTGTATATAAAGTTAGCAAAACCTAACTCTGACTTGATGATACTGATTTGGAGATTGCACTGAAGTGTCTGCCTTGGACGAGCAGCTAGTCTAACTGGTGTCCTGTTCATGGAAAAGGAGCCTCTGCTGGATCAGATGCCTGCTGCTTTAAATAACAATTCCTTGGAGAAACAATCATTGCCCTCAGCTTTCATGGAAAAAACTAAGATATTCTGTTGGGACAAAGTATGGAAGGCTTGATTGTTACCAGATTTTGAAATAATTCAGATACTGGGTTTAAATTTAGAGATCTGACTTTATGGCTGATAGTTGATATACTGTGTCAACAATTCTCAAACGTAAGGTATCTTCATTCAGGCCATTAGCCTGGGTATTGAGCACAAGAGCAAAGTACAACTATAGCTCAGATGTGTCAAAAGCTACACAAGGGCTTAACTCTTTGGGTTTGGCCCTTCAGTAATATGTTCTTAGTGAAATTCTTTACTATTTCCCTGTAATTGGCATAAATTAGACTCCTGTAACATTTGTATATTCTTTCAATACTTATTCTGGAATTATCCAATGTGTGATGTTGCTATGTATTCAGTTGTTAATGAACAGTCATCTGCAGAACTGGATAAATTCATATTAGGATTAAGTGGGTTTTACTACTTGTGTGTTCAGTGAGATTGTATTCCTGTCAAAAGCAAATGCTTAGCTATTTTTTCCTCACTGAGATACAGGTAGACACAGTGTGGATTGTACTGAGTCCTGTGACTCAACAGCAAATGAACACTAGCATCAAAAAAATACTTACCATAAATTATGATCACTCCAGTCCCTACCACATGTACTGGGTGCTTTCATGCTGACTCAAATTTCCCATCAAACATTTTAGATGATTTTTTTATGAATTAAGTTACTTTCAATGTTTTTATTTGCTCAACCTGTTATATAAAATGAGATTATTGTAAATATAATGGAAATGCAAACAAATGTTGGTACTTCAGTACATCTTGTTTCATTTAAAGGAGATTATATATCCAAAGCTATCGGACCCTTAACTGTGCAAAACACTTACTGTTCATGTTTCTTACAGCGAAAGCTGTAACCTGATTCCTTTAGAGGGCATTTAAGTGTAATAGTGATTGTACCTGCATGAGGTTCGAACTCACAATGAAAATTTTGGGCAGACTGTTATAAGGGGCCTGAATGACGTGGGCTATGGCAAGAAATGTGACAGAATCGTGTGAGAAGACTTGTGAGACTCATCTCAATGTCAGACAACTCGATACATTGTTTAATTAAGTTCCAGTTTAACTAAAGCCTTCGAGAATTAGTCTTCACCAAGGCCCATGGAGGCACCAGGTCTTGGGTCACTGGGTCTTAGCGTAGTGTTAAGGGCAGCCTCCAATATGGCCATGGTCAGGCATCCAATTAGGTTATTCTCAGTCAGGGGTGTGTGTTTCTGCAGCCTGGGAATGTGTTGTGGTCAGTCCTGTGGCATATAATGCCAATTCAGGAGGTAGAGCTAACACAGTCATTGCACCTTCCCACTACCTAATCTATTGCCATTCTGATAATAATTTGCTTTCCTATTTTTGATACCAAAGTGGATAACGTCACATTTAACTGCATTATACTTTGTCTTCCACATCTTTGCTCACTCACTCAACTTGTCCAAATCACACTGAAGCTTCTTTGCATCCTCCTCACAGGTCGCCACTCCCCACCCACCAGCACCACCAAGCTTTGTCTCATCTGTCATTTGCGTGGAATATGGAACGGTACATAATCAGTTGGTGGGATTTAGAAATCTTGGTATCTCTGCAGGAACAGTCCTAGTTTTCTCCGAGGACCAGAATTCTCTCCACATAGTGGGTGAGGAGCCTGATGTCAGGCCACTTCCATCCTTCCTGGCTCTTTCTACGCTGTAATGGGCTGTTTTCTCCTGTAGTGTGAGAAGGGAGGATTGAGTGAGGTGTACGTAGGGGGCACAACTGTTAGGGGGCTGGTGCGTGTGATTGAAATGTGATGAGGAAAAAGCACCTCAAGTGAGTGCCATGTTCCCCATTCCCAGGTGAGTGAATAGGCAGCACAGAGGCCATGGGTTGTTAGTTGTGAGAGGTTCGATGGGGGGAACCAAAAGCAAGGGAAGTTGTTGCAGGCAGTCTTGAGAGTGTCAGACCATGAACCCTCTACAGTAGCAGAGATTGAGTGTATGGTAGTAGAGCTCTTCCCTGGCAGAATGGAGCTGGCCTTCTTGTGGCACTGCTGGCCATTCCTTGAGAGTGCAGAGACTGCACTGACCTGGGTGATGACCTCAGAGCAGAATGCCTGGGTCTAGTGGCTTGGCCTCCTCTGCTGGACTCTGAGGAGAGGACAGTCCCATCCACCAAAAGTTTTAGAATCACAGTACCATTTTCCCCTTCTTAGACATCTTCAGAAAGACTGTCTTTGATGAGTAGTCCAGCTTTGGAATGCCAGTTCTTGCCTGGGTACACAGCAGCCTTTTAAAGATGGCATGGGCACCAGCGATGCTGATCTTTCTGTGGATATCCAGCCAGTTGCAAGTTCTTCTGGGAATGGAGGGTGGTAGAATGGGGTTAGAATTAAGCAAGAGGGGTGCCATAGGCATTGGTTAGGTTGTTAATGAGGTGAATTTGGTAAGATGTAGCAAGAGATCTCCCCATGCCTCAGGAAGAGAAACCCTGCATGAAACTTGACAAAACTGACAATTAATCAAAAAAATGTAAGATTCAGCCCATTGTTCCTGCCTGAATATGGTTAATACCCTGTGAGCCAAGTGTCTATAATTGAATATAATAGTAATGGAAAATGGTTTGTCTCCTTGCCTGATGTTAAATGCCGGACGTTTTGTAATGGGGTCAGCATGTCCTTTCACACTTTTGAATAACCAACAGTCTAGGAATTAGACCAGACCAAAGCATCACAAATTTGGTCTGCTAGGATCATTTGTTTATTCCTGGCCACTGTCACAGCCTTAGAAGCAGTTTTCTGGTCCTGGGAACAATGAAAATTGTCTGACTTGGCCACTGGTAAGGCAGCAAGTGTTGTCTTGAAGGCGAAATAGTTGGAATGCAAGGTTTTTGATAGCAAAGTTTGATTTCAAATTTTGTAACTTTAGCGAAAATGAGATATATTGGTGCAAATTTCTAAATTGCACAATGATATTCTGATTGTTAGCCGTTGATGTTTTATCAAGTGGAATCATTTCTATAAGGTAAACCTATAACGTCATCAGTTTATTGTTAGAGAATATGTACTGGGAAATGCTATTGATTGTGTTTCTTACTTTTCAGTGTTCCAGTGCCTTCTGAATGTGAACAGCCAGTTCCTCCTCTTCCTCTACCTCTACCTCTTCCACTTCCACCTTTGCAATCTGATGATGCAGATAAAACAACCACTGACATAACAGGGCAACAAAAACACCTTGTCAGGTACGTCACGCGTAAAATAGAAATGGGTATGAGGCTTTCAAGGAGCATTCATTTTCCTCCTAGGGACTTCAACAGGCAAAAGGGCAGCCAAATGCTCTGATGCTTTCAACATCTGCACCCTCCCCACTCCCCTTAACTAAATGAGAGGCAGCTTGGGGCAGGCAACGAGGAAGCAGGTGCTAGCTGCTGGCAGTTCATGTGTGATATTTTGAGCTTCATTCCTGCCAGGAACAGCTCTAATTCAATCAGTCTAAAAAAAAAGCATCAATATTGGCCAAATAGCCCAATTTTAAATTAACATGTCTCTGTGGAGTGGGGGACAGGTGGGGTCATGGTCAAGTGCATCCATGAAGCTATTTCCAATGTACCTTATCTTCTATATTTGGGTGTAAATTAGTTTTCTGAAACTTTGAATAACAGCAAGCACCTCAGGGTGTGCTGTGATTGAGGATTGGGAGATCTGTGCCAGTTTTTCTACTATCTATTAGTGCAACTTATGAGGCCATAATTAACCAATTCCAGTCTCCATTGAAAATCAGAATCTAAATCGTTGATAGTTTTACTCTCGGGGTCATTGTGTACGCTGACTGACCCAAAGATCCTGGCAGAGTGATTGTTCAAGGAAAACGATGGACGTGGCCCTAACACGTTACTTCGATGATATGAGGAAAGGCTGAGAGTTTTGAAGCTGTTTTCGTTAGAGAGAAGAAGGTTAAGAGGTGACTTGATAGAGACATACAAGATGATCAGAGAATTAGATAGGGTGGACAGTGGGAGCCTTTTTCCTCGGATGGTGATGGCTAGCACGAGGGGACATAGCGTTAAGTTGAGGGGTGATAGATATAGGACAGATGTCAGAGGTAGGTTCTTTACTCAGAGAGTAGTAAGGGCGTGGAATGCCCTGCCTGCAAAAATAGTAGACTCGCCCACTTTAAGGGCATTTAAATGGTCATTGGATAAACATATGGATGATAATGGAATAGTTTAGGTTAGATGGGCTTCAGATTGGTTTCACAGGTCGGCGCAACATCGAGGGCCGAAGGGCCTGTACTGCGCTGTAATGTTCTATGTTCTATGTTCTATCTGGTGCTGTTCAGTCCTGTATTGTTTACAAATAGTCACTGTCTGCCTAAATGCATCAAAGGTAATCCCTGAAAACATTTTTATGTCTGGGTCTTTCAAAAGGATAATATTCAATAGAAAGTTACTTCTTGACTTTGGGAGTTTGTTAGCTAAGTTGGCTGGATGGCTGATTTGCAGTACAAAGGGACAACAACAGCATTAGTTCAATTCCTGCCCCTGTGGAGGTTTCCATAAAGAACCCTCCTACTCAATCCATCCCCTTGGCTGACGGTGTGGTAATCCACAGGTTAAACCACCACAAGTCATCTCTTTCTAATGATAACATTGCCATAGCTTACCAGATCATAAGTCTACTCTCTCATTAGAGAGAGAGATGACTGGTGGTGGTTTAACCTGAGGATCGACACACCTCAGGGGAGGGGGGAGGTTGATAATGATATACTTTCATGGTAACATCAGCTGGTGCAGGCATTCAACCCACGCTGGTTGGCATGAGAAAGCAACTCTATGGTCTGGTAGGGTTTCTGGCTATTTGTTGAATTTTTATTGAATATTTAAGAAAGGCACTTTAGTTTTAATGCATTCAAAGATTTTCTGGCATCCAAAGATTTTCTTTTAGTTAGAGCAAAATGAGAAGAGAAGGAAACTGATTTAAAAGAGTGACAGATGGTTGGAGCTATCTCAGTGTGCATTGGGGTTACTGAGGGAAAGAATCAACATTATTCCTCATTTTTGCATCATGGAAACTGTTTGAAATATGAAAAAAATGCATAAATGCACTTAACTTGATGTCGTTCTATCATGTTGAAATGATGTGGCTGTCGGATTTCCTGTGTAGATCAGTAGCTATTTGCAATAAAGGCTACACTGTCGTCTTACTTTTGTTCAATGAAACCAAGAGAGAACACGTTTTGAGAGGCTTGGTCATGTTTGCATTTTTCCAGTGTTTCTTTGTCAAGTGATTCTGAAGAGCCAATCGTTCCTGCTCTTTCATCTGTACCACCTCTTTCACCTGAAGGGAGTAACAACCCACAGGTTGATGTGACAGACCTGCAGGAACTTGTGAGGTATGTGGTGTAAAAATCTGAGTTACAAACTTATTATGTGATACTCTTTGTTTTCCATTTTAGAATTATTTTAATCAGTAAAGTGAAGTTGAGAATTGATTTCCAATTTTCCGACTCCAGTGCTTGGTGTCACTGAGAGGTGTGTTTTCAGTTTGATGGTGAGCTGAGGAGACCCCTGTTCTTTCTTGAGTTGGAAGCGCACCCTAGTGGATAGGTTCTGTCATTACAAGAACTTGTCCAGATGTGAAGGCGGTGACATTTCATGCCTAGCTCTGACTGTTTCAGTTCATTGTGTTAAAGGAATGCAAACTATGGACTTGAATTTTCTTGGTATCTTTAGCATTTATACACTGATTTTGACTTCAAGCAAATCAAAGAAATTCCTGCCTAAGGGACTACACCATTTGGTTAATGTGCTAGATGCTATTTTTCTCAAAATCTTTGCGGTGCTAAGGGAGGCAAATCATGAGTGCCCATTTGCAAGGATTGTCACATACCTGGTGGTACAACCAGGGGATTTCTGCTGAAATGTCACTGCAGTATGCTGGAAACTTTAGGCCCTTATGAAACAGACACTGCTGCTCCACGTTCTCAATTTAGCTGCAGTTGAGGTTTTGAGAGCTGTAAAGAGTTCCAAATTGTGTCCCTGACTTCGCAAACATTTTTACAACCTGTTTTTGTCACAGTCTTTTTCAATTGGATTTGCACTTGATCCCTTCTTTATTGCACTTCGGTCTTATGCTACCCCTATAACTTTGGGCTTCCAATTAGCCCTGCACCCCTCCAACAACCACCAGCTCTTCATTTCACTTGGAGCAATTCTGAAAAGGCTTTGGCTTTTCCCATGTGGGCATTGGAATAAGAAGTAGCAGCACATGGAGGTGAGAGGGTTAGGTCAGTGTTTGAGAAGGCACTAACCTATCAAACACTCCCATCCTCCACTTTGCTGGAGTCACTACAGGTTCTTTGAAGAGTTCAAGGCCACCAACGCACAACTGTGAAACTAACTTCCGGAAGATCTTGCACCACGGCCATTGCCAGAAGGCCTGCCTGTCATGGTGGTGGTGATTACAACCCCAAAATTCTTAGCACTGAACCCTTTCAAAGTGTCAATCACCCAGAAACCAAAATATGGGGGTATGTACACAGTATCTCTTCTGGTTATTCCTAGAAAAGCATACTTGGTAATCCATCTTGGTGGGTGGCATGGTGGCTCAGTGGTTAGCACTGCTGCTTCACAGCACCAGGGACCTGGATTCAATTCCACCCTCAAGCAACTGTCAGTGTGGAGTTTGCACATTCTCTCTGTGGGTGCTCTGGTTTCCTCCCACAGTCCAAAGATGTGCAGGCTAGGTGGATTGGCCATGCTAAATTGCCCGTAGTGTCCAGAGGTGTGCAGGTTAGGTGGATAAGCCATGGGAAATGGAGGGTTACATGGATAGGGTAGATCGGAGTAGGATCCTCTTTGGTTGGTCGGTGTGGACTCGATTGGCCACACTTTAGCGATTCTATGGTTTGGAACCAACTCATCCTTTTGTAGCAAACTGTAGTTTCATGTCAGATAGAGAGTTCCAGATAGATAAGCAGTAGTCTGGGAATTGTAGACAATTGTCCAGCAGTCTAAATTAATAATGGAACATATAGATGTCCCCTGCCTTTGGGGACTTGTTTTCTTCTCCCTTGGAACTAGGCAGCCCAGCAGCTCAACATCTCTAAAATATAACAAAGAACTGCGAATGCTGAAGATCTGAAATGAAAGCAGAACTCTTTGGAGAAACTGAGCAGGTATGGCAGCATCTGTGGAGAGAAAGCAGAGTTAATATTTTTGAGTGCAGTGACCTCCTTCAAATTCTGTGGATAAGTGGTACAAGTGATAATTGAACAGATTCTTTTGGCTAAGACTGCCTCCAGCCACAGGTAGTGAGCTGCAGTATGCAGCTTACAATTGAGTGTGTGCACATTCAGAAACTGAGCTGCAGATCATTATTGACACCTTCTCTGAAGCATATGAGAAAATGGGCATCTCACTAAACACTTTTATAAAACTAAGGTCTTCTTCCAATCATTCTTGTAGCCACTTTGCTCCATTGTTTAAGATCAACTGCAAGATTGTGAAAAATATGTTCATTTTTCAATTCTGTGGTAGACTATTTTGCTGAACTTTTCAAACAATATTCACCTCACATGTGACAGAGTCTGGAGACTTCCCATTGGGTTTATCAGTCACCTCAGAACTCATCAAATCCAAACAGAAAAAGTCATTCTCAATCCTGAAGGACAGCCTAAGAGAAGGGTGCAGCACATGGAGGAGGTGGGCATCACTGGCATGATTGTCTGGATTTCTGTATTTAACAGTGTGTCAGTAGATAACAGATTTTGCTGCCTGATTTGCCCAGTAGTAATAGGGAATGTGGACAACCATCCTGTTATTCATCCAGCAAGGTTCAGACTATTGGGTATCTATATGTGCCAGACACACTTCTAATTTAGACAAAACTATACTGTTGGAATTTAGTCTCTAAAGATGTCACAGCTTGAAATGAAGGTGGGAGACTGGTGAATCTATTTCTTTTTAAGAGAGGAGAAGCTAGTACCGCTTCTCTTCTCTTTCCTAATGGCCCTGCAAGGTCCATTGATGGCTTTGGTCTCCACAATATTCTGATGGAAGATGTTAAAACTCATTCCAGTCTAACAACAGAGGCAACAGAAAGTTGGGGGGACACAGCTCGGTGTTGTAGCATAAGAATAGAAACTGATACCATATCTACAGGTGATGTTGAAGGGGATTGTGTAGGCTAGGAAGAAAATGAGCAATCTGAAGAGAACTGCTAAGAAATTAAATAAACCATTTTTATAGGTGTTCTGTCTGTGATTAGCTAGGTGAGAATGGTACTGAAGAGGCAGCAGTTTCATGGAGCACAAAGGGGGAAGAGCATTTGAGGTGAATGGTTACACAGAGGGCAATGAATGATAATGCACATCATTGTTATAGAGAGAAATGACTTTGGTTAGGCTTTTTTCAGTACCTTTTAGGAGAGGTGAAATCCTGATTGGACATGAGACAGCAAAATGTGAGGTCCAACTTCACATAGGATCCCTACAGTGTGGAAAGAGGCCATTCAGCCCATTGGGTCTTCAATGACCCCCTGTAGAGATCCCACCCAGGCCCAACCACCCCCCATCCTATCCCCGTAACCCTGCATTTCTTATAGCTATGCACCTAGCCTATATATCCCTGGACACTACAGGCAATTTAGCATGGCCAATCCATGCAGCCTGCACATCTTTGGACTGTGGGAAGAAACTGGCACACTCGGTGAAACCTATGCAGACATGGAAGGAATGTGTAAACTCCACGCAGGCAGTCACCAAAGAGTGGAATTAACACAGGTCCATGGTGCTGTGAGGCAGCCATGCTAACCACTGTGCCACCATGGTGCAGAAGATTAGAAGTTAAAGTGGAAAATGAGATTCTTTGCATATTTTTAAACAGAGCAGTTTTCAGAGCTGAAAGAAAATCCTGTTTTCTTTAAAGGAAAATAGTAATACTTTAAATTAGAAGCGTTGTCCCAGGCATTCCTTTTACTAGACCCTCTTAAGGTCCACTATAAAACATCTTGCAACATCATAAAATGGACTATAATGTACAGGACATTTAACACACTTCCCATTAGTTAGAACACCCTTGTAGGTTTAAGTTTCTCAGTTTTGTGGTGGCCAGTTGCTGAAATGCAGACAACAGCACATCTGAGTATATCTTCTTCAGCAATTAGATAACGATTTAGAAATTAGCAGAAGAAAGTTGAAGTTACAGTGGGGTACTTAACATCAGTCATAGGCCTGGATTTTAAATTTGAAATGTGGGCCAAGCATGGATATGATGAAAGCCACATATCAACCAGATCGTTCAGCGAGCAGACCATTGGTTAAGATGCTTCTGCACAGATCATATTGTCCCCTGTAACATGTGCCTGTGGAAGTGTCATTGCTTACTGTACATTGTACAACCTTGCCCTCCAGAGAGGGGAAACCTGGTCAGAGGAGGAACTGGTGGAGAAGCCCAGGTTGCCTGAAGAGGAAGTTGAGTTGCACTCGATAGAATCATTGAATCATAGAATCCCTATAGTGGGGAAACAGGCCATTCAGCCCATCAAGTTCACACTGACCCTCCAAAGACCATCCCACTGACACCCAGCCCTAGTCCCCTACCCTATGCCTGTAACTTGCATTTTCCATGGCCAATCCACTTTACCTGCACATCTTTACCTGTGGGAAGCAACTGGAACATTTGGAGGAAATCCATGCAGACATGGGGAGAATGTGTAAACTTCACACAAACAGTCACCTGAGGGGGGAATCGAACACAGATCCCTGGTGCTGTGAGGCAACAATGCTAACCACTGAGCCACCATGCCACCCAATCAGAGTAGCTGTCCAATCTGGTCCACAGAACAGCCTGTTGCCCAGGAAGTAAGAATTACTCTGATACTCAGATGATAATGTACAGTGTCTCCAGTTCAATAACAGCTTCCTAGTCCTTGATGCCTTCTCCAATTAGCTCCCAGCCATAAACACCAAGGCCACATCAGGGCACTGCAAGTCACCACATAATATGAAGCAGTTGGTTTTGGTGGGATGCTTGTTAGAGGATCAGTGTGGACTCTATGAAGCTGAAACCCCACAAACACAAACACCCATATTTTATGACATGGAGACAGACAACCAAATCAAACCAGCCTCCCGATCCCTGTATTCACAATGCAGTAAAATCAAAATACTCAATGATCCTCAAAATTGACCCCAATGGTTCCTAAACAGATTTTGAAAATTACCAGTACACAACTTTGTGAATAAGCAATACCAGACACCAGGTTTATAGCATGAATAAAAGATTTAACAATTTATTACCAATATATTTAGCAGATCAAAGTTAAATCACAAGGTAATCTGATTAATATCTAAGTTTTAAACACAATCCTCTTTAATTCTGGTTCCCACTCACACTGAGACAAACAGACAAACCGACACAGTTGAGGGATAAATCAAAAGGGAAAAATGAATGAGATGTAAGTGATTGGTTCACTTAACCCTGCTACTCTAAGAAATGGTCCCCAATGGCAGTAGCAGCTGCTCATCTGCTTCTTGTACTTCCATTTGACCCTTCCTGATTTGAGAGAAACTGGGCTCCTCAGCTTCCTATCGCCCTGGACCTGGGTGATAGGGCTCCTAGGTCAGCATGCATATCCAATACCTGATCAGTGAGCTGCTGGGTTTGGGCCTTCATGGATGTCACCGGTTTCTCGATGGAGGAAGTTATTTGATCTAAAGCTCAGGTGGCCGCAGTGCTCATGGTCTGCAAGAACTCCCCAACCCATTGGAATCTCCCATATTATAATCTAACTTGTATTGTATGTCCAACATTATCTGCCTGATGGACAACTCCAGAGCTTCTTCGTCAGATAGGGACTCAACATCCAGGTTGACTCCAGAAAACCTCTAAGTACCGAATGCCTGCAAGATCTCAATCTTTAACTGTTGCTCTTGCAACTGTGAGTTGCATCACCAGCATGTCTTTGTTTTACAGTCAAGCCACGTTTACTCACTGTGTTGATTGTCACCAGAACTAGTACTAGATGTGGAGGAAGGATGTGGCACTGCACCCTCTGAGGCTGCCTGTTCCTCCTCAAAGGTAACAGAGCTTTCATGTGCAGTGGCAGAAACTAAAATGGAGAAGTTGAAGCATCTCTATCCTTTTGAAGGTTAGTTTAGCCATTCACTTGCTCAAAATAAGCACTGAAAGCATTGGAAGATGTAAACCAATGTTTAAACGGTAGACCTCTCAACATAGGGGCATAGTTTCCATCCTGAAGTCAAAAAAACTCAAGTGACAATACTACCTTCATTCCAGCTTCCCCTGTTTATACACCCCAAACCTCCTTCAGTCCCTCGGCACTCTTTGCAAAAGTTACAGATATGAGCCTTTGGAATCTCGCTTACAAAGGAATTTTGTCCAACTTTGCTTTAACCTATAGGCTGCCTCCATTCTTTGGCAGCAAACTCCAGGACCACCACCTCAATGGCTGGTAGAATAGCCAAGTTTCGTACTATCTTTCTCTCTGATATTGTGCACCCCTTCTGCAAATAAAAAAGAACATTTGTAATGTGTGCTTAACTTATGCCTCCAAATATGTGGCCTCTCTCTACTTTGCTGCCAGCTCACATTTTTCAGTGTTCTTTGCCAATTAGCAGGCTGCAGGTCAAACCACCCACCCACCCCACTGGAATCCCAGTGCGCTTTTCTGCTACCTTTAACGCTTGAGCAACACACAAGACAATTCTATAAGTGAACTACTGGAGCGATTACGCATAGCAACAAAATGGAATCCGTGCATGCGCAGATACAACATGTGACACAAGCTCACTACTATAGGATCCTTAACAATATCCAAAATACAATTTCATAGCTTTTAAAATTCAATCCGTTGGCTGTAACAAGTGCAAATAAGCTTCTTTGTAAGCATGTAAAACAGCTTGCAAGATAGAAGAATAAGATGTGTATAAAACTGCAGATGAAGTTGGATTTTTAGGTGAATAGAAGGAAAGAAAAACTGCAGCCCAGAAATCTAGATGAAATCATCAAAGGGTTAACATGCATGAAGGCGAGACATCCTTTCTGCAGTCTGACAGACCCCTGAGGTGAGGCAGCAGCAGCCAAACAGCCTGTGTGCACAATAATCTCTTCTCACCTCTGTTTTGAAATGTAATTCAGCAAACTGTGATATATCAATAAATTACACTGCTCTTATTAATGTGATTTCTTTGCAAATGCTTCAGTTCGTATTAAATTTAAACTCCTTTGTAGATAAGTCTCAATTATTTTAAAAGAGCAAGTACTCATCTGAATATTAAAAATATTGTTTGACTTTGAATGGAATGGATTTCACTTGAGCTTTTGCCTTGGCCCTACTCCATTGATTTTTACATGCACGTAATAGAGCCAGAGAGGGGCTTTTTTCACACACATGATCAATGAATACATTTTTTCAGTGAAAAATCAACAGGATCATCAGGAAAATATTATGAGGAATTATTACCGTAAATGATTAGCTTCCTGGTGAATGATCATTCTGACTTATTTTGTTTGCCTGTCATTATCACCAAGAATCCTAATCTATTGAATATGCAGGCCTGGTAATATGCCTTTGTCTATTACTGTAGACACACTGTGTTTAAAAGACCAACAACAAAGGATTTTATTTTCATATACTTGATTCAAAGGACCACATCTTTTTTAACTCCTCTTGATCAACCTCCATAACATTATGCCTGCTTTAGGGAACAGCTTTCTTTACTCACAATTACTCGATAGTCTAGCCTCTCTAATGATGTTTACTTAATCGTTAATGGATGAGATCACACATGTAACTTAACATGTTTATACACTTGCCGTTGTTTTGTTGTAACGTGGAATAGCTCCTGAATATGATTGAGTAGTTATATGATTGCACTTGCTTTTGCACACAAAGTATAAGTGGTTTCCATGGACACCAAAATGTTTTTATTCCAACTGAATTATGCCAATTGGTTAAAAAATGTTATTGCTGAATTTATCTATGCCAAAACAAAGCAAAAATAGTGAAAATAAATTAATTGAAAGACAGGTAGTAATGAGTTAATTGGACAAGAACTCAGTTCCTCTAAGGACCAATTTCCCGGTTCTATGGTTTTAGTGTGGGATGGGAAAATGACAATTTGTGTGTTTGCTGAGCTGAACTCACCAGACTTCCCATGGTTGGCCTCGTTCATTTGGTGTTATGCATCCTTCTTGAATGAGGAGCTTACTTTCAGCAGGGAGCTGGAATGATCACCTTACAGGACTTTCTCAATCCTTCTTGACTGCAAACCTAGATAGGACAGACCAAGAGCAAGAGTAATTCCATTTTATGATGGTGCTAAGGAGATATTTGTGCAAGATGTGCTGATAATAACATTTTCCTTGTTTAGGATCCCAAGACACTCTCCCAACAGGAACTCTATTCCCTCATCTTGAGGTAACAGACAGACAGAAAATGTGTTTAGAGTCAAAAAAAAACTGCAAATGCTGGAATGCAAGATAGACAAACAGCAGGCTGGAAGAGCACAGCAAGCCAGGCAGCATCTGGAAGAAAGGAGAAGTCAACGTTTGAGGTATTACCCTTCTTCAGAACTGAATGTGGAGGTAGGGGGAGCTACAGATAGAGAGGGGTGGAGGGAGAATCATGGTGATAAATGGTCACTGGTAGTAGGTATGACCTGGTTGGTTGACGGGAGGGTTGAATCCGATTGGTGGCTGGAAGGGAGGGTCAAAAGGTGGAATGGAAGGGAGAGAGGCAGGGGATGGGTGGGAACGTTATTTGAAATTGGAGAACTCAATGTTGAGTCCTCCGGGCTGTAGGATGTGCCCAGGCAGAAGATAAGGTGGTGTTCTTCAAATTTGCGTTCTGTCGCTGTGACATTGGAGGACGCCGAGGACAGACCTGTTGGAGGGTGAGTGGGTTGGGGGTGTTGGAGTGCAGCGGGGTGGGGGGGAGGGGGTGGAGGTGGGGCGGGTGTTGCTGGGGATGGTAGGGAGAGTTGAAATGGCGGTGACTGGAAGGTTAGGCTGGCCATTATGGGCCAGGCGAAAATGCTCGGCGAAATGGTCACCTAGTCTCACCAATGTGGTCTTCTCTACTTTGGGAGCACCGGATGCAATAGACTAGGTTGGAGGAGATACAGGTGAAGCTCTGTCTCACCTGGAAGGACTGTTTAGGGCCCTGGAGGAGGTGATGAGGGAGGTGGTGTGTGGGTAGGTGTTGCACCAGGCAGGTTGGAGTGGTTGGTGGGGAATGTGGCACGAATTAAGGAGTGGCAAAGGGAATGGTCTTTGCAGAACGCAGAGAGGGGTGGGGAGTGGAAGATGTTCCAGGTGGTGGGATGTAAATGGAGTTGGCGGAAGTGTTTGAGGATAATACGTTGGATTTTTTTTCAAATTTGCGTCCTGATTTGCTGCGACATGGTCTTCTTCAATATCTACTACCAGCATCCATCTATAACCACCATTCCGCTAACCCCCCTATTTATCTGCAGCTCCCCCTAACCCCACATCCAGTCCTGAAGAAGGGTAATACCTGAAACGTTGACTTCTCCTTTTCTTCCAGGTACTGCCTGGCTTGCTGTGTTCTTTCAGCCTCCTATTTGTATAGACAGAAAATGTGTGTCTGACAATCGAATAACATGTGATAGCTAAGTTTAAGTGTTTGAGCAGGGTAAAGAAAACAAAAAAGACCGGAAATCAAAGCAGATCAGGCAGCATCCATGGAGAGAAAAGAAAACAGAAATTGCTGGAAAAGCTCAGCAGGTCTGGCAGCATCCGTGAAGGAAAAAACAGAGTTACGTTTCGGGTCTGGTGACCCTTCCTCAGAACTGTTGTGAACAATACAAAGAGGGATTCCTGATTTTAGAACTTTTAAAGTTTAGGGTAATGATGCTCAACACTTTGGGACCTTAAACACAACCTTTGTTCTGTTGCTGGGAGAGTCAAGAATCTGAGTTGAAGAGATAGTCTTGTACTCTGAGAAACAATGCTTGATTTCTGCCTGCTCTAAATACCCAGAGCACAGTTGGAAAATAACCACCTGAGAAGCTACATTGGCTCGTGTGATTCTAATTTGCAGATCCCAATTGACCTGAATGTTCATGTTTCCACCTTTTGGATTCCAAGGACTCAAGATTGTGTGTGGAGTTTGAGTGGTCACATAGCTCCTCTCAGTAATACTCCGGACCTGAACAGTGGGCAGAATTTTGGGCCCTTTCCCATTGCGTGTTTGATGGAAGTAGCGCCATTCTGCCTTCCCATCTCCAGCCTGACTAAATCCATGGCTGTGATTATTAACCCAGCTCTAGGTTGGGGTGGATGGAGTGGGGTGGGGCTCATCATTTGGGGTGTGTGCTGGCTCTGAGGGGAGTCCCTCATTCGAAAGGAAGCAATGCGTAATCAGGGGACCTGGCATTGGAAGGTGTAGCCCATTGTGAGCCATCCTCCTCCCGATCCTGGTGGTTCTCTTGCTGTGTGACCCCACACTCTGTGACCGCCTTACCACGATCGCTCGCCTTTTGCCTGTGTCCCTAAGCAATTGGAGACTTTACGTGCTGTAGTACCAAATGAAGCCACTGCCTCCCCTGCTGGTGAAACTGAGTATAGAAGATCTGCTAGCCTCCGGTTGGCAGCACCCAATGGGCAGGGCTTGACCCTCAGGGTCCTTGGTTCCTGGGCCTCCTTCTGACTCTTCAAGTGCCTGAGTGGCAGAAGATGTGCCAGATCCTCCTGAAAAGAGATGGTGCAGGAGTCTAGCACAGTATTCCAAACCTTTTCAGTAATGAGGCACACATCAATGAGACAAAAAAATTCATGGAAGACCCACTTTTATCAGCTGAATTGATGGCTGATAAACATCACATTTACTTGCATTCACCATAATTATGCCTTTACTAGAGAGGTTTGCAACATAGTGCATACAACAAGCTAAAGAAGGATCAAAAGCATTAATGTTTCAAATTCACCTGAAAATCACCTTCAACTGTGAGCACAGAGGTATTTTCAAAAATGGCTTAACTCAACTATTTGCCAACTTCTCTTTGCAGGTGAGGCACTCAGATAAGGGACAGATAAGTGGAATCTCCTGCCCATGAAACTTCAAAGGCCAGATAGCTTTCATACTGTCTCTGAACAGTTCTTGCTTTGTTTTATTTGGGTTCAGAAATTTTTTGATCACATTGGTAGAGGAACCACCTCTCTTGACAAGAAACTTATTCATTTCTTCTTAGAATCTATTCTAAGACTCAGATCAATGGCTTAACCAAAAAATTCAAGAACTGTTCACCTTAAAATCCATGAAAATGTGCCCAGGCAGTCAGTTACGCCAGTTCAGCAAATGTGTGCTTCCTCACTGTGCTTGCACAGTGTCTTCGCATCCCAGAGATATGATCCTCACTCAGTGCACAGACTGAATGTTTGGGCCTGATAAGCAGCCTGCCTAAAGAGCATCTCAATATGGCAGTAGTGCCAACCTTTTTCTCTGGCCAAATCACCAACACGCTAACAGGCATGGCATGGCAAAGCATCACAAGTCACGGATGAATGCTACGAGTGAGTAGGTAGGCATTAAGTAAGCGAGCATTAAGACAAAAAGTGAACAGTCCTG
>NC_063351.1:28903355-28914118 GCF_021869965.1 Rhincodon typus | reverse complement strand
ACACCTTGTTATCTCAGATTCTCCAGCATCTGCAGTTCCTACTATCTCTGGAGAAGTTGTTTCTCATTTTGACAATTACCTTAAATATGTGCCCTCTGGTTCTCAAACTTTCCACCAATGGGAACAGTTCCTCCTTATCTATTCTGTCTAAATCTTTCATGATGTTGAAAACCTCTATCAGATCTCCTCTCAACCTTCTCTTATCCAAGGAGACCATTTCCAATGCTTTTACGTGATTGAAGTTCTGCGTCCCTGCAGACATTCTTCTAAATCTTTTCTGTACTGTTTCTACTGCCTTCACATCCACCCTAAAGTGTGGTACCCAGAACCAAATGCAATACTGCAATTAAGACCAAATCAGTATTTTAAACTGGAGGAACACAGCAGGTCAGAAAGCATCAGAGGAGCAGGAAAGTTAACATTTTGGGTTGGGTCCCTTCTTCGGAAATGGGGAAGGGGAAGGGGAAGGGGAAGGGGAAGGGGAAGGGGAAGGGAGCTGGGAAATAAATAGAGGGTGGAGGGATGGGGCTAGGGAAAGATAGATGGGGTGGTGGTAGGTGGAGGCAGGTAGGAGGTAGTGGGGCAAAACAACAAAGTTGCTGGAATAGCTCAGCAGATCTGGCAGCATCTGTAAAGGAAAAAACAGAGTTAACGTTTTGGGTCCAGTGACCCTTCCTCAGAACCGGATCTCCCTCAGACCCTTCGTTAACTCTGTAGCATCTGCATCTCCCAATATTCTTTGCACATCGATATTTCTTTTTAATCTAACTTCCTGGTGCCTACACCTGCGTTCGTTTAAACCCTCCCAAAGGCACTAGTGAATCGCCCATAAGAAAATTGGTCTCAGCTTGGTTTAGATGTAACTCATTTAGGCTATAAAACCAGACAAGTTCCACTACCACTGATTCCAATGTCCAGAGAAGCTAAAGCTCTCTCTCCTGCACCATCACTTCTGCCACACATTAACCTCTTCTTTCCTACTCTTTTGAATAATTTTATGCATGTGGTGTTAGGAATAATTCAGAGATTACTACATGTGAGATTCCTCTTGCTAATTTCCTATCTATTTCCCTAACTTCTGACTGTTGGGGTACATCCTTCTTTCTACCTATGTCATTGGTATCCATGTGGACCACAACAGGCAGCAGATCACAATCCTCACTCAGAGTATTCTGCAACTGTTCAGCAATGCAAGAACAGGAATAGGCCATTCAGCCCCTTAAGTCTGTTCCACTATTCAATGAAATCATGGCTGAATAGTGGCTGAACTTCATATACCTGTTTTTGGTCCATCTCCTTTAATACATTAGCTTAACAGAAATTTATTTGTCTTAGATTTAGAATTAACAAGTGATACAGCATCCACTGCCATTTGTGGAAGAGAGATCCAAACATGTCTTTGTGTATAGATAGATAGAACATCCTTGACCCTGGCACCAGAGAGGCCTCAAACTACACTCTCCAGAACATAATACTGGTTGGTCAATGAGATGCACTCGAGGACTTTTACACTGCATATCTGCCTGTTTCTTCTTGGTCACGTAGACTTAGACATCTGCCAGTGTAGCTTAAAACTATTTAGTAAAATTAATATTAAAACAGATAGCGATCAATTGCTCCCTACTTTTACTCAGCATTAGCAACTTTGATAGTGATGCAGTCTGGGTCTATCCATTGCCTAAATCAGAATGCTAGAACACGGCAACATCCATTGCCTCTTTTTTCTGGTGAATCGTGTCTTTTTGATCTTGTTTGTTAGAGTCGGTATTGTGTAGAGCGAGGGTCAAATTACGTAACCATGCATATCAATGTGGTTTATCTGATATCTGTACATAAAAACAATCAATACTATATCTTGACAGGCATCTTTTCCTGAAGATATATGTCTTTTCAAATTTTTTGTATGACCTTTGATTAAAGATGATGGTTCCAATTGTTGAAATTTCATAGTTAATAAGGAGAGCTTGTATGGTACCAATACTACAGTAAATATGGCTGGTCAAACTTGTTAGTTTATTTACATTTTGATTCATTTTTTTTAGCCAAAGGCTACTGATACAGATACAATCACCTCATTAGCACCAAATCAGGAGACCACACAGGTATTGTAAAATGGCACTTGACTAAACAGAGTTACTCTAACCTCATGTGTTGGGCTGGAACTTTGCTTGGCTTGCTGCTTCTCATGTGCTAATCTTTATTCATAGTTTATATCATTCCAGAGTTCTCATATTTCTGAAGTTTATTAAGTGCATACAACCCAGCATGAAGAAATGGTAAAAGAACGGTTGATCTTAGACGCACCAGTGTGTCATTCTGTTCTGATCCACTCACTCAAAGCATAGTAACTCTAATGCAGTGGTAAAAGCATGAGCTTGTAAGAAACAGACTTCAGTAATGCCAACTGCTACCAGCAGAGATGCATGCTAATATAATGCACAGACAAATACAAAACACACTTTAAAATGGTCTTCTGTTGTGAGCGGCATTTTTTGCATATCAGATTCACACAGCTTTCATTCCAAATGTGGACATGTTAGGGAAACAATGAAATGAATGTTCAGGGCAAGTTGTTGGAAGCAGAAGGTAATGAGGTGATACCTCAAGGAATATGTCCAACTGATGTTGATGACCCGACACAAATCCCACAGAGAAGAAAGCACTAGGGTTGATCTGTATTCTGTCGTATAATAGCCAACCTCAACCATTAAATAAGGCTCTGTGTTTGGAAATAAAAGAAATTCAGTCAGGGGCCTAGAAATTAGGCCATGACCATTTTTGGGTGCAGGGTGGGGAGACTTGATGGCCCCTGAGTCACACCTTCCCCGCTGCCACTACGCTGAATGGTGAGACCTGGCATTGTACAGATACAGAGACTCAGGCAGCATTTCAGTGTTGTTGCTGAAACACGAAGAGTCTTCTGGTGAAGAGGAATTCAACTTTGGGCTGCTACTGGAATTGCCATGGCTTTCAGGCACGTTTTGTTGCAGGACTGGGGCCTAGGTCAACTCTCAGGGAAACAAAATGGGTGGCTAGACTTCTGCTTCCCTTCCATTGCCGAGTGGTCTCCTATATTATCATTGGTGGGTACGGTGTCAGGCAACCCACTCACTCTTTGGCCTATTAAAGCACTTGTGGCCAATTAATGGCCATTTAAGGATCTCATTTTGCCTTTGCCCCTATATTACATGCTTTTCAGTGCATGGTCTGCTCTTGGCCAGGATGGGGTTACCTCCTCGGAAACATGATTGACCTCCTCTACCCCGCAAGCTCTCTCACTCCGCAGCGGTCCAAGCCTGTCTGATTCCATGACTCTTCTTTGTTAACACTGCTTGTAGTCCCAGCAGTGGCTTTGCTTGATTTGCAGCCCTTTAGGGTGGGACTTCATACCAGTTTGGGGGTGGGAGTCCCTCTCCAAATCGATTCAGACTGTCCTAGTAAAAGATCACCGTGGCATATTTGGGTTTAAGGTGAATATGCTAGTCACAGATGTTCTGGTCAGATTTTGGGGAATATGCCATCCCCCCCACCCCCCCCACACCCCAGGATCCATTGCTACCATTTCGAAATGTGTGCACACCTTCTCCACATCATGGCGAGGCTTTAGTGCAGTGTCGGAAAAATGGTTGCTGTACAGACCAATTTCTGGGATTAGGTTATTGATTCTGCTTCGGTGACCCTGCTCCACAGGATGACTGTGTGAACCTTCATGGAGATAGGATCAGATCAGCTGAAATAGACTCTCTGTTACAAAAGCTTGTCTGCCGCCATTTACTGCTTGATCTCACATACAAGTAGAATGATCACTTAGACAATTCAGTAAATGGTGGTAACTATTTATTGAGGCATGCCCAGTCAGGATCAACAATTACATTCAGGACAACATTGGGAAAATGGAGCAAGCAGAGCTCTGTGTCAAACTCTCACTAAGAACTGACTGAAGACTGATGCATTGGGCTTCCAGCAAATATTTCAGAAAAATTCTGACAACTTGTCTGCACACTGGTAAATTTGTTAATAATCATTAGGTCACTCTATGAATGATTTTACATTCATGGGCTGAACAGTAGAATTCAAGGCATAATACTATATTCTATACATTCCACTAGAAGGCGCCCCAATACAGAATGTTTCCCTAAAATCAGCTCTGCCAAGGCCTGAACTATATTACAAGTTAAATGAGCATTTCACAGCAGCTTTGTGTTTTGTTTGACATGAATGGATTGTAATTGACTTATTTATGTTTAATGATGAGTATGAATAGAAATCACTTTGAATTTAATTCAGCTTGAACAAGGGAACATTCATTCCAACATAGGAATTATGAGCTGGAGAAAGCCTCCTAGCCCCTCCAGCCTGCTTCACAATTCAATAGGTTTGTGGCTGATCTGAATACTTCAAAATTCAACCTATCTTGAAAACTTGTCACCTCTCTGCCTGTCAAGAAACAATCTAATTCTGCCTTAAATATGCTCAAAGACTGCTTTTGAGGAAGAGGCTCACAACCTTTAGTGCGAAAAAAAATTACCCTCATCTGTCTTAAATGGGAGGTCCTTTAATTGAAACAGTGGGTCTTAGTTCTAGATCGTTCCATAAGAGAGAATATTCTTTCCACATTCACCCTGTCAAGGCCACTTGGGATTTTATGTTTCAATCAAGTTGCCTCTCACTTTAACTCCAGTGGATACATGCCTAACCTGTCTAACATTTCCTCATAACCCAAACTACCCATCCCAGGTATTAGTTCAGTAAAGCTTCTTCAAACCACTTCCAATGCATTTACATCCTTCCTTAAATAAGGATACCAATACTGTGCAGAGTATTCCAGATATGTTCTCAACAATTCTCCGTATAATGAAAGCATAACCTGCCTACTTTTGTATTCAACTCCACTTACAATAAACAGTAACATTTTATTGGTTTTCCTAATTACCTGCTGAACATACTCACTAACCTTTTGCAATTCATGCACTAAGATGCCCAGACCCCTCTGAATCCCAGAACACTGCTGTCTCTCACTAATTAGATAACATGCTATATTTTTATTCTTCCTGCTGAAATGGACAGTTTCACATTTCCCAGAGAATACTCTATTTGTCAGATTTTTGCCCATTAACATAACCTTTCAATATCTCTTTGTCTCTCATTTTACTTTGCACAACTTATTTTCTGACTGATCTTAGTGCCGTAAGCAAATTTAGCAACTGTATTTTCAGTCCTTTCATCCAAGTCAATTATATAAATTCTAAAAATTGAGCCTATCCACTGAGCCCTATGGCATATTATCCCCTACACAATTATCTCCTTTAGGTACAACACATCTTGCTTCTTCAAAGAACTCCAATAAGTTATTTAAACATGATAACCCTTCCACAAAATGATGTTGACTCTGCTTGACTTCTTTGAATTTTTCCTAAGTGCCCCAATCTCATTTCTTTAGTAATAGTTTCCAACATTTTGCTAATGTTAAGCTAACTAGCCGGTAGTTTCCTGCTTTCTGTCCCACTCCCATTTTGTATAAAGGAATTACACTTGGTATTTTCCAATCTAATGAGATCTTGTGAGAAACTAGGGAATTTTGGAAAATTAAAACCAATGCATTGACTATCTCATTAGCCTCTTCTTTTAAGAGCTCAGGGTGAAGTCCATCAGGAATCAAGGACTTGTCAGCCTGCTACTCCAATAATTTACATATTACTACTTCCCTGGTGATTGTAATTTTCTTGTGTTCTTCCCTCCTTTCCATCTCTTGATGTACAACTTTTTTGGGATAAGGAGCAGAATGTTATAGGGGCCTGAAATGACATGGGCAATGGTGAGAAATGTGACAGAATTGGGTGTAAGAAGTCTGGTGATTCCTATCTTGATGTTGGGAACAGCTCGTTGCACCTTTTAAACAGGTTCTGGTTATCGAGGTGAGATTCTCACTAGGAATGGCTAGTTTCCTATTAAGGGGAATTATGGCTTAATCATCGCCTTATTAACTGCACATCTTACCTTATTAATGTGGAGCTTCCTATCCTGCTCCCCACTGTGAGCAAATTAGTAGCCAAGAATTCTTGACATGGAGGTCAGAGTGGATCCCTGGTGGCGATAAAGAGCCCCTATGAAATTCAGCATGAAACAGTGTCTCAGACAGTGTTCTATGGGCACCAGTTCCACATATGCCTCATGCACTTTGCATGTAGGAAGAGGCAGTGAGCCTATGCATTTGAGCAGGCTAGGTCTCGGGGACGTGTAGAGGAGCAGGCTGGGAATCATTAGGATGGAAGGTGCTGCTCCGAGACAGGGAGGACATTTAGAGCAAAGTTCAATGTGGTGAGTCTCCACATGGAGAGTTATGGGTGGAAATGGTCTGTCAAAGTGAAAGTGAAAAGGGACATTGAAGGGTCTGGGGGTCACCTGGTGACCAGACAATGTTCACAGCAAACTGCATTCCCTGCTATCGCTTGTTGTCTTTAGATGCTAACTACAACTGTAAAATGGCTGAACAACACACACAGGGTTGGCAGAGTCAGTGTCAGTTTGATGGGTGAAAGTGTGGGATCCATATCTGCTGGATGCTAGAACATGAAGGGACAAATACATGAATCACACATTTGCAAACTGTAGTGACATTTAATTTGAAACCATTTTGTTGTTCATTTGCAATGTTCACAGAATGAACATGCTGAGGTTTCAAATGCTGTCAAAGGGTTTTTACACTGTGCCACTGGTCTTTGCAAGTTGGACATTGGCATGTCAATGATGCAAAAGTCAGTGACAATGACTTAAAAAGAGGTAAAAGCTGACCAAAAGCCACAAGTAACCTTGAAACTTCCAAAGTTGCTGTGGGAGACGAAGACAGCTACTGCATCACACCATCATCCTGCCCACCAGCACCTCCAGATCCTGGTCCTAGAAATAGGGAGCTAGTTTGTCTTTTTTTCTGAGGCACATTGATGGCTCCTGTGACTGAATTGATGTGCAGCTGGGTTTTAAAAATGGCGCCGGAGAAGTGTGTAAGTTGGAAGCCCTCTCGAACACTTCTACCTCTTTGGTCACCTGATTCCCTGAGAAACATGCCTACCAGCTCAGTTGCGTAACTAATCAGGTGAAAAGCAGAAGATTGGACAAGAAAACTTTCCATGGGTCATGGTGGGCTGGACGCCAATAGACTCAATTACCATCATACTTTAACAGCAAATGGGAAAATTCAACCTTGTGGTTTCTCAAATGAAAACAGGAAATGCTGGAAACACACACAGTAGGTCAGGCAACATCTGCTGAGACAGAAACATAAGGTTACCATTTTAGGTCATTGATATTTCAAAAGAACTATTTCAAGCCATTTGGGACAAACAAAAATTTTAAAAACCATTTCAGTTGTAGAAGCAATATTTTCTCATTTCTGTGGAATTGCCACATGATCTGTAAACATAGTATCCTTGCTGTTAAGGAATCTAGGCATCAATGGAGATGTGCACAGTCTTTAATTGTGATGGATGATTGCAGATTTGAAAATCTCAGGCTTGCTGAATTTTAGGTCACTGGGATGGTCATCTTGAAGTCTGCATTTAAAATGACATTGCAAAGTAGTGGAAATATTCTATTTCAGATTCTGTTGAGAAATACCTCTAATTGTAAACTAAAGTTAGTTGTTTGTGTTATCTGGTTCATTGATGAACAAATACTTGATCAGATCATGATTTATATACTTTCTGGGGACTTGTCAAGAAGTAGAGCAATGACTGTTCACAGAAATGTTATAAGATACTTCAATATAAGATCAACACTTAGTGTGCATATCTTTCTTAAAAAAGAGATATGTATCAAGCATTGAATGAGGAATAAAAGACAAGGCAAAACAGATATTAACTGATCTTTACGCAGGACTGTTTTTGCTTATCCCAGGACACTGCTGTATTTGGTTGGGCTGGCAGAGTAGTTCAGTCTGTAATTTGATCCTTGACGCTGAAGAGATGACCTTTGGCCTGCTTCCCAGCATTCACCTGCCACAGATTGTTCTTAATCTTGTGACTCAGGAAGTTCTCTAGGAGGGTATAGGTGACAAACTCTGGAGTTTGTTTTAGAAGTTCGTATTGTGGAACAGTTGAAGAATTAAGGTGAGTGAACTCGAACCAGGCAAAATGTGGAGTCTGTGTGGAGGGTGGCTGGTGTTGGTGAGAACTGAAATATTTTGTGAAATCAGAAAGTGTCAGTTTTTACTGAAGACGGAGTGGAAGCAGTTTGCTCACTCTGAGAGCAGTTTGACATGTTGTAACAACCACCATGCAGGAATGTGTAAGTATAACCAAGGAGTGGTATCTGTGGTTAATATGAACTCTACCGAGCTGGGATGTTGAACAGCACAGTTTTCTTTAAAGTTTTCTGTCTACATTCCGTGTGTTTTGATAAATATGGCTTAGCGTGTAATCAGTCATCAGCTAACTCTTGCTCAAAAGGCACATAATTCCCATGTGGTTCATGTCATTATGTAGGGAAATGTTGGAATTCACTGAAGTGCTGGGGCATGCTGTTGCTAAGGGCTATGCTGTTTGTTACTGGGTCAGCAAGCATTTGTTGTTCAATTTAAAAAAAGTTCACAATAGAAAAAACTTTTCATTTAGAATAAATCGTAATCATCTTACATCTAAGATAAAAACTAGCTCTAGCAGAAAGGTGATATATCAGTTTTGTGGAGTACACTCTATTGAGGTTAATCTCCCTCAAAGGCTGGGTAATTGTTAGCATGAAATCTGTGCCTTCTATTGTAGCCCTTGATATTAAAATACATTTGGGACGCAACCACAGTGAAAACATTTAGATGCACTTGAGCAAATATGATCCAGTTTCCATCATCACTTTGCTGAACATAGCTGCACTGTGACCTTCAAACAAACTGTAGAAATGTGATGTCTAAACATGTGTGTGTGAACATTAACATATTTATTAAATATAACAATTTACAAGACATATTAAGAGAGGACCTGCCTGTGGCTCCAGTCCCATGTGATCTCATGTCATCTGACATGGTTCCTTTCACATATGGTCAGCTAATTTTAGAATAACATTATAATTAACTTTTACCTTAACTATATCTCCACCCAAGTTCTATTACAGTGTCCCATTCAACCACTAACATTTAACTACAAGTATTTAACTCTTTACTTGCATTTGTCTGCCCCTACAAGTTTCTTTGGCTTGAGGCATTTATCTCCAATGCACTCCCAGTTCTATTGAATGTGTTGGAAGCATGGGCTCCCATGTCATTGTCAGGGAGGGTGAGCAAAGTGTTGAAGTGGGATGACAGTTTCTCGGCAGAAATAACATTTCTCGAGTAGAATAATTTCCAACCAGAAGGTGGACAAACTTTCTGCATTGTTAATATTGTGGACAAAATAAAACAGGCTTTTGCCTCTATTGACATCATCTGCACAAAGAATATTGGCAAAACACAGTCAAAACAAAAGTTGACATGGGAGTTGACATGCAAGCTTCCAACCAGTCAGAATCCTGACGATATTGTGAAGACTGTCTTTTTATTTTTTTCTGCAAAAGGAATGGTTTTAAAACCAAGAACTGCTTGGACGATTGCTGCATGTTTTGAAACCAAATAACCTGACACTCATTATAAACACTGTTTACACAGAAACTGGTTCCAGCAGTGGTTGAAGCTCCAGATGAACTGGAGCTAAGGGGTTATTACAAACGGAGCTTTGTATGGCAAAAAAAAACTGATGGTTTGTGGACTACTGACCAGTTATCAATGCCTAAGACCTTCTGCCTGCCAACAAGTATGTGATTGATTCTCAGGTTGCTGAACAGCTGGTGGAGCTCTGATAATGAGAAGCTGTTAGATCTCTCCCAGTTTTGTAGCTCTTTTTTTCCCCTCTGCAGTAAAAAAACTACTTTCAGCTTGAAAAATACCCATTTATTTTCCCTGCAACAGTTGCTATAAGCTCTGACTTTTAATTAAATGTTGCAGACCTTTTATAAGTGAAGCAGCCACCATGTACCTCTTGCAAACCAGTGGAAGCATCCACAAAAGAAAGTAGCATTCTGAGCAACATAAGAACCATCTCAGTGGAGACTCTGAACAGAGACCATTAAACTGCTTTCACTGTTTTCCTTCCATCCCTAACACCTTTTTATCCCTCCCCCCATGTATGCGCATGTGTATGTGTTTATAAGATTCAAATTTTAATTAGCAAAGTTATACACTGACATTTTGTGCCAGTTTACCTGTAGCTAGATCTTATTTACTGCATTAAATAATAATTCTTGTTCAGGACAGAAACTTGGTCTATTCTGTCTGTTACCTAGTCTAAAAGACACGTAAACTGGGCAATTATGCATTCTTTATGAAATCCTAAACTTTTGTGATGACTTCCAGTTCAATCCTCCATTAAGTTGTAACAATATGTACATGAATCATTGGAATCAATGATACAACTTACAGCAGCCAAATTAACTGCATTTAATGGGCCATCTTCCTTTGAATTGATACATTGACTTGAAGAACAAGCTGAATGAAATGATACATGACATGCAGAAACAGAACTGTCTAATCTACATGTAGAATAAAATACCAGAGTTCTACAACCTACCCCAGGAAACTGGTTACAAAGTATGCTGTGAGGCAAGATCCTATGAAGTCATGAGTCTTAATGGAGTAAGCAGAGTTAGCATAAACAGAAATAAGAGATAACAAGGTGTAGAGCTGGATGAACACAGCAGGCCAAGCAGCATCAGAGGAGCAGGAAAGCTGATATTTCGGGTCT
>NC_063351.1:28870430-28902855 GCF_021869965.1 Rhincodon typus | reverse complement strand
ATTGCATGTAATTGTAAGTGGTGGAGATAGCTAGAATCGGTGTATTTTCCTTCCTAGATGTGTAGATTATTCTGTAGGTGAGAAGTTGCATGTTAGATTGTGAGCACCTCATTATGATGCAGAGGAATAAAAAGATAGTGTATGATTGTTTACAGTTAGTAAACATGGAGGTGTGCTTGAGATGTGCTTATGCTATGCACAGGTATGGCTTAGCAATGTAAATATTTGTAGTTATAAGGTCAGGAGCAGTAGGTCTGTTTCTGTAGCGGCTGCAGTGCTTGATTTTGTGTGTTTTTTTTTGTTCAATTTGAGCAAGGGCTTCATCTTCTTTTACTCATCTCATCTAAAAGACAGCAAATCCTCCAGAAGGATAAGCTAGCAGGTATGAAACTGAACCTCTGCATGTTGAGTGTGACTTTGAGTATGCACTTGCTGGTTTATGTATATATTTAGGAAATTCATATTTGAGTGTTAAACATGGCAATTGTTCTGCTTTTGTTTTTGGAAAAATCCACACCTGTGAAAATCCACTAATACAATGCGAAATTTTGAGCTTGTATACCTAGCAATTATATACTTTTTAGCATTTCGGATTTTATGGGAGTACCTATGCAGTAATTAGTTTTCAAATTGTAAGGTATGTAACATACAAATCCAGTTAATAGCTATTGCTGCTCTGTCAGCCTTTTTAAACTAAATATGTTTTACGTATTTCTTCCTTGCACTAATACTTAGCATCGTTGCAGCTAATTTGTTGAAGAAATCTATATATTGCAATCGATGAGTATATTTTCATTTGCATTCCAAGGTATACCAGATTAGTTATGCAGTACACATCACGGTCAATAACTTGACTTTGCATGGCATGCTGGGCCAAATTTACATTTGGGCTTCATTTGTATATTATTCAGTTGAGTTTATTAACTTTTTATCCTTTTAAATGTAGTTAGATGTAACTAAGATATTTTGTTACTTTTCTAAATTCAGTTTTACAAGATGGTAGTGATTGAAGAAACATGCATGCGCATGCTGAGATCTGTTTCCTTTATTATCTTTTGTGGAGCCATTGACCCTCAGTGAACACTTTGGCTGAAAAATAAAATTTAAACGAGCTTGGACTTGTTCAAACCAGTTCCTAGTTAAGTATGTGTTCAATGACTTGTACAGTTTTGGAATTTGAAACTGGCCAAAATTCAGAAAATTAATTCTGAGAAGTAATACTTTATTTAAGGAATTATTAGTTACAGCACATGCTTTTATTCAAAAGCACAATGTGTTTGGGTGCCCTTGGGTGAACTGTATGAATTCTATGTTAACCATCATTAAAGAGCATTGTGTATTGCAAATGCACTTACGAGGGTGTGTAATGTCAATAACCTAAATTTACTGTTCTTAAATTATTGCACAAAAATGTCCCCATCAAGAAGGAAAGATTTTGCATTTTGTATTGCCTTTTAGAATTAGCATTTGCTATTATTGTCATGTGTACTGAAGTACAGGGGTGCAGGAGTACAGCGAAAAGTGTACAAAGTCTTTATTCCTGGCACCATCTTAAATACAAAGTAGAAGAATAAAGAAGTAAAGCTAAAAGTTCAACACGACAGTCCTTCTTTAGCCAAGGGCCTGTAGCTGTGCTGTGCCAGGCTCAGTCTCTCCCCTGCACAGATCTTGATCACCTCACCCTCAAAAAAAAAACCGTGGTATATATGTGTCTTACATGCATTGAAGTACTATTGATATATGGTCATTTTTCCTAGGAAACATGGTTGCCTGTTTGCACCAAATGACCTCAAAATGACTGGATAACCTCTGATATTGATTGAGGGATAAGCAGTGGCCTAAACACCAAGGATCGATTCCCTACTGTTCTCCGAATTAGTCCTACAGAAACTTTTAATAGTCTGCTTTGCGTTTTGATATGATCATGGCTGATCTAACTATGAAGTAAATTCTGCTTTATTTCCTTGTGCATCAAATATCTGATAAATTCAATGATCGAAACCCCACTGATCTCTGGGGTAGAATTCTGAGATGGAGACTCAGTTTAATGTCTCATCTGAAAGACAGCACGATAGGGTCGCATACTCAGTATTTCGGTGGAATGGTCTGGACTTTTGTTCTTAAGTCCAGGAATGGAACTTCAGTTCACAATCTTCTGACTCAGGCAGAAATGCAACCAACTGACCATGGCTTTTTAGTGACCAAGTTGCTTTGTTTCCAAAATGTGTGTTTTCAAATAAATGTTAAGATATGTATCAAATAAGTGGTCATCATTTTATAATATAAGTAGTAGGAGCAGGTTAGCCTTTTGGGTCCTTGATTCAGTAAAATCGTAGCTCATGTGCATAGTTCCTTGAAAGTGGAGTTGCAGGTAGCCAGGGTGGTGAAGAAGGCATTTGCCATGCTTGCCTTCATTCATTAGTGCATTGAGTATAGGAGTTGGGATGTCATGTTGTGGCTGTACAGGACATTGGTTAGGCCACTTTTGGAATACTGTGTTCAATTCTGGTCTCCCTGCTATAGGAAAGATGTTGTGAAACATGAAAGGGTTCAGAAAAGATTTACCAGGATGTTGCTGGCATTGGAGGGTTTCCGCTATAGAGGAGACTGAGTAGGCTGGGCATTTTTCTCTGGAGCCTTGGAGGCTGAGGGGTGACCCTGCAGAGGTTTATAAAATCGAGGGACATGGATAGAGTGAATATCCAGGGTAGGGGAGTACAAAACTTAGAGGGCATTGGTTTAAGGTGAAAGGAGAAAACTTTAAAAGGAACCAGAGGGAGAACTTTTTCAGCCAGAGGGTAGTGCATGTATGGAATGAGCTGCCAGAGGAGGTGGTGAAGACGAATACAATTACAACAATTGAAAGGATGGATATATGAATAGGAAGGGTTTAGAGAGATATGGGCCAAATGCTGATAAATGGTACTAGATCAGTTTAGGATATCTGGTTGTCACGGGCATGTTGAACTGAAGGGTCTGATTCTGTGATGTACGACTCTATGACTCTATCTAATTGTGGTCCTAATTCCACCTTCCTGTCTATTTCACCATAAACATTGACTCCCTTGCGGATCAAAAATTGTCTAATTTGATCCATGAATATATTCACTGATCACTGGGGTAGAGTCCTGGAGATGCGTGAGTTTGTAGAAGTATGTTGCAAGGGAATTAAACATATGATGGGAAAATTGGCTGGATTCTGTGGATGGAATTACAATTTGAAAGCAGTCCTTTACGTCACTGATTTATGTCTTTTTTTAATGTTCAATATTTTAGCATTTTCTGAATCATCCATATTTGATTTGAAGTTGTGCTTATGGTCTAGTGCATTTTGAGGTTTTTCAGTCATGTTTTAACTTGTTCCATTGAAAATAGCATTTAGAACAGGCCAGTTTTAAATATTAAGCATTGGTGGGGGAATCAGAATTTAACATGTAATAATACATTCTGCACATTTAATGAATGAGTTCTTTAATTCTGAGTTTTCGCAAATTGGAATTCCCATGGTGTCCCTCGGTAAGTAAGATGTACCTGATTGAAACATGGAGCGAATAATATAGATCTGGTAAAAATATTGTGTATTCCAGGTCCTAAGTTCTGGATTTTCCTCATTCAGAAGTCCAGGCCAGTTCGTGAGGGCATAGTTTCAAATTCCACCAGCTCACCAGCTGATGGAATTTTAATTCAGTTGGTAAGTTAGGAATATAAAGTTAATATCGATAATGACAAGCATGGCAACTGTTGTTACCTGGTCAGGCCCCTGTGGTATCTTCAGACCCACAGTAATGTGGTTGATTTTGAGTTGGCCTCTGAAATGGCCGAGCAAACCAATCAGTTCCAAGGCAATAAATGCTTGCCATATTCCATGAAAAAGTATAAAAGCTTTGGTCACCTATCCTATTCACTGATTGGGTCAGTTCTAATTTTTTTCCCCTGATTAAGCTCCTACCAACTATGTTTGGAGATGTACTTCACGTTAAAGATTACTATATAGTACCACTTGTTGTTACTGAAAGTCCTGCTGGAATGAAGTAATAGACTGTGTGCCTTGAATAAATATTTGTTGAGCAGGTTCTTGAACCAAAAGATAGTTTAAAACTAAAAGCAGATTAATGTGTGACACATAGACCAGCAGACCATGCTATGACTAAATGAGTAAATTTTGATTCTTGGTTTTAACTGAAAGACAACAAATAATTAACAACATCGGATCAAAAATATCAAGTGTGATTGGGAGTTTTAAAAAATGAACCCATGAAGGGTAAAAGCAGAACGTATGACTGATTACAAGATTGCTTTCCTGTCAAGTGCCTGCGCTACTATGTGTGATTTTCAGCTTTACTTTATATTTAAGTCTTTATTTAGACCAACTTCATAGAATTTCTCTTGTAACTAATGCAGTAAATATTTAACCAGTATGATGATACTATGACTTTGAGGTGTATTGTCACTTTCTTTTGTATAAAGAAAGAATGAGACAGAGGTACCAAGCAGTCTGCTTCAAATAGAATAAACAGCTTGTGAGACCTTGTTTTGTTTTTAAAAGTTGGAACAATAGAAGCAGCTTGAATGGTTGAGCTCAAGCTCTCACAGAACCAGGATTTTTTTTAAAGTTTTAACCTTCAATAGCAGTTGCTGGGGCCTTGAAGCTGGATATGAAAGTTCTTATTCTTCTGTCTGTTACAGCTAAAAGCTGGGGTTCTCTTCCTCCTGCTAGAATTACATGTGAGACAATCTATTTTACTGAATTAGCTTTTGCCAAGGGTGTGTTTATGGGATATTACTATATTAGAACAGTTAATTAATTGTTAATATATTTATTATTTTGCTAAGCATTTCCAAAGTTATAGTTAAGCCAGTTTTCTTATTTTTATTTTGCCTGAGTTTTAATTAGTGTCTGAATAAAATGTGTTTTGCTTCAAGACTGCAAGTTTGACCATTCGAATTGCATCTGGAACACAATGCCTAGCACTTGCCTTTAAAATAAGAAGAAGCTAGAGTCTAGGCTATCCTATTAATATATTTTGAGGTGATTTGATCTGGTCCATACTAACCAGTAACCATGCTACAAGTACAATTTACAAGTTGTGGATAAGAATACTTGATTTGGTCTTTAAGTTAGAGATAAAGTAGCTTTGTCTATGACCATTGCTGTTTTATTTTGGGTGTTAGTCAATTTGAAAATTTTATTACTATGTGATTGAATCTCAGCTGAAGAATATCATGAAAGTATTGCTGGCAAGGGAAATTTCCATTTCCCAAATTTCACTTCCTACTTCTTGTCCCCTCTCCCATAATCACAATTAGGTTGCCCTTGTTCTCACTTTGCACCCCTTCACACCACATTCAGCAGATCATTCAGTGCTATTTCTACTGTCCCAAGCGTGATAGCAATGCCAAGATCATCTTTCTGACCCTTCCTTCATTGCCATAGGGTATTCCTTTCACTCATTTTCATCCTCCCCCTATCCACAGGACATATGTTTGCTTGAGCAACAAGCGATGTACACTTGCCCTTTTTATCTCCTTCCGTTCCAACCTTCTAAACCCCGCCTCTCTGTCTCCCCCATGTGTCTCCCCCTCCTCGCTTTGGGTGTGTGTTTGCCCTCAACTGTGACTACAAAGTGTTCGTTTTCCCCTCCCCACGCCACCTAGTGTGCCCCTGGTGGGGGTTGTGGGGGGAGGTGTCTGTTTCCCACCCTCCGGGGGGTGGAGGAGGGCCCATGTCTCTCCCCCCACCCTTTGGAGGGGAATGAGCGGGTCTCCCTCTTTCTCTCTTTCTTTCTCATTTTCTTTCCCTATTTCTGTACTTGCTCAAAACCTGTTACATGTTCCTTTTCCCCTTGGTTCCAAACAGAACCAGCAGCGTGAAATATTAACTGATATTTCTCTCCACAGGTGACTCTCACTAAAATAATTTGTTTCTTCCTCTTTTGTATTTAACAGCTATCTCTATGTTAATTGAGTCACTTGAGTTCCACATTGCTGACGGTTGTGTCACAAGGCTTTGATTTTATTTTGAATACCTATTATGTGATGTACTATTAAATTTGCACAGGGCTGACTAACCTAATCTGGGACTACTCTGCATTGAAGCGTTGCAGTATATTCTGTTGTTATAGTTAATGGCAGTAATGTATTTTGGAATTGATTTTAGTATCTGTTATATTTACAGACACACAGAATATAGCATTTAATCTTTCAAAGGTTTATATTGATCAGATTCCTGCAATAGATCTGAATGTTTGTATTTGGATCCACGTTCTCCATTTGTGTAAAAACCCAAAGAATGGTGAATGCTGTAAATCGGAGACAAAAGTAGAAATTGCTGGCAAAGCTCAGCAGGTCTGGCAGCATCTGTGGAGAGAAATCAGAGCTAATGTTTCAGGTCGCGTGACCCTTCCTCTGAGGAAGGGTCACTCGATCCAAAAGGTTTACTCTGATTTCTCTCCACAGATGCTGCCAGACCTGCTGAGCTTTTCCAGCAACTTCTATTTTTTCTCCTTTTGTGTATTGTTTGTCTAATACAGCTCAGATGGATAACAAAATAATTGATGCAATAAATTATTAGTTTTAAAGGAAACTTAGTGAAATTATTACTATCTAGTTCATGTGTACTTGAACATAATTTTGCTGTTTTAGGAATTCATATTTGGACAATAGAAATCTCGGGCGTAGGTTGGGAAACATCTTGTAATACTGAGAACTGTCTGATTTGAATGCAATGTAAATAACCTGGGAGGTGGCTACATTTGTAAAGGTCAAAATAGAAGTGATAGAACTAAAAAATACAAAGATAAAATCAGAAGGCAGTGAATCTAACAAAACAAAAATTGAACCCTGAGAATCGGAAATTAACACTTCCAGACAGACTGAAAACTGGTAGAAGCTATATAAATGGATGCAGTTATCCAAGTTTTAGTTTGAAGCTAGGTGGATGTAGCTCGCTAAGAAACAGCCAAAACAAATGATAGTTAGCAAGGTCTACACTTTTTCAAAAAAAAAACTAATTTCTTCATTCATGACGTGAATATGGGTGATGTGTAATATATTGAGGGAATAGAGGCATATAAATAGCCTTGTTTGAAGTATTGACAATGGTCCTTGCTGAGTCTTGATGCAAAGAAAGCTTTTGACAGATTAGCTTGAACGTGTCGAAAATAAAACCGAATAAAGGACTGAAGAATGCACAGTCAAGAGTTGGAAAATTAACAGTTTGCCTCCACAAATAGCTGGTGCTGAGGACAGTTGAAGACTGTTTCCAGAGGTCTGTAGCATAATTATGGTTGCTGCCCATACAAGCAAATCGCTCTTAGGATATTTTAACAAAGAGAATTCTTGGGGGAAGAAAAGAGTAAATCAAAGGGTCTTGCATATCTAGTTAAAGCTATTATTTTAACTCGACTGTATTTGCTTCAATTAAATTATTCGATATGCCAACACGTTTGTGCTACCTTTGTTTAAAAGCATGAAATAGTGTGGCATTGTTCAGTTGGTTAAAATTAGGTGTTCAGATTTCTCTTTGACAGATCCTTAAGTCGATTGTAATGAAGTTCAGCGTGTGAATTAATACTCTGCTGCATAAAGCACTGAGTTGGTGCTCCAGCTCGTGTTTTCTAAATAACGATGGGTTGTAAAGTCTTGTTTAAGATTTTTCATGTGGCAGGTGTTTGATCCTGGCTTTCTTAATGAGGGCTTGAGTAGAAGCCAAAGACCGCAAATGGAAAGAGAAAATCTGAGTGCTGCTCTTCCACTCTTAATGGCTAGTTCAATACTATAATTGTAATTTATTTTTAGGATGTGGACGTCGCTGTTAAATTACATTGATTGTCCATCTCCAGCTTCCTTGAGGAGTGGATGGATCTTCTCATTGAATCGTGTAGCCCTTGTGGTGGTGTATTCACCATTAACAGTATTACAGGATTTCCCAAAAAAGAATCTTTTGCTGATGATTTTTAGATTTGAATTACCTTCTAAAACAATGTTGAAAATGTTTTGGTATCAAACTAAGAAAATAACCTTGTATATGAAACTTGAATTATTTCAATTGCTCTGTCCATTTGCATGTGCATCTTAGCAGCTGTTCTCGGCCTGCAATCTCTAACCTTTATCCTCTTGCTCATTTCTCGGTCTTAATTTGCTCTTCCTTCCTTTCAGTTCCGTAAACCACAACTCCTCCTTGAGCACAGTTCCTCCTTTGATCCTTCCACATGCTGTTATTCGTCTGTCCTCTTTGAATCTCTTGAAGGAATCGTTTGCCTCTTTTGACCTTCTGCAGTCGACCTATGTCAATGCCTCCTACAGTACTAAGTCAAGTTGTTTCATCTTCAGTTATTAGCAATTATCTTACCCTAGTCACACTGTACAGATGGCTCAACATTTGTAGCTTTCTAAACCTGCTCACTGATTCCAGTGTCACTCCCTATGTGCCAGCAACATTACAGAATATATTTCCATGTAGTCCCACAGAATACTTGTTTCCTTATGGTCAAGTCACTTACCATCTTTGATCTCGTAGAGGATGAAAATATTGATATCATTTCTGACAAAAAGAAGCTTGTGGGTGGTAGTTCTTTCTACTTTATGAAAACTTTCATGGCTTATCCTAACTATTAATATAATCTAACTACATATTACCATTTAAAAACAAACAAAATGTTGGAACTATTTGGCAGATCAGAGAAACAATGAACATTTCAGGTTGATGTCCTTTTCCTAGAACTTCCTTCCTTCTGCAGTATTTTGCTTGTGTATATTATTCAAATAGACATATGGTTTCAGATAATTATTTGATGTTAGCTTATGAAACGTAGTGACCTTTGTGGTATTTATTGTCATCTTTCTTTTTTCTTGTTGAAATTGTTTGAGGAAAGCAAGTAAGTAACTGCTGTAGCAACAGTTGCATAAGATCCCATGTAATGCAGAAAATACTGCAAAAGCTCAGTTTTAAAGGGATCCAACTTCCAATAGTGACATTGAAAAATAATAGTTGAGGACGATGAACATGCAAACTGTTTCTTTCTAAATTATTAACCAATGTTCCCACGATGGTGTATATACTCTAGTCTGTACAGTATGATTCTTTAATTTTATAAGTGAAGCAGCATATTACTATGAGTTATACAATCCAAAAGCTGAAAGATTTTGGATATTCATCTCATTCATGCAACTCATCTCATTCAGCTTTCTGTCTTGTCAAACTTACCTCCATTTGGACACCAGGCATCAAAATCTCAGCGCATGTGCTATGGGTATCAGCTACATGCATCCCACTTCCAGGGATATTGCCATTAGAAATGTGTGGATGTATTCTTTAAGTATTCTTGTGCTTGAATCCACAGAAACTGCTTCCATACTTCAATGTTGCACCTTGGGCTGCAGTGGCACTATCATTGTAATGCTGCAGCAAGGACAGTGTGCTCAGTGATATGCTCATGGATTGGCTGGGCTGCATTGCTGGATTCTTTGCTTGCTCTTCATAGAGCTCATTGTCTCTGAGCCTACCTGGATTCACATAGCATTCCTGCCTTACTTTGCCTTTGTGTGCTTTTTTTCCCTTCAGCCAGAGATATCAAGCTCATATTACTTCTGTCTTGCCTTTTCGTTTAGCGCATAACCAAAGCAGTTACACTTGTCAGGGTTGTAAGCAAGCCTCTTTCAAGTCAAGGGCAATGGCCTTCACTCAGGGGGTCCCAACACATCAAGTCAAGGGCAGCCTACAGTACCGGTTCAGGGGCTTGGAAATAGTCAGCCAGTCACTGTGGTCAGAGTCAGGATGCTGTTCACATAAGGGGTAAGGAACTTAATATAAGGCAGCCCACTACCTTCGTTGAGTCATTCTGCCTTGTTGAGGGCCATTCCCCTCTAGAACAACAGAGGAGTAAATATAAAGGGAGAGGAAAATGGGTAGCATAGCTGTTACCTTTGGTTCAGGTAGGGGGTGTCCCAAGTGAGTCATTAGGCAGCACTGAGGGTTTGCAGGGTTTGGAGGACGACAGAGTGAGCAAAATGTTGCACGCAGTTGTTTTTGTGGTGGAGCAGAGAGCCTGATGGGAGATGGGAAAGTAGTTAGGTGGATTAGCCATAAGAAATGTAGGGTTACAGGGACAGGGTAGGGAGATGGGCCTGGGTGGGATGCTGTTTGGAGGGGCGGTGTGGACTTGTTGGGCCAAGTGACCTGTTTCCACACTGTAGGGATTCTATGATTCTGAGCAGCGAGTGAGTGGGAAGTATTGGAGAAAAGATGATAGCACTTAAGCTGGTGGAGTGAAAGGTCATTGATCTTTTTCCTTCAGTTCTTGCATTCTTCAGAAGGCTGACAACTGATTTATTCTGGTGGCAACCTCGGACCAAGCTGCTCTAGTCTAGTGTTGTGGCCTCTGCTACTGGCCCTGGGGGAAGAGGAAATCCTGCATCTGCGCCAGTACATCTAGCAGGATCTCCTGGTCCTTCCTGCAAAGCAGGGTACCGATTTCCTCCTGTCTGCCATGTCTGGGGCAAATCTCTGGGGCAGTGCAGGACACCTTCGGATAGACAGTGTTTGTCTAATGCTCAGTGGGCTTTTAAAAATGCCATGCTGCAAACGACTAAAAATCCCAGGATATCTGCTGAGTGCCGAGTTACCCTCTGAATGGTATGTGGTAAGATGAGTTGCATTTGGATGTAAGGAATGTTATAGAGAAGGGGACGAGTAGTTAACGAATTAGGTAAGAAAGGGCAAGAAATCGCAACTGGCCTTGCAGAGAAAATGCCTTCAAAAAACTTGACACAATTCTAACTTGGGTTAAAACCTGGCTCTACATTTTGGGAGGACCAGAATCTTAATTGTGAATGTTTATGTTTGCATTTTCTTTGATCACTTAAGTGTACCCATTGTATTATCCTGAGATTTAAATGGTGTGAAGGTAAGTAATATGAAGTCCATACATGTATTTAGAACCATTCTTTGTGTATGATTTTAAGTGGCTTAGATTCCTGAAGATTATATTAAACTTATCATATACACTAGAAAAGTGAGTGCATGGTGAATACCTTTCTTGTGCAGTGCAAACAGGTTTTTGGGATTTAGAGTTAAAAATATTATTTACATCCCTATTTTAATGTTGAGGTATTATTGGCTGTCCAAGATCTATGCCTTGTGTGCTTTGTTTCTTGTTATCTACTTGGAAGTTTAAATACCTTACTATGAAATAGTTTTGACATGAACTGAAATTTTCACAATAATCTCGCATATGGACTAAAAACCAAGTTTAGCTTATAATTACAGAAGCTTCTAAACATTTGTCAAATCACGATTATTGCTGACTGCAGCACACAACCAGCAGGGTCTTCCTTTCACCAAAAGTAGTTAGAACATTACCACCTCCATTCAAATAACTGGTACAAACCTTTTCTGATACAATTTTTTTTCTGGAGGACCTATTAGCAGTTGTGATTGTATCATTTTTTTAACCTCTTTTTAGATATTAAAGCCATCTGTCTCATGTACAAACAAAGTAGGAAAACAACTTCTCAAATCATTTAATTTGTCAGGACAAACCAAATGATTCCATGTTAGAACAAAGTTATTTTGGGGAAAAGGAAAACTATCTTCCTCACAATGGTCAATTCCAAATATGAAATTCCCATTGGAGGAAGTTCATACACCTTGTGACATAATTACACATGAGGTATTGTTATCTCAGGCTTCCTTAATTTCTGACTTCCGCTTCCAATGCTATATATAAATATGCAGCATTGGCTTCTTCACTGTTTCAATACAACCGATTTGGAATGAAGGAAATAAGTGAACATTGAAATAGTAAGTCTTGGAATTAGTTTAAACTATGTGATGATATTATAAAACTTTGTGACGACATTATAAAACTGGCAATGTTGTGTTGTTGATTGACTATACACCCCACCTTCCACTGGCGTCAGTGCAAACAAAGATTGGACATGGTGTATTGTGGGCAGCCGATAGAATAGCTGTGGCAAAAAATGCATATATAAAAATAAAATTAACCATGGTCTTTCATACATTGTGCAGTGTCACGAAATAATTACACAGTCGTAAAACTTGTAATCTTGATTTATTCTTATTATATTTTGAAATTACTCTTGTAACAATACACTGGAAGATGAAAGTAAGCAGAAAATAAATTTGCCTTTACTGTTGTGTAGTCAGGTTGCCAATCCTTTAGGAAGGATTGCTATTTATATTGTTTTCTTTACATTATTCCAATAATGATTACATTTCAGTTGAACTCCTGGTTGACCATCTTGGAATGTTTGCGGTTATGAAAGGGCAGATTATTTTTGTCTCTGTATTACAATGAACCAGCTTTTGCAATTACTACCACTTGTTACACCTGTCTCCTCTATTTCTCTTAGTCTTGTATATCCATTCCATTTCACTTTACATTCTATACATTTTTTGATACTGAATTAACTACTTAATTTAAACTCGGTGACTGTTTAGTTGAGAAAACACACTGTTGTTTGTCCTGCTGAAAGTTGTTCCAGATACTCATATGGACAATGCCTTGCTGAAATAAGATTACCTCCGAGTAAAGGATCTGTGGGTTGGAGTGATCATAGCATGATAAAATTTCACATTCGTTTTGTGGGTGGGACTAAACTAGAGACTTAAATAAAGGTAAATATAGTGGTCAGAAATAATGTTAGCCATGCTGGAATGGGGAAGTAAAGTACCAGTTAAGATGGTAGAGAAGCAGTGGAATATGTTTTAAGGAGCTATTTAATCAATCTCAAAAGAGATGTATTCCATTAAGAAGAAAATGTGCTGCAAGGAGGATGTGCCATCCCTGAGTAACTAAGAAATTCAAGCATGGTATCAAATGGAAAGAGAAGATTTACAGTGCAAAGATTAGTAGCATCCTCCAAGATTAGGATGGCTGTTTAAAACAATATTCAAGGGGGAAAAGTGGGCACTTGTGAGAAAACTAACAAATATAAAAATGACAGTAAAAGCTTCTACCAGTATTTGTCTCTTAGAGTGAGACTGAGATATTCCTTATAGGAAACAAGGAAAAAGCAGTGGCTTTGAATAACTATAAGGTGTCTAACTTCACAACAGAAAACAGAATGCATCCACAGAATGGTTTTGAAAAAATCGAGAGACGAAAGGGAGAAAGTTGAAATTATCATGATCACTAGAGAAAAGTTACAAGGAAAAATAAGACTGCAGCTTCGCAAGTCTTTTGGAAATGTTGTTGTGTATCCTAGCTTCTTAAAGGAGATGTCTGTAGGTATAGTGGATGAATTGGTCATGATCGTCAAACAGTTCTGAGATTCTGGCAAGGCCCAAAAGATTGTAAAACTGCAAATGTAACAGCGCTATTCAAGAAAGAAGGGAGACAGAAAGCAGGAATGTTATGCCAGTTTGTTTGTCATGTTTTGGAGAAAATGTTAGAATCCATTACTAAAATGCAGCAGGACATAAAGAAAATAATAATACAATCATGCAGAATGAGCATGGTTTTGTGAAAGGAATGTTTTGTTTGACAAATTTTGTTTAGGAATAGCAGTACTTCAGTAGAAGCACACTGGTTAACTTGAAAGCCATGTGAATTTAGCAAAACTCTGCATGACTCAAAAGAGTCAGCAAAAAGAGTCAAAAGCACAAATTTCGTGTGGAAAAAGTAAAGAACAAATGGATGATAACGAAAAATTTAAAAACTGATTTAAAAGACTTTTTAAAAAACTTGCAAATACCTAAATTCGGGATTCATGTTAATATTTTGTTGCTAATGTCTGATGTGAAGGTAATTAAAATGCAGGGCTTTAGTTATTGTTAGAATATCCAACAAAAAAATGCAGTTGAAGTTTACCCATGTTTGATTAGTTGATTTAGCCACAGGAGGGAAAAAAATTCAAAGGCAGTGTTTGCTGACACCTGCAAATGCAGTACCGTGCATGCTGAGGAAAATGCGTACAACTTTGGATTGGGGCTCAGCAGTGACGAAAGATGTTGAGAGACGGGGCGAGGGCCCAGGACCTGGGGGTGAAGGGGTGGTGTGACCGAAAGGAGGGAGTGCATCAAGGAGGGGTCAGGAGTCGAGAGGCCCTCTTCCCCTCTGTTTCCCTTTGTCTGCGTTCTCTGCCCCAGCTTTCTTCCTCCTCATCCCTGCCTCTGGTTCTCTCCTGGGTCCTTCGTCCCCCTGGGTTCTGATCTGTAACCCCTTTTCCCAGGTTCTTATTTCTTCCTCCAGTCCTGATCTTTGTCAGTTGAGGATATTTGCCTTCATAGAAATGAAGGATTCTGAGAATACCTACTTCGTACCTGGAAGATGAAGAAGCAGCTGATGGAAGAGACAATGTCTAAAATGATGCTGCGCATCTGTAGTTGGCAGCTACATGCTCTAACTCTTTGACTTGCTGAAAATTTCTTCTTCAACGTGGATAAATCATCAAATTTTATTTTACTAAAGATGCAGGAACCCTGTTTAAATCTAGAATGTCCTGTAGATATCCCATCACTGGTCCCACTGTTACAATTCTCAAAGCAGCAGAGACTATTTGTTTGAAAACCTTGCATGTTTGCTTTCAAGTTTCTTGGATATTCTATTCTTATGATTCTAACTGATGTATTACCAGACAAGTCAAATCTCAGCTAGGAACCTGGTTGGATAAATCATCTTTTGATTTGCATTAGTTGTAATGAATTGGTCTCAACAGCAGGCGTGTGATGCTGCAGGTTTCGCTTTAACAAGTAAACAGAAGATAATTATACAGTAAAAACATAATCCCATTAATTTCAAAACACCCCTTTAAACAGCTGTTGTAGGATACCTAAAACACACCCCTGGTGAATATCCAAAATAAACCTTGTATAATACCAAAAACACCACTTGTACAGTTCACACCAGCATTCTTGTTGCGAACATCTTGATGGGTTTACTGCAGCTATCATGCACCTGCTTAAATGTACTCCGCTTTAATAACCTCTTCAGGGTATTATTCCAACATTTCTCATCTGGGACTAACCTTAATTGTTCACTCTAACATAACTAAGTTTGTTATATACCCTTCGCTTCTCAGCAGCAGTACTGTGTATAGCATTCTATTCCAAGGACTTAATAGGACTGCTGTAAACTCAAAGTAAAAACTAAAAAACTTCTCTCCCTTCAGCTGAAAAATTCTCTGACCTTAACTGGAGTTGTACAGTCATAAAATTCTACCACTGTAGAGAAATCTTTATTAATTCTAAAGCCAAGCCTCAACTTTTTTTTAAAAAGTCAAGAGATTTACCAGTAGATATTCAGAGCGGAGGCTCGGAGACCGCTTTGTAGAGCACCTGCGCTCTGTTTGTGACAAACGACAACACCTTCCAGTCGTGAACCATTTCAACTCCCCCTCCCACTCCCTGGGCGACATGTCCGTCCTGGGCCGCCTCCAGTGTCACAACGACGCCACCGGGAAACTGGAGGAACAGTACCTCATTCCACTTTGGGAGCCTACAACCCAATGGTCTCAATGTGGACTTTACCAGTTTCAAAATCTCCTCATCCCATGACCAAGCCTCCCTCTCAACCCTGCCTCCTTGATCTGACACGACCTGTCACAACCTGTCCATCTTCTCTCCCACCTATCCACTCCCACCTTACTGACCAATCCCCATCACTGCCTACTTGCACTCGCCAACACCATCGGACCTACCTTCCCTAGCCCCACCCCTCCTCTCTCCTTATTCAGAACTCCCTTCCCCCTCCCCCATTTCTGAAGAAGGGTCCCGACCCAAAATGTCAACTTTCTTCTCCTCTGATGCTGCCTGGCCTGCTGTGCTCCTCCAGCTCCAAGCTGTTATCTCTGACTCCAGCATTGGCAGTTCTTACTGTATCTTTACCAGTATGTTGCTATGAATTGGAGTATATTAGACGTCAGGAGAGATTGGGCAACCTTGAATTATTTCTGCTGAAGCGATGGAGGCTGTGGGGTAGCCTGAGAGAGGTCAATAAAATTGAGAGGCATGGATCAGAAGTCAATCTTTTTCCCAGGGTGTACATGTCAAATATAAGGCAGCATAGGTTTAAGGTGAGAGAGGAAAAGTTTAAAGATGATGTGCAAGGAAATTTTTATTATAGAGGTTGATAGGTGCAAGAAATGCACTGCCATGGGAAGTGGTAGAATCAGATTGGTTAGCAAAGTTTTTAAGAGCCGTTTAGACTGACACATGAGCAAGCAGGGAATAGAGCGTTATGGATCATATGCAGGCAAATGGGATTATGTTAGAATGGCAGCTTGGCACAGGAGCTAAAAGCCCTGTTTTTATGCTATACTGTTCTGTGTTTATGTAGGTAAAAGAAATCACCGTAGATAATGAAACACTTACAAGTTAATGAGAGTCTTTGAGTCTGCACTGACATAACTACCACTAAAGGCGTGCTGATCCCAATTATGATCGATAAGTCCCCAGGGCCTGATGAGATCTATCTCAAGATACTTAGGGTGGCAAAGAGGAGATTTCTGGGGCTTTGACAGAGTTCTTTGTATCTCCTTTAGTCCCAGGTGAGGTCCCAGAAGACTAGCCAGTGCTGTTCCTCCATTTAAGAAGGGCAACAGGGATAATCCAGGAAATTGTAGGCCAGTGAGCCTTAGATCACTGGTAGGGAAATTATTAGAGAAGATTCCTAGGGACAGGATTTACTTGAATTCGGAAAAGAATGGATTTATTAGGGATAGTCTGCATGGCTTTGTGCAAGAGAGGTTTTTTGTCCCTCGAAATTAATAACTTCAGACACACTGCAAACCCACTGTTTACTAATTTGAAAACTAGAAACTCGTACATACTATAATATATAATCCCACCATATACATTACACTGTAAAATGTTAAAGCTAGTAATAACTGGTGTAAGTCAAGAATTCAGCCTCCAATGCTTTAACCTCTGTCTGCAAAATGGGCAGTTGATTAATGTGAACAAAATCTTTTTTGTGATTCCCTCAAAATCTGCTGTCAACTTGTTCCCCTCTATTGTTGCTTGTTTGAATGGTTGGCCCTGACAAGATGAAGAGGTAGTTTTCACAGCAGCAAATGGACAAGGGAAGTCTGAATATTTTTTGGGCAGTCAATGCGTTCTCCCTGAGATGGATTTGAAAGCATTGGCTGATGGATCAGTACCAGATGCAAAGCAAATGCTCCTTCCATACCTTTAGACTCTAAAGCTATACTTCTGCAGTACTTCTATGCATGAAGATCCAAATACAGTTTGAAGATGATTTGGAATCTTTACTTAACAGTCCAGAGTATACAGGATATTTCCAAATTGTAAGAGAAAAACTTAGATCTCCAGTGTCTGTCATACACTTGGCAAGTGGAAGTTGTATATACCTTGGTTCAGTTGCAGGAAGTCGTGGTTAGTTGTTAGGAGCAACATATAAAAGGAAGATTGGTGGGAGAAAATGGGGAGTATTCAGTGGGATGTTTCAGTGGTTGACATAGGGACCTTTTAAATTATGAATATGGTAAAAATGGACAATCAAATTGTAACCTCTCATCTGGTTTTAAAACTTGATATTTTCATGGACTAAAATTGTTTCTTCATTTGAAAAAAACTTGGACCTGAAATGGCTGCAGGGATCACCTGACCATTGATTTCATTAAGCTTGTATCAGTGTGAGAGAAACACAGTCATAGTCAAAATTACCATTTTTCAGAGGTAGTGAAACTCTAATTTCTATATCTTGGTATAATTCACACACACCATTAGTTTGCATGTTGGGAGATGAAAAGTTTGCAGATTATCTTGTAAAGAAACAATGAAGGCAGACTTTGGAATATACAAATAAATCCTATTTCAACAGGTGAGTTTCTGGAGCAGGATGAATCTTTTTTACTTTTGGACTATGGACTGAAAATGAGAAAAACGTACAGTCTTTTAAACAGGGGACAACATGCAAGGAATTATTTGCACCTTGGGAAAAATTGAAGCTAACGGATATGTGTGCGAAAATGTTGCTTTTTGAGGACAGTGTCCTGATGATCTCGCAGTATTTGATATGGGCTTGGGAGAGCTCAGCATAACAACAACCTTCTGATCAGGATGCAACTTTTCACACCAAAGGAAGTGAAACAGAAATAAGGAGACCTCCAGAAGCTGGCTGCATCAGTCTCTGTCTTCTGTGAAGTAGCTGTCTCTGTCAAGGGGCAGAAAAAGTGTTGTTGGAGATGCTGAAAGAAATAATTTAAAGCCCAAGATGAGAAGTAAAACTTCACGTCCAACACAACTGGTGAAATACAGACTGTCCAGCACTGTGTAGGTAATATCAAGCCACCATTGAAGAATCAAAAGGACTGAGAAGCCAACCCATCTAGTTTTCTAGTTTGGGCCAGTGGTATAGAATTATTCTTCCGACTTTGTTTGCCCTTCACGCATTTTGTTTGTTTTTGTTTTTGTCTTTTTTTTTCTGTGTGTGTAGGAATTATAAAAGGGGTAAAGTTTAGCGTGTCCCACTAGTAACTACCTTCCACTCTGAAAGAGACCAATTTGTTCTAACTCTGTTTCCTTTCTGCTACCCAATGCCAGTGTACCAACCCCAATCCCACGTGCTTTAATTTTACAGATTAACCTCTTAATGTGGGACTTTATCAAAAGAGTGCTGAAAAACCAAATACAAGACATTCACTGGTTTTCCGTGTCTATTCTCATAGTTACTCCTCAATAAAACTCTAATATGTTTGTTAAAGATTATATCTTTTTCATAAATCCATGTTGACTAATTCCATTAGTATTTTGTATTTGTATTAGTGTTAATGCCCTGTTTTTGCATACTTTATTATAGTCTCTAACATTTTCCCTACTACTGATGTTTAAGCTAACAGGTATCTAATTTTCTCCCTACCTCTTTAAAATACTGAGTTTACATTGTCACCCGATAATTTGTTGGGACTGTTCCACACTGCAGAATTTTGGAAGTTGACCACCAATGCATCCACCATTTCCATGGCTGCCTCCTTTCCTTCTGTAAATTGTAGATTATTAGGACCTAGAGATCTACCAGCTTGCAGTCTCATTAATTTCTTCCCTATTTCTATGTATACTAATTTCATTCAGTTTCCCCTTCCCCAATGGCACTTGCTTTCCTTACGTTTCTGTTACTTCTGTAATCTTCTATGAAGGTAGAACTAAAACAGCCGTTTAATTGCTGTGTCATTTCTCTGTTCTCTATCAATTGTCTTGTTTTTTGACTCTATGGGACATAAATTAGTCTTTGCTAATCTTTTTTATTTGTGCATACTTAGAAATTCTTGCAGTCCATTTTTATGCAAGTTTATTGGCATACTGTATTTTTCCTTTCACTTTGGATCAACCCCCTAGTCCACCTTGCAATTCTAAATTACTCTCAATCCCTAGACTTGACTCTTACAATTATCTAATACTCTCCTTAATTTTTGTTATCCATTGTTTTTGCACAAGAAAATAATCTATAACTGTTGTGATGCATGCATGCATTCCTTTAATATTAGTTTTTTTTGCCCATCCACAGTCATGCCTTTTAATGAAGTTACCTGATCTGTTGACACAACTCTGTCTTGTACCTAAAAGGACCGTGTGTACTCATGCTGCTTGTATCTATCTTCTGTTCCCAATCCTGTTGGAGTTCCTCCCTCACCAGGTTTGCGTACAACACACTCTTGCTTCTTTAGTTCCTTGGAGTTTTGCAGGCTATTTTGATGTGAAAGAATATAGGTTACTGGGGCCTTTTAGAATGAATTGCAATGTGCTTTGCTGCTCCTGGATTTTCTCCTTGTGGATTGGCAGTGGAGATTTTCATAGATCAGGGGAATTAGTAATTTTAAATCACCAAGAAGGAAAGGAAGTAAATAGCTTTCATGCTTGGGCTTTATTACATCTTGCAGTGACATCCTGAAGTTTGTCAGGTACAACGCTGCAAAATTCAGAATCTAGTAGTTTCTGTTTTCCTGTGCTATTTTATTACCGGAGTGTTATCAGCACCACTTACACTCACTTCCAGTGTGGCCTTTGGCTTCTGCTTATGTTGCCCTGGAAGTTGAGGCATTGGCCATCTGAATCTGCATCATGATTATGTCTGCAAGTGCTCTTGTAGAATTCTACACTGGAATGGATAGACTGCAAGCTCTGTGTGAAGCCTTTTGCCAAGTTGGAGCAGAACTTCTCCATTCCTCTCAACAGTGACATCAGTCTTTCTAGCAAGTCTGCCAATGTACCAACTACTGATACATATCAATCCTATTTAGCCCCTCTTTGAAATGCATGCCTTTGCTATGTAGGAACACATAGTTGTCATTTTGCACGCTTAGATCCCTGAAACTAGTTTTGTTCAGGCGGGATTGGGTTGGGGTGCGAAAGGTGCAGTGTAGAAAGCTCTAAACAAATGGGGGGGAGGAGGTGGTTTGGAGAGGGTTAGGTAGGTGTACAAAGAAAAAGGATATGAAAGCATTGCAGGGCAATTATTTAGACAATGATACAAGATACAGTCAGCAAGGGACAGTGTACAAGCGTAAAAGAAATGACAATAAATAGAGTCAAAGGGAAGGAAACAAAAATCAAAAGGCAAAATTTACGGCTCTTTAACTAAATGCATCTTATATCCAGAACAAAATAAATGAATTAATGTTACAAATAGATGTTAATTGTTATGACCTTATAGCCATTACAGAGACACGGTTACAAGAAGATCAGAGTTTGAAACTAAAGTTTCAGGAGTATGTGACTTTTCAAAAAGGATAGGCAAGAAGGAAAGGGTAGCTTTTTTAGTGTGAGATGGAAAATGAGTCAAGGTAAGAAAAAACAAAGAGAAGAAGACATTGGTGGAATGGTTTATTGAACCCCGAATAGTACATATTCTGCTGGATAGAGAATAAGTAAAGCGATAATAAGGGCATGCTTTGTTTAAAAAAAAAGGTAGTACATCAGTCATAGGTGATAATTTTTGTATAGATTTGGCAAATCAAATTGGGTGATGTATCAATGAGGATGAATTCATAGTGTAATCTGGATGGTTTCCTAGAACAATATGTTAAGGATCGAACCAAAGTTCACACTGTTTTAGCCCTGATTTTTTTTTTAAGAAAGCCTGACTGGTTGCAAGTTATCTTAGAGTAGAAAATCCTCTAGGGAACAGTGATCATAACACAGTAGAATTTAGCATCAGCAAGAGCATGATGAACTTGGGTCGGAAAATACTTTGCTGAACTTAAGGGTAATTACCTTGGGCTGAGGAATGAGTTGAGTGGAATAGACTGGGGAGGGAGTTTAGCAGAAGAGATGGTTGAGGAACAGTGGCAGATGTTTAAGAAAATAATCATGACTCATAAAGATTATTCCACTGAGGAAGAAGCATTCTAGAAAGGTGATAAACCACTGTGGTTAACCAAGGAAGTTGAGAATAGCATCAAATTGAAATATGGCAAAGATTAGTGGTAAACCAGAAGATTGGGAGAGTTTCAAAAACCAACAAAACTGACCAAATAAAAATAGAAGGAGAAATAAATTTGAGGGTAAACTAGCAAGTAACGTAAAAAAGGATAAAAAGCTTATTTAAATACACAAAAATGAATGGAGGGGTCAAAGTGAACATAGTCTCCTGGAGATTGAGGCTGGGGAATTAATGGGAAAATGGGAAATAGCAGAGGAGTTGAATAAATACTTTGCATCAATCTTCACTGTAGAGGACACTGATAGCAATCCAAAAATACTCAATAATCAAGGGGCCAAGTAAATGGGGCTGATAGCTGATTAGGCCCCTGGAACTGATGACTTACATCCTAAGATTTTAAAGGAAGAAGCTATAATGAGAATAGATGCACTGATAGTAATCTTCCTAGATTCCTTTGTATCTGAAGAAGTCCCAGAGCATTTAAAACTGCCATTATATAACTTTTTATTCAAAAAAGAAGGACAAAATAAAAGCTAACTACAGGCCAGTGAGCTTAACATCTGTCATTGGGAAAACATTAGTCTCTTATAGCGGGCGTAATACCAGAGCATTTAGAAATGTATATAGCGATCAAGCAGAGTCAGCCTGGCTTCATGAAAGGGAAATCATACCTGATAAATTTATTAAAACTGTTGGACGAGGTAATTGGCAGAATAGAAAAACAGGAACCAGTGGATCTAATGTTTTTAGATTTTCAAAAGGCATTTGAAAAGATACTACACATAAGGCTACTTAATAAGATAGAGCCCATGGTGTTGGGGGTAATATTTCAGCATGAATAGAGGATTGGTTAACTAATAACAGGAGAGCTGGAAAGGGGGCATTTTCAGGATAACAACCCATGACTAGTGGAGTGCCACAGGAATCTGTGCAGGGCCACAATTATTTAATATACATATAATCTTAATAACTTGGATAATGGAAGTGAATGTACTATCATTAACTGTACAGATGACATAAAATAGGCAGGAGATCAAGTAGTAAGGACGTCACTGAGTCTGCTGATTGATATAGACAGGTATAAAAGCTTGGCATTTGAAATAGATTGTCGAAAATATAATGTTATATACTTTGGTGGGAAGAGCTGAAGATTTAAAGCAAAAAGATGAAGTTCAGGGGGGGATTTGGGAGTCCTCGTGAACAAATTACAAAAAGCCAGTGTCCAAGTTTCGTGCTAGTAAGGAAGGCAAATGGACTGTTGGCCTTTATTTCACAGGTCATGGATGATAAAAATAGGGAGATCTTGCTAAAACTGTCCAAGACTTTAGTCAGGTCATACCTAGAATACTGAGAGCAGTTTTGGCCCCTTTATCCGAAGAAAGGTAGACTAAAGACTGTAGTTCAGAGAAGGTTCACTAGGTTGATTCCAGGTATTGAAGGATTTTGGTATGAGATGTTGAGTACTTTGTGCTTGTGCTCCTTGTCATTCAGAAGGATGAGAGGAGACCTTGTTGAAATACAAGATTCTTATGGGGCTTGAGAGGGTAGATGCAGAGAGCTTTTATCCCCTTACAGGACCCGAGGGCATAAACTCAGAGTAAGGAGTTGCCAATTTAAGACAGATGGGGAGGAATTTCTTCTGAGTGTAGTGAATCTGTAATTCTTTACTGCAGGGGGCTATAGAGGTTGGGTCATAAAGTATGTTCAAAGCTGTGATAGACAGATTCCTAGTCAGCAAGGGAATCAGCTATGAGGAAAATGTTGGAAAGTGGATTTGAGGCGTAAGTCAATCAGCCATGATCTCATTGAATGGTTAAGCAGATTTGATGGGCTGAATGGCATATTTCTGCCCCTACGTTTTTTTTATTTTTTATGATCTTGCTGGGGTAAAGGATACCAATTCAGATAGGAGAAAGATGAAAAGCAGAGTACCACAAATACCACTGTTAGAACTGTAATTTGCATTTGTGGTTTGGATTTCAATAAGCAATTGAATGAGAATCTGCAGTCAATACCAAACTCATGTTTTTCCACTCTAATTTTAGATTAAAATCCATTGACAAGGGATTTCTGAATTATCTCATGGGACGATATTTAAAACTTTTTAATTACTGTTTTGGGCAGAACAAGCAACAATGCCACTGATGTACCAGCAAGCTGAACTGTTACGAGAAATATTTAAAAGTAACAACCAGGATTCAAAAATGCAGCACTTCCTAACCAGTAGTGCAAGTGTGAAAACATAGTCTCTGTCAGACCATCCTCTAACTGCCCATCGCTATATGTGATCCATTTGTTGCACTGTGCAACCCCTTGATCATTGTAACACAACCACTCTTGAAGATACTTGTAAAAGAAATTGCTGTTTATCAGCAGTTTTATCATCGGCTCATTCCTGGTTACTGATGGTCACAGCCCACGTATCTTGTAGTGTGAAGAAAATTCATCATTAACCTTTTTGTATTCAGAAACGACAGCAGGTTTTCAAGTCTCGCATTCATAACCAGACCCTGAGAGAATTTGCAGTGATAATGCAGGCTGATGTGTGCCCCAGCATTCTGTTTGTATATGACAGCTAGAAATATTTGACTGTTCTTTGCTGATTTGGAGGAATTGCTGCTGATTTTTGTTTCTTATTACAAACTGGTTGGAAGAGATGGTGATCTGATGACAATGTCACCGGATGAGTATCTCAGAGTCCAGGCTGGCTCTGGAACATGGATTCAGATTCAACAACCGTAGAATTCAAATTAACAAAAAGCAATCTGGAATTGAAAGCTACTATTGGTAATGGTGATCGTGGAACTAAAATACACGTGGCTCACTAATATATTCAACTAAGGAAATCTACCATCCTTGCTTTGTCTGGTCCAGATGCACAGCAATGAGGTTAACTTTTAATTGTCCCCTCAATTGAAGGGTAATTAGGGATGAGTGACAAATGCTGACCTTGCCAATCATATCCATATCCATATCCCAGAAAAGAATAATGGAAGCTGAAGCTGCTGAAAAGCAGCACAATAATTTTCAACCTAAATAATGCTGTTGTCATTCACAGCATCAGTTTTTTTTTTGCCAAAAGTGGCTCCTCTTCAGCCTAATGCTCAACTGCACCATGGCTTCAGCTGCTCTAAGGTCTTAAGTATTCAATGTAACTTTAATTGTAAGACTTAAGTCAATAGACTGAGTTGACAGTGTTCATTTAAAGGTTGGCCTGTTCCTGACTAGCCATGAGGCCAATTAGGATATGAGTGGGTTTTTGCAATTTTCACATTATTTATTAAATTTATTACAAAGGAGCCATATTCAATAAAAGCAGTGGATCAGTTGATTTACATAGGGACATGGTTTGCGACTTCTGGTTGTCTGGCACATGTTTTTGTTCTGTGCTGTGGACTGAAGATCTTTTTCTGACATCTCTTACTGTGCATCTTGATGGTGCTTATGATGATGGCTCATGAACTCTTGTTAGTCACTACCTGGAGCATTGGCTTGCCAATGCATCAATAACATATAATCAGTCTGGTTGTCTGTGCCCAATTTCTGATTGCTTTTTTTAGGGAGCTCATTATCTTAATGATTTCATTTCCTATTGTCTCTCTTTTTTGATTGGCCCCTTGGATTCAGACACTTTGAAACAGGTTTTTCCTTTCTGCTCTTCTCTGTTAATACAGAGCTATAAACTCAGTAAATGAAGATAATGCAGCACCACCCAATGCAAATAATTAATACTATTCCATTTGTCTAATTGTTACTTCAAACTGTTCTGGAGCATTCTAGAGTCTGTCAGTATGTTTCAGTTAAAATAGCCATTTCCTGTTGGTTATTTCAGTTGCTGCTGTTGCCTGGGACAATTTAATTTAAAAGTCACTTCGGAAGGAGAATACTACCTTCTTTGGTTCTCTATTGAGGTGGGAATTACCGGGAATCAAATCTTTAACACTATGTGAAATCTGTACAAGCTAAGTTTCTAAGAAGAAATCATCATTTAAAAGAATTCTGATACTTAATTTTAAAGTTTAAATATATAGACCTGTAGCGCACTTCTGGAAAATAACCAAAACTATGTCTTCAAACTAAAGTTTTTCCATTTCATATTGGTGTTACAATTTATAACAGCCATTTTAAAAAAAAAAGTTTCTTCTGGCCCTGAATTTGATACCCTGGAGCCATAAAATCTGTAATAAAATCCTAAATCCTATCACCTTGCTTTTGATCTGGACCATGTGGCCATTCTCAACAAAGTGTCTTGCTTTGACCACATTTAACAATATGATATTAATACCACACTTAATCATTTACACATGTTGAAATGTAAACAGTCCTTCATTGTCAATTAGTAGCTTGCTTATCAATGACTCCCATAACTTGGGCATATTAGTTTCAACGCTGACCGAGCATGACGTCGTACATTATTTCATGGACCTCCCCTGGAAAGTGTCTGTAAGAACAGGAGATAGCCTAATTCTGCTCTCTATTTGACCCAAGGAGTCTGCTCCACCATTCAATCATGGTGATATGTTTCTCAATGCCATTCTCCTGCCTTCTCCCCGTAACCTTGATCCCTTTACTGATCAAGAGCCTGGCTATCTCTGTTTTAAATAAACTCAACGACTTGGCCTCCACAGCCTTCTGTGGCATGGAGTTTCACAGATTCATCACCCTCTGACTGAAGAAATTCCTCCTCATCTCAGTTTTAAATGGTTGTGCCTTCACACTGAGGCTGTGCTTTTGTGTTCCTAGTCTCCTACTGGTGAAAACATCTTCTCCATATCCACTCTATCCAGGCCTTTCAGTACTCTTTAGGTTTCAAAGAGCTATCCCCCTTCATCCTTCTGAACTCCAAGTACGGATCCAGAGTCCTCAACTACTCATCATACGTCAAGCCCTTTGTTCCCGGTAGCATTCTTGTAAACTTCCTCTGGAGCCCCTCCATGCCAGCACATCCTTCCTTGGATATGGGGCCCAAATCTGCTCACGGTATTCCAAATGTGGTCTGACCAGAGTCTTATACAGCCTCATCTGTACATCTTTGCTCTTGCATTCTAGCCCGCTTGAAATGAATGTTAACATTGCATTTGCCTTCCTAACTGCCAGCTGAACTTGCATGTTAATCCTGAACTAGGACTCCTAAGTCTCTTTTGCTTCAGGCTTCTGAAGCCTTTCCCCATTTAGAAAACAGTCTATGCCTCTATTCTTACTACCAAAGTGCATAACCTCACACTTTCCCACATTGGCCAAAGAATGGCAAGTGGAATACACTCTCCTAGCCTGTCCAAGTCTTTCTACCGCCTCCCTGCTTCCTCAACACTATCTGTCCCTCCACCTATCTTTGTTGCTAAGTTTGCAGACAACACAATGCCCTCAGTTCCTTTGTCCATATCACAAATATATAATATGAATAGTTTTGGTCCAAACACTTACCACTACGGAACACCACTATAACCACTGGCTACCATACTGAAAAAGACACCTTTATCTTCACTCTTTGCCTTCTGCCAGTCAGCCAATCCTCTATCCATGCCAGTGCCTTGCCCCTAATACAATGGCCTCTTAGCTTACTTAGCAGCCTGCTATATCACATCTTGTCAAAGGTCTTCTGGAAATCCAAATAGATCATGTCCACTGGCTCTCCTTTGTCTAACTTGCTTGTTACCTCAAAGAATTACATCAGATTGTCAGGCATAACCTCCCCTTTATGAGGCCATGTTGACTCAGCCCTATTTTACCATGCAGTTCAAATACTCTGCAATCTCTTCCTTAATAATGAACTCTAAAATCTTACCAGTGACTGAGGTCAGGCTAACTGGCTAATAGTTTCCTCTCTTCTGCCTCCTTCCCATCTTAAACAGGAGCATTACATTACCCATTTTCCAGTCCTGTGGAACCCTCCCTGGCTTCGGTGATTCCTGGAAGATCACCCCCAATGCCTCCACAGTCTCCTCAGTTATGTCCTTCAGAACTCTGGGCTGTAGTCCATCTGATCCGGGTGATTTATTCACCTTCAGACCTTCAACTTCCCCAGCACCTCTTTATCATGGCCACTACACTTATCTCTGCCCCCGACATTCTTGACATTTTGGTATGCCACTGGTGCCTTCTACTGTGAAGACATGCAAATTACCTATTCAGTTCCTCCGCCATTTCTTTGTTCCCCATTAGTACTTATGTAGCCTTGTTTTCCAGTGGTCCAATGTCCACTGTGGCATCTCTCTTACCTTTTTGTAAATTGAGAAAAACTTAATCATCATTTGTGTCACTAGTTAGCTTACTTTCACATTTCATCTTCTCCCTGCTTATTGCTTTTTTGAGTTGTCCTTTGCAAGTTTTTGAAGGCTTCCCAATGCTTCAGCTTCACCAGATTGTAAGCTGCTTCTTTTACACTGTCACTGACTTCCTGTGTGAGCCATGGTTGTCTTGTTTTCTCCTTAGTATGTTTCTTCTTTCTTGGGATGAAATTTTGCTGTGCCTTCCAAATTACCTTCAAACTTCTGTATTTGCTGCTCACCATCTTACCTGCTAGCTTCCTCTTTCAGTCGACTCTGGCCAGCTCCCCACTCATGGCTTTGTAGTTACCTTTACTCAATTGTAATAATGTTACATCTGATTCCAGCTTCTCCCTCTCAAATTGTAGGGTGAATTCTATCAGATTATGGTCGCTGTCCCCTAGGTGTTCCTTCACCTTAAACTCCCTAATCAAGTTTGTGGGTCCCTGGTGTCTGTGAACCCCAAAAACTGGTGTTTAGTTTAAACAATCGCACAATTTAGTTGGTTTGTGCTGTATAATTATATGTAACAAGGCAAGCTTCTGTTTCAGTCTCCTGATTTGTCCAAGCATGCAATTGTATTTTCAAAGGTTATTTGTGTGTTGGATGAGGAAATCTAGTATTGAAAGCATAGTGAATGACCTGATTAACAAAGTATTTTATTATTTCCTTTTGGTGTATATAGAGCTATGCTGCATTTTCAAAAAAAAAATGTCAGCAGTGATTGTTACTGGAAACTATTCTAGTTAGCTCATAATTAGTGACAGAATTCTTATAAGTTTAAATAAAATCTTGGTCAACCTTTGGCTAGTTCAGAAGGTGTTTTCATTCACAATCTCAGAAGCTTGCAACTTGATTTTGTAAGGGGATGCAAATGACTGAAGCTGCAAATTTTAAAAATGTTCTGTAAATTATCAAAGGGAATTTGAATCGGACTAAGCTTTACAGGAAAGTTATGCATTTGTTATCCCTTTATATTTAGAATTTATTGTCATGTGTAATTTTACAAGTAAAATACAAGAGAAGTGTTATGTTGCCTTACTGTGGCACCTGTATTAATGATGGTAACTTACTTAGAAACCTTTCTCATAGGATCCCTAGAGTGTGGAAAGAAGCCATTTAGCCCATCGAGTCTGCACCCAACCCTCTGAACAACATCCCATCCAAACTCAGCCACTCCACCCTCTACATAGTCCTGCATTTACCATGGCTAATCCATCCAGCTTGCACATTTTTGGACTGTGGGAGGAAACTAAAGCACCTGGCAGAAACCTAGGCACCCATGGGGATAATGTGCAAATTTCACACAGTCACCCAAGGCTGGATTCAAACCGGTCTCTGGTGTTCGTGGTGCTGAGAGGCTAACCACTGAACCACCGTGCTGCCCTTTATGTTGCATTGTTTGTCAAAACAGTTGTGAATATAAGAATGATTTTTTTTTTCTACAGTGCTGTTGGCCTAAGTGTGATGTGGGTGAACTACTCTTTATGTTCAGGATGCAGTTTAATAGAATCTTTGTACTTGAAAAAATAATTACTTGGAAGTATTTTCATATGTATTACTTTACCATCTGTATAACTGGGATAAGGGCTGGTTTCTACAGCCTGCAGAACTAGGAGTGTGATTTAACCATATCATGACATGGATACACTTTTTGCATAGTATAAAGTACTATACAGTACATTATGCCTTCCATTTTCTCCCCTGTTCTTAAAATACAAGCTAGACTGATTAGACCTAAAATTTGCAGTTTTTATTTTTAATACAAGCAAAAACAAAAGTCTGCCTGTTCTTAGTTGCTCTATGACAGTTTGAATAAAACATGTTTATTGTCTAGTGAAATGTATCATGAAACTCAACTTGAGCTTTTGAATCCAGGTTGCTGACTGTACAGTGCATGGTGGTAACCCATAGTGAGCATTTTTATTTTGTCTCTAAGTATGGTTGAAATGAAAAATGAATAGGTGGCATGGAGTGTGGGCAAGGCTCAGTCCATAAACTTTAACTGGAGCAAAATTAAAACGCAGCACTGGTACATTAATTCTGAAGGAACCTGTACTCCAAATAAGAATTGTGACTTAATGCCAATCTTTTCCCCGTACTCCTGCACATTGGTTCTATTTAAATAATTATTCAATGCCATTTTGAATGTGTCAATTCCATGCTACTTGTGTGAAAGAGTTTTTTTGTCAGGTCCCATTTGTTTCTTTTGCAAATTGTTCTTGATCCTTTTTTGAGTGGAAACCATTTCTCACTATCAGCTCTATCCAGCCCCGTCATGATTTTGAAATTGTCTATCAGATCTCCTCTTAGCTGCCTTCTGTCTAAGGAGAACAGTCCAAACCTCCTTTCTATCCTCATAACTGAAGTTTCTGACAAAACCCTCATATAATTTCCCTGCTGTTGTACTCTGTGTCTATTAATAAACTAAGGATATTGTATGTTTTATTCACTCCACTGTCTGACCCCTTCAGTGATCTGTGCACATATACACTCGGGTCCCTCTATGCCTGCACATCCTATTTTGCATTGTCTGTCCGTGTACTTCTGACCAAAACCACATTATTTCACACTTATCCACATTGAACATTCTCTGCCACCTTTCTGCTTATTCCACCAACATTTCAGTGTCCTTTTGAAGTTCTCCTCACAGTTTACAAAGCTTCCAAGTTTTGTAGCATCCACAAACTTTTAATTGTGGCCTGCACAACAAGCTGTGGATCATTGTATATATCTGGATTAAAGGGTTCCAATACTGAACACTGGCGAATGAAAAATATCCAATTACCATTTCTCTCTATTTCCTACCAATCAGCCAGTTCTTTTATCCATGTTGCTGCTGCCCCTTTAATTTCATAAACTAAACTTTTCTCTTAGGTCTAATGTGTTCCCCTATGTCAAATGCTTTCTGGAAGTCGATGTACACTACATCAACAGCATTGCCTTTGATCCTTTGTTACCTCTTCAAAAAGACTCCAGCATATTATTGGTTAAATATGATTTCCTCCTTATAAATCCATGCTCCTCATTCTAATCAACCCAAACTTTTCCACATGCCTACCAGTAACCTCCTGACTAACTGTTTCTTGAGGCTTCCTCACCACTGAAGTTAAACTGGCTGCTCTAAGTGTTGAATTATGGATCTGGAAAACTTCTGATGCACTGTAAAAGCTGGCATCTGAAATTCAAGTTACCTGAATGATGTATATTCCGAATATTGCATGCATGCAATATAATATTTTGCCTGAATTTTATACTAATGCAGTAACATTAATATTGAGAATCAGGAGTATCCTTGCCTTACATTCAGACATAACCATTTCACATGGTTGTTTATTCCTTCACACAGTTGGAGTGTGAAAATGCAAATGTTTATCTGTTGGAGCACCAATATTCTGTACGTTGGGAAGGGAAAGAAACATTAGCTTCAGACTCCTTCTGAAGCATTGAACAGGTGGTTCAGAGAGGTATTAGTCCATCTGATCCCTCAATTGAGGGTACAGCATTCTCCAAAAGATATGTGCCAAAATTAGATAGGGTGTAGTTCATCTTCAGATTTCTTCAATGTGCATTCCTGAGAGAACCATAATTTCTGTTCCTTTCTCACAAAGGATAGCAAATTAAGTTAAGTGGTTAGAATAATGGAAATAATCATGAATTAAGTGGGACATGTTTTTGTGAAGAACAAGAACTTGTCTTAGCCTGTTGTGCCAGAAATAATTCTGTAATTCCATTGTATTATTCCCTCCCCTCAACCCTAAAAGAAAATCCAGCCATTGCTGGGTGGGGGGCGGGGGAATATCTTCCAGTATTGGAGTCGTACATTAATTCACTCCCTTTAGAAAGACTGTTTAGTGTTTACACCAAAAGAGTCAATAATATGGTTTTATGCCAGCACCATCCTTTCATTGTGAGTATGCTTGCATAGTAAGTCCAATTACTCAAGCAAATACACTGCACAGTGTGCAGTGCATTGAGCAACTTCTGAGAAATTCGATGCTGCAATCTATGACATTTACATTTGGGGTCATAACATTTTACCAAAGGGAAAAACAAAGTGGTACTATACAATTTGGAATCCACTTCAAATTATGCCAGTTTATTTGGGGCATTAGTTGAGTCCAGTTTGTTTCTTTTGCAGTGTGATATGTAGCATCAGAAATGCCTTATGTGGATCGACAGAATCGTATTTGTGGATTTCTAGACATTGAAGAAAATGAAAACAGTGGAAAATTTCTGCGTCGATACTTCATACTGGACACTCGAGCTGACAGTTTGCTATGGTATATGGACAATCCACAGGTCAGATTTTGAACAACTCTGTTAAGCTCATACTGTAATCATACTTTTTCACAAATGGTAGTTTTATATAGGACTGGGTTCTACCCCAGACCGCAACGTGCTTCATAAAATACGATGTCAATGGTAAATGTGGTACCACTTCTGATTGTATTTTAATGTGCAAGTCTGCATTACAATTGAGCAATTCATTGCCGATTCTTGAACCTACTTGCTTAATACCAGGAACAAAACAGTTTATATAAAATTAGTTCAGTCATTCTAGGCAGATTTTAGCAAGTCTGGGGGAGGGGAAGGGGGTTCTGAAATAAATAGGGAGGGGGAGAGGCGGATAGAAGATGGATAGAGGAGAAGATAGGTGGAGAGAAGACAGACCGGTCAAAGAGGCAGGGATGGAGCCAGTAAAGATGAGCGTAGGTAGGGAGGAGATAGGTCAGTCCAGGGAGGACGGACAGGTCATGGGGGCGGGATGAGGTTAGTAGGTAGGAGATGGGGGTG
>NC_063351.1:28777855-28870030 GCF_021869965.1 Rhincodon typus | reverse complement strand
TATCTCCTCCCTACCTGCCCACCTACACTCACCTCTACTGGCTCCATCCCCGCCTCTTTGACCAGTCTGTCTTCTGTCCACCTATCTTCTCCTCTATCCATCTTCTGTCCGCCTCCCCCTCCCTATTTATTTCAGAACCCCCTTCCCCTCCCCCATTTCTGAAGAAGGGTCTAGGCCTGAAACGTCAGCCTTCCTGCTCCTCTGATGCTGCTTGGCCTGCTGTGTTCATCCAGCTCTACACCTTGTTATCTCTCAGATTCTCCAGCATCTGCAGTTCCTACTATCTCTGAAAAGATTTTAGCAAGTGTTTGTTTTTAGTAATGGTTAAGAACATTTCTGATGAAGCTTGAAGACACTTTTAAAATTAATAGTTAAAACTATAAATTTGCATGCAAGGACATTTTAAATTCTACGAAGTAATGATTTCATTCTATGAATATTTCTTGCATAACCCCTGCTTAATTTGTCATGAAATAAAATGTAACAAAAACACTGTTGCTTTGTTCACTGGTTTCAAGATGGTACAGTCTCAATTCTTGGAAGCCTACATAATGGAAAATTCTGATTCCCATTAGCAATTTGTCTCGTAGATGCGCATTTACAGCCAATGAAGGAAATTCTATAAGGAAAAGACTTCATTACTGCAGCACACCTCTTTGTCATGCTGGATAAGCACATTGTCTGAAAAGGCTTGTGCTGCAGCTGCTCTCATTTTAACTGGTGCATTCTTTATTTGCTTAATTTTTAGAATCTGCCATCAGGTGCATCACACGTTGGGGCTCTTAAACTTACTTACATCTCAAAGGTAATTAACTAGTTTTTATGGAATTTGTTCGTCTTAACAAATAGAAAATTCAAAATGATAGAGTTTTGAAATGCAGAGAAATTCAAGAAGAAAATCCGGTACATGGGTATGTAATGCAAGATTGTATGTTTGCATCAATAAGGTATTTTAATATCACCAATGTGCTATTTAACACAATAGGAATACTTTAGTGGCTAGTTACAAACGCTCAGATTTTGAATCTACTTTGGGATGTAACCCAGGCTTGGTGTTCTCTCATCTATATTACTTTTCCAACTTGTAACTTTTGTTTTGAAAGTAAGAGTTTCTACATAAGCAAATTTTGATGACAGTGTTGACCTAGATTTAGCAATGGTGGGCAGCGGTCCAATTTATCTGCCTATGAAAAGACTGACCATCTGATATTGAACCTCATCTTACTTTACACAACTTAAAATTGTGTTATCTAATCCTTCCTACTCAATTGGACCACATTGTCAGTTAAACCACGATCTGTTTTCTTTGTGACTTTAAAAACTTCAGTACAAACATAGGACTTAGTTGAAAGTAAGCATTTCAGCCTCAAGTCCATCCACTATTCAGTAAAATTATGGCTAATCTGTGTTTTGAATTCCACATTCCCACCTATTGCCGCTGACCTTTGATTCCCTTGCCTGATCAGAATCTGTCCACCTCTGCCTTAAAAATACACAGTGACACTGACTCTGTTGCCTTCTGTGGCAGAGTACTCTCAACTTGCTGAGGGAAAACATTTCTCTCCTAAAAGGGCAGCACCTAATTTTAAAATTGTTTCCCCGCCAAGCATTCTTTTTATGTCCACCTTTAAGATTATTCAGGATCTTAGACTGAAAACAAGCCCAGTTCTGTCCAACATTTTCACAGAAGACAACCCACTCATTCCAGATATCAAATTTTCTCTGAACCATCTTTAATGCTTTTACATCCTTCCTTAAATAAGGGCGATGGAAACAATGCATACTGTTGGAGACGTGGTCTCACCAATGACCTATAAAAGTGAAGCATAACATCCTCCTTTCTATTTTCATTACCTGTCATATTAAAGAATAGCATTCATTTAGCCTTCTTAGTTGCAGGACCTGCATGTTAACTTCTTTTGACTTGTGCACTTAATCTCATTCTCCATTCAAGTCATACTTTTTTAAAAGTTCTTCCTGTTAAAGTGAACAATTTCACATTTTCTACATTATACTCTGTCAGTCTTTTGTCTACTCTCAGCCTGTACTCACAGCCTATGCTCACAACCTCCTTCAGTCCCCTCCGTGCTTGGCTTTGTGATATCTGCAAATTAAGCTGCCATGATTTCACTGTCCACATCTAACTGTTATAAATTGTAAAACAAAAAATAAGCTGGGCCCCCAGCACAGGCCCCTGTGGCACTCCTCTTGTTTTACCCTGCCAAATGTGGGTGAGGGGGGTGGTGGGTGGACTAAACCTATTTATGCAAACTTTGTTTTCTGCCAGTCAGTCAATCTTCTATTCACACTAGCACGTTATCCTCAGCACCATGTATTTGTACATGTGCAATAATGTCTTATATGGCACCTTGTCAAGAGTCTTCTGAAAGTCAAATATCTATACATCGGTGGGTTTCCCCTTATCCAAAGCGCAAATTATTCCTTTAAAGAATTCTATGAATTTGCTAAACATGATTCCCCTTTCACAAAACCATCCTGATTCTTCCTGATTAGTGAGTTTTTTTTTGAAGTATTCAGCTCTAACCTCCTTTAATGATTAATGCTCAACATCTTCCGAAGACAGGCATCAGCTAACTGCACTGTAGTTTCCTGTCATTTTGTCTCTGTAATTTCTTGAATAGAGGAGCTGTATTTGCTACTTTTCAGTCTTCTATAACCCTTCCAGAATCTCCAATCAGATCACTCTTTAGACTGTGCTTTTTTAAAGTGAAGAGCTCCAGCCCTTAGACTCTCTTGGTAACTAAGATGCTTTATATTGACACTTCATCCAGCAGCCCTCCTTTGCATCCTTTTCAAAAACCTCAATGCCATGCACTACACGGGATGGGCACAGCGTTCCAAGTGAGACCTGTACAAGAACAAAATTCCTTATCATAAATTGCCCCAGTGGGTGTGTCTGAACACCTTAATTGCTTCTGTTTCTTGGCATTGCACTTTAAAGATCTGTAAATTTAAATTTCAATTGGAGTAAAGCTTTGAATTTTTCATTGGGTATTGATATGTTCAAGCCAATAAATAAAACCATTGTGGTATGCTAGCTTCCTATTTCAGTTACTACTCTGATTATTTAACCATTATTGGCCTGTACTGAGCCATTGAAAAATACTATATTTGGTATATTTTGCACAGAATTGTCTGATTTCTCCCATGTGTGACAAACTCCAATTTAAGTGCTTCTTTTTCTATCGTTTTCTTACCTGACTTCTGTGGCATTTGTGTCTTGCTGTTCCGTGAACACCAGTGCATGCTTGTTGAGTGAAACATCTTTAGTTACTTTTTGTTCTAGTTTTTGTTCAGTTTTCTTATTGCAGTCAAATTCCATGCAGCAAGTTATCATAGACAACATCATAAATGAATGATTATATGGTGTGTTTTTGTTTGTTCTGACTGAAACTAAAATTTTTGCTAGACATATGGAAGAAGGCCTTCATCCTTTTCAAATTTGGTATCTTTGACTACTTAAGCAAGCAGATAGGGCTGTACTTCAACATCTCAACTGCTAAGGTAGCATTCCTTGTGTTCTGCACTGAAATGTCAACATGTTGAAGTCTTCATGGACTTTGAAACCATAACTTTCTGGCTTAGACAGATACACTACCAACTGAGTCAAAGAAAGTTATAGAAAGATACATATAGACTGTGTGCCTAATGAATTTCATTTTTGCATGGTTGTAAATTTTCCTTTGTAATTTATAATAAGCAATATCTATCAATGATGTATGTCTACTGGCAATGAGCAGTTATACCTGGAAACAGAAAAGTTCACTATTATGTATAAAGTAGTTTTCTGAATTTCAGCAAATGAACTATGTCATAATATTATATTGTTTTAGATACTTGTTCTGAGGGCATTTTTAATCCAATTTTTTCCCTCCGTTTAATTAGCACTCTTCTTAATTTTTATCAAAATTGCGGAAAGGACAACATGTGCCATATTTTTTGTTTAACTTGATACTTGTAATTTGCTAGGTCAGTGACGCAACAAAGCAGCGGCCAAAAGCAGAGTACTGTTTCGGTAAGTATTTTCTAAAACTGCATTTATTCACTTGAAATGATTATTAGTCAGTGCCACTAATTTAGTTATGTTTCCAATAGTTGTATACACTGTATGGTAGGCACTCTCATTCTGCACTGAAGCATTGCAAAACAGTATTAATTGTAACACCTTATCAGCCTCAAGATATCCCACAGAGTACAAGTTGAATTACTTTCTAAGTATGGTTGCTGTTTAAAGTCAACTCTAATAATAACACTAACTTCGAGTTGGCGATCTATACAGAGGCTTCCAGTACTGGCAATTGCCCATTGGGAATTTCAACTTGCTGGGTGATTTTCATGGAGTTGGTTGTGTTAGGACTTGCATATGAATTCTTCACAGAATCCCAGTTGTGCTTTTCAAAGAGAAATGTATTTGGCCATTGACTAAAGGATTAATAGTTTATTAATGAGTCTAGAATCAGGATTTTGATTTGTATCCTAACAGTCATTAATGCTGGAATGCGAAAGTACTTTCTGCAAGCGAATGATCAGCAGGACTTGGTTGAGTGGGTGAATATACTGAACAAAGCCACCAAGATTACAGTAAGTCAAGCTTGTTGAGGTATCACTGTAATACAGTCACTAAAAGGATAAAAATTGTACTGTTTACAAATTCTATTTTAACCTCAATTTTATTCTTTCATTGGTATCTTAATTTCTGATTATATGAGGAATGTTTTCAAAATTTTATTTTTTATCTATCATTTGCCAGTGTTACTGCTTACGTAAGACATTAATTTTTGGCATAATGTAGCAACAAAATAGCGTGTTATTTAAATACTAATGAGATGATTCATTTGTTTTAACATGTCCTTTGCAGCCTCTGCAATATTCATGTGCAGGTGAGGTGTTTAAAAGACAAATTAGTAATTGAAGGAAAGAAATGTTTTGGGCTATGAGAGACATAAATATAAATGCTAATTGGACACGTATGTACTGCTTTGGTCTTGCTCTAAAATCACTTTTGAAGATGGTTTGACCATTATCATCTGTAAATCTAGGTAATTGGAAGCTCAAAGGATTCCCGATTATATTATTTGCCTGCAAAACTCTGGGAATGGTAATCATGATGCTGAGTGCTATTATGATTTTGGGGATTGATCAGGAGAGTAACAAAAATGTTTCTCATCATTTAATAATTTTAAAATTGATACTTATGCAGGACGATTAAATATGAAATTGCTTCTTGTTCCAATAATCAAATGAAAAATTCACAAATGAACTTAATAAAAAAATTGAATTGCAAATCATTAGCTTGAAAGTTTTATAATTAAAATGAAAAGTGTTCAAGGTGATTAGAGAACAAGCGAAGCCTAAAAACAATAAGTCCAGCTGGATATGAGAAGTAATTAACAACAGAACTTTTGTGTTTTTTAAGGAGAGTAATGTCATTTTCATTCCAGAGTTCAAAATCTGGCAGGTAGTTATCAATTCCAGCTAGGTTATTCAGAAGATGTAAATTATGTAGCTGCTCAGAAAGGTAAAATAAAGTAATTTCAGTTTTTACAAACCCGAGTAGGCAGGTGGGTCCAACATTTTAGTTTACTAGTCAATGTTTATCTTTAGGAAATACCTATCTTTTATCTTTTGCATTTTGCAAGGGTTAGGCAAGTTAGAACACTGTTTTACTTCATCATTTCAGTCCTGCTGAAAGTATTTGGATAAAAGTGGTGATTCTCATTTCACCATGATGAAATACACATCATACATTGGCTGGCTGATATTCTGTTCTTTGTAACATTTAAGTCATTTAACTAGAGTCAAATTATATTTTGTTGAAGTTTGCTTTGTTTCTCTGTTTTTTTAAAAGTGAAGTTCAAGTTTACCTAATTTAAGTAGATGATTAGAAGTGATTAGAACTTAAAGAAGTGGAGAAAATTACCCTGATCAGTTTTATAATACTTATCAATTAGTGTTTGCTAGGAAGGGTCACTGGATCCGAAACGTTAACTCTGATTTTTTTCTTCAAAGATGCTGCCAGACCTGCTGAGCTTTTCCAGTAACATCTAAAAGTCATTTGGACAGGTACATGAATAGGAAAAGTTTTAGAGGGATATGGGCCAAATGCAAGTAAATGGTTCTAGCTTAGTTTGGGAAACTTAGTCAGCATGGACAAGCTGGACCAAAGGGTCTGTTTCCTTTCTGTATGATTCTATAACAAAGGAATGGGATAGTGGAAAGAAAAAGGGAGAGATTTTACTGTGGGTTGATGTGAATAGAATGACCTGCATAGTGCTCATCAGTTTCCCATTCTCTATCTCTGTAAACTTCAGCTTATCCAAAGTTCTGCTCCCTGTATTTTATGCAATCCCAGGTCCTGCCACATTCTACCCTGAAATTGCTAGTGTACACTGGCTTTTGATTTCCCATTTGCTCAAAGTAGACATCAGAAGTATTTAATCAGTGTCCGTGCATTCTATAAAAAACCAAAAGAACTGTGGACACTGTAAATGAGGAACAGAAACAAAGTTGCTGGAAAAGCTCAGCAGGTCTGGCAACATCTGTGATGGTGAAAACAGAGTTAATGTTTCGGGTCCGGTGACCCATCCTCAGAACTGTTCTGTTGACGCGGGCCTTCGTGTAGCCCTACTTTCTTTGCACCATTGGCAAATGCTAACAATCCAGAAAAGTTATGTTCAAGTACCATGATGGAACTTTGAGAAGTTAAATAGGTTTTTAAAGCAAGCTGAGAAATATTTATAAAAACGGCTATGAATTTGTTGGATTTTTGTTGTTCACAAATGTTCTGTGGCATTGGAATTTTACCGCTTCTACCTTTTTCACATCTGTATGTGATCCACCCTGACAGAAATGTTGTTGATTCCTGACTGCCCTTTGAGGTAGCCCACTGTGGAATTTTATTGGGCTTTCATGAAATGCTTTTGTGCTGAATGACAGTTTACATTCAGAATTAATGACAAACAATTTGCAGAAAACCTGTGTTCGTAGCTTGAGCTATTTACTCTGGTATTAGGACGGGTAATGAAATATTGCGCGCATATATATATATAATTTATATATTAATAATTATTCACTTACTCACTGTTGAAAAATGTTCTGAAATATGTTTACATGCTATTTACTTGTGCGAGTTATTTATATTTTCCTGATGATGCCGACTTGCATGCTAATTCAATGACTAGTTGGAAGTTGCATATTTATCTGAAAATATCAAGATTTGTTATTTTTGTGAAATATCTTAATTTAAAGCATGTCAATGCCATTGGCCTTGGATAATCTTGCTGTTAATTTCTTCAGTAGCAGATAAAAATTTGTCGTGTATGAGTCATGCTGCACGTATGTTGCATTGCTGCTTTATTCGTTTTAAAACAGGTTCCAAAACCATCAGATGTTCAAGCGAACGCAGACAACCAAAATTGTCTTACGGAGGGGCCATGTGGAAGGAAGCCGGGGCCATACAAGACCGAAATTATTGGTGGTGTTCCCATTATTACACAGACTAATCAGGTGAAAGACAAAATGATCATACTAATGTAACTATTGAATTATAATAGTCAAGCAAATTTATTTGTGCAACATACCTGTCCAACTTAGAACTGGCTGAAAGTTCAGACTTCGTTTAACTAAAAGTTATGAAAATCATTATGTATAAACATTTGTTAAAAATTCCAGTGTTATGTTTGACTAAAATAATGGTATTCAGAATCTTTGGTTGTAAATGAAATTAATTTTAGTGATTTTAATGTGTGTCGGTCACATCACAACACAAAGCTGATAAAAGGTGTATAAAAGAAATGGCTAATCTACTAAATCTATGCAATGGTGTCATGAGAAATACAAATGTAACATAGATTAAACTTTAAAGGGAGAGTGATCATCTAAATGGAGCGGAGAGAGATTGTTGTGATCCAGTAAAGGAAGAGCTTTATGCAGAATCAATTTTGGTCACACATTTACTTGGTGATTTGACATTTTATATGTTTTATGGATTTAAGTGATTTAACTTTCTAACGCATTGTCTGTGACTTACTGTAGGTGTTGAAACAGCAGTTACATTTGAAGGTGGTTCTCTTTTTACTCTTGGATTGCTACAGTTATGCCTACTATTATCATTCATAAGATTCCGGAAGTGCTCTTACCTCAAACCTTTGCACTTTGTAGCTTGAAAACATGTGGAAGTAAATCTTATTCGGACAGTTATGTCAGTGTCATTGATTTAAAAAAAAAATTGTTCATTTCTAATTTCTTTTTAAGTAGATTTTTCTTATCAACATTATACACCCCCAGCAATTTAAAAAGTTCTGTTCATGTTGTTAACTTCTGACAGAATTATGTATACTAATTATGGTCAGATTAATCTTGGGGTCTAGACTTGGAATTTATTCAAGCTAATCTAGTCTGGAAGGTTGCTTTCAAATGCTGACAAAATGTTAATGTGTTAACTCTGTATAGACATCAAATCACATATACAAATATGACTACCTACTGATAATGTTAGAGCAGATTTTAGTTCTCATTTATTTTGCCTTCAATTACTTTTTCTTCTTTTTTGACAGGAGGGGATGGAATGTCTTGAAGGAATTGAGAAAAATAATTTGAAACGTTCTCAAAGTCAGTTAGCATATTTTATTGGCAAGCCTACATCTGATCAAGCAGTCATTAAAAGTGGTTACTGTGTTAAACAAGGAGCAGTAGTGAGTAACCAGGATTTATTTTGGATATTAAACTCTGTCTGATTGTAGATCATTGCCATATTAGCACATATTCGTGTGATTCTTTTATACTTCAGTTCGGCAGCTTTGCATTTTGCTTCAACTTTAGATCCTTGGGTTCTTGGTGTCTTGGCATGTTTCAGTTAGATTCTATTTAAGAATTAGCTCTATGACTTTATACAAGAAGCCTTTACAGGCAAAGGCTGGAAAGATTTAAACATTCTACAAGCTTTTGTACCCTTTATTCGTAAACGTCACTCCTTTGTACCCTTCAACTTAAACTAGAGGGCATAGATTTAAGATGAGAGGAGAAAGAGGGGCAAGTTTTTGACATAGAATAACACGTGTATGGAATAAGCTGTCTGAGGAAGTGGTAAAGGCAGGTAAAATTCAGGATCTAAAAGGCATTTCGCCATACATGAATAGGAAAGGTATAGAGGGAAATAGGCCAAACACGCAAGCAAATGGGAAAAGTTCAGTTTAGGAAACCTGGTCAGCATGGACGAATTGGATAGAAGGGTCTGTTTCCGTACTATATGACTCTATGACTGTCAGATAATTCTAATGCAGAATGATCATAACTGAAATTAGTATTCAGCTGTTATGACCGAAGCATGCAAACATTAAACAAAGTGTAATTTGAGTGAGTTAAGTAATATATACTCCAAATGTGCAGAATAGAGGTTTATTTACCTGTTTTTAACACTACAGGCAAGTATTTGCATGCAGTTATTCAATACAACAAAGGTGATCTTTTTAACTAAATGATTAATATGACAAAATTTACCTAGGTTGACTGCAATTTGCTAAAATTTGGTTTTATTTTTAATTGTAGTTTTTATCTTTACAGATGAAAAACTGGAAAAGAAGACATTTCATACTAGATGAAAACTCCATAAGTTATTATAAATCTGATCTGGTATGCCGCCTTTAATTTTGAATAATTTACAATCTTCCATCATTATTGGCATAGCTAATAAGTGATGATCACATAATTACAAAATTATGGAATCACTTTCATAACTTTATTGATCAATTCTTACTGATAAAGTTGCAGAAAACCTTGCATCAGGAAACATACAGGCTGATGCAAGTTTGCTTACTTTGTCCACCTTCAGGTTTCAAGATGGCACCTACAATATTTTAGAAGTAATGGTAAGCGCTTTCTCACAGTACGTAGAGGAGTCTTTATTGGTATAAATGTTATTGCTAAAAGAAAAGTAATATAACAGGTTAGTTAAATTCTCATTGGAATTATTAAGTTAATTTTATATTGGCTTTATTTCCCTAGTAAGATGGACCTGAGCTCCTTGGTGTCATGTTAATAATGTTGTCGATCATCCTTAAAACCACTGTTAACCTGTAAGAGAGTATTGAAAACTAAGAAAATGACGTTCTATTTCAATAAGCAAATCCAAATCTACCTTTTAAAAGGCTGTTTTCATAACTGTGCGAATGTATCATGGTACATTTGTCATTCCAACATATTGTGGTTGATTTAACCAAACTTCTGTGTACAGTGCAGTGCAAAATTTCATGCTTCTATTCGCAGCAGCAATCATGAGTACATGAATCTGAATACGTTCAGAGTGCCAGAAAACTTGTTATGGCTCCTACTGGAGGAAAAAAAAATGCCTTTTAAGATAATGGCATATTCCTCTCACTATTCTAAGTGCAGTGTTTCTGGTTAGATGGACTATTAAGGGTTCTTCTTCTGTCCTAACCAGCACTTTATCCCTCAATCAGCAACATAAGAACATGTTATCTTATAGCCTGCATCATATCATTTTTGTGGGATCTTGCTCTATGTAATTTGATGGCTGCATTTCCTATACTACAGTAGCTACTATACTTGAAAGTGTACTGTAAAGCACTTTGGGGCATTGAGGCTATCAAACACAATATATAATCATTGTAATCACAGTAGATACAAGTATAACATAGCTTGAAAAAATACTTTGTAATAAAATCAGAATATTTTGCAACCTGGGGAGATTGTCTGTCTGAACTTATGATAATCTGTTTTCAATTTGTAGCGTGCAGTTGAATTTTCTTTTAAATTTCATCTCGGCAAAGTGCATAGCCTATACTACTCTTGACAGACTGATACAGAACTGTTAGAACATGTTCAACAGTGGAGAAAGAATCATTTCCTCTTTCGAGAACAAATATTTAAACTACTGCTCCAGAGTTTCTTAACCAGTTCAAACCTGTCGAGCTTCTGATGAAATTCACCTAATTTGGTCAGAAATAACAAGCTATATAGTTTTCCATGATAAAATCATTAGTTGGTGCAAAATTTTTATGGAAGCCAACTAATAAATCAATTTAAATTTAATTGTGATGAAAGTCTCTAAATATTTAAATTCTACTTTTCTAAATCTCTCCCTACCTCAGATAGTGATGACATTAAATTTCTGAGTTTAGTATCAGTTTAGAGGAATTCTCAACAGTGAGTATACAGATCAATTGAAATAATTAGCAGCTTCTTTGTTTTCTGATTCATTTACTTTTTTAAGAGTATGCATTACTAATTTGAAAAACAAAGCTGGAACACTGAAGACTGTAACCAAGTTGAATTGTCTGCTGCTTACTGTTGCTAAATTTGGTGACATTACATATGTTCCTCTGAGTGCCCTTGGACTTGTGCAAAACTGTTTAGATAAAGCTGCATATGTATGCAAAAGGAATGGTGGAGTTGGTTCTAATTTTGGTTCTAAGCAAAGTAAATGGTGATCGTAACGTGCCTTTTTCTAGCTGTATAAATTTTGGATACCTGACAGAATTGCAGCTCTGATGTTTCATCACCTATTTCTTGTTACTTGCTACAGAATTTCTTGTGTTATTAGCTTTCTTTCATTTTGCCCCTTGATATCATTATAGGTTAATATTTCATTTACTGGATATATAAATGGAACAGTTTACCATGAAAGTTTGCATAGTCTGTTTACTTGGTGACACTACTTTGCACTATGCATTGAATCAAGAATGCTAATATAACCACTTCCTGGCACATGAAAGTTGTGAAACCCACCTTTTTTTATTACAAATTGAAAATTTGTTGACTGTACGTTAAATTGGAAACTTGAGAAATGATGTAAACATCCTTGTTAGACAGTAATTGCTGCATCTGTAAATAATGTTTGTTTCCTTAAAGTTCTAAAATGTTTGAATGCCTGATTGGGTGGAAGCATGATTTATAAAACAAGTTGTTTTTCTTGCAGGATAAGGAGCCACTTCGGAGTATACCACTTAAAGAAGTTATTAAGGTTCAGGAGTGTAAACAAAGGTTTGTGTTGTTTGTGTTGCCTCTGTTTGATTAATCAGTTGATTATAGCTTATTGATCATTCTTCATTCCATCTCTGTTGCTGGGTCAAAATTCTGGTTTGGATTGGAAGATTTACTTAGGAAAACAATGGGGAATGTAATGGCGCAACCTTTAGGTGGGGTGCTAGGGAATTGGAATTACTGTCTGAAATTTAAATTCACGTTTAAATCTTGTTTTATGCATTTACATGACTTGCATGCTGGAGGGAGCTAGCCAACCAATTTGCCCTATGGGATCAAAATCTAAAATTTCAATTTAAGTATTCAGTGATTGCTTGTTAAAGTTTAACATAGTTGATCTTGTATATAAAAGTTAATGTGACTCTTCAGAAATGAGTTGTGTAGCATATGATGTAATGTTAAATAATCATTAAGTATTATCTCTACTGTAAATGTACACATAGAAATATAGCAGCAGTAGTAGGCCATTCGACCCTCAGAGCCTGCTATGCCATTCATTATGATCATTGCTGATCATCCAAATCAGTACCCTGTTCCTGCTTTTGCCATAACCTTTGATTCCTTTAGTCCCAAAAATTATATGTCTCCTCCTGAAAGACATTCAATACTTTGGCCTCAGCCTATTTCTGTAGCAGAAAACTCCACAGGCTCACCGTTCTGAGTGAAGAAATTTCTCATCATTTCAGTCCTAAATGACTTATCTCGTATCCTTAGTTTGTAACCACTGGTTCTGGACTCCCTGGTCATCAGTTATGTCCTTCCTGCATTTGTCCTGTCTCGTCCTGTTAGAATATTATTTTTCTATGAGATACCCTATATTCTGCTAAACTGCAGTAAATTTATGCCTACCACTTAGATAAAGCAGTGGAGCACACTGCTTATTGAAGAATACAACTAAATACTTTTCATTTGTGTACATGTAGAGACATTGCTACATTATTCAGATTAGACGAAAAACCATAAAGTTAACCAGCAGAGTTGTGATGAAAACAACATGAACTTTTACTCCTTTCCTTTTGACTTCTATGAGAAACCACTACTTCAATTGAAACTGCAACAGAGATTCCGAGTTGGAGACTTGGACACGCATGTTCAGTACTAAGAACCTATAAATCAGTTACATTTTATTTTAAATAAAAGAAGAGGCTGCTGAATTCACCCAGCATGTCCGCCAACATTTGTGGAGAGAGAAACAGAATTAACATTTCAAGTCTGGTATAGATTGTAAGTTCCAGTTTGAATTCTGTATTGAAGTGTAGGTGTAATATGATGGGGCTCTTGTGATGTTGTGGTAGTGTCCCTACTTCTGAGTTAGTGGGCCCAGGTTCAAGTCCCACCCGATCTAGAGATATGAAAGGACATTTCTGTTTTGAAATGTCTATGATGGAAATGTATGCGATTGTAGGTGAATAATAGAAATCTACCTTTGTGTTTTTCTTTCTGTTTGGAGAATATTTCAACCATTCTTCATTGTCCAACCTTCATGTGGAAATTACTGGCAGAGAAAACACAACCACACGATGCCTGATTAGTGCAACAATGTTTTTGATCTTCATTCAGTTCACTCTTGTGCGAGGCCTTGCTTGGAAGTAAATCCTAATTCTTCTGTCATTGATAGTCTTAATTTTTTAATTCAAATTCCACCCCCACCCCACACAAATTTTTTTTCCTAAGCAAATCCATATGTTATTGTACAATAATCCAATGCAATTTTAACATTTTACTTAAAATGGAATGGATATTTTTGATTGCCTAGAAGCCTTGATATTCTTGCTTCTTAATATTGCATGAATTTGAGGTGTGATGCTATATAAGGGTGTTATTCATTTCATTCAGTCAGTGTTGATGTGCAAGTATTGGTCTCAAGTTTTATTTTTCAGTTATAGACATCTCAGTTTCTAGCATAAGACTAACTTCACATCTGACATAGAGTTAAGTGCAAGCTGGAATATTCCAAGAAAGATTTAAGGCAATGCACTAACTGCACTGTTTTCTTTAGTTGATGACCAGAGATTTACATACCTCTGATAACTGTGAAGTAGTGTGGATGCTGAAAATCTGAAGTAACACCGAAGTGCTGGAAATACCTAGCTGGTCTAGTAGCACCTGTGGTGAGAGAGACAGTTAACATTTCATGTCAAATGTACCTGTTCAGAATTGAAGGAAAGTCGAAATATGATGTGTTTATCCTGCTGAAAAGGTGAAGAGGCAGGATGAGCACTTGAACATTAAGGAAGGTGTGGGATGTAGAGGCAGGAGAATTAATGACTAAGATATCATGGAACAAAAGGCAATGGGAATGATAATGATTGTAGTAAAGAAGCAGTGCACTTTGACAAGAGTATGAGTAGTAGCATAATGAACACCTCTGTCTGAAAACACAAATGTGTTTTTAAAAGAAATTCAGGCTAGAATGTTGGCAAAAATGAAAAATCAAAATTTAGACCAGCTCATAGCAATAAAACTGAATCAAAATGGAGGGTGGAGTTCATGGTCTGAAGTTGTTGAACTCAGCATTGAGTCCAGAAGGCTGTAAAGTGCTTAATTGGAAGGTGAAATACTATTTCTTGAGTTTCACTGGAACATGCAGCACAGCAGGATCAGAAATGTGAGCATGAAAGCAAGAAGGTGAATTAAAATGGCAAGTAACCACATGTTGGGGTTATTTTTTGCAGAGTGAATAGTGATGGTGTGTAAAGCAATCACCAACTCTGCGTTTGTGTCCAATATACAGCTAAAAGGGTCTTGAATACCAAAACTGGTAATCTGAATTGGAGAAGTGCAAATAAATTGCTGCTTCTTCTGGAAGGAGTATTGGGGCCTTGCACAGTGAGGGAGTGTAGTGTTACACCTCTTGCAATTATATGGAAAGGGATGAGATGTTGTGGTTGATATTCCCAACTCAGAATAACCCACTCAGAGATAGTAAGAACTGCCAATGCTGGAGTCAAAGATAAGTGTGTAGCTGAAGGAACAGAGCAGGCCAGGCAGCATCAGAGGAGCAGGAAAGCTGACGTTTCAGGTCAGGACCCTTCAGAACTGGGCTGAAGAATGGCCGTTTCTGAAGAAGGGTCCTGACCCGAAACGTCGGCTTTCCTGCTCTGATGCTACCTGGTCTGCTGTGTTCCTCCCGCTGTTATTTCAGAATAACCCACTTGTATTTTTCTAAAATCCATGAACAGTATTGTCCTGATGGGCTCATTGTTTCAGTCTGTGTCTGTCTCACTGAACAAATTTCTGCCTACCTTGATCCTAGTTCTTTCTCACCTTGTCCAGTCCCTTGTGTGGTCTATTGTGACTCTTCTGACGCTGTTATTTCAACTGTTTCCTAAATGCTGCCTCTTGACTGTGGATCTTCAGTCACACTACACCTCCAACCCCCACCAGGACAGTCTCCAGTCTGTTATGAGACATGCCTTTAAGAAGGATTTGTTCTGTCATGTTTCTTTTGAAAGGAAGTGTTGTAAACTTTGAACTAAACTGTTTGCTGAGCCCAGCAATGTAACTAGCTTTGTTTCTGTTTGAAAGCAGACAAAAGAAGCATGAATGGGTGGAGTCAAGAATACAGACCCAGGGTTTGCACTTTTCAGTTGAAAATAGAATTTTGAAAGAAGCCACATCTCTCTCTGTGCAAAAGCTGATGTTCTGTCCTTGTTGCTGGATTTATATTTTTAAGTTTTCCTGTCTACTTGCCTTTGCCAAAGTTGTTTATTCGCTGCTGCTACATTGGATCACTTAATTAGTAGTGGTTAAATGATATACTATTTTGTTAAGTATTTCAATAGAGTTACAGTTAAGCCATTTTTTAAAATATTGTCTGTCTGTATTTTAACTGTAGTGAAAGAAATAGCATGTTTTGCTTAAAGCTGAGTAGTTTGACCAATTGAATTGTACCTGGGACACCATGTCTGGCACTTGCCTTTTAAAAAATGAAATAGTTAGAGTCTAGGCTATCTTCTTGAGGGGGTTTGGTCTGGTCCATAACAGGTCTTTTCAATTTCACCTTGAACAAAGGTCCAACCAACATCTGTCAACCAGCACCCTCCATCGCCTGGCTGAACTTGTTCTGTCACAGACAAATTGATTGAAGAGAAATTGTTCATAATCCCTTCATATAAAAGATGTTGCTTTGGATACTAGTTACACCTGTCTTTTTGTGGATTATGGAGCATCCTTTTTTTCAGGCACCCTCCTCTAACTCATTTTCCAGTATATTGATAATTTGGTCTCCTCTAATATGCGGAGACCAAATGCAAACATGTCACTGCTTTGCAGAATTCCTCCACTCAAATTTCAGTCCCCTGGCTGCTGCAGTGTCCCAGTGACACTCCATGCAAACTTGAAGAGCCAGACTATTTTGATTTTTCTTTGCTGTGCTGGCCTGAATCTTGTGTTTTGTTTTTTGTTTTTTGTTTTTTCTTTCAACAGAGCTGTTCATTATCCTGCCATTCGTACCCTCTCTCTGGACAAATATGTTTATTCTTATCGATAGTTATTACCATCTCTTTGCTTTTAGTTCCATGACATGGTTTGATTTAGTCTTTTCAGCCCTCTATCCTACTCCAAATGTTCACTTTCGTTCTTGCTGCACCTCCCCATGCCCCATCCCTAACACCCATCAAATTTCTTTCTTGCTTCAGTTCTGGCTCAGGGATACATTCCATTTGAAACATTCACTGTTTCTCTCTCCATAGCTGCTGCTAGACCTGAGTATTTAAATCAGTTTGGTTTTATTTTGTATTCCACCAGTGTTTGCTTCATCTAATTATGTGTACAGGTTTAGCAAGTGAAAAGCCAATATGAGGTCACCTCAGAGCTGCTATAAATTGATCAGATTTAATTCACTGAATTTAAAATGTGTTTTTACGCTTAAAAATATATTGCGGGGCAGTAGGATGATGTGGGTTTTGTATGAATTTCTTAATTGCAATTGCTGTCAGAACTAGCGAAGCTGGGTACTTTGGACATTTTGCCTCAAAGAGAAGGTAGTAATGAGTCATCTTGTGCATCAGCTGATGTTGGTAAGTGTATGAGAATAGGCCAATTTGACTGTCTTTTCATCTAAATGATATAGATAGAAAAATAATACTTGATCACTTAAAACAATATTTTTCCGTTACAGAGAAATCCTGTTGCGTGACAACTTGTTTGAGATAGTTACTAATTTTAGAACATTTTACGTCCAGGTAAGTAAGTGATTACTCGCATTGCGTAAAAGTTAAAAATAAAATATTTCTTTTTGTATGAATATAAAGTTTGCTTAAACATGTTTCAGGTGAAAGTAAAATATAATTTTGGGGGGAAAAAAACACATTATCATAAGGTGAAACTGTAATCTAAAGCTGCATGTAATATTACCTGACTTTATTACTTCAAGAAGAGAATTAATAATGACACAGAAAAATGTTTGTTAATTTGGAAGACCCAGCATGGATTTGTAAAGGAAAAATTGTTTCTAACAAGATGGAGGTTATTGAAGAGGTAACAGCAAGGGTTGATGAGAATAAAGCAGTTGATGTGGTGTACACGGACTTCTAAAAGATGTTTGATACACTGCTCTTGTGAGAGCAGTTATTGGCTTTGGGATAAGAAAGGACCATCGCAACATGAGGGTTCAGAAGAGATTTCCCAGGATGTTGCTGGGAATGGAAGGTTGAATTATAAGGATAGGCTGGAACTCTCTTTTTTTTCACTCGAGTGTAGGAAGTTGAGAAGTGCCCTTAGAGGTTTAAAAGAGATTTAGTTAAGTACATGGGATATGGGCCAAGTGCAGGCAGATGGGATTAGTTTAGTTTGGGATTTTGGTCGGCGTGCACTGGTTAGACCAAAAGGCCTTTTTCTGAGCTGTATTTACTCTGACTCTAAGACTATTAATTAACTGCAGGTTTTGAATACTGTTTTTAAGTTTTTAACAGCTTTCACATATATAGAATATACATTGAAGCTCATTATCTAGTTTGTGTTTTGAGACCACACAACACGGTGCTGGCTGTACCCATTCCAGCATTACATCCACCAATCATTAGTTATTCCAGCAACAATTTTCTACATTCAAGATCCTTTCTCCACCACTTTATTGTGATGCATTTTCTGTCTGTTGATCCAAAAATCTGGAAGATTAACTGGTTCTTCTGAACAGTTATATCCATTGAATGTTTTAAAACTGAAACATTACACAAATGGGAACTTTTATTTTGTTTTGCTAAGTAATCTTAGTGAATATATGTGCAATGATGCAATCACTGAATTGTTTGACTTCTACCATAGCCTCTACATGATCATGATCATGACCATGTACCTAACCTTAGACTGAAGGTGCTAAATCTTCAGACCTGTTCTTTCAGGACATATTCATTAAAAGATACAATGAATGCCATATTCGTCTTCAAATCATGTTTTTATGGTATTTTGGAAGTTGAGGAAAATTATGTTCAGAGTGATTATAATAAAAGCAAAATACTGTAAATGACAGATCTTAATAAAACAAAAATTGCTGGAGAAAACTGTCAGATCTGGCAGTATCTGTGGCAAGAGAAACATACTGACTGATTATACTGATATGCCCCAGGCAGTGCAGTGGGGCCTTGTGCTCATATTCACTATTAGTCATTGACCCACAGACTTAGGCTTTTCCGATTAATGTACATACAGATGGGACCCAGGAAAACTTTTAAATCTGAATTGCTAATGTAGTTAGAATTGGAATAAAAACAGAAAATGCTCTAGAAACTCAGCAGATCTGGTAGCATCCATGAAGAGAGGAACAGTTGATGTTTGAGTTTGATGTAGCTCTTGCATAACAGAGTTGGATTTGTAATAGCTCTGTTATTTTTATAAGAAAGGACTGGGCATTTAGTTACATTTAGGCATGGTAAATATATTTGGCCAATATGATCAGTTTCAACAGCTGATAATGTAATTACCCATTACGCAGCTGAGCAAAACCAGATTTTTTCATTTCCGTCAACAGAAGATCCTGTAGCTCTTACTGTGCCATTTGAAGAAGCAATTTTTCAGACTCTGCTCCCTTCCATCACCCCAAGACAATCTATGCCATGAGAGTAGCAAGAAACAGACCATGACGTACAAGTTTTTATTGCTTACTAAGTTCACCCCCAAACTATTATTTTTTGCAGTTCAATATAATGTAATGAGTTTGAGCCATTTCAGTTTAGTGCGAATTGCTCACATAGTAGTCTGAACATTTTACATCTGTGGGAATTCATAGTACACACTATGAATTTGTTTGACAGTTTATCCTGGGTTTTTGACTTTCCTATTTGTATTTCTTCAGCTTCTCCAAAGGTAGAGTCCAAAGCTAGGTGAGATGATGCAATTCACAGCTTTATTTAAAAGGAAGATAAATATACAGAGCAGTAGTTTATGATTAGCTTCATTTCATTACAAAATAATTAAGAACTGCATTTTTGGCATCATAGGGTGATCTTAATTGAAACGAGGTAACTTTTGACTGTTCTCCATTGCACTCCAACTTTCCTGCAATCTTTATAACCTGACAGCCGTTCAGTATTCCATTTCAGAAATTTCCCTACCATGTTACTTGCCATTTAGCATCAGAAAAGGGCTGATAGCGTTGTCATGGAATTGGTACGAGGTACTTTTAATTTATTCTGGCAGTCTTAATCAGTTGCTTTTACAGTCTGAGAAACATCACTGCTAGTGAACATCTTGCTCACTTAGAACTCTCTTTTATTTTGTAAAGCAGGCTGCTAAAACCTTTATTCCTAACCCTTCCTGGATATATACTTAAATTATCCTGAAATGTGGTAATACCCAAATACCTTAGCTGGGACTGTTTGTACATTATATCTGGCTTTCAGCTAATAATTTACTAAAATTGGAAAACTTCCATTTAATAGCTAAGGCCAGTGTGTGTCACTGGATAATTAACCCTGAATACAAGCATAATGTAGTCTCTAGTTTGGAAGCAAATGCCAGCTATTGAATGGTTTATGTTGGTTAAATCGTGAACGTGCAGTGTGGTATTCTGCTCACAATACAGTATAAATGCGTACATTTTTTGCTTAAAGTCTGTTGTGATTCTCATTTTTTTAGACTGACAGTCCTGAAGATATGCACAACTGGATCAAGGCAATATCTGGGGCAATAGTGGCACAGCGAGGCCCTGGAAGATCAGCTTCTGTATGTCTTTATATTATTTTGCGCAGATGCTTGCAATCTCTAACATTACAAGATAACAATCACGCACATGAACGATATAAATTTTTATATAGTGAATGATAGAAAAATTAACTTCAAGGTGGCTTTCCTTAATCTTCTCTGTCCAAACCCCCCGCCCAGTAGTTATTAGAAACATTTCTTCGTTTCTATTATACCTAGTTCTATTTATCAATAATATGTAGCGTTCTTTTTCTGTACTTTCTGATTCATTGCATCCTTTATCTTTCTTTATGTAATAAATTAAAAATTTCTAATCAGACATATTAAAATAAACAAAAATTAGATGCTCACAGGAGGATGTGATTGCTAGTAAAATAAAAATTTGTGTAAAATGGAAAATGCAAGACATAAGAATGGCTAGAGAAAGTTTGAATGTGAGTTTACTTTATGCCAGGGGCGTTTTTACTAATATCTTAAATAGTGGCTTCTGTCACATGGACACATCAAACGTAACTGTGATTGAGTGTGTTTGTTCTAGCATGCGTTATATCTTCCAAACTGGCAGCGTCAGTTTACACAAGTTTAACATTGAATGTTGTGCCAGAAAAGCTCAAGTGGTTGAAGTTGCTTTTGCAAGTTTGTTTTCTACAAACAAACTATGCTGCACATGGATTACAGTATTTCTTCCTATTATTTCTTTATTCAAGGTAGCTTTCCTGGTTTTACTTTCCCCTCGAGATTACACAGTCATAAGTCTCTATTGTTTCCAGATTCTAAAAGAAATACTACAATGTAAAAAAAAGTGCAAAACGTAAAAAATACTATTAGATTAATTGTGAAAATTTACAAGTTTGCAACTCGGAAATATGTTGATTTGATTGGCTTTCAAAGATATATCTTAATATGCAAGTCTATGACTGTGTTTTCTACTATCTCTCTGCTCTCTTTATGTGAGTTTAGGGTACTCTAATCTGAGCTTTGCACTGTGTTCTTCCAGATGCGGCAAGCCAGAAGGCTGTCGAATCCTTGTATACAGAGGTATACATCAAGAACTGGTGAATGCAGCACGTATGTGAGCTCTCATGTAAAGCAAGTCTTTTTAAGGAGGATTAGAATCTAGTAATTGATGAATGTGCTTGAAGCAATTTTGTCTTGTGGCTGACATAAAATAGTGAACATTCAAACCATTCATTCAGTTGCTGATTAATGATAAGAAATTTAAACTAATACTTTTATCCACTTTCTCCTTACTTCTGCCAATTAATTAAAACATTTCTTGATGATTTTAAATCCAGGTAATTCACTTCTTTTATGGTGATTCATTCCGAGCATGTGCCACAAGTAGAATTAGGAATATGCCATCAAATTTAAGTAGAAACTCATAATATTATAGTCTTGTGGGCAAGCAAAGCTGTACTACCACATAGTTATAGGGTTGGTAATATGACTACAGTTCATTTCAGTGTACTGACGGGAGCCCTATACAGAGCTCTGTGTAATGGAAGAGTGTTCCATCCAATAAAAAAGGGGGGAGAAAAACTAGAAAAATATAATCTGAACTTTTTTTATGATGTAATGCCTTTGTGACTTAGCAATGTTTGTGTGTAGGTGCAGTAATCACGACGGAGGGGAGATGTTAAATGATAGAGAAATATAGAAAAAAGAAAACCATTCTATAGTTTGCAAGTTAAAACAAATTTATCAAAGTGAGCAGCCGTTAAAAACTATCCACAATTGGTTGTTTGAGCTCCTTCACAATATTTATAGAATCAAACAAAAATGATAGTCCTCTTTATTGGAACACCACAATCTTCAAGAAAAAAGCTTCAGATATTCCTTCACCTGTAATCCTCCATGGTGTGTTGCCATTTTGATTAATTTGCATGAGAGTTCATATTTCCTCATTTTTATTTATGGCACAGCTGATCTTTTACCTTTGCAATAGCACAGGCCATATATTAATGCTTTGTTAACAATCCTTGTAACAAATTGATTACTGACCTTAAGTACTATTTATATTCTTGTCTTTGCATGTTAAATGTGTTCTGGGATGTATGAATTTGAGGCATGAGATCATTGTGGTGGAACTGCATTGCATGAGCATACTTCTGTGTGATTGTATATGTGTGAAATGTAAAATCTTTATATATAAGAAGGCATAAATTTGACTTCTACTTTGTGTAGAATTTTTGTTTGGTTAGATCTGCCTATTTTGTTTGATTCAGATGCTTATTTCAGGAGAGTGTGTAGTACAACTTGATTTTTCTGAGTTTAGTTTTTCTGAGTTTATTCATTTAATGTGCAAAATATTTGATTTGTTTTTGTTTCCATTTCTCAGCTGTCTGACATTGTTGCATCAGACTTCAGGATAGTGACAGGGCAATTTAACAGTTAATATTTAACAGATCCAAAGACCATTACGTACATTGTAATACATACTGTGAAGACTCTTCATGCCACTTTCACTAAATTTTTGCATGCTTTATGAATTGTTTGAAACAAATTTTGCAGAAATGGTACACATGTGCTTTATGAAAATAGTCTCAAAATAGACAAGAACAAAGGTGTCTTTTTGTGGTCTAAAGGAAGGCCCTAAGTGCGTTTTGTTTTCCTGCTAGAATTAGCTTTTACTTTTTAAAATAGTTGACATAGTTGAACGAGATTTTGTAATCTTCATTCTTGATGTATATAATTTAGTGCAAATATGGTAATTTAGATGGGTGTATTTTTCTGAATGTTGGTTCTGATATTTTACCAAAACACCCAGTTAGTAGATGTGTTTTTTAGAGCATAGTCTGCAAAGGCAAGTTTTATTTTTAAAAAAATTAGCTGCTTAAGGTTTTCTTTGCTTTATCTGATCAACATATTAATTAGGCGATTTCTGGGTGAATTGATGTTGCACTATTTTCGATTTCCTTAGCGTATTGATTCATCAGTCTGTTTTGAATTTGAAACTATCTTTCTTTTGCTTGTTTTTTTGAATACTTGCATAGGATTTATGCATTTTAGTAATTGATGATTTGCAAAAATTTTTAAATACAAGAGATGTTTAACTGTTTGTGTGTGTATTTGTGAATGTGTGGTTGGCATTTACATAATAGTTAAATATATTCTGATATATATTTTAGTGTAATTGCCATTACCCACAAGTGTCTCGTGAACTGTAATTTTTTTTCCTCTGTGCTTGGGACTAAAGTATTTTACGTTCATAGTTTTAGTGCTTATATAAACAATTAATAGTCAGTAATGGATCACAGATACTAGAGTTTCATCTGTGCCTGTCAACCTGGTATGATAAGATTCATCAAAATGAATCCTCTTAAATAAAGAGGCAATTTAGCTGAATTCCTGTGAAATGCATACACCATTGATTTATAGAAAGTAACAAAGACATTAGGCTGATATCACTTCAAATTTGCCTTGATACTTGAGTAAAATATTTTAAATATCAATCAGATTCTCAACATCTATGTCCAGAACAACACGTGTATTTCAGGAGATATTTTGGATAATAAAATGTACTTGGAGAAGGTTGTTTTTTAAAGAAAACACTCAGAACCCCAAGCATAAATGATACATGAACTGAGTTCATGAATGAGTAAATATGAAAATTAAACTTTTGTTTATTCAGAAAGTTTTAACTGCAACAGTTGTAAAATGTACCTCAGTTAGCTTGTTACTTGATATCAAGCAATTAAGTTGCATCTAAATAGTCTCAGTTTGCTGTAACCCATCCAAATGAATTTTAGTACTCTATATTGCTTTTGAATAATTTACTTCAGCATTGTTCTGAGCCATGTGCGTCGATAATCAAGCATTCCTGTCTTTGGTGTATTATTTATCAGATTCATTCATGGTTGTTGAATTCATGAGTTGATTTTTCATGCTAGTCTACTTTGGATCTTGCATCTTGGACTGTTCCTTGAAACATGCTCCCCTGATCCCCAGAGAATGCTTTTACATGCTTAGATATTTTGGCAATTTGAAGTATGCCCAGGAGTCATACAAAGTTTACTGATCTTTATTATTTGTTTTCAAATCCCTTCCTTGTTCGAGAAGGTTGAATGTAACTTGAGATTCCGTTGCTCAGCAAATTGTTAAAGATCCCCAGAGAATGAATGCCCAATGACTAACTGAAGTGAATTACATGACAAAATTTATTATTTTAAGACTTGTCATCAGAACCAACTAACAACAATACTTAGTAGGCAACTAATACTGCAGGAAAGATATTCCCAACTGAAAACCTCTCCCCATCCATATTTCACTGTTTACTATCTGCAGAATTGGAGTTTTTACAGAAGGTAGTAGAACATTACTCCCAGTTTCCAATGTGATCACAATTTTTGATTTTGCTGAGCTGTCATGTCGATTGATCATCAATTACCTCAATTACCAGAAAATTCCTGAACTGACTAAGCCCACCATTCTCACCACTATCCCCCTACATTGCAAGGCATCCAAGCACACCAATCTCTCCAGATTCCCATGACAATCTAAGCAATCATTTCTTTGACCAGAAGCTGTCTTTCCTCCTGCATTTCTGCTTGGTAGATCCCAGAGAACACTAGACCTTTTATCTGTCTCTAAATCTTCTCTTTCAGCACAAAGTCTTGAAAACAAAGTCTGCCTATTTGCTCTTTCTTTTGTTTTCACAATGAGTACATTCTCTGGCTCAGCAACACTTGGACCTCCGGATACCCATAGTAACCAAGTCTTGTAGCCAGGTGGAACAGATCTCCAATTCTCTAAGCATTGGCCTTTTCATTTTTAATGTGTATTAATTACTACCAATCAAATTCACTGACACAAAATTAGCTGTTACAAATATCACGTTATTTGATACTAGAAATTTCAACAGTTTAAATTTTTTAAAGTTTTTCATTGTTTTATTTCCCCATTTTCTCTCAATTAGCCCTCCTCTCCTTCAAGTATTTGATTTTCCATTCAATGCACCATTCTTCTTTCTGAGTCCTTGTACTATCAATTTCACAATCAACGCTGTATGTGGCTGAAGCAAATGTTTTTCTTTTCATTAATATTGCAAGCAAATTACTTAATTTAAAAACAAAAAGGAATGAACTTGCACAATTTAATCGGTTAATAAATTTATTGTCCTGTTGACTTGGGACTCAGATACCCACTTTGCCTCGACTTGCACTTGCTGCAACTTGTCCAAAAGTAAATAAAATACTAAGTCTGACTAACAGTGAACCCTGTTAGTTTCATTCCTGTGTGAATTTTGGCCCATTATTCTTGTATAACAATTTATTTTATCCCTCCTCAACTACAGAAGTCCAAATGAGGAAAGGTCACCGGACCCAAAACGTTAACTCAGATTTCTTTTCAGAGATGCTGCCAGACCTGCTGAGCTTTTCCAGCAATTTCTGTTTTTGTTTCTGACTTTCTTTTGAAGGTTCAATTAAACAAACGGGCTCCATTCTTAAGTCTATTCATAAGTCAATTTATACGCAAGTCAGATCTTTAAAATTAGTATTAACGCATTGCTGTTGGGATTGCATTTGTAAATAAGACTGTTCACAATCAGGGACCCCTCCCATATTAAATTCAGTGACGTGCCTCTGAATATCCGACAAACAAGAAAATAGTTTGAAAATAATGATTAGTGATAATAAAACAGCTATTGTAACAAAATTAACTAAAGATTTTATTTTCACTGAATGAAACATTTCATCCTTTTGTCCCTTTTATGCATGACAGTAAAAATCAATACCAGATTACAGAAAATGTGTATTTTTGATTTGGTTACATTTTGCACAAATTTTGAGAAATCTCTGAACCATTTTGACGGGTCAGGTGAAAGGTGTGAATCGCATGGTATGCCACTAATTTTACAAAATTAGTAACCCTGTTCAACAGAAATTTGGGGGATCCTGGCTTTTTAGACAGTCAATCGATGACTTTATTTTAGCATATACAACTCTGTGTACCCTCTGGCTTATTCTTTCACTTGCGTTACAGGCACTGGTCCTCTCTCTTGCTGGCTAAAATGCTTTGCTTCTCCTTTTTACAGCACATATGCTTCCTAACATCTTTGCTGATGCTTTGCTTTGTGGTTTTTTTTTCTGCTTTTGTTTTACAGAGAGTAAAATCTGACTCTGAAATACTGACATGCCACTAATGACCTTGTGTTGACCAACAATCCTCTTTACAGGAGCCTTCTGACAATTCCACAACAGAATCCTGTACTGTCTCATCTTCCTCAAAAACACCAGCCAGCTATAATCCCCTCGTTGCCTCCGCCAGCAGCACTGCAGACCACAATCCCCAACATAACGAGGAGAAGCGAGGACTTCACAAGTCTTCTACCATGGCTCAGCCAGGGCAGCACAAGATCCCGATTGTCTCTACCCGAAAACCAGCTGCCAAAATGATAAAGGAAGACTCAGTCCTTCAAGGTAAAAATGGCATGCCGGAAAGTTATTCTGCTCCATTGGATCTGGATGATGTCAGTCTTCCTGTCAGTGACATTTAAAGGTAGAACTTGAAGGTAAAAGCGCTGTCATCCAAATCTGTTTGTTTGAGATCTCTAATGGGAGTAGATCAGACAGGAAGAGAATTATCTTCTTCTCGCATTCAAAACTTTGCTTCTAAATTCACCTCATTAGTCTGCGTAGTGAAGTTCATCTGCTGACCTCTCTCTAGCAGATTCCATAATGTGGCATTTATGGATATGAATCGATTTAGTATTCAGTTATCTGCCTACTTTTTCAAAAAACAACTTTGTTTGTGCCTAAAGAACAGTGTGGTGTACCATTGTGGTCCCAAAGATATTGCACCTTGTCACTAAATGTACAGGTTAGTCTTTTATATTTTCAGAACAATAAGAGTTTCCTTGTGAAAATATTAAACTTTGCTTTGCTCAGCATTGACAGCTTCAGGTTGTACTGTGTATGATCCTTCTCTTGTGGCCTGTATGTGTCTTAATGCACCAAAATCCCATACTGCTTAAAGTGCCTGTCTTTAATCTCTGGATACAGGTTGTTTATGTATCAATATTTGATCTATATTGTATAATGTTACATTTTTAATTTCTTGAGCTTTTAACCTTTTGAATTCTCAATTACTGGAGGAAGTAGTAAATGTAATTGTTTTGATATAATTCAAGTTTAAACTATTAGAATATTATGGATCTTTTAATGGTTTCCTGTGCAATATATATTTCACTAATTGTGAACTGCAGAAGTTACTGGAGGGTTTTGATAATGTCACTGTGTGTAATCAGAACCTTAAATCTTGAGATTTTTAACTATACATAATTATGTACACAGGATAAATATGCAGATGCATTTCTCAAATATGTGTCCACCAAATATATTTCGGCTCATTTGGGCATGAGATTTTCCCTCCCTTTGAGAACGCCCATCTTAATTGGTGAAAGCTTTGAAGTGAAACTTGAATAGCTGTAAAGTCTTGAAAGGACTCTTTGGTCTGAATATGAATGTAGAGGGGACCATTATACAAGGGTTGAGTCCATAATAATAATTTTAATTTATGGTGAAAATGCCATGTTATTTGTAGAGATGAAATACACTGCATCTGCTCAATCCTATTTTATTAGTATGTATAGAAATTTCACACTTACTAAACCTGTAGTATTTCTGCAGTTTGTACCTTATAGGATATACTTATTTTCCATCAAAATATTTGGTTTAAAGTATTTATTTCACAAATAGTGTATCCATATTCATACCTTTTAAAAGTTGGCATTAATTTTCATTATTCTGTATGGAAAATTAGCTTTGTTTATGTACTTCATTCCCCTAAATATGCCATCTGTTTCTTACCTGTCTTTTTTGTGCCTAATATAAATGAGCAATCTGTTCAGGAATTAATTGATGTAACCCCTGTCCTTTTAAATAGCACAGCTGAATCCTTTGCATGGTCCTCCAATGACTTATCCCAGTGCACTTATGTAAAAATAGTTTGTCAAGAATTTGGGGTCATTATTGTTGCAATGTGTTGAGGCTTGGGTGCTGAAATGTGATTATTTTCTAATTTGCCTTCCACTACCACCACTTCCTGTGATGAGCAGGCAGAGTCTTGGATACCCAGGCTGAGCTAAGAAACGTTATTTTTTAGGAATCCAGCTTGAAACTTGTTGGGAAGGTGGCAAACCTGGTGGAAGGTTGACTAACTGTAACTTTAAAAATGATGAAAATTTGTGGAGGGTACTTTTTAATGTTGCTCTTGAAAATGAGACATTGTTGGACCTTCTCCTGCAATGTTCTTTTACATCAATCACATAATTTTCTAGTGTATTTTGATAAATAATGGTAGCTTTAATAATTTTAATACTACAATTGGCTGCAATTTAGTTACTATAGTTTTTAAACAAAGTAAGTAATAGAACTAAATTGTTTGAAAGATATGTCTAAAGAGTAATTGATAGTGGAGGATCTCTATACATTTAGATTTTTCCTAATTCAAAGAGTTGGCTTAATTGTTTTGATAACTGTGATGTTATGACACTTGAGGAAAAACAAAGTACTGACATGGATAGTTTCAAATGCAGCAGCTTTATTTTGTTTTTTGTCTTGGGTTTTTTTATTCAAACATGCCTTAGTTTTGAGTTTGCTCATCCTTAAGTTTGTTTTGCCAAAATAAAATGCATTTTATGTTGGGCTTTGGCTTGATTTAGTTTTGTCTCTATACCAGTTAAAAATATTTTCTGTTAATGGTCAGTTGAAGTTTGTGTTGCAGAATAAAAAAGTCTCAACTGCTTGCCTGTATAATTGTTTTGTCAAAAAGAGTCATCAAAACTTGTAGCACTGTTAAAATTTCACAAATGACATTCTTTTTAAACTGAGAACGGGTGTGCTTCTGACATTACATTTTGAATACACTAAAGATGCTTTCTCCTATGTGTTTTCACTGTGATACTGAAAAATAAGTAGTTTTAAACCCCAATTTTTCCACCAAAAAGGAATAACTCAATTGAAAAATATAGATACGTGATTTCTTAGCTGAGTTTCTTTTTTCCACGTTAGGAAATGTACTGTGTATGACTCAAAATATTTGAAAAACCTGTGGGAGAAATTACCTGTCAAACCTGTAAAATCTTGATATATTTAGTTCAATATTTTATTTTTGTAATTGTAAATTTGCTAAGCTTATTGGCACAGGTACCGCTTCTGAAATCGCATGTGCTACTGCTGTTTATTGAAAATATTCTTTGCAAATATATGAATTGGGTGAAAGCCTTGATTTACATTTACACTATTGTGGGGGACTATATTTAACTACTGGTGAACTGAAAATATCTAAATTGTTGAGTTGAAAAAATGTGTATTAGTCTGCTAACAGAAGCTTTTATTTATCTTTGCTGAACTTTTTATATAATTCTATAAAAATGTTTAAATTATTTTTGACGGTTATGTATGGTTTGACCTGAATGATGTTTGTTCATCTAAGACAATAAAGAACCATGTGATGATTTTTATATCTTTGCTGCCTTTCTCAATCAGATGTTTGGAAGTACTCCACAATTAAGCATTCTTTGTGCACATCAACCCCGCATGTTGCAAAGGCCTTTCCCATACTTGTTTCAATCAATTACTGTTTGGAACATGGAAAATGTTGCTTCCTTAGCCATTTATTATTATATAAATTTGCACAAGAATTAAATACCCTGAATGTTTGAGTTTCTGACAGCCCATTTTCAGAATGCTTTTGGATTATTTAACTGTCTTTTTTCGAAGGTTTTTGCATCCTTTGCATCATAGGAGACAAATACATGGCAAGCAAGTGACCAAATAATGAGCAGTTAAGTGAATGTTAGGTGCATTTTCCAAGGAAGAAAGCAAGACACAGATTAAAAACCTTGTTCTATGGTTACAGACAGGGCATGCCTTGATTAGATTTCAGATGGAGATATTTACAAAATTTCTTTGTGAAATAAGCTTCCATTCATGTTGTCTTGATATGTGAAGTATAAAATCTTTAGCAATATATCAGGCCAGATGGTGTTAAGACTTCACCTACTGGAAACTTCTCCCTCCTGAATTGATTGCTTGGGTTTTTTCTATGTTACCTGGAGAATGACATCCACGTCATGACTTTTTCCAGTTGTTTATGTAGGCCCTACAACCTCACTAAACTATTGGTTTACGTCTAAATGAGTTGGTGCAATGGAGCATCTGCTTTGATTTCCTGTGAAATCAGGATGAGGATTAAGTGATACCATCTATATACTGTATATGTTGTACTAAGCATGTGGTTTTTTTTGACAAACCTAGCTGAGCTAGCCTTTAGTTAGTGTGTGGCAAATGCATATCATTAAGAAAATGATGACCTTACAGTGTGCATGCACACAATGTCAATCACTAGGTGGAGCTCATTTAAGGGTTAAGAAGTTTAATTATAGAAATATTCAAGGAATCTGTCAGTAAATGTGCATCACATTGAAAGTTATTTACTGTCAGCTTGGTATGGAGTCTATTACAATAAACCAAAGCTGGTCTGTTTTGCACGATAGCAGATTCCTCCATGCAGTGCGAACTTCTGAGTATTATGAGAGTATGCACAAATCTAACCCATATCAAGATGGATTTGCTGGCTCCTTGTTAATGTTTCTTGACCACCTTTAATTAATATGTAGATGTTTATCATTGGTAAATAGAACCTGAGAATTCTGCTGTGTTCAACAAATTAGGATGAATAAAACAGTATTTTAGAATCCACATTTATACAGGATTTCATTGCGATAAACCACAGTAAGGAAACTGGATCTATAAAATTGTAATGGAGTCTATTTTATCTGGTCACCATGGATGAGTTGGACTGAAGAGTCTGTTTCCTTGCTGTATAAGTCTACCCTAAATTATTTTTATCTTAAAACAGAATTAAAGTAGACTTCACAATGTATGGATAATATCAGCTCACCACCACCCCCTCAAGGGCATCTAGGGACCAGCAATATATGCTGACCAGCTGGCGACACCCACATCCCACAAATGAATAAAAATAAATGTCAAAGGTGCCAAGTTTTTTAAGGGAGTATCACTTGAGACCCAAAAAAACACTTCATCTGTAGCAAATTTGTCTTTTGGATTTTCATGTACTTTTAGTTTATTTCTGTAGTATACCTGGAAATCCATTACCTTTACATGAAGCTTAACCCAAGGTAAGCTTGTATCCATGCAACTTTTCATGTAACTATGGCCATGATTTTGCGAATTCAACAACATTGAATGAACGCAGCAGGCCAGGCAGCATCAGAGGAGCAGGAAAGCTAACGTTTCGGGCCTGGACCCTTCTTCAGAAATAGCAGAGGGGAAGGAGGCTCTGAAATAAATAGAGGGAGGGGGAGGCGATGATAGAGGTGGATAGAGGAGCAGATAGGTCAAGGAGGTGGGGATGAAGCCAGTACAGGTGAGTGTAGGTAGGAAGTGGGGGTGGGGGTTGGTCAGTGAGGTGGGAGGAACGGATAGGTGGGAGACAAGACGGACAGGTTAAGGAGGTGGGGACGAGATAGGCTGGTGTTGGGATGAGGTTGGGGGTGGGGAGATTTTGAAGCTTGTAAAGTCCAAATTGAGACCATTGGGCTGCAGGGTTCCCAGGCGGAATAGGAGGTGCTGTTCCTCCAGCCTTCGGGTGGTGTCGTGGCAATGGAGGAGGCCCAGGATGGACATGTTGTCCAAGGAGTGGGAGGGGCAGTTGAAGTGGTTCGCGACTGGGAGGTGGTGTTGTTTGTCGTGAACCGAGTGTAGGCGCTCCAAAAAGCGGTCCCCAAGCCTTCGCTTGGTTTCCCCGTTGTAGAGAAGGCCATATCGGGAACAGCGGATACAATATACCACATTAAACAGATGTTCACCTGCACATCCGCTAATGTGGAAGGTTTTCTTGGGCCTGGGATAGAGGTGGGGTGGGGTAGGTGTAGGGGCAGGTGTAGCACCTCTTGTGGTTGCAGGGAAAAGTGCCAGGGGTGGTGGGGCTAGCGGGGAGTGTGGAGCGGATGAGGGTGTCGCGGAGAGAGCGGCCCTTCTGGAAAGCAGATAAGGGTGGGGAGGAAAATATATCCTTGGTAGGGTGGGGTCAGATTGCAGGTGGCGGAAGTGGTGGAAAATGATGCATTGAATCCGGAGGTTGATGGGCTGATACGTGAGGACGAGGGGGATTCTGTCTTTGTTTTTATTATGGGGAGGGGGTGTGAGGGCTGAGGTACGGGAAACGTGAGAGATGCGGTTGAGGGCATTTTCGACCACTATGGAGGGGAAATTGCGGTCCTTGAAAAACGAGCTTGTTAAGCATTTAAAAGGAAATCTCTTGAAGCTTTATTTCTTAAAAACTCTAAAATACAAGCCTTGAGAATAAGAGGTACTATTTTCAGTGTCTCAAGGCGCAGACAACACTGCTACCTCAGAAGCTGAGGATTTGGAGATTCTCCACTTGTTGCAGGATGTACTTTGAAGTAAGATTGCTGCATTTAGGGCTGAAGATCACTCGAGAAAGCAAAAGCTGCACGGATTAACTCAGCTGAGTTAATGATATCACTGGGTCCCTCATAACTCACTGAGAGTCAAGAGGTTTACTGATATTGGAGTAAAACAAAGGTGAGTGTACTTTTCATTTGTGCCTTAATTGCTTGTAGGGTCATCAGCCATGTAATAAATACTATTTCAAGAACTGTGCACAATTGTCCTTTTGCATGAAACTTTAATTTTACTCAAATTCAGCTGTTGATAGATTTCTGCATGTCATGTTTCCTTTCAAATCCTTAACAATGGTATAAATTGATTAGGTAGCTTCTCCCAAAAGAAGATAATCTAATTCAGAGATAGTAGGAACTGCAGATGCTGGAGAATCTGAGATAACAAGGTGTAGAGCTGGATGAACACAGCAGGCCGAGCAGGAAAGCTGACGTTTCAGAAGGGTCTAGGCCCGAAACATCAGCTTTCCTGCTCTTCTGATGCTGCTTGGCCTGTGTTCATCCAGCTCTACACCTTGTTACCTAATCTAATAACATTTTTCCATCATGTTTAATATTTGTTGCGTTGTCTTCTGGCTTAGCTTCAGAAACTTGCATCATTGGTTCTGCATTGATGAAATTTTCAGCTACTTTTAATAAACTGAGTAAATAGTGTTATGAAGTCAAAGTAAACAATGAAGATACACTGAGCTAGTAGTAACTGCTGAGGTGCTGTTCCTCATATTCCACTTGGGAACCCTGCAGCCCAATGGTATCAATGTGGACTTCACAAACTTCAAGATCTCCCCTCCCCATACCGCATCCCAAAACCAGCCCAGCTCGTCCCCGCCTCCCTAACCTGTCCTTCCTCCCACCTCAAGCCCCACCCCCATCTCCTACCTACTAACCTCATCCCGCCCCTTGACCTGTCCGTCCTCCTTGGACTGACCTATCCCCTCCCTGCCTCCCCACCTACACTCCCCTTTACTGGCTCCATCCCCGCCTCTGTGACCTGTCTGTCTCCTCTCCACCTATCTTCTCCTCTATCCATCTTCTATCAGCCTCCCCCCCATTTATTTCAGAACCCCCTTCCCCTTCCCCATTTCTGAAGAAGGGTCTAGACCCGAAACGTCAGCATTCCTGCTCCTCTGATGCTGCTTGGCCTGCTGTGTTCATCCAGCTCTCTACACCTTGTTATCTAAGATACACTGAGCCATAGGTTGAAATGAAAATGTGTATCATGTGCATGTTTAGTTGTTCCATGTCGAAAGAAAACAACAGCGACATCTTGTGGTTAGATGTGGAACATCTTGGGTTTGACATTTCTTAAAATATAGTATTTGAATTATATTTGCATCACTGAGAATGTGTAATGTTTTTTCCTTAAATTTTAATAAAGTTTGGAATTTGAATAGTAATTCATTATTTTCTAATTTTGACAATATGTAAAATTACAATGGAAAACCTGACTAAAGCTGAAATTGTATTTATATTTGAATACAACATTACAGGATATTTTGAGGTTTGCCATTTTTAATATCCATTGATAGTGATACCTAAAGTGGTCTATTCCAACCCATTCAAAATTGGTAAAGCAATGAACATTGCACAGTATGGCACCATTATAAACTGTAGGATCTGTATCCGTTACGTAGTATTACATTTTTTTGATAAAAAGTCTTTCCAAATGACTTCTGGAAGTGAGGCAAAACACTCATTGGAGTAGTTACCCCTGTGTATCAGGTGTATTGTCACTTAACCTGAGTCTTTTTTAAGGTCCTAATTTTTGTTTTAACTCAGGAAGTGTTGATCAAATCTTAATTATAAAATATTAAATTCTTACTGCTAGCCGGACTGAAGGATTATTTGAGAATGTATGGATTTGTATAATCATAGGTTGTGACGTAAAGAAACTATTATTGAAATACCTCAAGCAGCTTCTTACTGTACTTCCAACAAACTCTGTAACCATTTGAGTTATGAATTTAAGAATGCACAGGCTGAAGAATTGTACTTCTAATAACTTTTACTGATCATTGTATTGGGTGTACAGGAGTCACCAATTTTTTGAGGTCTCTTTGTGAGACATTCATATGAACTCCTTTTATTAGATGAAGTAGTAACATCTGTATTTGGGTTGAATTTTAAGGGTTCTTGCCTTAAAAATATAAAGCATAAAAACTGAAGATTGTATACACGTGATTGGATCTTTTAACTTGAAATCAATAAAATTTTTTTTGTTAATTTATGATAGATCTCCATACTTTGGCTCCAAAGTGAGATCTCACACACATGGTAATCAGTCTCTTTTCCCCCCCCCCCAGCATACACAATACCCATTCTTGTTCCGGAACAGCCAGTTGATCTTTGTTAGCAGCACCACCAATAATCAGAAGCTCTCTAGTTTGGGATCGGCAATATTTTTCTTGAACTACTTGATTTTCTGGAAGGTTTGCACAGTGAGTTCCCTCAATGATTTAATAAAGAGTGTCTTTGAAGCATGTGATGAGCTTTTAGTTTGAGCCACCTACACAGTACCAGAATATTGTGACTAAAGCATGACCATGAATAACCTTGCCTAGCATTCTAAAACCACATTTTGAAGGGAATTTTAACTCTTCACCAACATTATATTTGAGCTTAGCATTCTTTAAAATATGAGAAATATAGAAAGCTTGGTCCTTTAAATGTAGATGAATATCAAAGACGTGTACAAGGAGTCTCCTATTTGTTTGAAAATACAACAGGCGCCTTTACCAAGGGCAATGTAACAGCCCCTTGAAATCAGCCTATCTTCCCCTGCCCAGCTTATACTTCGGGGGCCCTGCTACTTAAGGACGGATAGAATGGACTGTTTAAGGCTGTTGACTTCCGAATAAGATGATAAATCACCACCCTCTGTTGATTTTAGCAGGACTTGAAAGAGTCTGTTTTTCCTTCATGTAATGTTACTCAAATCAGGTTTATGGGGCATTTGTAACTGCGTGTGGTGCCACATTTGTCTAACTGAAAGTAGTGACAACAAAAGCAATACATTGACTAAGAACCTCTTTGACACTACAAAAATGTCAAGTTCCTCCTCCATAGCCAATTTAGTTAGGAAAATGTATGTTTGCTTGGAATATATTTATGGCACTATTGGTAACAGTAATGATAATGTTAATAGTGGCTGCAAATTGGCAGTTCTTCTGGTCCACTATTGTAATTCTGGCAGGCTTGCATCAGAAAGGTAGAAAATTTTGATATGGCCCACAAAGTCTGGTTCTCATGAAACATTGAAATTGCCATCTGGTTATTTGAAGGTGGAATCTTCTTCAATCCTGAATAAAGCTGTTGCATGAATAAATAGGGACTTCCAATGTTCAATGTTTTGCATATATTGGTGATACTGGGTATACCATAGAAACATTGGAATTGGAAACTGTTTTGCCATTCGCTGATATCATTGCTATTATAACCCATAAAATTGTCTTTGCATCAGATTTCTGTACGCTTTTAGTTAGAAAAATCTATCAATCCCACTTTTAAAATTAACAATTTATCTACCATCAGCGACTGAACCATCCCTGCAAACAATGTGGACACGACATCTTTCTCTAAGGTTTTGGAGTAGATTTGTAGCTGTGGGTGTTGAGGTTGGTTGGTTCACCGATCTGGTTTCTTGTTTTGCAGACATTTCATTACCATGCTGGGTAACCTCCTCAGTGCAGCCTCCGATGAAGCATTGGTGTGTTTTCCCGCCTGGTTTTTAAACTCCGGGGTCCATTGAGATGGATTGCCTCACTTCCGGTCTTCTTTCGTAGTGAAATGTATATGGGGTCGAGTTCACTGTTTATTAATGGCATGCTTTGTGTAGTGCCAGGCTTCTAGAAATTCGCGTGCCTGTCTCTGCCTAGCTTGTCCCAGGATTTTGGTCTTGTCCCAGTCGAAATGGTGATTCTCCTTGTCCACGTGGATTGAGATGAGTGAGTATTGGTTGTGACTTTTTGTAGCCAGTTGGTGTTCATGTACTCTTGTTGTTAGTTTCCTTCCTGTTTGTCCGATGTAGTGTTTCTCACAGTATCTGCAGGGGATCTTGCAGATGACATTGGTCCTGTCCATGGCAGGGAGTGGGTCTTTAGTTCGGGTGAGCAGTTGTCGTAGGATTGATGTGGGCTTGTGTGCCACTCTGATGCCCAGCGGTCATAGGAGTCTTGTGGTGAGTTCCGATGTGTTCCTGATGTAGGGTAGTGTGATGAGTGTGTTGGGGCGTGTAGTATCTTTCTGATGTTGTTCGTGTAGGCATCTTCTGACCTAGTTTTTTTGGATATCCATTATCCTTGAAAACCTGGAAGAGGTATTCTTCTTCCTCTTGGTATAATTCCGTGTTGCTGCAGTGTGTTGTTGCCCTTTTAAATAGTGTTCGCACACAGCTTCGTTTGTGTGTGCTGGGATGGTTACTGTTGAAGTTCAGTACCTGGTCTGTGTCTGTGGCTTTTCTGTGTACTTTCATTTGCAGTTCCCCATTTATCTTGCGCTCTACCATGATGTCCATGAATGGGAGCTGTTTGTTCTTCTCTGTGGTGAATTTTATTCCGGTGAGGGTGTTGTTTGAGTTTGTGTGTCTCCTCTAATTTGGTCCGTTTAATGATGACAAAGGTGTTGTCTATGCAGAGTATCCATAGTTTTGGTTGGGTTTGAGCTCAAACTATTGGACCTATGCCTCACCACCCACTTCACTTTCAATGGCCAAACATACGAGCAAATCAACGGGGCACCCATGGGATCACCTATCTCCGGACTCATAGCAGAAGCAGTGATGCAAAGACTGTTCTGTAAGGCCCTTCTGCAAACCCATCCAAAACTATGGATACGTTATGTAGACGAAAAACCACACACACGGACCAGGTCCTGAACTTCAACAGTAACCATCCCAGCACACACAAATGAAGCTGCGTGCGAACACTATTTAAAAGGGCAGCAACACGGAACTACGCCAAGAGGAAGAAGAATACCTCTTCCAGGTTTTCAAGGATAATGGATCCAAAAAACTAGGTCAGAAGATGCCTACACGAATAACATCAGAAAGATACTACGCGCCCCGACATACTCATCACACTACCCTACATCAGGAACACGTCGGAACTCACCACAAGACTTCTACGACTGCTGGGCATCAGAGTGGCACACAAGCCCACATCAACCCTATGGCAACTGCTCACCCGAACTAAAGACCCACTCCCCGCCATGGACAGGACCAATGTCATCTGCAAGATCCCCTGCAGAGACTGTGAGAAACACTACATCGGACAAACAGGAAGGAAACTAACAACAAGAGTACATGAACACCAACTGGCTACAAAAAGACACACAACCAATACTCACTGATCTCAATCCACATGGACAAGGAGAACCGCCATTTTGACTGGGACAACACCAAAATCCTGGGACAAACTAGGCAGAGACAGGCACGAGAATTCCTAGAAGCCTGGCACTCGATGAAGTATGCTATTAATAAACATATTGAACTCGACCCCATATACATTCCACTACAAAGGAAAACTGGAAGTGAGGCAATCCATCGGACCCCGGAGTTTTAAAAACCAGGCGGGAAAACACACCGACGCTTCATCGGAGGCTGTACTGAGGACGTCTGCAAAACAAGAAACCAGATCGGCGAGCCAACCAATCTCAACAACATCTTTCTCCTCAAAGAATGACAGAACAAAAGGTGTCTCAGAATAATCACCGTTAGCTGAAAGTAAATTCTTTGGCTGCTCAGATTTGATTTTTCATGTTAGCCTTATACTGAAAATAACCGAGTACAAATGAACTTTCTGTAGTCCAGTGTTCTGAAGACATTCGAGGAAATGCCCTGCTTACACTGAAAATCATATCTGCTACCTGTTCTCCCACAAATGGGTACATGAGGAATTATAAACTTCTAGTACCCTTTGAGCAAAGAACTTCCCTGAATTGCACTCCTGAAATGTCTGGCTCTAGTTTTAGACTAAAGGCCCTAGTCGTAGACTCATCAACTAAAGAAATAGTTTCTCCCAATCTACCCTATCTTGTTCTTAAGTTGAAATCTTTGAAATCACCCCTTAACTGTCTAAATTCCAGACAATACAAGACAACAAGGTGCAGGGCTGGATGAACACAGCAGGCCAAGCAGCATCATAGGAGCAGAGAGGCCGACGTTTCGGGCCTAGACCCTTCATCAGAAAAGGGGAGGGGAAGGGGGTTTTGAAATAAATAGGGAGAGAGTGGGAGGCGGATAGAAGAGGGATAGAGGAGAGGATAGGTGGAGAGGAAACAAACAGGTCGAAGAGGCGGGGATGGGGCCAGGAAAGGTGAGTGTAGGTAGGGAGTTAGGAAGGGGATAGGTCAGTCCAGGGAGGACAGACAGGTCAAGGGGACGGGATGAGGTTGGTCGGTAGGAGATGGAGGTGCGGCTTGAGGTGGGAGGAGGGGATAGGTGGGAGGAAGAACAGGTTAGGGAGGCAGGGACGAGCTGGACTGGTTTTGGGATGCGGTGGGGGGAGGGGAGATTTTGAAACTTGTGAAGTCCACATTGATACCATTGGGCTGCAGGGTTCCCAAGCGGAATATGAGTTGCTGTTCCTGCAACCTTCGGGTGGCATCGTTGTGGCACTGCAGGAGGCCCAGGATGGACATGTCGTCTGAGGAATGGGAGGGGGAGTTGAAATGGTTCGCGACTGGGAGGTGCAGTTGTTTGTTGCGAACCGACGCGACTGGGAGGTGCAGTTGTTTGTTGCAGCCCTGCACCTTGTTGTCTCGGATTCTCCAGCATCTGCAGTTCCTACTATCTCCAGACAATACAACTTCAGTTTATTTAAGCTACGCATATGGCTCAACCTTTTGAGTCCAAATATCATTCAGGTGAAGCAATGCTCCAAAGCCAATATATCCTTCCTCAGCAGATCTGTTGGCAGTACCCTGCTGTGATCTAACCAGGGCTTTATATAGCTGCAATATGACTACTATCTTTTTATATTCAAATTATACTCAGTGGGAGTAAGTATACTCAGTGTGGAGAAAGGAATTGAGTTAAGTTTTTAGCTGTGATGATGAGACATAGACATAAAATGCTAATTCTGTTTTTCTGTCTCCACTGATCCTCCTTCACGTTGAATATTTGCAGCATTTCTGTTTTTATTGCACATTTTTGCATGACTGCCAATTTGAGTACCTATCTATTATTCCCTCTCCCTGTTTTCTGCTTGGCCAATTTCCTAATCAAGTTGATCATTTGCCTTCAATTTCAAGGGTTTTAATTCTAAGGGACTATATAACATGCCTTCTGGAAGTTCATATAAGTAGCATTCATGGACATTTTCTGTCCATTTTAGTTGCTACTTCAAAAAAGCTTCAATCCAGTTTGCTAGGCACAGACTATCCTTTACAAATCTATGTCAGCTTTTTCTAATAAGCTGAAAAGTTTCAAGGTGTTCAGTTACCCTATCCTTAATTATGAATTCTAGCTATTTTCCTGTAACAGAGGTTAGAATAACTAGTCTGTCACTTTTGAGACCATAAAATGTTGGAAGTGGCCCCCATTTAAGCGTGGATTAGTTGCTTTCTTGCCTTATGTAAATAATCTATGAACTTTAGCAGAGTGGAGTTTTCAGGAGTTTTGGCTCTGAGGTATTTAATAAGAAATCAGTATTTTGAGAATATTTGCAAGTCAATTGCAATTTGTCTGAGCCAACTCCTTAAGTACAAATTTTAATGCAAGGATTATACAAAAACATAAAATGGTATCTACTTTGTATTGAACAAGTTTTAATTTCATTTGTCAATTTGGTTTTGGGGCATCAGGAAGATTTTACTTCAGTCAGTGAAAATACTGTCACACTATAGCCCATTTTGTATTTTAGTCCTTTGGTGGAATAGCAGTGTAGTATTGCTGTCTATTTCAATTGAAGAGATAATGCTACTGAAATTTCAAATAGACCCTTCCTCTTTTAATGTCACTTCGCACCACTCTTGTGTAACATCTATTAAATTAACTTGTAGAACCTCATGTTTGATAACATAAGAGGAGTGCTTTTCCACTGACTACTTCCAGAGCTAACTATATAATTTAGCTCCTAATTCATCCTCCGTTTCAACCAAATTTTATTTTTAATGGATTTCACTTCATTAAAACTCCTACTATTACAGTTTTGCAATGGTGTGGATTCACACAGAAACATGTTCCTAGTTTAGTTCTTGCCTCTCTGAAGCCTTGTTATAGAATGTGGAATTTTACAGTACAGAAAGAGGCCTTACTGGCCCTCAAAACAGTTCCATTCTCTAGCCTTCCCTTGCTTGTGTACTCCATGTCTATAAACCCAAGGAATCATATATTAGCTGCCTTAACAACCGTTTCACCTTAACTGACCACCTTCAGAAAATTATGCGGTTGAACTCTGAACTCTGAGGTCCCTCTCCTCATGTACCCCCTTCAAATTTGTACCGTTTCAGCCTATACGGTCCCACCATGTTTCTTCTACCAAAATGCATTACCTCACGTTTCCCTGCTTTGAAATTTGACTGTCAGGTGTCTGCCCTTTTTGGCTGACCTGTCAATGTCCCTCAAGTCTCTCAGCATCATCCTCAATTTACTGTTTTCCCTAGCTGAATTTCATCTGCAAATTTAGAGATTTTGTCCTCAACACCCATCTCCAAATTGTTTATGTCAATCAGAAAAAAACAAGGTCCCAACACCATCCTTGGGAAACACCACTCAATTCGCCTTCAGTCCAAGAAATGCCAATCAGTACCTACCTCTGTTTGTTTATCTTTTAGCCATCTTCTAATCCATACAGCAAAGGGCTTACCAATTCCAAACATTTCTAATTTGCTAAACAAGCGGCTGTGTGACACTATCAAATGCTTTCAGAAAAATCCAAATATACCATATCGACTGCACTACCCTCATCCACTGCCTGTCACCTTGTCAAAGATCGACTAAATTTCTCAGACATGATCTGCCCTGACAAACCCATGTTAACTGTCTAGTATTATTTTTCTGTGTATATTTACCTTATCCCATATTACAGCCTCTGTCAGTTTTCCCACTATCTATGTTAAGCTGACAACTCTGTAGTTTCTTGGGTTAATTTTGCCCCTGTCTTTAACAATGGCATCACATTTTCAGTCTTCCAGTCTGCTGGGATTAATCCTGAGAGACCTCAAACATTTATGCAATTTGCTCCCTTGCCCCACGGCAATCCAGGCCTACCGACTTATCTACCTGGAGTGCTGCCAGCCTTTTAGCACCTATTTACCTATCACTGTACTGCTCAGTTGTTCAACACGCACATTTTCAACTGGGCCATTGTCACCATCTTCACCATGTTGTAATTTAATAGAGACTGAAGCAAAGTATTCATTTAGTATCCTGAAGGAAAGTCACGGGACCTGAAACATTAACTCTGCTTTCTTTCCACAGATGCTGCCAGACCTGCTGAGTTTTTCCAGCAATTTTCTGCTTTTGTTTCTGCTTTCCAGCATCTGTAGTTCTATGGGTATTTTTTTATTCATTTAGTACCTGTGCTATAGCCTTTGATTCAGTAAGTAGTTTACCTTGCTTTTTCCTTATGGATCCCACTCTATCCATTGCTAAACTTTTAATATTAGTATGTTTGAAGAACATTTTACTGTTTGTTTTAGTGCAGCCTGACCTCCTTTCCTCATGCTTCCTCTTAGCCTTCCATATTCCAGTCTTAGCCTCTCCTGCATTTGAGATACTCTTTGTGATTTCTATTGTTGTTGTTATTCTGATATACATCACATGGCTTCTTTTTCTTATTTTTTCATCTCCATTCTTAATCATCTAGGGTACTCTAGCTTTGGATACCCCGTATTTATTTCTCATAGTATGTACCCAGTTTGCACCCTATTCACTTTCTTTTAAGTCTCCCATTTTTCATCCACTGTTTTATCTACTAAAATATGTTTCCAATCAAGCTGCTTCAGTTCAACTTTTAAACCCTTAAAATTTGCCTTTTTCCAATCTGGGATCTTAATCCCGTGTCCAATTTTTACCCTTTTCCAAGTTAATATTGAACCATATTATAATATGATTATTTCCCAAATGCTGCCCCACCCTGACATTCTTCAATTATTGTTTGTTTCTTGTAGATTTTGTGTTCTTCCCAGTGATTTTCTTCCATCTATCTGCCTACAGAATCACAGTTTTTCTTATTTCATGCATATTGGCCATCTCATGTCATGTGTATAGTCTGCTTCCTTTTCTTTAGCTTGTGCTTATTCCATATGCTCATTACTATCTTTAAAATATATATTTGTCTCCAGCTAAGAACACTGCATCTGACATGTTGAACATTGTACCTTCTTTGATTGTGTTTTACTTGCATGGTGCATATTCTTTACTCCTTTTGCATTAGTGAATGATGTTTCATTATGAATTCAAATTTCCCAGTTCTAGGACTCTGATTTCTAAATATGGAGTCTACCTTTCCTTTAACAAATGTCATCTCTTGTTCCAAGAAGCCTAAAATCGTTGTTTTTTTTTCTTTTGCCCAATTTTGATCTCAAACGTACCATTTCCAGTCAGGATTAGCTGTTTAATATACACTGGAAACCCGTAGTTCATAATGGTTTAAATATGTACATCCCAATTTACCAGTAGGAGAAAGTTAAGCTGTGAAAAATACAATAAACCTGCGCTAACAGTTGGGTGTCCAACAGAGGTCCACTTCCTTCAAAGCAATTTAGTACCTCTGTTATAGCCTTTGATTCAGTAAGTAGTTTACTGAAGAGAAAGAGCTCTCTACTACACTTCACTGAACCATTTCCATGAAATTTTATTCTCCTGAACACTGAATTTTTCTGAAGTGGAAAAACTTGATAAGTAGAGAAATAGAGAAGCTATCTTCTACCAATAAATCCCCACAAACACACAAGTGCGTGATGACTTATTTTCACCATCCTGATTAAAACCATGTTACTAATTAGATGTGTACATGTTCCTGTTCTTATTCAAATATTGTTTGAAATTGTAAATGTTCTCTGGGAAAGAATGACTTGGCACAGTCTGTTTGAATCTAGAACTTTCTGTTCACTCCCCAGCATTTAAGCTGTCATCCTACATTCCAAAATTTAAGGCTGGATTTGAAACTGGGAGGGATTCTGGTAGAATGAGGTTCTACCTCCTCGTACTGCACCTTTTCTGCAGATTTAGCCCCCTCTCTCCCTTTCGGAATTCCAGGCGTTACTTGTTCAAGCTTAGGAAAGGCACTTTATGCCACAGAGGGGAGACTGCTGCTTACTAAACATTTGGCTCAGTAATGGCTTTTGGTATAGTGGCACTGAAGGTAATTGCTGATATTTCTTATTTGGATTCTACAGTGTCATATTTGCCTGTGTTTGAGTACCTTCCAAGTAGACCCTGCCCAAGTACCAGAGATGGAACCCTGAAGAGCTCTCAAGTTTTTTTTAAAGGGTTTATGGAATGCTTTTGTGTGCAACTGATTTAACTATACCAATGGGGAATTTAAAAAAAAAATCCACCATTTTTATTAGGTTAAACACCAAGACACAAGCGTAGCATGAAGTGAAATAGAGAATACACAAGAAAACTTGGTGATTAAATAAAAGTTAAATAACCAATTGATTGCAGCTGTAGAAATCACTGATTGTAAGCAATGATAGATGCATTAATTTTTAATTTATTTTCTAGGCTTTTTCGATTCAAAAGACAAATATATTTTTGGTCCTGTTTGCTGGACTTGCAGCTGCTTCCAGTTGATTACTTTGAGTACATGTTTAAGCTCTGTCTTCTCCGAGGTAAGAGCTGCATGTCACTGGCAATTGCACTAGATCTGGCCAGTGTGGTATCCAAGTTTACAGATGGTAAGTCTGCATTTTGCTGTTGGCTGCTTTTTGAAAAATTTGGCAATATGCTGCCGTGTGGACTTTGGGATTTTTGCTGCCATCTTGGTCTCCAGTTCTCATGATAGTTAGGCTAGCTATCAGCCTCAGTGACTGACAGTAATAACGCTGTCTTCCTGTGTGAAGGAACTGTCCCTCATTATGTAAGTTGGCACAGAGAAGACTGTGGCTGAATTTGTGTCTCCCAACAGTGATCAACCCCATGTTGGGAGGAACAATTGGGACATCTGGAAACTACAATTCTATATTGATCTGATTCCCTCTTTCCACCTAAGGAAAATATGGCAGGTCATGACCCACTGTTCACTTGTGACATTGGATTTTCTACTTAATTCTCTTTAAGTTGCCATTTTGCAGAGGTGGATTAAAGTTCCTGAAGACTCTGAGAACCTTGCCAGGTAATTCAGTTTCTGAACCTTAGAAAGCATGCTGTGTAGTTGAGAACCTTTTTGTCAGTAGGTTTAAAATCTCTTTCCAATTTCAACTATTATATTTAGACAATAAATGTTACTAATACAGTGATGGGGGGGTTCTGTCCTTAAAAGTAAAAGTACTTCAAATTGATCATTCCTTTTGAAGGGTTCAAATACATTTGTTCTGTATTCAATGGTATGGAGAATCTGTATGTTGTATGACTTAGTGGTTGGACTACTACATTGATTTTAATGTCATAAGAGTGCTTCCAAACATAGAACATATGTTCTATGTTTGGAAGCACTCCTTAAAATATCCTCTAGATACAGTCAATAAAATAACATAAGCTAACAAGTATTTTGAAATGGTATGAAATAAAAAGAATCAGCCATTTTCAATTGCCCAACTTAGCTTCTGAAAACATCAAGTAAATACAGCCAATGAAACTCCCTAGTTCACCTAATATCTCCTAATCTTGTTAAAGAAAGTAACAATTTATAAGAAAGATGAGCTTCTTGTATATGTTCATAAACTGTCAATAAAGCAAAACTAGCAGTTTCCATCACAGATTTGTGAACAATTCCTACTGGTTGAAACAGCTGATGAATCTTGAAGACAGCCAAGCATTCATAATGAGGCCATCTGGCGACTATCATCAAAATCAGGATGAGCAGGTGGTAAGTCATATTACAGTCATCTGGAATAGACTGTTTTGTGATGGCAGCAGATTCAACAGAATTTCCAACTATGAATTGGATAACTGCTTGAAATGGAGAAAATTGCTGTGGAAAAAGAACTGAATTGGCACTAATTAGACAGTTCTTCAAAGATTACAAAGGCTCAAATCTCACCACCTGCTTTGTTGGATTCTTTTCTATTATTTTTGTGTTGATGCTCTTTCCAGGATGTTATTTCATAAGCTTTGGGAAATAATAAAGTGCTTTTGAAAAAAATCCCTTCTTGCAGGTTAGAAACTTCTTTGAAAGATTTCCATGCCATTATTCCCCAACTGCTGCTCAGTGGCTAGCTTCATCGCACGTGCTTTGGAAAACAATTGGGTTTGAGTGAATTCCTTTATTTTTGCTCAACTAATTGAATATAAAACAAATTTTTCAATTACAATTAGTGAAGTATCTCATAACTTTGCATACATTACATGTTAATAGGATTTGAAAACATATTCAAACATTACAAATAATTCATTTTCATATTCATGTCCTCTTAGAAACAATTTACACCCACCAGCAGAACATGGCACACATCTAGAGAGGTGTCCGTAGTCAAACTTGTATCTGGCAAAATAAGAACATTTTAAGCATAGAGGTTTTGACAGAGGCTGGATACACTGGATCTGTTTTCCCTGGAACATAGGAGGTTGAGGAGTGATCCTACAGAAGTTTGGGAAATCATGAGGGGCATAGATGAGGTAGGTGAGTTCAAAACTAGAGGGCATAATTTAAAGGTAAGAGGAGAAAGATTTAAAAAGGACCTGAGCAGCAGTTTTGTCCACAGAGGGAAGTTCATAAATGATCTGCCAGAGGAAGTGGTAGATGCAGGTACAGTGACAACATTTAAAAGCCATTTGGACAGGTACATGAATAGGAAGGGTTCAGAGGGATATACCCAAGCACTGGCAAATGGAACTGGTTTGGAAAACTTGGCCAGCATGGACAAGTTGGAGTGAAGGGTCTGTTTCCATGTTGTATGAGTCTGATGATTTTCTGAGAATGAACATTACCTAAACTTCAATAATGTTCATTTAATCTGAGTATAATGGAAAGTAAATTTCTCTGAGAACTAAAAGAGCATTTACAGTGAATGAAACAAGTAAAAATTATATAGAGCCTTTAATATAATATCCTAAGATGCTTCCTAAAAACATTGTAAAATAAAAAGATGACGCTGCCAGCTCATGAGACATTGGGTCAGATGATTAAAGGCTTGGTCAAAGAAATATTTTGAAGCAATTTAATTCAAGGCAGAAAGCAAAATAGAGTGGGAGAGATGAATGGAAAGAATTCTAGAGCTTAAATCCCAGATAACTGGAGGCATAGTCACCAATGGTAGGGTGATTAAAATTAAGGATGTTCAAAAGACGAGAATTAGATGCTCCCTGAGATCTTGGAAGTTAGCAAGATTGGGAGCAGCTAGGCCCTGGAGGGATTTGGAAACAAAGATGAGAGTTTTAAAATCAAAACCTTCCCTAGTGGGAAAGCAAGCATAGGAGTGTTAGGTGAATGGGAAGTGGTATTAGTTAAATCGCAATCGGCAGCGTTTTGGCTGACCAAGTGTATGGAGAGTAGAATGTGGGAGACTGTCCATATGTGTATTGAAATAGTCAAATCAAGAGGAATAATGCCAGGAGTCAGGGTAATTTTTGAAGTTGGAAGTTGAGTCTGTTAGCAATAGGATGAACATGGTTGGAAACTTGGTCATCAAGGTTATGAATCGACTGGTTTGGTCTTTTTGTTGCCATCATGAGAGATTGAGTTGTTAGCAAGGAAGTATAATTAGGAGTGAGAACACAAAATGAAGGATTCAGTCATCTGTGTCCTTTTGGATAATGCTGCTGAGGACAGCCTATAGGTGAGAGATTGGATGAAGCCTTGGGCATACTTGTGGTAACAGAATGTGAGCAGGAAGAGAAAAGCCTTTGCAAATGATGGATAGGAGGAGTTAGGTTTTCGGCAGTTTAATGGGAATACAGTTAGGGAGCAAGAAGTGAATCTCATGGACAAGACTCCTTCAGAGAGGACTTTAAGGGACATGGGAAAGAAGCTGAAGAAAAATGAGATTTCCGGGAGAGCTCAGTAGACTGGTGGAAGGAAAGGGCATGATAGAGGCAGCTGACTGAGTGGTTTTGACTAGTGATACAAGTCTTGCAAGTACCTCCACACTTCGGATCAAAGCAATATAAACATGAGTTAATATTTTAAGGCACTGCTGTTACAAATGACAGTCTGGTGCTGCTATTTACATAAGCATTTAATAATTGTGAAATGAGCACTTAGAAGAGAACAAAATTAGCATTGTTGTATACTTGTTAGATATGAGAAAGGAACCATTCACAGGAGCTGACACAGCTGCTGGAACAAGTCCGTGCATGGTGGAGGATCTATCAAAAATGCTCCACTCACATTTATAAAGCACCATCTTCAAAAACACACCGTTGTGGAAATAACCAATTACACTGAGGTGAAGGTTATGACCTGAAATATTAATTCATTGCTATTTTCACAGACGTTGTCAGACCTGCCTACTTTAGATTTCCAGTATACATAGTATTTTGCTTTTGTGCTGAAATGCAGTGCACTCTTGTCTTTAGCAAGACAAAAGACAGCAGGACATTTTTAGCTGAGCAGTGCAGGAAGTGTATGGGTGTTCCTTGGCATTATCCTCTTAAGATTATTCTAAATCTATTACAAAGTTCTTGAATGATCTCTAAATTGTAATGCAGATTACAGGACAAGCTCAATATTTCCACTAAGGGCAGAATGACTTTGCCTATCCCTGAGCCAAAAGATAAATGGCATAAAAATTTAGTCACTGGTGCACTCTTGATCTTAATTTACATTTAGCAACATATAGTGCAGATGGAGGCCATTCAGCCCATTGAGAAAATAATTGACTCTCCAAAAAGCACAGCACCCAGACCCACCCTATTCCCAGCAACCCTGCATGTATCATGGCTAATCCTCCATTGAGCCACCCCACCATTACAATTGTGCAAAATTTGGTGAACAAAGTATGTTAATTGGGAAAGGAAGCTGGAATTCTGCCTAGAAATAAAATGTTATCCAATTACAGTTTGAATATTTGATTACAATAAGACATGTTTAGTGTTCAATTATGGAAACCCTCATAATCCACAACAGTGGGTGCTCCTGTGGTACAGAGATAATGTTTCACATGGCATGAGGTGTGTCATAACAACCCATTTGGCTAGGTTAAAAATGTTTTTAATAAACCCAGCCAGCCTATTGTATGGATGTAAGGAGGAATAATTGGAGGATTTCGAAACCAGTGCCAAGCTAGAGTCTGAATTGTGTAAGTGATGCTGCAACAAGTTATATAACTAATGCAATAACAAATTCTGTTTGCAATAATTCCAAATGTAAAATAGACGTAGGTTCATTATTAAAAACACATTGTAATTTGCGAGACGTGGGCATAATGCGACATTTTGAGTTAGTTCTGAATGAGACGGGTCTTCTGTAACACCTAGACATTCGTATGAAACTTAAAATTGCCCCACAGGCGATCATAGATTCTCCTTAAACAGATGTAACAGAAGACTGATCTGAAAACACCCTGTAATAAGCCTTTGATTAAAGGCAAAATATTGGCAATCCTGGAAATATGAAACCAACATGCAAATCTGTTCTGAAGGAGGTAAAACGAGGTTCAGAAATGTACAGGTTAGGGGATTGGCCATGCGAAACTTGTTTGTAGTGTTCAGGGTTGTGTAGGCTCGCCACGGGAAATGTGGGTTTATGGGATAATGTAGGGGCCGGGGTCTGGGTGGGCGTCGTTGGGGCGACGCAGACTCAATGGGCTGCATGGAGTTCCGCATTGTAGGGATTGTACGATTCTAAACTGTGGATGCTAGAGATATGAAGCAAGAATAGAAATTCCTGGAAAAACTCAGCAGGTCAGGCAGCATCTGTGTAGAGGAAAGCGGAGTTAAGATTTCGAGTTAACATGATTTTCTGAAGAAGGGTCTAGGCCCGAAACGTCAGCCTACCTGCTTCTCTGATGCTGCTTGGCCTGCTGTGTTCATCCAGCTCTACACCTTTGTTATGAGAGATAGTAGGAACTGCCGATGCTGGAGAATCAGAGATAACAAGGTACAGAGCTGGATGAACACAGCAGGCCAAGCAGCATCAAAGGAGCAGGAAAGCTGACGTTTCGGGCCTAGACCCTTCATCAGAAATGCTTTAACATTTTGGGTCGAGTGACGCTTCTTCAGAACAGACTCCCTTGTTTCTCCAGCCTTTCTGTATTTGTTATATAAGCCTTGCTCTTTGTTTTTGTTTCCGAACATGAGACATTGGGGGCGAATTGAAGAAAAATGCTGTTTTGTAAATGGTGTTAGCCCTTTGGTGCAGAATGATGGGTCCCTGCTACTTTGGAGCGATTCGGTTGAATAGAGATAGTCGAAAACTGAAGCGGTGAGAAGTAGAACCGGGCAGCACTTTGCGGCATCTGGGTGTGGAAGAGGCGGTGATCGGGGGGGCCGGACTCATCGCTCAGAGCAGACCAATGAATGCGGTTGGGAGTTGGGTCTGTTTGATTCCTTGTGCTTTTTATAAAGGAGCCGCTTCGCTGTTATGAAATTGGAAGTCTGGATAAAGGGGACGGCGCTTTGTTTTGAGCCGGAAATAACGGGAAATCACTTTTTCTTTGTATTGTTTCCAAAACTTTAGAGAAACCTTTCTCACCCCAGGTGCTATGTTTTTGAGTAGCTGTTGATTTACAAGTTTCTGGGAGAACCGGGTTAATTAAGGAGTTAGTGTAATTCTGTATGAACTTTTGCAGAGTTGCTGGAAGAAGATGCTGCTGTTGCTGTGTGCAGTGCTGGGGAGCTGTTTCCTGCTGGGGGACGGTAGGATCACCAGGCGCTCCCCGAGCTGCCCCCAGTTCTGTGATGTGTCTAGCTGCCCGGTGCTGCCCTCTGACTGCTGGTCGGGGCTGGTGCTGGACGCTTGCGGCTGCTGCCGGCTGTGCGGCGCCGCCGAGGGCGAGTCGTGCAACGGCCGCGGGGACGAGGTCAGATGCGGGGAAGGGCTGCGCTGCTCGGTGCCGCCGGCGGTCAACTCGGCCAATCGGTGGATCAAAGGCGTGTGCGTCTGTGACAACAGCGAGCCGGTGTGCGGCAGCGATGGCAGCACCTACCGCAACGTGTGTGAGCTGAAGGCGGTGAGCCGGCGGGCACAGGCACTCAACCAACCGCCCGTCATCTTCATCCAGAGAGGAGCCTGCGGACTGGGTAAGAGTGATTCTGAGATGTGTGCAATTGTGTTTCATGTTGCTTTGTCAGCACTTCTGGAAATGCCCAAGGACTGCACGTACGCATCGATAAATTTATGGACCCGTATACAAAATAGTGTCTGCATACAAGTCAATACGTCCGTATTTTTAAGCATGAGTGACTAATGCTGAAGGCAAGAACTTTCCTTTCATCATACTTTATATTTATTATGAAGTTAGTGACTGTGCATTATAATCCCAGGAACAGAAGTAGCTCATATCAACATTCTTTTGTGATTTTATGCTATCATCCATATATCTAAAATACTGCCCAACTTTGTGTCATCAGCAAATTTGGATAGATGATTTACAATGCCATTATGCAAGTTATTAATAAATAATGTTTATAATTGAGGCCCTATCATTGATCCTTGTGGTTCACAAAAAAACCCAAAGCTGCTGGAAATCAGAAACAAAAACAGAAATTGTTGGAGAAACTCGGCAGGTCTGGCAACTTCTGTGGAGAGAAAGCAGAGTTAACATTTCAGGTCCATCATGCATCAAGGAATTTGGTCCTTGTAGGACATCACTGATTGCATCCTGCCAATTTGAGTATTTGCATATTGCCAATATTTTCTGCTGCTGCCTGACACTCTTCCAGTTTAGAATCATAGTTGTAGAGTCATACTGCATGAAACAGACCCTTCGGTCCAACTAGTCTATGCCGACCATGTTCTCAAACAAAACTAGTTCCATCTGCATGTTTTGGCGCGTATCCCTCCAAACCTTTCATGTACTTTTCCAAATGCCTTTTAAATGTTGTAACTGTGCATGCATCCACTACTTTCACTGGCAGTTCATTCCACACACTAATCACTCTTTTATTTTTAAAAATGCTCCTCATATCCTTTTTTAAATCTTTCTCCTCTCAGTTTAAAAACATGCCTCATAGTTTTGAACTTCCCCACCCTAAGGAAAAAGAACCTTGCTTTTCACCTTATCTATGCCTCTCATGACTTTATAAACCTGTATAAGGTCACCCCTCAACCTCTTACACTCCAGTGAAAAAGGTCCCAGCCAATCCAGTCTGTTTTTATAACTCAAACCTTCCATTCCTGGCAATATTCTAGTAAATCTTTTCTGAACCTTCTCCAGTTTAATAATGTCCTTCCTATAACAAGGCGACCAGAACTGTGCACAGTACTCCAGAAGAGGCCTCACCAACCTCCTGTACAACCTCAGCCTTATGTCCCAACTCCTTTACCCAAAGGTCTGAGCAATTAAGACGAGTGTGCTAATTGCCACCTTAACCATCCTGTCTACCTGTGATGCAAATTTCAAAGAGTTATGTACCTGAACCTCTAGGTATTTCTGTTCTACAACACTGTCTAGGGCCCTACCATTTGCTGTATAAGTCCTGCCCTTGTTTTAGCAAAATGCGATGCCTCACTTATCCAAAATAAACTCCATGTGCGACTCCATCCAGTTGATCTGGATCTCTTTGTAATGTTATCTAATATCTTCACTGTCCTCTATCACCAACTTTGGTGTCATCCAAAATTTACTCACCATGGCTCCTTTATTCTCATCCAAATCATTTATATAAATGACAAATAGAAGTGGACCCAGGACTAGTTCCTGTGGATCACTGCTGGTCACAGGCCTGTAGTCCGAAACATAACCCTCCACCACCATCCTCTGTCTCTTATTGTAAAGCCAATTTTGTACCTTTAAAAAAAAAACCTAAAGAACTGCGGATGCTGTAAATCAGGAACAAAAACAAAGTTGCTGGAAAAGGTCAGCAGGTCTGGCAGCATCTGTGAAGAAAAAATCAGTTAACATTTCGGGTCTGGTGACCCTTCCTCAGAATTTTGTATCTAATTGGCAAGCTCGCCTTGAATCTCATGTTTACCAGCCCTATTATATGCATATATGTCTATATTTTCCAGGTGCCATACCTGATATTTTCTATACTACTTTTAGACACATTCACTGTGCTATAGTCAATTTAATGTATGTAAACTATTGTGCATCAAATCTCAATGCTCTTGAAGTATCACACTTCTTCAAATATAGTTTACTTATGGTCATTCAGTCCTTTTTTCCTCCAATAAAGTCAAATTATTCCTTGCCTCTGTGTGTGTGTAAAATGGGGGGAGATGGGGTGGGGTGGGGCCTGGGAGTGTGTTACCTCTGACTCCAGCATTGGCAGTTCTTACTATCTCTGGGTCTGGAAAAGTGATAGGATTTTAGCTGTAGAGAAAAGTTGGGCGAAGGAGGAACAAGTGGAACCAATGGCTAAGGTGCCCCACAGCAAAAGGCAAAGTGAGTTCTAATTGTAATAAGGATGGGATATATATGAAGAATAGGTGTTTAATAGCAGAAAAATGTCAGCTCAAGTGAGAGCAAATCCACGCAGACAACACATGGTGTATGGGGAGATGGAATACAGAGTTCATGGGCTGAAGTTGTCAAACTTGATGTTGTGTCCTTTGTAATGTACCGTGCCTACACAGAAAATGAGGTGCAGCTTGCATTGGGCTTCCCTGGAACATTGCATAAAACCTAGGACAGAATGTTGTATGGCAGGAAGAACATGTACTGAAATGACATGTGACCAGAAGATCAGAGTCGTTCTTACAGTCAGAGCAGAAGTGTTCTCCCAAGTGGTCACTCAGTTTGCTTTTGGTCTCGCCAATATAGAGGTGAACAGTGAATACAGTAGGCTATATTGAAAGAATTACAAATAAAATGCTGATTCACCTGGAAGGTATGTTTGCAGCCTTGGATGGTGAAGATGAAGGAGGTAAAGGCCAAATGCAATTGCACAGGAAGGTGCTATTGGAGTGGGTAGCATTGGTGAAGTGATGTTGGCATTGGAGCACTGGACCATGATGTGGAGACTACCGACCCTATGGAATGCCGCAGGTCAGAGAAAGGGAAGATATTTTTGCTGGCGTCCTGTTGGAAGTTGTGAAAATGGCAAATGTTACGGTTCTCTTTATCCCCATTTCCTACCCTACCAGCCTGACATTCAAAGGATCATTCTGGGACATTCCTCCCACCTTCACCCAGTTTCAGCAAGATGCCAACACCAAATACATCTTCCCCTCCCTTCCCCTGTCACGTTCTGCAGAAACAATTCCCTCCATTCCAGGAAAAAAACCAATGTAAGTTGGAGGAACAACAGCTCGTTTTCATTTTCAGCTTCACACTGAGCAAGCTTAAGGACTCCGCATGGAGTTTGACAACTTCAGTCCGTGAGCTCTGTTCTCCATTTTGATCCTCTTTCTTTCTCTCTCTGCACCCTCCTCCTCAACCCCATCTCCCAATACCATGTCTGCATGGGGTTGCTCTCACTCGAGCTGACCTATTTTCTGCTGTTAACACCCACTCTTCATCCATATCTCTGGCATCATTAGCACTCCCTTTGCTATGAGGCACCTTTTCTATCTGTTCCACATACCATTGTGAAACCTTATTTGTTTAAATGTTGTGCTTGTTTAATTATTAGTACAGTTGTAGAATGATTGGATATGAAACTCTTGGATATTGACACATCTCTGTAAGAAGAACTGCACTTATTTATCCGAAGTCTGGACAATGTTATGGCAGAATGGATTTACCATTGTATGTCCTGCCTAAGGGACAAGCTAGATAAGTATGGGAGAGAAAGAAACAGAAAGAGATATGCAGATAGTGTGAGATGATGGAAGGTGGGAGCAGACTCCCACTGAGTACATACAACAGCGTAGAGCTCTTGAGGTTAAATGACCTGATTAGGTAACAAGCAGAGGCTGCTGGAAAAACTTGACAGTTCTGGCATCTGTGGAAAGAGAAACTGTTAACATTTTTAATCCAGTATGGCTCTTCCTCAAAACTGAAGGGTTCAGTTTCTGCACATATGTTACATGCATAGTCTTTAAATGGTCCAAGTCCTCCAATAAAATATACACTTCACTGTTAGCTGTTCATGTGGTGTCTGCTCATTTCTGGACTGAAGTTCTTTCTCCAAGAAAATAATTCCATGGTGAGTGCTATTGCCATTGTAACCGTTTCAGATTCACTATCATTGATGGGAATAGTGATTCTCTAGGACTTACAGTCATTCTGTACTCTGTGTCATTGATGAAATCAATTCTTCCAAATCATCCATCTGTGATGAAGGAACAGCTTCTCCAGTTGTATGCACATATTTGCTTCTGTATGTCATCACATATGATCAGGGAGCCATAGTACCTCAGCAGTGGCATTGTCGTCATTATTGGATTCGAGTGAAAACTGTTGCTTGCGCTGTTCTCCATCACATGTATGATCTTGGCAGTGAGTTTGCAAGAAGGCTCATGCCCTGATGATAACTGACCTCTCTAGCAGTTGCATCAGATTATGGTTTATGATAACTTCTTCACATCCATAATAGCTTCTACTCCAGGAAATACAATGACTCACTTGTGCTGTCTGAGTTGATATCCTTCTGGACTAGTGGAAATGCCAAACAGCATACACAACGATTTGTGTCTTCCAAATGGCATCCAAAATGTAGTTTAAAAGCTGCTACTCTCATCTAGCCTCACTTGTCAGCCATTCTTCACATTGAAGGTAGCATAGACCTTGGCAAGTTGTGGCAATATTTCTTTAGTGGTTGGTTAAAATGTTTTGGTTATATGCATATTCTGTTTACCTGATTTTTTATTTCCCCACTGGTGTAGGAGTTGTCACTTTTTTGATGACTCTCTTCTTTTCCACCTCTTATGTCTTTCGGGCTGGACTTGAGGCCAGCTGGAACACACTGGCAGATCCTGGGTTGGTCTTGTATTTCATTTTAATTTAAGGTTGTATTCACCAGGAAAACAGCCAAGACCTCTCAAAATCATGGTTGCGGTCTTCAAGGATCTGTTCAGCAGTCAATAGCTGAGCAGGCTGCAAAATGATGCAAACACATCTAGGGTTACTAGTCTAAGCTTTAGACTTGCTTGAGTTAAGATGAGTGGATTTCGCTTAACGTGTGCGATCTGAAACTCCATATCTGCTTTCGTCTCATTGCATTGGGCTCTCAGATTCATTTGCCATCTTGCGATGATATTATTCCACCACACAGCCTCAAGCATGACTTAGAGGCCTTCATTTTTGAGTCACCATCTACAATGACTTTACATAGATCTGTGAAACACTCAATGTTGCTTGAAGCATGGTATCTAACTGACACAACATTCAGCTGATGCTCTCCTCCTGCAGTCATCATTCCACCAGTCACAAACCATTTATCAACTTTAGACCTGATTACATCAGTCTGTTGCCTGGTGTAGAGAGACTAGTCAGATTCATGAACTTGCACCTTCTCAGCAGTAATCTTTATAGGCTTTCTTTGCTTCTTCTAAGCTAAGCACTGGCGTGCAAAGGAATTTAACTTCTTCCAGTTAGATAACTGCTTCTCCTGTGCTAGACATGCATCCTTTTGTTTTGTGTGATGTCCTCCTCAGTTTTTACATCCTGCCCTCCAGCGTCTATCTTTCTGCAGATTTTCCTGCAAACATTTATTTCTTTGTCCTAGTATGTTTCTAGCATAATGCAGTTTTGTTGTTCTCCCATTAATGCACTGATATTGGACAATCTGAGATTCTTCATATTTTGAAATGTTTTTGAGAATATGTTTCTTCTCTCTCAGCAGATGTTCTCTCATAGAATTTCCTTGGGCAAAGGAAATCCTGCTATCTCCAAAATTCACTTTCAGTTGGCAATAGTCTCAGAATTCAGTTGGATATACCAATGTGGTCACACTAGTCTTCCTGTCCCCTTGAGCTCTTTTATTTTTAACAAAAAATGTACATATTAATATGGAGTTTGAATTGTCTTCAAACCATCTGCAGGCTGCTTTTTTCTGGTCCTCAATGAGATGTAGGCTACAATGTAACTTGTATCCCTCTTTCCCTCTCACTGATTACAGGGTTGCACCTCTTAAATACTGAGGTCTAATTAATTCTGTAGCTATTTCATAGTTTTGTCACCAAAATAAGGGGAGAAAAATCCTATCTCCTTTCAATTCTACAGTAGCAGGGAGTGGAAAATGCAAATACTTCATTTTTTTTATGCTACCTACTTTCAATAACTGCTCTCTTACAGCCCTGAAAATTCAAATATTTTGAGCTGCTCCACTCTGACACCATATTCCATGTCTTGTGCATTTAATGGCTGCCACTGATTGCATACTTTGTTATTTACAGTAAAATGGAGATTATATTGACTACAGCAAGTCCACCAGTACATAAAGGATACAATGATATTTCTCCACATAGTGATTTTCCTACTGGCCAACATCAAGAGGAGATTTTGGCTTTAAGGTTCTGTTTTTTTTTTAAAATTCACTCATGGGATGTGGGTGTCACTGGCTAGGCCAGCTTTTATTGCCCATCCCATACTTACCCTTGAGAAGGTGGTGATGAGCTGCCTTCTTGAACTGTTGCTGTGTATTTGCTATACGTAGACCCACAATGCCCTTGGAGAGGAATTCCAGCACTTATCTCCATTCCTTCAGCGTTGTGGTGTTAAATTTCCAAGTTTAGAGGGGAACTCTCAGGTGGTGGTGTTCCAATGTATCTGCTGCCCTTGTGGATGGAGTGGCCACAGGTTTGGATCGTAGAATAATTATTGTAGAAGAATCTTTAGATGGACCTTCAGCGAAACTCAAGTTGATGGCCCCTCCTACTCTGAAGGCACATTTGAATAACTTTAACATTGTTAAGTCCATATATAACATCTGTCTGGCGCGATATGAGCCTAAAAGCTCATTAACTTTGGAATAGCCCATAGAACAGAGATCTCACTGGCTTCTTTGGTCAGATGCCACCTCAAAGCATCTGGCTGCCTTCATGGTGAAGAAAAAAGCTCTATTTTTATTCACGTTTTAATAATGTGTAATCTTTTGTTGGTAATTAAATCAGTTCCCTTTGGAGTTGAATCACCCCTCATTTTCAGTGCTTATTTAGTGTTTACCCAAATACAATGTGCAAACAGAGAAATCTTGTAAATCACTTGACTTCCTCAAAATCAACTTTAGAAGTTCTGGAAATGTATCACAATGTTCTTCAGTCCTTAATTTTTCAAGGAAAAGAAAAATGATTCGAACCAGATTTGTTGGCATCATTCTGTTGTGTATTACATAGAGTAAGATCGCTAACATGCTCAACTGCGACAGCCGTTATTGAACAACTTTATATGCATTTTTCTGGCAGAGGCAGCAGTATAACAAAATATTCAGCTATTTTACAATGTGTAACAATTTCATTCTTCACGAACCAATAAATGTTGAATGGGGACTTCCTGTACTCCCCAGATGGTGAAGATGGAAGTCTACTAAGTTTATCAGAATTAGTATGATATGTATCTGGCTGAAAATTAATTGAGATTTAGACAAATAAGACATTAAACACTGAGTGAGTGGCTTCAGTTTTTAAAGCTGGCCCTTGAAGTAGTAAATTACTGAGCAGATGAACTAACACGTTTGACTGTTGCTTGCATATCTTGCAATCAACTTCATTAATTAACTTGGACAAAATACAAAATGAACTGTCATTTTGAAATTTATTTGCAATTTAAGATGGGTTTTGTGTGAGAGAAAAGTCAGAGCTACTGAAATATAAATGCTGAATGAACAGGCTATGTAAGTGTCTTGAGGTTTTGGCAACTGTTTCTAACATGTTTTGTGAGAATTATCCCTCTAGATTGAAGTAGACATTCTAATCATAGAATGGAATTTCTTGCTCTGACTGTGGCTAATTAGGCACTTAATCCAAACATTCTGGTCATGCCCCAGTCTCGAGTGTTGCTGTTAGAGGCCCAGAAGGCCCCACGTTCCCTTTAGACCTCCATCTGCTTGACCTCCTTCCATAAAGAAGAATGTCCCTGTAACCTTCGGACGTATTTTTATCAATAAGTGAATGACTCCTCCAAATAAACTACAATCCTACATGTGGACAACCTAGGTTATTTAGCAATCTGAATGACAATATGGAATTATTGAAACATTCACCTATGACCTCTTTCCAGAGGCCTCGGTCACCATTACCATTCTAATAATGTCCATGATCATCATTTTTTGGAGTTAGGCAGGTAGCTGAAGAGATAAGACCCGTTTCGATATCCTTATAAAGCCCAAGAGACTACAGTAGCTCCCATCCATTAAATACTTTGACCCACCCACCTCAATCTGATCCAAGCTTTGTGACTGCCAAGGATGCCCTATCATCTATCTTGTTGCTTAATATGTGTTAAGAAACATCAAAGCTAAGTAAAATCCTTACTGCATGCATCGACAAATATAATGTACATAACTGGCAATATATGCAAGTTAACAAAGCATGCAAAGTTATTTAATTGATTAGAAAGGTTTTTTAAAATTTGTTCTTTAGAAACCTTAGGCCTTATGTTGCAGTCTTTGTCAAAGGAATGTATTTTCAAAGGGAATCAAAACTGCTAAATTGTTGATGTGGCTATCCAAGGCCTGTCTTCACAGACATCTGATAAGCAACTATGCAAAAACACAAAAAATGCCAAACATTTAGACAAATCAATGGTATCGTGACGATCTATGGGATCATCTCTGCTCGCTATGTTCTGTAACATTGTAGGCCTGATCTAAATAAATGGCCTGTGATGTTATTGCACCTCTTCCACGGGGAAAATTATTTTACCAGTTTAAGTTAAATCAACTGCACAAACTGAGCATGATACACTAAAATAAAACTGAGAACTATAAATATTGTAGACCACTGAAGAAGGATCATTAGACTTGAAATGTTAACTCTTTTCTTTCTCTCCACAGATGCGACTAAATGTTTCTCTAGCAATTTCTGTTTTTGTGTGTTTGAGTATGATACGTGCTGACAGTTCTGATACATTGGACAATATCAGAAATATTTCATGTTCAAAATTGCAATCTACATTTTGGCAACTAGTACATATTAAATAAGGGATGCCTGAGTCTGACTTCATAGATTTGTCAAATGCTAATTGATTGCAAATTTAATTGAACAGTATTCAAATTTATCATGACTACTGACAGCTGGGACTTGATGGAAAATGGTGAAGTGGAAAGAGTATATAACAGGCATTTAAAAAAAAACTTGATCTCTGCAATGACTGGCAGAGTGCTACTTGAAGTATGTTTTGGAAGCTATTAGTTGCTGATCTGTGTCATAGTGCTGTTTAACCAAACCTCATCCTTTCTTATAAAGCCCAACAATAGGTTATGCTCCAGTACTTTCTCAGAATTTAATCTGAATGGCTATAATGTTGAGGATCGTAAGGAATCCTGTTTTACAAGATTCTTTGTTGTTTAATTTCAATGAATCATAATTTTAAGATAATATAAGTATTTAGACATGGTGAACATCTGTACTCAGCCCATAGATCATGTGGATAATACAAGTATGAGCAATGTTACAGCAAAGTTGGGGTAAATAAAAGTACATTGTCTTGACTTTTCCTTACACAATAGTAATGAATGATGAGATGTTTACCACTATTGAAAGCACCAATGACATCACTACTTCTGGATATCTCACAAGATGAAATCCAGAACCTGCGGTGCATCTTAATCAGCCCCAGAGAAATCCACACTGATAATTCTTCAGTTCTGATGCTTAAAGTAGCAGTAACTATTTGTTAGAGAATTTTGCCTCTTCGTACACATCTTGCATGGATTGATACACGCCTAGGGTTAGGACTCAATCACAGGTGCAAGTTGGCAAAGCAGGGCTAAACATAACAAAAAGTAACCCAGTCATCCAGGGTATCAGTGCTGTTTCAGGACTAAGGAGCCAGAATGGCCATAGAGAGAGGGAGGGGAAACCAGGTGTTTGCAGATGGAGAGGAGGGTTTGGCGGAGTGCTGAGTTGGTAGCAAATGTGAGAATTTGGTGGAATACTTCCTATGCCTCTCCACCTTTCCATCTCAATTTCCTCCTTGAGGACACTCCTTAAAATTGACCTCTTTGTCCAGTTTTTGGTTATCTGTCTAACTATATCCTCATGGTGTGGGGTCATTTTTGTTTTATTATTTACTTGTGAAGCAATTTACCTTGTTGTATTCCTTTAAGGAACTATATAAATATAAACTGTCGTTAACATACTCTGCAACCTCAACGTTAACTCCATTGTGATGGTTAGGTGAGTTAGAAATTCAGAAATGTGGAGCACATCACCAATCTGCTGCATTTACACGGTTGGGTTTAGTCACATGGGAGTCCTGTTGTCAACAATTAAGACACGACATTGGCATATTAATACCAAGCTGCCGTAGTGCAATTAGGAGGCTGATTTAATACAAAAGTTGCCACGTGCTGTCTAATATTATTATTGAAGTTTTTGCTTGCAGGTCAGAATGACCCAAACAGTCTTCGACATAAATATAATTTTATCGCTGACGTGGTGGAGAAGATTGCTCCTGCCGTGGTTCATATTGAACTTTTCCGCAGGTATGTAAGCCCTTCTTTGAGTTGCTTCACGCGCTTGCTTTGTAAGTCAGTTTGTCAATAACATATCTACTGAAAATGCTGATTAGAGAAGAATGTATGCTGTCATTTATTGAGAAAGCTGTCCTGCGCTAAGTTGTTTCCCTGCAGCAGAAGCTTGAAGATCTTATTTTCTAAATTATGTTGTGAATATTTACAGGTTAAATTGATATAATTGACATTGACATTGTTACAGAGACTACAAGGAGGACTGGGTGTTAGTTCTCACTTCTTAGAGGTCCTAAAATATTTGTCCAAGTCCAGATAACTATGCAGACCCATATCATCTCTCCCCAAGTTTTTTTTTCTTGTTGTGAATATGTTTTTGTATATAATGACATTACCACTACTTCATCTCCCCATCTCTGGGACCAAATGATAATCTGCTGAAAGAAAGTGGAGTCATCAACGTAATAAGCAATCCTGATTTGCTTATTCAATGGCACCTGCCAGAATCCACTACTTGCATCAAGTATCAGGCACATGCTGCTGTTGGGGTTCAACTAAACCCTTGTCAACTGTAGACATGGAAGATTTTCTTGTGACCACCTTGTTGAGCTGTGTAAGGTCAACATAAATTTAAATACTTCTGTTGGCTTGGTTATAGTAACCATGATCAAACACTCAATTGGTGTTGTGACAAGGGAAATAATGCCTTTCTTGTCATTTCTGCATGTGCTTTTCAACTTGCTTCATTGAAAAATGCAGAATCTTCTTTGGTATGTGGAGATGTAAGAGTTGAAAAATGTTCTTTGGTGTGGTGCTGTAAACAGCTCCTTTAATTCTTTAAGTCTACGGTTTTCCTGTTCAAATGAGGTCCTTTAGCTTCTGCTTTAAGTGCTATGCTTCCTGGATTGTGTAGTTGCAGTGTTGTCAGCTTAACCATCGTTCACTGCCTGATAACGCTGGACACCAGGATGAGTGTCACTGTGTAAAATTTATGAGATGACCATTGACAAAAAATGTCAGCGTGCCAAAATGTCAGGTCTGCATCATCTATTTCCAGTTGTCACACTTTTTAGGCTTTACTTTTGCTGTAGACTATTCTACCTTGTAAACTTCTTTGTGTGGCTAGGTGTTTGCTTGCTTTTCTGGAACTGTGACCTCAATGTGCACATTTTCTGAAAATGTCCTATTGTTTGACTAATGAAACATTGTGCAAATAAAAAATTAATGTGGTACCTATGAGGTTTCTATGACTCCATAGTGTCAATAAAGATTTTTAGTGTCACGTGTCTGACCCATTCACTGTACTTGTTTCCCTTGTTTGTGTTTTTTGTACCATGAGAGTTGAAGCACTGAACTGATGCCTGGGTCACCATTGATCTTCCACTCTCAGTACTTTTGTGTATTGCTTCCAGATTTCAGCTTCACTGATCATCTGAATTTTTCTAGAGTTGAGGTTTTTTTTTGGACTGTAACAAATCTGACAAACACTCAACATCAATTTCTGTGACAATTGTGTCCCTTGTGAATTCTGATGTCAAGTTGCCATTGTCTCACCTCACAAATCTGTACAGATCATGAATTAAATATAGAATACTGCAGTATTTGTAGAGTTTCCTCCTGATCCTGCCAGGGATTTTAGGCTTTACTCATGGAACTTCCAGTCTCTGTTCACTCGTCACTGAGCTCTGACTAAGGACCACTCCCACAGACCACCACCTCTCAATACAGCCTGGCTCTGCTCTGGAGTTACAAATTCTCCTGCTGCATTGTGTCTTTGACCAGGTCTGAAATATTTATGATTTAGTGGAGTATTCTTCCTCGTTGAGGATTAATATGAGGATTTCGATTTTAGGGTTGTTAAAGCTTAAGCTCTTGCTGCTGACCGTGCAGTTTGAGCAGACACCTTAAAGCTGAGTTTGAACATCTCACACTGCTGCCCACCAAATGTGGTGTATGCTATTAGATCAAATCCACACTGCAGTCTGTCTACCATATGGTATGGGCGTGCCACCTCTCTACACTGTATAAACTGCCGGTCATTGATGAAGGTTGCTGCCACCACTCTCTTTAAGTACAGGGCCTGCTTGGTCCAGTGTGGAACAGGTAGACCACTTCTAACTAGAAGAGTCTCTTGTAGTGACCAATATTTGGTTGTTGCAAGGTAGCCACTAGTGACAGGTTACACTGATGTGGTAGACATTGTTACAGAGATTTTGAGGAGGACCAGAGGTTCAGTTTCACTCCTTTTGAGACTTTAAGCTGTCCTTCCCACAAGTTTGTATGAGATTGTCATAGTATTTATCGCACCTCCTCAATATTACCCTATTAAACCTGTATATGTCATTTGGTGTATTAATAAAACCTATACTAAAGGTAAAATGAGAGAGATGGGACATCTTCGCTTCTGATTCTTAAAAAAACTTACTTGGTCAGATTCTCACCTCAGTGATCCATCCCACAATCATTCTGAATGTCAGTTTGGGTTTTTGAGGTTCTATCTACAGAAAGGTATTGTAACAAAGATCGAATTACCATAAGGAAATGTCTGCAGGTGAAATGTAGATAGAGGGACATTTTTAATATGGCTGTCATAAAAAGTCTTTGAAGCTGCATGCACGTCATTGCTATCATGTTCAAAACGTCAGAACCGACTCCGATTCCCAGTCATGTTTAACCAGATCAGCTTATTTCTCTGATTTCTTAAACGGATGGACTCAAACCTCTTGATTGCTTATAGTTTTGTTGTTTTGAAGAAATGGATAGAGGCAATGAAAAAGTAAAATATAGGCCAAAATTAGCTGCAAAACAAACTGAAACATACAGGTCAAAGACACCTCACTGGTAAAATGTACTTGTGTATCATCGAGTTTTCATTTTATTCAACCAAGCTTACTGAATCTGGTTTGAGTCCCTATACAAGTGTTTCACTCAACTGTAAATTTTCCTTCTATAACATGCTGTTGCTTGTCAAAATCCATGGAAAGGGTTTGGAAATTAAGTCAGATGTGCAGCACGCACAGAAATCGCATTCTCCAAATTAACTTTATTCATGAAACAAAAACAGAACTTGCTGAAAAATCTCAGCAGTGTGGTAGGATCTGTGAAGAAAAATTAGCGTTAACATTTCAGGTCCAATGACCCTTTTTCAGATTTCCAGCATCCGGGGTTCTTTTGTTTCTAACTTTTTTCATTTTTCTCTTTGTGAAATCTAAAAAACTGTTGAGCCAGCAGTGGATACCTTCTTTGAGGGCCACTGCTTCCCCCCCCCCCCTTCAAAAGTTATCACTTCACGTCAGCTACACCTGGATGGCCCTCACACTCCAACTAGTTAAAATTTTAAGGCCCCTGTTGATATTAGTGGGAAGCACCTCGTGAAGCAAGTACTTGGGGTGTTGGATAAATTCAAGGTGTTTTTCTACCCAATCTGTTATAATCCCAGCTAACAGTACTCATGGGCAAGATAGATTCCAACATGAAATCTGGCTTGATAGATCTTGTTAATCTTTTGAAAAAAAATGTTGTAACATCATGGTTAGTGTAACATAATCACACAAGTCAGCAGGGTTTCTTTAAGAACTGAAGAAAAGTCTATTAGAAAAGATGAAAACAAAAAGAAAATCAGGTATCTAGAGTAGAACGCAATTAAAAAGATCTTTAAAAATACAACAAAATAAAATTTTGTCTTGGTTCCAGAGGCTATCCATTACAGAAACTCAAGTCCAGACTCTGCGTATCTTAAGTTCCACTTAAATGATTCTCCCCAGTGTCTGTAATATGAATTGCAGAGTTTTAAATGAGTACTCTCAAAACTGAGATCTTAAGACAAAGACCATGAGATGTAGGAGCAGAAATAGGCCGCTTGACCCATCAAATTGTTCTGCTATTCAGTAAAATCATGGCTGATGTGATAATCCTCAATTCCACTCTCCCCCATAACCTATGATTCATTATTGATTAGAAATCTTCTATTTTAGCCTTGACTATACTTAGAGACAGCCTTATGGTAAAGAATTCCGCTGGTTGTTGACCCTCCAAGAGGGGAGATTCTTCTTTATCCTAACTGGGCAGTGCCTTACTCTGAGATTATGCCCTCTGCTCCCAGATTTGTACAAGGGAGATAAAACTATCTTCTCTTTTATTAATCTGCTGATTTCTAACCAAATAATCCTAGTTTGGAAGGTCCACAAACTGAACTTTTCTGCTGAGCTAACAGTGCTTTCCCTGACCTGTACTTTTTTTAAAAAAATGTTCTCTTTTCTCTGAGAGAAACTATACTTGCCACTGATCCTAGTCTGGTCTCCTGAAACTCCCTAAAAGCATTCAGTCTGAGCTTTTCTAAAGTACAGTTAATCCTTGATTATTCTGAATTGAAAACAAGCTAATGGTTTTGCATGTTTACCCTGCCTGTTTTAAACCACCACAATGTAAACAATTTTCCATTACCACTCCAGGGATTTGAAACCACTTGCTTTCTGACAACAAAATAAAGTCAAGTACTACTGGAGATGAAATAAAAACAGTGCTGGATAAACTCAGCAAGTCTACTAGCATCTGGGCAAGAGAAACAGAGTTAATGTTTTGAGTCCAGAACAAGAGCAAATTGCTCAATTCTGGGCTAAAACAATTAAATGTATTTTGCAGACAAATTTTTGAAGATTATACCAGGGTGAGTGTGTCACATTTAACACCACTTTTCTCAAGTTCATTGTTTACTGAAGATGTGTGTGCAGAGACTTTGCTAAGTTTTCAGTTCAAACAAAAGAAAAGGTACGGAGCGCATCCAATAGAGTTCTGTAAGTGTTTTTTTTAATTCATTTACTTTAGGGCAACTTATTCCAACCGTGAACGGTCTGTTGCGAGTGGCTCAGGCTTCATTGTCTCTGAAGATGGATTGATAGTGACTAATGCACATGTGGTTACTAACAAGCATAGAGTGAAAGTGGAGTTAAAGAATGGAGCCACATACAACGCCAAAATAAAGGATATAGATGAAAAAGCAGATCTTGCTTTAATTAAAATAGACCCTCTGGTAAGTTTTCTGTTCTGTGACGCTTTATTTAACGTACTATGTAATAATAAATATTATTTGCAATATTTTCTATATTTTTCTTTATAAAAGGCAAAAAACTAGTGTCACTCATCATCTCCTCAAATTTAGAATCTTGCCTAATTTCTAGATCATTGGTTTTATCTTCTGACTGTATCAGAAGTTCAGCATAATTCCATGGAAAGGATGTTCTGCTTTTAAAGCATGCACAACTTTTCTAAATTGCCTGTCAATAACAATATGGTGGAAATGAGAGTGTGTTGATGTGCTTAATGGACAAAAATTAATTTCTAGGAATGTGAGACACCTGGCCATGAACATCTGTTCCTCAATCTCTCCATCTCTTGTCAACAGTGAAGGTGACTCCCAACCCTAGATTGTTTCTGATACCAGCTCATTATTCCATAGCGAACAGTGTGTCCATTCTTTGCAATGAAGGGGATGATATGACAGGGCTGGAGACAGGAAATTACACAGTTGGATCCAGCTAACCTTCACCACATTTCAGTTTAGGTTCAGGAAGAGTTCTTTACCCAACATTCATATTGGCAGAGAAAATCTATCTATCCCTGGGATGTGTGCATTAATCCTAGAGACTGAGTGGCTTCTTATCATTACTGGCATGAAGGGGTTGACTTATGAGTAAGTGCTGAACTTGCTGGGCCTATACACTTTGGAGTTTAGTTGAACTTGTTGAAACACATAATATTATGAGTGAGCATGACCAGGCAATTGCCGAGATGATGTTTTCTTTCATGGAGGAACCCAGAGCTGAAGGGAACAGTTTTAAAAATGTGTTTCCCATTTAAGATGTAGATGAGGAGTTTCTTTAGAAGGTTGTCAGACTTCGGGGTTCTTATCCACAGAGAGCTTTGTCATGGAATATGTTGATGACTTGAACAGATTTTTGATTGATAAGAAATTCAAAGGTTTTATCGAGTAAGCAGGAAAATATGCAAAATAATGCACTAGCAGATTAGCCACCATTCTAATGAATGTATGAGCGGACTCCAGTTCTGTTATTTCTTATGGTTTTATAACTAAGACAGTCAGATATCTGAAGCAAAAAAAACCTATAATTTAGAAATTAAGACTGTGGTTATATAATTGACGTTTGAGACTATCACGCCACAATGAAAATTATGCTTGAGAATTTGCCTATCATATTAGAACTTTGGACTGCTTTGCAGTGTTTTAGGCTTTTTTTAGTAAAATGGAAGCCATTTACACAATGAAATATGATAGATAATCCTGTTGGCAAAACACTGTACTTTAGTAAGGAGTGTGTATTTATTTAGTTCTTACCGTATTACTGAGACACTTTGAAGCACTTTTCAGTCAAACTGCTTGCTTATAATGCAGTGAAAGTCATCAGTCATTTATTGACAGTAAGTTTCCGTAACCAGTCACTTTGTTTTGTCAGTATTAGTCATTGGAGAAATGTAACCCAGGTCAACTCCACATTCTGATGGTGTCATAAGAGCCTTAATGTATACCTGAATCATTGTAATTCAGATGGCACCTAAATTTAATAACTCCATTCAGGATAGCACCCTGACCAATGTAATTTCTCCAAATTGCTTTGATTATAAGTGACTTAAAGTATTTGCACAATTTTCAAAGTAATTTAATGATTCAACCTTCTGACTCGAGTGTGGATCGACTGTGCCAAATTGACTTGATCCTGTGTTGAGAAGTAACACAAAATTAGGTTTCAACATTGTGGGTACAGTATTTTGTAAAATTGCAATTTGATTTAAACAACCAGATTTCTGTTTGGATAACATAGATAAGCATTCCCATGAAAGTACACTGTATAAAGTCCAACTTAGCAGTCATTGTTAATTATTTTTTGTTTTTATTCCGTCCTTTTTATCATGTACCCTTTTTAACATAGAAGGAAAGGCAACTAATACATGCACTAAATTTGGGCTGCTGGCTTGGGTGGATGAATAATTGTCTTGGAAGAACCACAGTCAGCTTTCTACACAAACTGATGGGTTTTTGCAAGTCCTAAATAATTGGCTCGTTGATGAAATTCAAACTTGCATTTGCCAGCTAATTTGTTTAAAAATTTTTAAATTAAGTTGCTTACAAATATTAATTGAAATTTATTGCAACAGAAATAATTAACAATAATCTCTTGTTGATTAAGATTGCACAAAATGAGCTTTCAGGGCAGCACAAATAGTAGGAACTTAAATGTCAGAAATCCATTGACTTGTCATTTTGAAGAATACGAATATTAGTGATTTAATGAAGACTTAATACTGTTTGAAAATGTGATGCCTTGACTGCTTATAGCTTGCTTGAGCAGAGTGTACGAGTTCTAAAATATGTCACTTGTACGAGTCAAAATTGGAATTGAGATTTGGCTTTGTATTACTTGGCTTTCTATTTTCAGGGACTGGAATAATCCTCACTTCTTGCTTACCACTGTGTTACTCCAAGGTTAACTATGAAACAAGAATATTGGCTAGTTTTTTTTTAAACCTTCTTCTGTTTGGTGACCTTGAATTAAAAGTAACTGAGCGTAGTGAAATTGCTTGTCAGCAGAATAGATGAACAGCACATCTGTAGCTTTAAGACTCAATCCAGCATTTAGCCAACAGCCAGTATAAAGTATTTGACATCTGTAGAAGTAAATTTGGGGCTGGCCAAGAAATCTACTGTTCAATTACTCCTACTTGTCATTGAATGAACAGAGATTTAGGTGGGAAACAGCACACTGTTTCAGCTCAAATATGTTTATTGATGATGTAGCAGATGTTTCATTAGAAACCCCATAACAGTACTTTTTCTGAAGTGAGCACATGTTGAGTAATTATTTCTGCGTAATGATGTGGATACCTATCCCTCCCTCTGCTTTTCTCTGTTACCAAGCTGTATTTTAAATTATGTTTGAAATGTCATTCTGACACACTTTAGATTCTGTACAACAGCTGTGAGGAGGTAAGCAGGTTGTTTAACTGAGTAGGAATCTTTGCTCCCATGTTGAAATGCTGCAATGACTGATGTATCTGCATCTTAATGTTGACCTACTTTGTCCCAACAATTTCCTCCTAAATTGGTTGAACTTGCTCCACTTTTAGGCTTTTTTTATGCTTCCCATACCACTTCTTTAATCCTTTGATCTCTTCTTGTTCTTTGGTGTCATGATTAATTGAACTTATTGCAGTCTTTTTACTCATTCATAGGATGTTGGCATCCATACACAGGCTGGCCTTTTTGTCCATTTCTACTTGTCCTTGAGAAGATAGTGATGAGCTTCCTTCTTAAACCAGTGCAGTACTTGGGGTGTAGATACATGCACAATACTATTAGGAATGAGTTTTAATCTTACCTGTGACATTTCCTATTCCCCATCTTAGCCTAATACAGGTTAGTCTACGGGTGGTTCTCCTATAACACGATAATTGCGTTCTTGTGTGACCTTGCACTATGGAAAATCACATTATAGGGAAATGGCTACACCTGTAAAGCAGAAAGTTTGTGTTATCTAAACAGCATTCACTATTCATCAATTGCATTACAGCCAATTCGCATTAATGAAACACATTTTAGCAGAACTTACCTGTATGTCACTTCTTACATGCTGTCATTGTGCTTCTTTCCTTGTTCCTCTTGTCTCTCTTTTTTCATTACTGTACCTTGTTAAATACTGTTCGTCTCAAAACTGAGGGGTTTTAGAGGAATACTTTCTACAGTAAAGGTCAAATGATTTGCATTTTGTAATCAAATTCTACTTGACCAACTGGTATCTGTAGCATTGTTTTTTTGTGACATATCTATACAGCTTTCTAATGTACAACAATTGGAGAAACTTAATTGTTGTAATCTCTTTAACCTTTCTTTTTATTTGTTTTTTTCAGTTAGCCCAGCCTTTTACTGTAAATCAATTAACATTTTTTATCAGATAAAAATTGGATGATCCAGTTGAATTTAATGTCTCCAGTCACTGGTTTGGCTAATGCAGCAGGGAGGGAAATGGCAAATATAACTACCACAGGTCCCTGTTAGATCATGGACATGTTAACTTGATGCATGTATGTGTTAATTTTCACTTGTCATTCTTAAGTTAACTAACCACCTGAGGGCAAAAGGTTAGAGGATCAGAGCTAATTAAGTAGGAGCTCCATTACTGTTTGGGAACTTTACTGGGAGATTTTTCTTAAGCATTTGAAGAAATGCACAAAAAACTGATCACACAGATTATAACTGTTTTAGGACAGTTTTTGTATAACGTCATCGTATAAAGGCTACACTGCATTAATAATATAGCCTGAGCTAATTTTGGCCTTGTTATTTATTATAATTTAAAATATACATTAGCAATTTCTTCCATTCTCTACAATAAAGGTAAAGTCACCATAGTCCCAGACACCCATAGGGCTGCTCTCTCATTAGAAAGAGACGACGAGTGGTGAGTTTAACCTGAGGGTTACCTTGCTTCAGGTGAGGGATGAGGTTGAGAAGGTGGGACCTTCATGCTAACCTCAGCCAGTGCAAGAATTGAACCCATGCTGTTGACCTCACTGCACCACAAACCAGTCGTCCAGTCAACTAAGCAGAAAGCTAAAATATAGCAGGTAGGAGATGTAAATAGACCCCATTGTGCAACACTCAAGGCAGGCAACATCTGTTGGGAGAGAACCAGTAATTCAAGCCAGTGGCGTTAATGAGACCTGAGAGTGTAAGGAAATAATGTGGTCAGCACTACAACCTTTCAATAGCCTTTTCTTTCAGGAAAAGTGACTGGCTGTGAAACATGACTGGATACAGTAAAAGCTAAATCAGTAAGTTGCGTCCAGTTACTACTTCCTTGATCACTTTATATGCCATTATTAAACTGCAACAGATTGTGAAGCATATTTGCCATTGATTTGCATTAAATTTATCTAGAAATTCTGCAACACAAGGCAAGTTTGATCATGTATGTCTTTTAAGTAAATTATTCTGCATGAAATCACAAAGCCCAACTCACATTTCTCACATGCCAGACTCTGATCATGTTGAAGGAGAAGTCTAGGTGAATTGCAAACATTAAGCAGCTAAATAATAAGTGTTGTTATGATAGTATCTTTGTATATGACTGAGAAATTTAAGGAGAATTTGAATTCAAAAGCATTCTTCTCTATTCCAGGTGACACAAAGTACATCTGGGCATTTGATTTTCAATAAACGTGTCAGTGGTTTATTGGTGTGAAAACTGTAGCTTAGTGCTCCACATTTAGTCTGTTGTTATCAAACTGGTACTTTGGAACTTGTTGAATTTATTATTTTTACAATCAGCAGTCCTAATATTTCACAGCAGCAGTTACAACACAGAATTTATGGTAGACCTGTCATTCTGATGGCTGAAAATAATGGGTATTTAACTTCCTTAGTTTCTTGAGTTTGAAAAAGGAGTTGGAAATTTAATGTCTTCCCTCAAGGTGAGTTTACGGGCATGGCACATTTAATTGTTCGATGGCTTCATTGCTGTGCAGGGACGTGACTGGTTTCATGCCTCTGCCCGATGAAGTGTGCCGTGGGAAGGCTTATGGGCAACCTTCCTGTCCTATTACCAATTGAAGCTCTTAAATGGGCAATTAATGCCCAATTAAAGACCTCATCCCACCACTGCAAGTCTTCAAAAAGCAGCGGACACCATGTGGAAACTCAAAAAGTAATTGTGTTGTGTTTACTTGTGGACCTCTGGTGAATGTGAGTTCCCTAGCTGTGCCTGATTGAGGGATCTGATATTAGAAAGGGGGTGCCTTGAAGGTCTGCCCAGACCATGACCTGTTTTCCCATTTGTGGACTGGGTCCTTTGATATGAGGCTGTTCTGTGGGTGCAATTCTGGCAGCAGCCACTGCTCCCCCTAGAGGCGCTGCCTGCAATGCACAGCAGCCAGCCTACTGTATTTCAGAGAATACGGTTTATGCTCCCAAGTCCCATGCCTTGGAAGATCCACTACGGTCCACATTAAGCGCCTGACAGGCAGCCTAGGAAACAGGCTTTCCTCAAAGTAGCTGAGGCACAGCTGTCCAGGAGGTGGGAGATGTACTGATTGCCTGCATTAAATTATGCACATAGCCATTCATCTGCATTTGATTCAGGATGAATTGGATACATAAACATATTTATTACTGACATCTGATGCAGCTTGTATTATCATCACTGCTATGCACATAACTTCAGAGATATAAAATCCACTGCTAGTATTACTTATACATCCGTTTTCTTTTAAAGCTACTTCTGTGAGAATCAAATATTTAAATTCACATTTTCAGGGTTCTGCTCAGTTACCCTCAAACTCATGAGTTTTGCTACATTCACACAGCTGCATGTAGGAGTCTGACAAGAATATCATCTTTCTGTTTGCTCTTGAAATTCTTGAATTAGTGATTTAGTTGCAAAGATTGAATAGTCAAATCACCCAATTATAGTTAAATTCCTTGTTCTTTTTCTACAATTTCAACATATCTGCTGCTGTCCACATTTTATTCATATGAGAAATGAAGAATTCAGGATATTTTAAAGAAGTTATGGGGTGATGATTGGTAACTTTAAAGCAACGTTTCCATTTTATTACGACTTCACATCCTCTAAATATATATCTGCTTTGTTCGTGGTTCAAACGGCCAACTAGGGAATAAATTTAAGTGGCTGCATTTGAGATGGATTCTCCATTTTCTCCATGAATGGAGCTGCAGAAACAGGGAAACTTTGTTTGGCTAGCCAGCTGTATATTAATTAAAGTTTACAGAGTAATTTCATTTACCTGCATTCCAGATATCCTCTTGCTCTGTATATTTGCCAGATTTTTTTCACAAAAGAGCGTTGAGTAAGAAGTTGTTTCATTGCATAGCCAGATATAAAAAAAATTTGACATGAAGTAACAGAAAATAAGATTGATTTAATGATTATATTAACTTAACTCTCTCACTTAGCTCGCTTGTGCAAGTCCAAAGCTGTCGTATTGCCAGCTCTTAATGGCCCAGAGAATACAGCTGGGTACAAGTTAATTAGAAACTGCTGGGATTTGCTGTAAGTAAAGGTAGATTTTGACAGGTTCATAGAATTAGTGAGTCCTTTCTGTTAATAAGTCCCAGTTTGCTGCATGAGAAAACAGCAAGCATTTATACATCTCTTGGTCAATGTAAAGGCAGCTTCAAGCTTTTGTATTGATGGTCAACTAACTGTACTCTCTATTGCCTTGGTTTTATTTAGAGCTCTACAGTCTCTCAACATTGAGATAATATGCTTAATTATCTGTGAAAATAGGAAACTTTCACATTTTTCCTACACTATACTCCAACTACCACATCTATATCAATTTGTTGAACCTATGTTTTTGTATCCTCCTTTATAATATTCTATCTATTTCTTTGTCATCAGCAAATTTGTGAACTATTCCTTCATCCCTTCATCTAAGTCATTGAAAAATTGTGAACAGTTGAGGTTCCAGATAGCGATTTTTCTCCATTTGTTGCACCTTGCCTGAAAATGACTCCTTTATGTCTACTCTCTGCTTCTTGTTAGCAAGCCAATGTTCTATTCATGTCAATGTGCTAGTCACTATAGCTTGAGCTTTTATTTTCCACACTTTGGTATGGCACTTTATCAGTTGTTTTCTTGAATTCTTAGTACAGTACATCCACTGGTTTCCCATTGTCCACAGCACTTGTTACTTCTTCAAAGATATGATCAGGTCAAGTCTGATTTTGTCTCCCATGATATCCACATCTATGTATTTTGAGCAGTAATCACTCAAAATAGCAACCACACTCAAGTGAAGGAAGTGCCAACGTAGTGGTAATGTCACTGGCCTAGTAATCCAGAGGCTCCGGTTACTGCTCTGGGAAAATGCCACCATGGACAGTAGTTGATGAAATTTGAATTCAGTTAATAGATATGGAAATAAAAGCTGGTGTAATTAGTGACCAAAGTCGCTGTAAAAATCAATCTAGTTTACTGAAGTCCTTAAGGAAGGAAATCTGCCTTGCCTTATCTGGTCTGTATGTGACTCCAGAACAACAGCAATGTGGTTGAATCTTTAATTCCCTTGGATATGGCCTAGCCAGCCACTCAGTTGTACAAAGCTGATACAATGTCCAGGAAAAGAAAGGAAATCGGGTGGACAACCCAGCATCGACCTAGGCATTGGCAATGGCAATGGCAAGGCCATTGTTGTTGACCCTGCAAAGTTCTCCTTGCTAACAGCTGGGGGCCTGTACCAAAACTGGGAAAGCTGTCTCGGAGGCAAATCAAGCAACAGTCTGAAATAGTCGTGGAATTGTACCTTTCAGACAGTATACCCTACACCATCTCCTCTATTCCTGGATATGGTGCACAAACAGAATTTGGTGGAAAAACTCAGTGGGTCTGGTAACATCTGTGGAGAGGAAAAGAGACAACATTTTGGGTCCAGTGACCCTTCTTCGGAACCCTTCTTCTGCCCCATCCACCAGACGTGGTGGCATGTTGTTATAGGTTGATGTGGAGGTGCCGGTGTTGGACTGGGGCAGACAAGGTCAAAAATCACATGACACCAGTTTATAGTCCAACAGCTTTACTTGAAGACAAAAGCTTTCAGACTCTCATTCCTTGAGGTGGCATCAGACGCGGAATTTATAAGCAAAAGATCAAAGGGTCATAAAACTGATGCAGTGTTGAACAAATCTAAGATGGCTTAGGGAGTAGGGAGCTGCCGTAAGAGTCCTCTGACAGTTAGTCTGGACCCCGTGAAGTCTCAGCTTCAGGTTTGCAACAGACATTGAGACACATACCTTCTTGTCCTTGTCCTAAACAATCTACCTGCTGCAGATGCATCTGTCCATTCAGCAGATCAGATCTAAACTCTGCAATCCTGCCACATTCAGTCATGAATGGTCTTGGCCAATTAAACAACTTACTGGAGGAGAAAGCTTCAAATTTCCATCCATAATGACTGGCTAACACAGCAGTGCAAAAGATAAGGCTGAAGCACTCGCAACAATCAAGGCTTATTTGGGTACTTTCTGTACCAAGGTAACTTATCGTAGTGTTTAATAGTTCTGTGCTAATTCTTCAATATGTTCCATGCTGGATTGTTACCTTGGCACCTCTCCTTGCCTTCCTGTTTCTTGGTTACAGGGTGGCATGAGGTACTGAAACAGGAAGTGAATCAAACTGAAGAAAATAGAAGTGTATGTAGTTAGACCATTAAATTAGAATAAAGTTACCAAGACAAACAGCAAGGACTCATGAGGTAAAGCATCACTTTTTCAATTTTGCAGCAGGTTATTAGAACAGTTAGGGTAAATGCATCAATTTGTAAAGTTAAAATTCTGTGAAATTAGCAAAGAGCTATTAATACCCAAAGCTAGTTTTAGGATGGCAGATCATTTGTTTCACTATTATTCCTCATTCCAGTTATGAAGAAGAAAAACATAGATTTCATGATGTTATATCTCAATAATTTTACGTTTTACTCACTGCATTTCATTGGAAGTACAGACTCCAAGGAATGAGACTTCTCCATTTAAATAAAAACTTCAGGAATTTAAAAAATAACCTGCATACAGAAAATTGTGTTTGAGTTGGCAGTTTTATTAAATCAACTGACGGAAGAATTTTTCCACCATGATGTTGGGTTTGTGAAAAATGCACTGAGAAAAATTAGCTGTTATTACTGAGTTAGTTGACTGAGAACCTCATGAAGGATCAATTTGCAAAGTAAACTAGGAAAGACTTCAATACCTTTTTTTAAATAGTCTCACCCTAGGGTACAGATTTTTGAATGCATCCATCATTGATAGACTTTACATTTTAGATTTCATAAATGCAATATCTCAACTAGTCAGCTCAGTTGTCAGTGGTTGAAAATAATTAATTAACTTTCTGGAAGTTTACCAAATCACTTTAGCCAGCTGTGCAATCATACCCTTCCTATTCACACTACTCTCTCTGTGAAAAAGTTACCCCTCAGGTCCTTTCTCAATCTCCCCCCCCCCCGCCCCCGCACTTTGAACCTATGTTCTCTAGTCTTTGGATTCCCCATCCTAAAACAAAAAAACCCATACCGTTCATGATTTTTATAAACCTCTGTAAAGTCACTCCTCAGTCCCTGCTGCGCCAAGAAAAAAAGCCCCAGCCTATTTAACCTCTCCCTATAGCTCAAAACCTTCAGTCCGGGCAATATCCTTGTAAATCTTCTCTGCACCCTCAAGTTTAACAACATCCTTCCTGTAGAAGGGCAACCAGAATTGTATGCAGTATTCCAAAAGTGGCCTCACCAATGTCCTGCACAACCGAAACATGACATCCCAACTCCTACACTCAGTGTTATGACCAATAAAAGCATGCATACCAAAAGCTGCCTTCACCACTCTGTTGACCTGTGACTCCACTTCCGAGGAACTATGCAGCACTCCTGGGTCTCTTTGTTCAGGAACACTCCCCAGAGCCCTATCATTAAGTGTAAAAGTCCTGACCTGGTTTGCCTTACCTAAATGTAACACCTCCCACTTATCTAAATTAAACTCCGTCTGCCACTCCTCAACCCATTAGCCCATCTGATCATGGTCATGCTGTACTCTGCGGTACTCTTCTTTGCTCTCCAGTACACTACCTATTTTGGTGTCATCTGCAAACTTACTAATCACATTTCCTATATTCACATCCAAATAATTTATATAAATGATAAAAAGCAGTTGACCCAGCATCGATCCTTGTGGCACACCGCTGGTCACAGGCCTCCAGTTGGAAAGACTACCTCTACCACCACCCTCTGTCTCTAACCTTCAACCCAGTTTTGTATCCAGTTGGCTGGCTCCATTTGGATCCCATGTGATGTAACCTTACTAATCAGTCTACAATGCGGAACCTTATTAACTGCTTTGCTGAAGCCCGTATCAACAATGTTTACCACTCTGCCTTCTTCAATCATCTTTGTCAACTCTTCAAAAAACTCTTTCAAGTCAGTGAGATATAATTTTCCACTCACAAAGCCATACTGACTGTCCCTGATCAGTCCTTGCCTTTCCAAATGTAAATCTTGTCCCTCAGAATCCATTCCAACAATTTACCCATCACTGATGTAAGGCTTACTGGCCTATAGTTTCCTGGCTTTTCCTTGCAGCCTTTTTTAAAATAATAGCACCAAATTAGCTAAAATCCAGTCTTCCGGCACCTCCGCTGTGACTGTTGATACAAATATCTCAGCAAGCGACCCAGTTATGTATTGATCTTTCCAAAATCAGGTGAACAAGAATGAAAAAGACTTCAATTTGGATATTGTCTGCGGCACGTGGCAATGTCACTGATCTAGTAATTCAGAGGCCTAGGCTAATTCTTTACGGATGTGGCTGCTGATAGAATTTAAATTAAATACCTAAATGTAGAACATTAAGAAATGGTGACTACAAAAATGTTGGTATAAAAACCCATCTGATTTACTAAATATCCTTGCCCGGTCTGACCTGCACGTGACTCTTAGACCCACAGCTATGTGGTTGACTCTTAACTGCTCTCTGAAATAGCTTAACAAGCTGACTTAGTTTCAAGGCAAATGAAGGAGGGGTAACATGTGCTAGCTACAACAATATGTATATCTCCTGAAAGAATACGTTTCCCCATTTTTCCCAAATATTACCCACCTTAGGCTCAATACCCCTTCACTATTCCTAGGGGAAAATAAATGGCAGAGGAAAGAACTTCATACCCAGTGCTGCCTTTGTTGTTAGTATACTGACCATTAATAGTTGAACAAAGCTTTTAGTTTAAATGAATCACCTCGTAATTTTTCTGTGTAAATTAGAGGGCCTCAGGCCTGCTCCAAATGTGATGCTGCTGGCAAAGTCAGGAGCTTACTATTAAGATAGGAACATATGCCCCACCAGTCTGTAGTTTGGCCCAGAATATTTAACGAACTTTGTCATCAAGTACCCCACCTATTTTTTTGGATTTTGGAGAATGTGAGAGATTTAGACATACCATGATTTTTTAATTAATCATATATTTCTCATAATGGCTTACAGTATTTATTTCACAGTGTAACCAAGCAACCGTCATAACAGTTTTGCTATTTTGTTGCTAGGGTAAGTTGCCAGTGCTGCTGCTAGGCCGCTCCACAGACTTGAGACCTGGCGAGTTTGTGGTGGCCATTGGAAGCCCTTTTTCCCTACAAAATACAGTGACCACAGGAATAGTGAGCACAACTCAGCGAGGAGGAAAGGAGCTGGGCCTTCGAAACTCCGATATCGATTACATTCAGACGGATGCGATTATCAATGTATGTTTGACACAGATGCACTTTTTGCAGGAAAAAAATTTACTCAAACTTTGCCATAAATCATATTTTGATTTGAAAATTATTTCTCTTCTATTCCGTAGTATGGAAACTCAGGGGGGCCATTGGTCAATTTGGTAAGACTGTTTTCTTTCTGATTTGTGTGATAACAGCCTAATTTTCATTTAAGCTTTATTGCTGTTTTTCTCTTTAGTTCTAGTTTTATGCTAATCTTTCAAAGTAGTTTTCTTTAATAGTTATTGGGGTTTTAAACCTAACCCTGCATTAACACTTAGACAGAAATATACATTACCACTCCACATTTCTCAATTTCTTTGAACTTTGTGGGGATTTCTATCTAATGCAAATAAGTTTCTCTATTCTGACAAAATAACCGGTTAATTGCATATCTGTACATTGTTTCATTTAGGATGGTGAAGTTGTTGGAATTAACACCTTGAAGGTGACTGCTGGAATATCATTTGCAATTCCATCAGACAAAATTCGACAGTTTTTGGTGGAATCGTATGACCGACAAGTGAAAGGTATGCATATATTTTTGGTTCTTTAACATAATAAATTGTATAAAGCCCTGTTTGCAGCTGTGCGGTGCCATTTTAAAATTTTCTTCTGGATATTGGAAGCTTATAAAACCTAAAATCAATGTAGTTAACCCATCAATTTTGTGGTGAGATCATGTCCTGGCTCTCTGTGCTGTGAAGTGTTTGGCAGCAGAGATTTCCCAAAAGGAGAATTCTCCTGAAGCAGAGTTGGATACAAAGGTTAGCATGTGTTGTTCTTGTCCAGCAATTAATTGCAAACTTCTGCTGTTGGTATCTGGGACCTCTTGCTGCTTGTTCAGTAGGACAGAGGAGGGTAGCTGGTATGAAACAATGAAGAAACCATACCAAAGCATTGGTAAATGATAATTCCAGAAAATACAAATTGGTTCTCAAACGGAAAACTTTCTGACCGCTCAGTTGGTTACCATGTTGGTTGTTCCTGCCTGCAATCTGAATTCTTATCCAACCTAGGTTGAAGCACTTAAAGTAATTTTACTTTCTGTCCATTGTGACTGTGGATTTGTACACTGGATCTGGCCAGTTGCGCATCAATTCCTAGTGGGCGCAAGACAGCTCACATTTGAGTAGCTCAGACAGAAATATTTAACCCTTTCTAAAGGAAAATGTATTAATAGTTTGATGCAGAGGAAGATGCGGACATATATACAGATACCAGAGATATGGAAATCATTCTGAATTACTCTGTTAAAGAGTTGATTATGTTGCTTTGGTATGAATGGGCTTTGTTGTAGCTGGGTCCTTATTCAAGCAGTTCCAGGACAGCTACAGCATACGTATCTGCCTGACGATATGGAAAATTATACAGAAATGTCCTGTGCAAAAAGACCGGAGCAAATCAATCCAACTAATTACTGCCCAATCAGGCTACACTCTCTTGTCAGCAAAATGACAGTTGGGGTCATTTGACAGTGCTAGTAACTAGAAATGTCTGAACAATAATCAGCTCACTGATGTTAACATTGGGTTACACAAGGGCCAGTCAGCTTCTGACCTCACTATAGATTTGTTTTAAACATGGACAAAGGAGCAATTCACTTCCTGAAAAGATGGTGGAAACATAGTACTTGAATATTTTTAAGGCAGAGGTAGAAAGATTCTTATTAACCAAGGGGTGAAAGGTAGTAGGCAGGAATGCAGATTTGAGGAAACAATCAGATCACCCAGACCTTCTCATGCTCCTTGTTTGTTTGTATATTCACGTGCTACAAATCAGACAGGTTACTGCAACCAAGTGGGCTTTTGAAGAATTGTTAGCTTGTATTTTCTCTCCTTTTACGTTCTTCTCTCTGCCTTTGATGTGCACTTGTTTCCAGAGGAAGCTATACCTTTCTTCAGTTGAGGCCTTTTCTAGAATACTGTATCCAGTTCTTGTCGGCCAGTTACGGGGAAGATATTATTAAGCTGGAGAGGGTTCAGAAGAGGATTTACCAGGATGTTGCCTGGTATGGAAAGTTTGAGTTATAAAGAGTGGCTGGATAGTTTGGGACTTTTTTCACTGGAGCATAGGAGGCTGAGAGACAACCTGATAGAAGTTTGTAAAATAATGAGGGGTATAGATAGAGCTAATGGTAGTTGTCTTAGGATGGGGGATTTCAAGACTGGGGGGCACATTTTTTTTTAAGTTGAGAGAAGAGAGATTTAAAAAAGACATGCAGGGCATATTTTTCTTACACAGAGGGTAGTTTGCACATGGAATGAACTTCCTGAGGAAGTGGTGGATGTGGGTACAGTTACAACGTTTGAAAGACATATGGATAAGTACATGAATAGGAAAGTTTGCGGGGATATGGGCCAAAACACACAGGTGGGACTAGTTTAGTTTGCGATTATGCTCAGCATGAACTGGTTGGACCGAAGTGTCTGTTTTGGTGCTGTATGACTCTGATTCTATTTGGCTGTAATAGATGCCGCAGTCCTGGGGGGTTTTCTCCTAGGATTCCATGCTGATATTAAAGCTCCAAAGTGAAGCCTTCAAAGTGTCCTCGGGGCCATGAGAATGCACCTCAGACTTGAATGTCCCATACAAGTTTTCCTTTGGTAAGTGAGTGTCGGGCGTTCTGTCTACATGGCAGCCCAACTCGGTTGTGATGCTCTCAAAATGGTGTAGATGTTTGGCAGGCCAACTCAGGCAAACACCTCATTGCCTGGTATTTTGCCCTGTCATCTGAACTACAGAAACTTCTGAAGGCAGTTCAAGTGAAAGTATTAGAGTTTTTTGTCCTGACGCTCGTGCACAGTCGAAGAACAAAGTGGGCAGGATAATTGCTGCGTTGGCTCTGTTTGGTCTGCAGATGTACTCTTGTTTCTTCCACACCTGCTGTTCGAAGTCTGGCAAAGACTGCATTTGCTTTGGCAATTCACGCACATGTCTCACCATCCATCGAGAGAGCCCACTGCAGTGAGCTACTGAGATAAGTGAACTCGGCCACTGTTGACAGGTTCTGGTCATGGACTGAAACCTGGGGCTTGAGAGAAGATTTTCTGGAGCAGGCTGGTACATTACTTCAGTTTTCTTTTGTGCTGATGGTAAAGCCAAAGTGTTCACCTCCATTGCCGAACAAGTTCATGCTACGTTGCATGTCCAGCTCTGATCCTCTAGTTAGTACAGTCCTCTTCAAACAGAAAATTGCCAAGTATGGCGTTGCTGGAATCATCTCAAATCTCTAATACTGTGTTTGTGTTTGTGAAATGACCATTGTAACCATTAGGCAGTATAGCAGGCTTCAAGAAGGTGTGACAATTAGGTAACAATCACAGCCATGTGAAGGAGGTAAGAACAGTCATCAAGTAATAAATGGCAAGGAAGCAATAATAATGGAAAAGAAACGGAGACAACATTGATGTGAAAGAAACATGGGCAATAATAGTGCAACACGGAAGTGGGAGTTGGAAGTGTGCAATTAACACACGTCGTGCATCAATGAGGTAAAGGAGCTATCAACTGCCATTTCAAAATTCCAATTTACGCAGATGGGTTAACACCCAAAATCAAGGACCCTCACCAATTTGGGGGTCGGGGGAGGGGGAACTGGGTCCTCAAACAAATGTGGAGCACTCATTAAAACCCACAAATGAAAGAAAAAAAGCAAATAAAGCAGAGAAACTTCAGGCACTCCATGGCTCAAAATATTCTCTCATTTAAAATACTGTCAGAAAAGGGTGAAACAAAATCTTCAGATCTGTGTTTTAGTGGAAATGGAGAATTTTGCAGAATGGCCCATAAATCAGTTTTGTACATTTTTTTTTATATTGTCCCAGCTGTGACTCGCTGCACTAAGTGTTGCAAAGATAGTTCACCGTTCCTCAGGTTGAATAGTTAGATTGCGTCTAGAATTCTAGGTACGTTAGAACATTAATATGTACTGATTCTATTTGTCCTTGCAAGTGCTGACAGGCGCTAAATTGTATTTCTTTTGATGCAACTGTTTAAATTTGGATTCATATGCGACAATGCTGTCAGATTTCGAGCTAGAGCTTATGTTTGATGTCAGAGTACAAGAACCAATACTTGAGACCACTTTTAATGGCATTATGTTATCCATTGCCTATTTTCAAAAATGTCTTCAAATAAGTTTGATTCCTAATGGCTCAGACTCCTAACCATTACGCAGATAAATTGAAAGAATGGACAAGACCTAAGTGGAAGTTCTGTCCATCTGCAATGTTTGAAATTACTGCCAGACATTCATTCATAGCATGGACAAATTGTTCCCTCTTTCATAACTGTAATATTGTCAGTTAAAACAAGAAATCTATTAAGCAATAGCTTTGCAATCAAGAACATGTTGCTAACAGTACCACATTTACGCTGGAGGATAATGCCAAGATGTGTCCTGACTGAAAGCCTTTAATGCAGGTCTCAAACAGTACAAATACCATTTTTTTTTTGTTAACCTCAAAGATTACCACTTTTGGGCTGGAACAATTTGAGGGACAGATGCACTATTCCTTTCCTAATTATGTACTAAATATTTCTGTCAGGATTTCTTCACTTGCTATGTGTAGCAATATTAAAAATGTCTTTTTTTGTGGGAATTTCCACTGCTAAGTGTCTCTGAAATTGTAAGGTTAATGGAATGACGTTTATTTTCTGATGGCCCAGTAATATTCTAATAGATACATTTGAAAATCTAGACAGACAATAATTTATGTAAAATGTGTTCAGAAATCTAATGTTTGCCAGAAAGAGATTCTTTTCCAAGTAAGTTTATTTTATTGTGTTGTTTTTCAGGACAGGTTCCAATAAAAAAGAGGTATCTAGGAGTTAGGATGATGACACTTACCCCTAGGTGAGTAAGCCTGAGAGGTATTTTTGCGTAGAACAAGGTATTTTTGAATAGAGGTAGGTACAATAAGTTAGTTCTTAAAGGATAGCGATTTGTGTCAGAGGTTTGTAATATGAATCCTAACCTATTTTGGCTGTTGCTGCTTCATTGTAAACAATTTATCTTCTGGAATACACAGCTGCAAGCCACTTAACCTCTTAATGGTTAATGTAATATGAATACTTGGTATTGATAGACTATTTTCCATTGGGCTGACAACATTGTAAATGTGCCACTATTGGATCAAATAGCCATTCAGCACCCCTGTGATACTGTCAAGATTTCAGCTCCGAGTAGAGACTGACACTGAAGTCTGCTACTTTGTTGGGCATTGATTTTAGTTGCTTAAGCATCACCCTGCAGTATAAACAGTTATCATATGGTTTGCCTAACACGACTCCAATTAACTGTTCAGCATTAGGATGTAATGAATGCTTGCTGCTGAATGAATATAACTTTAAAAACTGTGAAATTGGCTTAACTCTTCACTTGTTGCTAAACTGTATTAATGCAACATTTTATATTGGAGGCTGAGAGGAACCAAAGTAATGGTGACAGAATGTAAAATGGATCAAAATTTATGTAGCTGATTGCTTATGATAATTCCCATAGGTCTTGAGTGTTCTTGGAACATTGACTTGCTAAGATGGTCTGTCATCTCAGAAAAGGATTTTCAGTCATACTTGCGGAGCAATGCTATATAGGACCATACAAATGTACCTGGCAAATCCTGGCTGTTTTAGGATGTAGTCAATTTATCAAGATCAGGGAAAAACTATAAAATGACTGATTTTCTTAACATAGTTGTAATATATGTTTTCATGGATTGTAATGGGAATTTCATTAGATGCAGAACATTTCAAAATATGCAGATTCCTGATGGTGATATTTGAGAGGTGGGCTTGCAGCATTAAAGAAACCAAAGAAATTACAAGACACTACATGGATCTAAACAAAATGATGAGAATTTTATATTTGAGCAGTTTGGGGACTGAAAGTTAATGTAGGTCTTTGAGGACAAATGTGGTGGACTAATGGAATTTGCTGCAGAATTGGTCAATGGATGGTGGAGGTATCTGATTCACGACCTTTGAGAACAACAAAATCACTATCACTGTTTTAAACAAATAAACCTATATTTTTGAAATGTTCTGTATTTACCAATAAGAGGAAACATCTCCACATCTTTCTCAAGACCCCTCAGGATCTTTTATGTTTCAATCAAGTCACCTTTTACTTATCTGAACTCCAGCAGATAGAGTCCAACCTGTCAGACCTTTCCCAACAAGACAGCCCATTGAATCCAAGGAATTAGTCTGGTAAACCTCTGAACTGCTTCCACTGTATTTTCTTCCTTAAACAAAGTGGCCATTTCTATACACAGTATTCCAGATGTGATCTCACTAATACCCTGTACAATTGAAGCATAGTCTGCCTGCTTTTGTATTCACTTGCCGTCACAATGAAAATAGCATTTTACTAGCTTTTTAAATTACTTTCTGCACCTGTGTACTGGCCATTGTGATTCATGAGGAACTACAGGGAAGAAAGGGGGTATGGTTGGGAAGGTGATGGTAATAGGTGGTCTGGGGGTGGGAGGAGAAAGTGGCCCGGGGAGGAAGGGTGAACAAAGACTGTGAGGAGGGTTGTCAAAGGGGGATGCTGCACGGAGGTGGAGGCCACAGTGAGGCTACATGATCGAGGATAGGCTGCGAGTGAGTGTAAAGGGAGAAGGTGAGGCTGTGATGGGGTATGGGGGGGAGAAGGAAGCTGCAAGAGGATAGAAGGAGACTGCAAATGAGACAATAGTTTAAGACCTGTTATCCAAAGAATTCTCAGCTAATGAGGAGCCAGAAAACCTGGAACCACTGAAGTCATGAATTTCTTGCAAATGAATGTAGAATCCCTAGCTTAATGCATATGCTCAGAAGCTAGTGCATGGAGAAATATATAGTGGGGGCTATTGTAGTGAACACTGTTAATTGTTAAACTTGAATCTGAACTTAAGTTCTGAGATGCATTGAAAGTTGTTGTAACTACTGGTTAAAATCTTCTAGCTTTGTGTATATGCAATGGAAATGTATTGCTTTAATTGTTCCAGTGTTTAAGCAGGAGCATTTTGCAGCTGAAATATGGATGTCCACCAGACGTCCAACAAACCAGAGACACTAGAGGGTGAAAGAAATAGGGTGGTGTATTTTTTATTTGTGTGTGTGTGAGAGAGCTGGTCGTATGCCTAAAGATGACCATGCTTCCCTGTGGCACTTAGATAAAGAGGAATAGGGCAAGGATGGATGGGAAGCAACATTATAGGAGTGAGGAAAACCTTTAACTGAGTAGAACCAAGCAATAAAATTAGAGAAATAAATAAAGCTGACCAATCAAAATTAATGGTATGTTGGTTGCAAGTATTGAATCATTTGCATGATATTCAGTGGTATTTTGCTTTTTTTAAAAAAAAAAATTGAAACGTTGATTCAGACTGTTACCACAATAACTTCAAACATATTACCTATCCATCTCAGCATTTGAATTCAGTAACACATCATGATGGAAGATGATCTTGCTTTGACCAAAAAATAAAATCACTAAATTAAAAAGATTTGGTGCAGTTTTCTATTTGAATTTGTATAGTTTTGCAGAGTCTTAGTTGTTTTTCAGCTTTGCAAAGGAACTGAAAGAGCGCCAGAAGGATTTTCCTGATGTTAATGCTGGAGCCTACATCATCGAGGTCCTTCCGCGAACACCAGCTTCCAGGTAAGAGAAGGAAATAACTTCCGTATGTTTAAACATGCCTAGTACTTTAATCTCATTTGAATCTTTGTGGAAAGCTATTCAGTATGAAAACCATTGAGTTGCATTTCCTTTTATTCCATAATTGTGGGCATTAGGTTCAAATGCACAAAGTTCCTTAATTTTAAAGCCAGAACAAATCAAAAGTGGAAATTATTACTCAAAGATTTCATATCTTTATGCCAGCATTATTTGTGGGGCACTTTAAAACAGAGAAGCTTTCAGATTGAGGTATGATATTCTACGTAAGTAGTCAGGAGAAGGATGAGACATGTATGCTCCCAGATCGAAAATCCTGCAATTTATCTCTGAAGACTGAATCCTCCTAAAAGTAAAATTTCAGGGAATTTCAAAGGCTTGAAGATAAACCAGTTATAATTAGCATCTGGTAAAGGTAGAGTAAATACTTGCACTGGTAACTGAATTCATCATCCTCCGATCTAAATATGGGAATGTATAGATTAAAAAATCTACACGGTACAGGAATTTTCTTGCAATACTTGAGAAACATAAAAATAAATAATTATTTGAGCACTGCGTGGAATGACAATGTAAAGATGTTCTTATTACATTTAGGTGGCATATGAACTAGTGTGAAAATCTATTCTTCCCTGATTGCTGCAGCTTTTGACAAAAACTTGAGCTTCTGGATTTTTTTGTGAACTCTTGCCCAGTTGTATATCTGATGATACATCCCAATCAATGTTTTGTAAAGGAATTCAATGTGATAGGCCAAGTTACTTTAAAATGAAACAGATGGTGCTAAATTATGTGGAACTGTTTAATACTAGGCACATGCTGAGCAAAGACTTCTGGGTGTTGAAATGCCAGCAAATTATCTTGTTGTCTCCTACAAATTTTTGAAACTTAAGCTTGCACTGAAAATATATCTCATTTTTCTAGGTTAGGGAGTGTGTAAGAGTTTGATTTTGGTATAATGGATATTCTGATGACTCAAAATATTCTGAAGGATGGACAGGAGAGAATGGAATTATACAGTTAAGAGATGAGAAGGACATGGCTATGGGTGTCAGCAGCAGGTAGGCTGAGGCAGGAGTGGGGCTGAGTGATGTTATGGAGCTTGAAGTAAGTGCTCTTAGCAATGGAGCAGCTGTATAATCTCAGGCATGCTTCGCAATGGTTGGCATGGATGTGAAAAGGTCTCGATTAGAGTGAAGGATGCAGGAGATGAAATGTGCTATTGTGGTGGTTTACAGATCGTGCAGATTGTGAATTGTGGTGAGTTGCGTTCTGAGTGACCTCTGTCTTTAAAAGGGTTCCAAACAGTGCAGCCCCAGAAAGTAGCACAGATGGGGAGGTAAAGGCCTAGTGGTTTTATTGCTGGACTATTAATCCAGAGACCCAGACAAAGTTCTGGGGCCCCAGGTTTGAATCCTGCTTCGGCAAATACAGAGCAGCTGCATGATATTTTCTCAAAAGTGAGACAATAATAAGACTGGTACAACAGGGAAATGACAGGGTAGAGTGTCAAAATTAGCATTAAAAAATGTACAAATGGATAATTAAAGGAATGCTGTCAAACTGCAAACTTAGATTCCAAGAGTCGCAGGCCACCTTCAACAGCATGTCAGGGCAACATTTTTTAAAAATTATTCATGGCGTGAGGGCGTCACTGGCTAGGCCAGCATTTATTGCCCATCCCTAATTGCCCAAAGGGCAGTTAAGAGTCAACCACATTGCTGTGGGTCTGGAGTCACATGTAGGCTAGATCAGGATGGCAGTTTCCTTCCCTAAAGGACAGTAGTGAACCACATGGGTTTTTCTGACAATGTACAATGGATTCCATTAGTCTCTTAATTCCAGATATTTTCTAATTGAATTCAAATTCCACCATCTGCCGCGGCGGGATTCAAACCTGGGTCCCCAGAACGTTATCTGGGTCTCTGGATTAATAGTCCAGTAATAATACCATTAGGCCATTGCCTCCCCATCTGAGCTGCTCTCTGGGGCTGCACTGTTTGGAACCCTTTCATGGGCAGAGGTCACTTGGAACCCAACCCACCACAATTCACAATCTGCGCCCAGAATTTGCCTCCTGCCAAAATACGCAGCGATTATGGGTGTCTTGCAGGTAGTGAAATCATATGATTCAGGTTTTGTGAGCAGAGATTAGAGATTTGCCTCTAAATGATACATTAGATACCTTTGAAACTTGCCACAAGTTATTGTGCTTGGAATGTATTAGAGGGTCGCAGTTTGATGACGTGGGATAGGCCATTTAGGACTGAGATGATGAAATTGCTCCGCCCAGAGAGTGGTGAACCTGTGGAATTTTCTGCCACAGAAAGCAGTTGAAGCCAAAACATTGAAAGTTTCAAAGAAGTAGTTAGACACAGTTCTTAAGGCTAAAGTGATCAAAGGGTACGGCCGAACGTGAGAACAGCGTACTGAGATGGACCATCAGCTATAATCATATTGAATGGCCTACTTCTGTTCCTATTTTCTATATCTATTTTTCTATTAAGTGAGCAATCTTTCTCCATATTAGATACTTCCCACAGTTATTTTTAGTATCTTATGCATTCATTTGTTCAAGAAAATCTTGTGAAATATTTACTTACTTCCAAATGTCCAAGTATAAATTAAAATTAAATTAAACAGTTATTTGAAAATAAACATAGCTAACTAAAGATAAATGAAGGAAGTCGAACAAATTGTTTATTAGCAATTACGTAGTTAGTTTCTGACTCCTGTGATTTAGAGTGGATTGTTCTCAGGACCTTTTATATTTGGACCTATCTTGCTGAAATACCACTAGTGTTCAAGTCATCTAATTGTCCCTTTGCAGTTTTTCTTGGACAGTCAATGAAGTTCAGTTTATTTGAGTAAGCGTGAGTAGAGCAGAGGCAGTGCATTCACCAGCAAGTTGATATGCTGACTATTTGAATGCATGCCAAACAGCTAACTAAAAGGGGAAAAGGAAGGGAAGGTACTATCTCAGGACCTTCGTCTCACCACCTCCCCAAGTTTGTTGCTGTGCCTCATCCAATAATGTTGATAGTATAGTCTACTAGAGACATGAGCAATTGCAAAATGGCCAGCCCTCATTCTGTTTTGTACAAGTTTTATTTCATTTTCAACATTTATCAGTTGACTTCTTATGTGCATGTCAATAGGGAAAAAAATCAACCCAGGAATTTAAGAGGACAAGATAGTTCCAAGAGTAGTAGCAGCTTTTGAGAGTTTTTAATGCAAGTTAAGGGAAATGCAGTGGCGCTTCTGCTGACATTGGGAGATCCAAAGCAAGTAGTCATGACTTTTCTTCAGAAATAAATGTTATGTTGGACTCAACATTCACTGTTCTTCTGTCTCTACAAATGCTACCAGAACTGTTGAGTTTCTCCAGAGCTTTTTTGTTGTTATTAGGGCAGAAGAATAATTCATAATGCTGATGGAAAATTGTCATCTTTGATGGACAGTGAGAAAGTAACAGAGATCGAGAGTATCTCTTGTAATCATCTTATTAGAAATTCTAATTCCCATGACCCCACAGCAGCTGGTATTAATGTGAACCTTAATCTCATGAAAGACCACATGACTTTCCTTCAGAGCAGAAATGTTTACACTACTGCACAGTTTCTCTAGTATTCTCTATTTGTTTCTGATTTCTAGCATCTGCAGCATTTTCCCTATCATTTGAGAAGTTTTAAAAGTGTTTTGAATTGTTTAAGGTACGGTTGAAAACAATGCTGCGAGAGCTGTAGAGACCTTGATGGATGAGCTAAGTTGGGTCAAATGGTCATAGAATCCAGGAATCTCTATGGTGTGAAAAGAGGCCATTCAGCCTATCGAGTCTGAATTGACCCTCCGCAGAGCATTACATCCACACCCCACCCCCTGCCATCTCTGTGACTCTGCATTTACCCAGGCTAATGCACCTGGCTTGCATATCTCTGGGCACTTCTGGCAATTTAACATGGCCAATCCACCTAACCTGCACAGGAAACTGGAGCAGCTGGTGGAAATTCATGCAGACACGGGGAGAATGCGCAAACCCCACTCTTGCTAAATACAGCCATCAACAATAGTTGATGGTTGTCATCCTCATGCATATTTGTCTTTTCCAGTTCCTCATTCTGCTGGCAGAAGGTTTGTGTGGTGTAAGCAGGTACAAAAACATGTTTGGAGAGCAGTAAAATGACACTGAGTCTGTCTGTATGTCAAATGAAGCCAGAATAATGAGCCATTCTCCTCTTATTTTCCTTCGCAGGGGTGGCCTGAAGGACAATGATGTGATTATTAGTATCAATAAACAATTGGTGACTTCATCCAGTGACGTCAGTGAAGCCATTAAAAAGGATCCAAACCTGTCAATAGTGGTTCGCCGAAGCAATGAGGATGTGATAATAAATGTTGAGACTGAAGAAATTGAACCTTAAAGTGAGCTGGATCTCCTTGCCAATATGACTGATATAACAAAGAATCTGGATCTACATAATAGCTTATCAACCTGTTGATACTTTATTGCACAACACCAGGAGATATCTGCAGCTTGGATATATTCCTGTCTAGGGTTACAAGCTGAGATGATCCTGAAGCTATTGAAAATTAAAACCTGTTTCCTCCTTGCATTTCCTTGATTTATCCTTTTTTTTTCAGCTTCATTGTATTGTAATCTACTTTTTATTGAAATGTCAATGCGAACAATTCACTTGCAAGAATTTTTATTTCATAATGTTGGGGATTTATACATTATTGCTATAGGTATCAAACCTCTTAAAATACAGATGTGTGCAACTGTGTGTGGGAGTCTGGCAGGTTTTAAATGTTGACACAAGTTTTTTCTTTTTGCCTTTTGGGATATTCGAATGCAATAACCTGGCTGCCCACAATATAGAGAACTTATGAAATAATTTTGGGAATGTTTGTCAAAATTTGTTCTTCACGTCCCCCTCCCTTTTGCTCCCCACCCATCCCTACCGGTTTGTGCTTGTGTTTGCTCCAAATCAGAAATTTCATAAGGTTCAGATATTAAGGAGCCAAATTACTTCAGAGAGCCATTGAAGCCACTTTTAGCCATTTCCACTAAAGGGGTTTGAGGATGAATTGCCTCTGATTTTCATTCCCATTTTAAATTAACACTTTTCCTGTTCCCACGTGGTAATTGTGCGTGTACATCAGACTTCTCCCAATATTGCTGTGTATAGATTATATTCAAAGATTGGGAAGCCTAGGACATTGGGCATGCAAAAATCCTGGTTTGTTCACTCATTGATTTTTATGTGCAGAATCGTCCAGTCATGGAGGTGGGAAGTCAACTTAATTAGGCAGGATTGTGGCATCACAGAATCCTGCTTCCATCCCACCTCTGTCTGAATTATGGTCTGGGAAGAAAGGCCCAAATTCAGCCTTTCATTGGATCTATTCCCACGTGGGCTACAGTAATCTCAACTCCAGTTGGACGAATAAGAGACAGACCACATGACTGGTAAACTCATACAGGTAGGCTGTCATTTGGCAGGAACAAGGGGTCAGGTCCCTCCATCTGTGCTAATTTGTGAACAGTTGAATGACTGGATACAGGGCAGGGCCACAAAGAGCTACCTGTCCCTGCACCCCCTCCCATATTCCCCAACCTCGGAATGCCTTCCAACCCCAAAAGGAAGACACTCAGCCAAGACCTTGGCCCTTGTGATTTTCAATGTCATCCAGGCAGCAGCCACACGCTTTGGTGACGCTGCCGAGTGTGGGAGCTGCCAGCCTCTTGTCTGCTGACAGTTCTTGCTGGGCAGGATTTCAGCTGCAGGAGAATTAATTTTCAAAGAAAGGCCCACTGCTGTCTTGCAGACTGCCTGATTGGAGGAAGATATA
>NC_063351.1:28727355-28777355 GCF_021869965.1 Rhincodon typus | reverse complement strand
AGAACCTACTCCACTTAAAGAATGGGAGTGGTGGAGGTGGATTCTACAGGAGGTTTCAGCACAGTTGGATATATTTTTGAAAGTGATGAATTTAGAGAGCTACAGAAGTAGGGCTGGAGAATGGGACTAGCTGGGTGCTCTTTTGGGAGATAGGTACAGTGGATGGTATGGCCTCCTTCCAAACTGTAAAATTCTATGATTCTACAATTCTAAATGCTGTGTCTTACCGGAGCTGCACTCAACCAGAGAAATAGAGGTATTTCATCACAATCCTATCAGCATATTGGAGGGAACTTGGAAGTAAACTAGATACCTCTCCAGTTGAAACTCCACATTATAAAACTATGAAATGAACCACAATTGATTTACATAATTCAGCACCATTGGCATCAATTAATGTTAATTTTTTTTTTACACATTGAAGACCCTAAAATTATGAAAATTGTTATGATAATTGGCATTTGTTTCAAGTGTTTTTCATCTGATGTATTTGAACATTCCTTCAAGCAATAGATACTTTCATCACACCAAGTAAATTGTATTAAATATAGGAGTGCAAAGTCAATCATAAATTTACCATGCCTGGCAATCATGTATTTATTGTTCATTCAGTTCACAAATTGTCTAAGTTGGCTGATAGATGGGCTTCCATTCCAGCACTGGTTCCATTTCAATAGTTTCTTCATGTTAGTGCCTTGCCCTGAGGAAAAGGTGTTTCTGCACTGCAGAGTATTGGAAAATTATGCAGTAATTATGCATTTCATATCACTTTGCCTCAGATTCTGTCCCCAGAAAAATGTATTGAATTTATTCCTTTTTAACTGTTGGGGAACACTGACACACTAACTCTTTTGATTCTATGAATGATTTTTGTCACCTGCTTACAGACAATTATAGACTACAGGTATAATATTTGAACCGTATGCAAACAGATGACCCGACAGGGGCAGAAGTGACTCTGAAAATGACATGCATCTCCTCTGGCTGCTTCCTGTGCAGCTCAAGTGGCATCCATGCACTGAAGGGTTTTCATGTGAGCATCTCCATGTTCTCTGTACCCTGTCATGACATCAAACAGTTGCACCATCTTATATGACCCACGAATTACAAAATTGGATCATGGAGATTCATTCAATGTGTTTCCCCTCATCTTGTACTTCCAGCCAATATCGCCACCTGTGCATTGAGGTAGTAGCCTCACGCTGTGGTTGGCTTGACAAGCACTGTCCCCGAGACTGTTGGCTTCTAATCACTAAGGCTATTGAAGGCTATTCAACTCCTAACACACTGTAACACACCTTTATTTTTATCCATACACAGTAGGTTTTCAAATACAGCTCTCTAGTGCATAATGTCGAAGATCTGTCTCTTCATATGCTAATGCTGGCTTAGGGTCTTTTCTCTTTCTGATGTTAGAATCATGTGCTCAGTTGCTTCATGATTTACATGTCTCTTGTTATGTACTGTTTTCAAATATCACTCAAAGAATATGGTTCAGCTGGAAGAGGGACCAAGCATGAGCAATCAAAGCCCAGATAAATATCTTACAGTTGAAGCAATTAGAATAAATTGCACTATTTGAAAATTTCTGCAAGTACTACAAAGTGTATGTCATGAGCTCCTGGATTTGGCAAGAAGATTTGCTGCATTTCACAAGAAGGCAGAAGATTTTGTGACCTGTCCATACTTAGGTTGCAATGGGGTCAGCAGCTGCACTGTCTCTGGATCTGCAACTTGACCTGGAGATGGAGCAGAGGCGACTGAGAGGGTAAGTTCAGTGTGATGCATTCTACTCAGTTGGAATCAGAACCTTCTATGACATTAGCACAATGCTGCTTAGCAACCAGCCAATGCATTGAAGGTCTTTGTATGTGTTCTCATATGTTCCACCTCATTGAGATAGTCATCAGCTCTGTATCAGAACTCCCCCACAACCTTGCCCTGCATTGACATGGAAAATAAATTATCCTTGTTTCTGGTGTGGTTTTAACCCATGCACTCCCAGGGAATCTTTGCATGCTAGCCCGCTTCTATACTAGTCTCTAAAGAAAATGGCAGCATCAATATCGAGCTTTTCTCAGTGATTATCAGATCAAATGAAGAGGCCTCCTCATCAGTGCTGTGTTAGTGCTCACTGTCATTCATTCTTGCAGTGCTGGACTGGAAAAGCAGCTTCCGTTCTTGGCTGGCCAAAATCAGGAAATTGGAAAAGGGAATATTAGTGTGAAGGAACAGATGTTAGTTAGAAAACAAGTTGTCCAAGTCAAACCAACAGCAGCCACATAGCAAGGTAGGGTGGGGAGACAGTTGAGAAGGAATGCAAGGCAATAATACTGACAACCTGTTATCCTCAATGTTCTCAGATACAACAGACTCTGCTCCAGGCAGCTCTGACTGGTAGGTCTGATTGTCACGTAGTGCTGCTAAGCGAATAATGGGGGTGTGGTACTTTGATGAATCTGAGAAGTTAATGGAGCATTGGGTAGGAGATGTCATGTGAAGCTACATTTGCTGGCTTTGACCACCCGTATGAAGTTACTGAATCTCCTGAGGTATGCAATGCTGCTGAGTCTTCAATCAGGCTCCAGGAATTAATTTAAATAAAAACTGAAAGAACTGCAGATGCTGTAAATCAGGAACAAGAACAGAAGTAGCTGGAAAAGTTCAGCAGGTCAGGCAGCAGCTGTGAAGAAAACGTTAGCTTTGATTTTTCTTCACAGATGCTGCCAGACCTGCTGAGTTTTTCCAGCAACTTCTGTTCTTGTTCCTGGAAATAACCTTCCTTGCCACCGACTCCCTTCCCCTTAAGGTGGTGGCTCTTGAAGGTTTCCTGGCCCCTCATGGAAATGAGGTCTCTCTTCCTGTTTGGCCTCTATGACTAAATCCTTCAGCACTGCATCTGTGACCCTAGGACACCCCACTCTCTTCCTTAGTGTTTACCCTGTCCAGATGCAACATGTAGCCAGTGTCTGTACAGGCAGCTAGTAGCATTTCCTCGCATTGAATACAATACTCCTAACTGAGGGGTAGACTGTCTGCTCTGTGCCCTCACTGTAATGCTCCTTGCCTGCCTGCTTAGCTCTCTGGCAGCCTCCAGCATATGCCCCACTTGGCACAACGACACTATTGGGCAAGTGAGGAGGCAGCATCAAGTTTGCATGCTGCCTACTTCCAGAGTCAGAATTGTGGTTCATTCAAGAATTGCCACTCCATGCTCAAAGCAAAATGGCCCAGTTTTCAATCCTAAGCCCTTAACAGTGTCGCAAATACAGCAAAAACAAGACTCACTTTATGGCTACCTGGGGTAACTGGCTTGTTCATTTATACATTGGCTTACTGAAATGTCAATCCAACTCAATTCACAACAACACCAGGACCACTAGAAAAACCGTTGCAGGAGTTTATAAATGTGTTAGCACACCAATGTTTATTATAGTTTATCTACCTACACACTTTCACTGTGGCTCCAACAAGTCCAAACAGATTTCATTAGTGACTATTGAAACGATATTGTGCTTCTATAATTTGGCAGTGGCTGGCTTTGAGTAATCAAACAGGTACTCTTGGAAATATTTTGTTATGTGCTGATGTAATTATTGATGAATTAGAAAGGTATGACATCCAAATCTGCAGTAAGTTACAGCTGTTATGATTTGACATACTTTCATGATCTTTGTATTCCAGGTTTGAACATTAAAAGCTGCCAGGAATGTATGTCAGTGAGCATTGTTCCCAGTTCATCTGAACTCATTGAGGTAGAGCAGGAGATTCTGTAAATTTGAAAAGATTAACAACGAAGTCCTATATGCTGTATATATAGTCACCGGTGTACTGTCTATGCTATTTTCTTATCCACTTTCTGTAGGATCAAGATACCTTTGAGACTTCTGTTCACTCTCAGTGTGACCTTTAGCTTTCATTTCAATTCTCTGTCCCACTCCTATTCTGACCTTTCTGCTTTTGTCCTGCTATGTTATAATGATCCAATGAAACTCCACGTACTCTCAAGGAACATGACCCCCCCTTTTGATTTGCCATTTTACAACTTTCTAAACTCAACACTGAGTTCAGCACTTTGCCCCAATTTGGTTGGACAGCAGCTGCTGTGATTTTTTTTATGCCTCCTCTAGACCTATCTTTTCTTTCTTTACTGTCCCATTCCCTTCCCATTGGCCTTGCACTATCATCCATTTTGTCTTTTCGTCTCACCTGCCTTTTATCTTAATACAGACTTTTTTTTTGTTAATTCCTCATTTCTGCCCATTACCTGCCTCTGTACTTGCTTAAAACCTCACTTCATCTCTAGTTTTTCCTCATTCTGATGAAGGGTCAAGGACCTAAATGGTAACTTTGCTTTGAATCTCCACAGATGCTGTGTGCCCTACTCAGTAATTCCAGTATTCTCTGTCCTTACTTCCTAATTCTGCAAGCTACTATCTATGAAAATGTTTTTTCAACCACTTTTCAAAGGGTAGGAAGGAGTTTGGAAAATCAAGCAAACTGAATGCAGTAATAAAGTTTTCTATTTCACCCCTAGGCTAGCTATTATATTGCGCATGCAAAGTCACACCCCAGACCCTGTGGCATGAATCAACCTAAAATCCATAAAGGAAAAAAAAGGGAGGAATTGTTTTAAACATGCAGTCAACAAGGGGCAATTCAGAACTTCTATTCTTAAATGATTTATTTAAAAACTAAATAAAAATTATTTAAACATGCTTTACACAGTAGAAAACTTTTGATCAAGTTAATATACACACACTAATCAGTGCACTACAAACACAACACTCCAGGCAGTACGGGATACCTCATAATCTAAGGAGCTGCTGGGAGAGTTGGAAAGCTCTTTGGCTAGCTGCAGTGCTTCTATCCTCATGGCTGCATACACTAGCTCTTCCTGGCATTGAATTGGCAGGAAACAATCCACAGAAAAGCAGTATTGGAAAAAAATAAGTGTAAGACTTTGACTGTGATCAAATGTTGGACAACAAACAGAAATGGACATGAAAATGAATGCAAACACAAATAGTGGTAATGGAGCAGGAAATGATTTTCAGTACAAACCTGTAACTTGTACGCAAATGCCGAAGGGTTCTTTTCAGCTGTGTCAGGCTGCAGATAGTCAAGCTCATCATCTGTGTGTCCTATAATCCTACTTAACAAGGCATCTGCAGAGGCAACAGGTTCCTCAGGAGTTGCCTGCGCAGAAGGGTAGTGAAGGTGCAATATTTCAGGACTAAGGCAATTTAGTAACCTAATCTTGTAAACATATTTTGACAAAAGTGAATTGTGATTAAGTTAACATACATTTTTAAAATCCCATGACTAAATTAGCTTTTCTGAAGTTTACTGTACTTAACAGCATTGTTATCAATGCAGCAAAACAGATAAAAACCAAGCATAATGGAAAACAGAAAACTAAACTGCAAAACCCAACATTATTTTCATGTGTTACAAATGCTTTACTCAGAATTATTGCTTCACTAGTTTGATGTAGCTACTGGGAAAGTTTTAAAGTAGTAGTGATATAAATCTACCCTGAAAATTTACAGCTCACTAATATTTTCCAGTTTTAGACATGAATTTGTCAACTACAAAAAACAAAATATATAAGTAATGCTTCCACTGTCAAGATTAATAAGTAAAAACACTTTGGAAAAAGTAACAAGCCCTGAATGATGCACACTGCTAATAATGTACAAAATTGCTCACCAATTCAGCAGATTAAGAGACATCATGTAAATTGTGGATCTCTAGAACCTGCTTGTTATTTTATGCCACTTTGCCATTTGCTTCACGTAAATTGTATTTCTTTTTCAATTTCTCTGTTAATGTGAACTTGATGGATTTGTACTTTAATCAATAGGTCACTCATTAAACATAATACAGAAAGTTAAGTCTGCTAATTAAAAGTACCAGAAACTTTGTAATGATGTGATAATTAGTAAGTAGCTCCAATCAACTTCTTACACCCAAACATTGAATAATTTAAACTGTGATGACTCTTTTCTTAAAATAGTAAATTGTTCTTTGATTTTTTAAGATATTACATCTTTTGATATTTTTCTTACTATCCTTTGTCTGTTTTCACTCACTATTAATCAAATCTCCCTGTCCCGCCCATCATTTCTTTCTCTGTACCTGATTTGACCCTTGGTCACACACGCTAATTGTCAAATTTTCAGCCTTTTCAGCTGTTCCCAGTTTCATTCTCAAAACCAAAGTCTCATTTGGTAGGGAGATACACTACTCGAGGTTCCAAATATCTTGCTGCCTTAGCCATACTCCATCACAGTTTGCTTTTCCAGCAACTGCTGTTTTCAGTTGAAAATAGTAATAGAAATCTAGCTAAATCAACAATGGAATACAATGGTCCACAATGATGTAGCATAACTCTTTGATATAGCACCTGGATGGCATACTAGGAACCATATTAAATATCTGTGATGCACCCTGCTATACAGTCAGAAAAGATATTACAGGTGATCTTTAGAGGCAAGAAAACAGCAAAGCACAGAAGGCTTCAAGATACCAGGCTTTCAAAAAGTTCAATTTGAAAACAAGGTTGTACAAATGTTTAATGATTTTAATATCACAGCACAGCAAAGCAAAACAAAACTAATTTGGCAGAATTAATTGGTCTGCTGTACTGGAAATCAAGTTGACACAATTTATTTGATTGTGGTTGGTCAGCACGCCGAGCTGGTTCTTTGTTGTTCCGCAGACATTTTGTTACCCTGCTGGGTAACATCATCAGTGCAGCCTCCGATGAAGCACCGTTGCATTTTCCCGCTTGTTATTTAAACCTTGGAGTCCGTTGAACTGGATTGCCTCACTTCCGGTTTTCCTTCGCAGTGGAGTGTATATGGGGTTGAGTTCTGTGTTTGTTGCTGGCTTTCTTCGTGGAGTACAATTGGGACAACACCAAGATTGTGGGACAAGCAAAGCAGAGACAGGCACGGGAGTTCCTAGAAGCCTGGTACTCCACGAAGAAAGCCATCAACAAACACGTAGAGCTTGACCCCCATATACACTCCATTGTGAAGGAAAACCAGAAGTGAGGTAATCCAGCTCAACTGACTCCAGAGTTTAAATAACAGGTGAGAAAACACAACGGCGCTTCATCAGAGGCTGCACTGATGATGTTACCCAGCATGGTAATGAAACATCTACGGATTAACAACGAACCAGCTCAGTGAGCTAACCAACCACAACAGTCACAACCCGAGCTACAAATCTACTCCAAAACCTTAATTTATTTGATTCTCAAGTAAAATATGCATGTTAGAAAAAAATAGCAGCACATTATTTTTATACCCCCCAGAGAAGGGAAATTTTTGTTTTGTACAGCAGTGAACAACAGATACCACAGATTTATCACCGCTCCACTGAGGGACAAATGACTTGATTAAATTGAACTTTCTGCTAGTGCAATTACATTTTGCAACAAATTACAATGCAAGTGGTTTACTGTACCTATGTACACAAGTTACATCTTTCTGTATAATTTCTATCAAATAAAAATGTGATTTGAGCATTCTTGGGATGGTACCTTGCCTTTATTCTTAAAAAAAATTTTGAATGTTACCGTAACTGAGACTATGTCTGCATTAACAACTGTGAGAAACAATATAATGTATAACCTTCAAATGTTTTCCCTGAAAAGCAAAATATTCTTGGACTGTATATCTAACATGATTTGCACATCTTCATGGAAATCTTCTGGTTCATTCACTGAGCAACAGATTCTTTAAAATTGGCAAAATTCCTAAGTATCCCTTCCTTTTGTATGGTGTAGGAAATTTGTATCTTAGTCATTGAAGAACTCAGGTTACAGTGCAGAATGGGTGAAAATGTGTAGCTGGGATGAAGCACTGAAAGCATTGACCTTGAAGAAAACAGCTCACAAAGACTGAGAGCTCTGTGGTGTTAAGTTTCCCCTTTAGTACCGAGTCAAATGGGCCTAAAAGCAACCGGCAGAAAGGGTGCCAGCAAGCACCCAATCATACTGCAGTATCCTCAATGATAATTAATCAGAAAGTTTAATAACACTTTATCCTTCATTTTTAATATAATTTTCCACATAGCAAGGTACAAGATTATTATTAATAATTTAGCTTCTATCTAAATCCAATTTAAGCAAACTTATTTAAAAGCAAATGGACTTTTTAACTGGAATGGAGAAATTCAGCATTTATAAAAAACAAAAAATAACTTTCAGGAGCAGTGACTGTTTACAGCAATTATAACTGTGCGACTAAAAACTCAGTTCCACTTCACTGGACACAATGTAATGTTTTTAAAAGATTTTATTGAGACAAATGGGGTAATAAGAGGAAGTTTTCATGAATTCACTGATCGCTTTGTGTTTTCACTGGGCAGGGGAGGGGATAGGTGGGCGTGGGGGGGGCTTCAAGAGCACACCGAGTGGAGGAACACTGTAGCGTTGACTTCTGGATTTCTGCGTTATTCACAGTTGTGCAAACTCCCAACATTGCTGTCGAGCAACAGGAACAAATGCTGAAGATTCTGCAGTCATTATCATTCTAAAACCTGTGTCATTATATCCAGCATGCAAATTGCCTTTTATGTCAGCATGCATTCTGAAATGAAGTCTTTAAATATCCATATTACATCATCACCAATAGGTAATATACACAATACCTACAAGACTAATAACTTTAGGCCACTTAGTAGGTTCTATAGAAACCTACTTTAAGCATTAGTCAAACCCATTTTAATTAGTGAGCCAGAAGGTGAACTTTGTTACCCCATAGTGTAGTTGAGGAAAACAGCATTGATGCATTTATGATGAAACAAAAACAAAAAGCCAGGAATGATGGAAGGTCACTGGGCTCAAAACATTAGCTCTGTTTTTCTCTCTACAGATGCTGCCAGACCAGTGCTTCTCCAGTACTTTCTGCTTTTATTTTAGATTTCCAGTACCTGCAGTTCTATGTTTTTGTTTTGATGCATTTATTGTCATGAGCTTGGTTGAAACAGTGTGGGAGGGAGGCTTGTGTGGAGCACAAACATCAGCATAGATATGTAGACTGCTTTTGTGGCAAGGTGGTAGTGTTCCTACCTCTGAGCCAGGAGGCCTGTCTTCAAGTCCCACTTGCTCCAGAGGTGTGTCAATACATTGGAATAGCTTGATCAGAAAATATCTAGATATGTGGACTGTCAGTAAAAGCTGTGCAATGTCCTGATTGCTAAACATGAAACGTCTCTGGATGCAAAATGACAAATTGTTTCAAGCTCACAACTATTCTACAAACGCCACTAAATTGTGAAGCACCGATGTCAGTCACTGTTTGCTTTAAGGTCTACAAGTCTAGTTCTTTACACTGAAAGATTATTTAAATTGAAACCTCAGCTCAAGAACAGCTCAAAGTTCACAAAAACTCAATAAGGATGAAGAGGGTGAGTTAAATAAAAGGTAGCTTGGATCAAAGCTTTTGATCCTCGACATTGATCTGTACCCTCAAAGGTTAATAAGTTATGTTAATTCTTTGCTTCTTAACCCTCCTGAAATAGAATTAAAGTCACCTTGTGAAAAGCAGGTCTATGCCCTACAGTTCAGTACCAGTGCACTGATACACAGATAATAACTCATCATTCATCCAGGATTTAAATGTGAGCCTTTATTCAATGGTTTCAACATGGGTACCAAGACAAGAGCAAGGCTTTACTGTTTACTACTCTTTACTTTACTATCATTATTTAATTTAAATTAGTTTATCATTAGTGACTTGATGGATCAAGAGGATTACTCACCAGGTCTGATTTTACTGGAGAGGAGTTCAGGGAATCTTTGTCTTTCACTTTGTCAGGTGACTGTAAATGTGCCTCTTGGCTAGGAGCCAAGGGTCGTGCGATGGAAAGTTTATTTGCATCATCTGCTTCATCTAAACTTGAGCTGAAAAATAATTTGTATCCATTCAGAGGGCCATCATTAATTACACAAAATAACATTTTAAGTCAGATTTTAATTGGATCAGTACCTGCAGTGGTCAATTTCTTAGAAATCTTAGAAACCCTACAGTGTGGAAACAGGCCCTTCAGCCCAACAAGTCCACACTGACCCTTAGAGCATCTCACCCAGACCCATCCCCCTATAACCCACCTAATCTACACAACCCTGAACACTATGGGTAATTTAGCATGGCCAATCCACCTAGCTGGCACATCTTTGGACTGTGGGAGGAAACCGGAGCACCACAACATATACATGACAAACAGCAGAAACTACAGCATGTAGGCAGGGCTAAGAAATCAATCAACCAACAGATTAAAACTCTGCAGTCATGCAACGTCAGGTCTGATTAGTGTAAGATCACTGAGCAAGAGAAGACACCAAGATCATTCTCATCCTCAATGATGTCAGATCCTGGCATGAGATTTCAAAAGACAAGGTAATTTTGTAACTACCTTCAGCCAAAATTGTTGAGTGGATGATTCATTTTAATCTCTACCAGAGCTCCTCAATCTTCAGCCAATTCAACATACTCTTGTAATAGCAAGAAACTGGGGAGTGTATTGTATGCAGCAAAGCCTTTTAGCCCCCAACAAAATTGGATGCAGTACTGAAGACATGTATTTCAGATCTAGCTGAGCTGTTCCAGCACAGCCATTAACAGGGACATCTATCCAACAAGACAGAAAGCTGGCTGGCTAATTCTTTTATATATAAAAAAAAACAGGGCAAACTAGATCTGGTCAATTAATGCAAATCCATCTGCTCTCAATCATCAGCAAGTGGTGGAAGGTGGTGTTGACAGTGCCATTAACAGGCACCTAATTATCAATAACCTGTTCACCAATGCATAGATGGATTCCATCAGGATCTCTTGACTCCAAACCTCATTCCATTCCTAGTCAAAACATGAACAAAGGAGTTAAATTCCTGAGGTGAGGTGTGAGTTATTGCACTTGATCAAGGAGCATTTGATGAAGCATAGCATCAAGGTACCTTTATAATGTTGACGTCAATGGAATCTGACAGGGTTGGAAAAACTCTTCACTGGTTCAAGTCATAGGTAATGCAAAGAAAGATGGTTATGATTGTTGGAGTAAAATCATCTCAAAACCTGAGCATCACTGCAAGAATTCCTTAGGCTAGTGTCCTGGCAAATCATCTTCAGCTCTTTCATCAATAAACTTTGCTCCATCATAAGGTCAGAAGTGGGACAGTCATTGATGATTGCATTGTTCAGTTCCATGTGCAATTTCTCAGCTAATGAAGCAGTCCATGCCAACATGCAGCAGGACCTGAACAACACTCAAACTTGACATTGCCTGACAAATGGCAAGTAAAATACAAGTGTCAGCCAATGACTATCTCCAACAAGAAAGAATCTAACCATCTCTCCTTGATATTCAATGATGTTATAGTCACAAAATCCCCTACCATCAACATCCTGGAGGTCATTGTTACCCAAAAGCTTTTCCCTGAAAGCACACCACATTATAGACAGGGAGATCCTGGATACATACCCTGAACAAGGAGTAGTTGAATCGGATAACCTGACAGGAGGGCATTTTATTGGACTGTCTTTCAGAGAATCAATCTTTAAGTACATGGACTGTTTCTTTGTATTTGTTTCATGTTGCTAGAAGGAAAGAAAAGTAGAATATTATTATTTGTAGCACTGGGAATAATAAATTACCAATCATGATTATGGCAAAGTCACAGCAGAAAAGTGGAAAAAGTTTTTGAGAAGAATTGTAGCTTAGGTTGTGGATGAGGTTGTAGACTTGCTCATCGAGCCGCTGAGTTTGATTGCGAACGTTTCGTCACCCTGCTAGGTAACATCATCAGTGCTCCTCTGGTGTTCTGTCCCACTTATTATTTATATGTGTCAGTTTGCTGGGATGGTTGGCATCACTTGCGGTTGTGTTACCTAGCTGGTAGACAAAACGTCTGTAATCAAACACACCGTCTCGGCGAGCAAGTTTACAACCTCAGAAAAGTGGAAGAATGCCACATCAATATTCAACCCTATATACTGCCCATCATCTTTAAAGTGGGGGCAGGTAGAGAGTTCAACATGATCTCAGTATACAGATTACAAATAACTTCGTCAGTAGCTGGCAAAGTTCTGCATTGTGGTCAATTTATTAAACCAAGTAATACTGAAGCTCAATAAGTTTTGAGTAGATTCAACACAAAACAATTACTTTTGATATTAGATGTTACTATGAAATTAATACTTACAGGTGATGATGAACCAAGTTTTTCCATGTATTCTATGTCCAGTGAGTGTTCATATCCCAGGACTGCATGATAAGACATTGAAAAGCAAATTTAGACAACAGAATAGAGTGGCCTTCTGAAGGAGATTCTGAACAAACTGCTCTGTGCAAGGTCTACATATTGTTGTGTCAATGGAAAGTACTAGATCATAAATCATTATGAATACAGGCCATCTTATTTTTCCATAAGCATCCACATAGTCATGGAGATATTTTGGCAGTTTGCACAAACTAACAATGCTCAATGTGTCTATTTACCACAATGTCCAGGATCACCTTGAAAACAATTATCAAACAACAAGCTGATTAAAGAAAGTAATACATGGCCATGAAAAGCAAGATGTGAAATAACGCACAGTTCAGGTGCCATTTGATTTGATAATTGATTATAAACAGTTGTAAGAAATATTATGAAACAATGTCTTTTCCAGTGGCATGCATGCCTAACTACAAACATGGATTCAAATTAGGCAGTGAAAAAGAAAGCCTGTCATTTAGGTTGCACTTTTCACAACTATTGCATGTTTCTAAGTGTTTTACTGGCAATAAAGTCTATTTTCCATAAGCATTCATAGTCATGGTAGTATTTTGGTAGCTTGTGCAAACTAACAAAATGCCCAATGTGTCTATTTATTGCATTGTCCAAAATGGCATACCATGGCTCAGTGGTTAGCACTGCTGCCTCACAGCACCAGGAACCCCAATTCAATTCCATTCTTGGGTGACTCTGTGGAGTTTGCACATTCTCCCTGTGTCTGTGTTGGTTTCCTCCGGGTGCTCAGGTTTCCTCCTACAGTCCAAAGATGTGCAGCTTATGTGGATTGGCCACGCTAAATTGCCCATAGTGTCCAGGGGTGTGTAGAATAGGTGGATTAGACATGGGAAGTGCAGAGTTATGGGGTGGGATGGGGTGTTCTTTGGGGCCAAATTGCCTGCTATCACACTGTAGGGATTCTCTGATTTTGAAGTGTTAGTTACTGTTATAATGTAGGAAATGGGGCGGTCAATACACAAGCAGCAATGTGATTATGACCAGATAATCTGATTTTATGATGTTGATTGCGGGATGAATATTGGCCAGAACCCCTCTTCTCCTCAACACTACTTTGAAATAGTGTCATGGGATCTATCCCATCTACTTGAGGAGACAGATGGAGCTTTAGTATAACAAAAGGCAGCACTTCCAAAAGTGCAGCCACTGCCCTCTTAGTACTGTGTAGGAAAATCAAACCTGAAGTTTGCACTGAAGCTTTGGAGTGGGATTTTGAACCTGGAACCTCATAACTCAGGCACAAGAGTGCCACCAACAGAGCTATGGCTGACACTTCATATAACTGATTATTTTATAATGTAAAACATTTTCACAAATAAACCCAATAATAATTAGAATCATAGAATGCCTACAATGTGGAAACATTTGGCCCATTGACTCCACACCAACCCTCCAAAGAGCATTCCAACCACACCTACCTTCCCTAGGCTATAGCCCTGCATTTCCCATGTTAATCCTCATAACCTACACATCTCTGAATACAATGGGCAATTTAGTATGGTCAATTCACCTAACCTGCACATCTTTGGACTGTAGGAGAAAACCCACGCGGACACAGGCAGAATGTGCAAACTCCACACAGAAAGTTGCCAAGGGTAAAATTGAACCAGAGTTCCTTGCATTGTGAGGCAGTAGTACTAACCATGGAGTCACCACGCCATTCCATAAGTTGGGTAATATGTTGGGTTTGTTGAAATTATTTTTATGTAAATTTTCAAATTCTTTCCAGATAGTGAGTACGGATTGATTTCCTTCTGAACTTGAGACCCTACAGTATTCACAAGCAGTATTTCAGCCATTCAGATCTGATTTAACTTGCACATCCTCAGTCATTCTTTCTGTTGTTTTGTTGCTTATATGCAAGATCACTTATATTTGATTATTTGTTCTACTAATCAAACATAGACCCTAGAAATTTTACTTGCACTGGATCAAGTTGAAATGTAAAGTTATTGTGCTATCTGCTGTTGTGAAGTTTTTTTTAAAATACATTCGGGGGATGAAGGCATTGCTGGCCCAACCGTAACTACCCAGAGGGCAGTTAAGAGTCAACGACATTGCTGTGGGTCTGGAGTCACATGTAAGCCAGACCAGCTAAGGGCAGTTTCCTTCCCTAAAGAGCATTAGTGAACCAGATGGGTTTTTCTGACAACCTACAATGGATTCAATTAGTCACCATTAGATTCTTAATTCCAGATTTGTTTTTTTAATTGAATTCAAATTCCACCATTTGCCATGGGGGTTTCAAACCCAGATGCCCAGAACATTAACTGGGTCTCTGGATTAACACACTTGTGACAATACCATTAGGCTATTACCTCTCCATAATGTTCAGAAGTTAAACAATTACAAAAACCTCTACATTCAAACACTTGATCTTATTCTTAAATGTTAATATTTTATATTTATGATTTATTTGCACTTGCTGGTTTTTTTGCCCTCAATTTGTAGCTGGTAAAAATTAGTCTCCTACCTTATTTAATTTCACATTTAAAAAGTAAGAATTTCCTACCTATTTAACCATTACTTCATTCAGCTTCCTACTCCTAACACTGAGAGGCATGTAAAGTGACAATCACAGTTAAAATCATGTTTTCTTGCTGATGTTAAAAGTATTTCAAAAACTTCTAAAACCACTGTATATTTTTAAAATTTAAAACAAATCACTCGCTCTTTCCAGATTAATAGAACTACTTGTTTAGATTTAGTGTATGATCAAAAAAATGATGGAAATTTATGACATAAATGCAAACCAATGAGTCCAAGCCACCTTATAAGGAGTCACCCAGCTTCATCCCACTTCTGGCTCTTAGTTTCTAGCCTTTTAGTTTTTGACACTTCAAGAACATAATGTTTAAATGTTCTGAAGGTTTTTCATTACCATACCTTCGAACAGTGAATTTCAACTCCCACCACTGTTTGGTTGAAAACAATTTTCCACTAAACCCTGTTTCTTCTATAGATCTATGCCCCTGGCTATGGATTCCTTAACCAAGAAGAACAAGTCTCTTTTCTTCAGTTAGGTCTCTCTTTAACTTCTTCTGTTCCAAAACACACAACTCTAGCTTTCCTTATAACTAAAATTCTCCAGTTCAGGCAACACCACTGTAAATCTCCTCCGTACCCTTTCTAGCAGAATCACATCTTTCCAATTGTGTGGTGTCCAAACCAGACCTGACCCAGAATATAACCTCTATATGGAATAAAAACTTTTCTGTTTGACCTGTCAAGTCACGTTTAAGGGCCTATGGACATGTACTCTGAGGTCCAACAATTCCCCTACACTTCTCAGTATGTTGCAATTTATTGTGCATTTCCTTGCCTTGTAAACTTTCTCCAAATGTACTATTTCTCATTCCTCCAGACTGAACTCCATTTACGACTGTTCTATCCACCTGACTCAACCATTGATACTTTCCTTCTGTCTAAAGCTTTCTCTAAATGTATTAATTATAACCCCTACAAACAAGTCCAAATCATTGATATATACTTTGAACACCATGAACATATTTAACCCAGCAGAACACCCCAGCCTCCCGCACATTGACCATTACATTTTTTTACTGGTCTCTGAGCCATTTTTAGATCCAACTTGTCACTTTAACTTGGATTCCATGTGGTTTTATCTTAGTGATCGGTTTGCCATGAGGGACCTTATTAAAGTCTATGCCAAAATCCATATAGACCCCATCTGACACTGCATGCTCTTTGTTACAGTCTCAAAAAGTTTGATTAGTTGGACTCAGTTTTCCCTTATCAAATGTGTGCTGACTCCCTTTTATTAATCTTGCAAAATGAGGTTTAATCCTATGTATCTGAGTTTATCCAATAATTTTTCCATCACTCAGTTTAGATCAATTGACCTGTAATCATTTGGTCTTTCCAGTTTTCCTTTTTTGAAGCACTTGAGTTGGATGGCTAGATGTCTAGAGTGTGACACAGAATGTTGCAAATGGTGTGGGATCAGATCCCATATCAGCTACAGTAGATTAGGGAGGTCCACCCCCTTGGCTTGCCCTATGTTTGCATAATGTTAACTCTCAGGCTACATAGTCACCAAGACTCTCTGATAGCACCTTCGAAACCTGTGACCTCCACCACCAGAAGGGCAAGGCCAGTAGGTACATGGAACAGCAGTACTTGCTAGTTCCTCTCCAAGGCACACAACAAGGAACAATATTGTTCCTTCACTGTCAAGAGTTAAAATCCTCGTACACACTTCCTAAAAATCACTGTGGGTAACCCAACACTCCAAGGACTGCAGGTGTTCAAGAAGGTAACTCATCATCACTTTCTCCAGGGAAATTCTGGATAGGCAACAAATGCCCACATCCCAAGAACAAATAAAACCCCCAACCAAAAGAGATGCCTGTGGTCCTTTGTGGACAGCATTAACATCATACCGTAGCCAGACAGGATTAAAAAATGATGGCTAGGATGGCTGCTATTTTCTCTCTTGCTTTCCATTACAGCCTAAGATATATTTCAGTTGGACATTGGAGTTTAGCCACGTGCAAAGATGTAAATCTTCTTAATACTGCCTCTCTTACTCTGTTCATTTCAACTAATACTTCACATTCTACCTTCCTGATTGCAATATTTCTATCGTTCCTCTCTTTTGTGAAAGCAGACAGAAAATATTCTTTTAAAATATTCATTGTAAAAGCCCAACTAATAAGCTCCACTATCTCTTCAATTATCCACTTGTGCTTTATATATATGTAACATGTTTGCCAAGTCCAGAATGGTTAATCTGTTTCCATTTTTCCAAATTAATAATCATACATTGAATTAATTTATACAGCCAATAAAACACTTTAAAGATGTAGTCAATGTTGCATTTAGAGAAAAGCAAACAACTCTTAACTTAATATTATTTTCCATTGTTTCATCATAAAACATGGAACCTAAACCCAAATTTTGAATTTATTTAGCAGATTACAGACGCTCCTAGCTCTGCTTTAAAGTAATATGAAGTATATCTGTTCCGAGGAGGGGTCACCAGACCCGAAACGTTAACTCTGATTTTTTCTTCATAGATGCTGCCAGCTTTGTTGAACTTTTCCAGCAGCTTCTGTTTTTGTTCCTGAAATATTTATGGTTCGCTCAGTTGCTGGATGCAATGCAGAGTGATGGCAACAATGTGGGTTCAATTTCTGCACTGGCTGAGGCTACCATGGACGACTCTCCTTCTCAAGATTTCCCCTTACCTGAGGCAAGCTGACCCTCAGGTTAAACCACCACTAGTCATCTCTTCATAATAAAAGAGCAGTCCTATGATCTAGTATGACATCTACACTTTCCAATCTTGCACCATTTAAGAAATAATTAGCAGATCAGTTCCTCCTATCAAAGGAGATAGCCTCATGATCCACATTATATTCCATCTGCCAAGTTCTTGCCCACTCACTGAGCAAAATCCTCCTTAAATCACATTGGATCTTCATCACAACATACATTCCTGCTTATCTTTGTATTCTGTGCAAATTTGGTGTATTACATATGGCCCCATGTTCTAATCTTTGAAAAACACTGAACAGTTGGGGTGCAAGATTCCAAGCATTACCTATTTATTCTGATCTCCGTTTTCTGCTCCACTTGTCATAGTCTTCCAATGCGAGCATTACCTATTTATTCCGAGCTGTCTTTTCTGTCTGTTAGCCAATCCTTAATCCATCCAGTATATTAACTCCATGTTTCTGTAGACTTTAGATTACCAATCCTGTTGCGAATGCTACATAATGCTACAGTCATATTTCATGCCACAGAAGCACTTCCCTGATCCCCTAACCATGGAATTCCCTATCACTTTTGCCCTCCCATTCTTCCTTCTCCACACTGTACAACTGAGATGCCCTTGGTGAATATTAACCATTGAGGGGACACTGTGGAAATTCACCCGAATGATATTGGGGTAAAAGAATTATACTGAGGTCATGTTACATACACCTAGGCTTACATTCTCTTGCATATAAAAGAATAAAGTATAATCGCACTGAGGAGTTCAACATGAGTAAACGGCATGATACAATAAGGAGGAACAATCTCCTCTCTTAGGAGAGTTCACCTCAAGGGGTATAACTTTAAGATTCAAGATATAGTGATTCACATTGGTTCCTCGTTAAGTGCCGCAGTTTTAAAATTCTCAGCCTTGTTTTAAATCACTCAATGGTCCCACCCTTGCCTAGGTCTGCAATGATATTGAATCCTGTAACTCTCAGAAAGATCAGTCTTCTTCCAATCCTTGTCAGCATTCCTGATTGTAATTACTCCATCAATGTTGGTATTACTGAGGCTCTCTGGAAGGCATCTGTGCTCCACCAGCCCCTCCTCTCCAACCATGTACATGATACCATCCTCAGGATTGTACTGTGAAATTCTGAACAATGGAACACAGACACCAAGAAACAACTGAGCAAATTTAAACTACATTTTGGTCTTTTCTTTGTGTAAAATCTATGAGTTCTAAAGTGTCAAGTTCCCCCAACCAACATATGCAGGAACTATGTGCATATTAGTTCGTGATGATGATGCATTTGTTATGGCTGTTCACAAGGGCTGCATGACAGTGACATCTGACACTTTGTTGATCAGTTTGGAATTTCTACCCTTGTCACCAAAACAATGGTGAGATTAACTCAAATTACATTTACTGTAATGTGGAACAAGGACAAACAGGGGTTCCACATAAATATAATAAGTTCCAGCAGTATACTCTTGGATATCTTTTCATTCATTATTCCACAACTCCATTCCAGAACCAAAGTTATGGTCACCACAAGCATTCCAGCTGACTCAAACTCTTGTGGCACAAACCAGTGAGCTGCTGCCTCTGGACACCCAACTGGCATCTTAATTCCCAGAATTAGGATTAGCACCTTGAATACATCACCAATTTCATACCCAAAATAGAACTTAAACAAAACTTACTCCTCTTGATTTTTTTTATTCACTTGTGGGACATGGGCATTGCTGGTTGGCCAGAATTTATTGCCCATCCTTGGTTGCCTTTGAACTGAATGGCTTGCTTGGAAATTTCAGAGGGCAGTTGAGAGTCAACCACAGAATCACGTGTAGGCCAGACCTGCTAAGGACAGCAGAATTCTTTCCCTGAAGGACATCAGTGGTTCAAATCCACAGTACAATCCTGAGGATGATAAAATTTGTATGGTTTGAGAGGAAGGACTGGAGGAGCTCGGATGCTTTCCAGAGTGCTTCAGCAGCACCCACGCTGATGGAGGTCCAGAAAATTGCAACTGCTCCATGTCACTCTGACAGAAGAAGAATGCCTTAAGCTGGGTGCAGAAACATGATAGGTAATTGTTCCCTTCTGGATTGCTTGCCTGTTTCTTCTAGTGATATTCTGTATTCATTTGGATCTCAGCACCTGAAGCATCCAGTGAAGCCTACTGACAGCATAATGAGTGGAATTCCTGTGGTAGCCCAGCAGTTTCCCCAAATCCTACAGACCAAAAATTCACCCATTTCTTCTTCCATTGAAATTTGTGTAATGGATGAAACAGATGGAACCTGAGCAGGACTAAGTTGCGTCACATTTTCTGGGTCCTAACCAGTAATCAACCAACCATCCATCTATCCATCCATCCTGGCCCAGATCAGAAATTCTAATATATTGTGCTTGACAAAGAATCTGGATTAGGGATTAAATTTTCATATCTATCACCTTGCAAAAATGAAAATTTAATATAAACTGCACATCCTGTTATGTTTATCAGAACAGTAATTCATCTTGCTTTCTAATATGAAAAGCTGAAATATTATTATACCCTTTATAACACCCTATATTCTAATATGTGGGAAAAGGTCTGTGATACAGCAGAGGTCATTCCATTAAATCACAGAATAAATGGTGCCTGAGATTATGCTTTTATAAAATGTATAAGGAACATAACAAGATAATTATACCACTTCACTGTAGCCAAATCAAATTACAAGTTTATCCAGCAGTTACACGAAAAGAATGTCAATGCTTTTGAAACTTACCCGTTGAAGAATAGTTCTCATTTACAAATTCAGAATTCTCATTCACAAATGCTGAAAGATCTGAAGGCTGAGGATAATCAGCTTTATCTTCTTCCAATTCAGTTTGTATTCCAGAGTAAGACCATTTCTGATTTGTCACGGAAGACGCCAGTTTCTCTTCATCAGTGGCATGTTCCACTGTGCCAATTACTTGCTGGGTCTCAGGAGTAGTAAGTGGGGTTGATTCCTAAATTTTAAGCGTCAAATATATTAATCTTGAAATCAAATTCTCAAATCAGTATCACCAGCCCAAAGGATAATCAATAGAAGGCCTGCTTGGACTTTCAGGAACTGGTACTACAACTGAAATATTAGAAATATACTTTTCAGATATTTTTGTTTCTTCTTTAGGAAAATATTTATATCAAGCCTTTATATCAGAATTTCTGTCTTCTAAATGAAAATATCAAGGCTAACAATGTTGTTCAGTGCAACAAGGTCAGAAATCACACGACATCAGGCTATAGACCAACAGATTTATTTGAAAACACAAGCTTTTGGAGCCTCTCTCCTTCTTCAGGTGTTGAGCAAGGCTCCAAAAGCTTGTGTTTTCAAATAAACTTGTTGGACTATAACCTGGTGTCATGTGATTTCTGACCTTGTCCACCCCAGTCCAAACCGGCACCTCCACATCATGGATACAGTGCAACATTTAAAGTGACAAAGTATCAAATGAAAGGCAAAAATGTAAGTCCACTAACTGTTTTTGGCTATCCTTGAATTAATTTTTCTGATAGTTAGTGCCCTCCCCAAATTCCCTCTCATTTCCCTTCCATTTGTCACCCACATCAATATAATAGTTAGGAGTTCTGGAATTGATTTGAATCCATGATTACTGACCTGTGAGGATGTTTCAGATAGCGAGGTGCGCTTTGGGGATTTCTTCACCCTGAAAGTGTTTCTGCAGATAAAAGCAATGGATTTAAAATCTTCAACTGCACCAGCTATCACTTCACAGAGAGCAGCCAAAAATACTTAAGTGCTGCTGCTCAGTAGAATTTTAGATTGACAACTATACTTTGAATGCAAGTGCCACTTAACAGCTTCAAGCCCCACAACTCCCGAAACATGGTGAATATGTCTTTCATTATGAATTGTGCTCTTTGATAAATGGCTATTTCAAAACACAATAAACAATCTGAGATTGCTAAGGGATTTTTTGCACATCAAAGCTCACAAATTTGACAAGAATATCTAGATCTATCACAAAAGTTCAGCAAGAAGCCTAACTATCTCATAATCTATGGTGTGTAATGAGTCTCTCAAGGAGTTCAGTTTGAAATTAAGTGAAATTGGCAGCTTAATCAGCCACGTTTTAATTTTTTTCAGCAATCTTGCTGCAGTATTGCTGTTGCTGATTTGAAGTTTAAGGAATCAGTGGGAACTGCTGGACAGAATCACAGCATAAATAGAAATCAGAATGACCATCTCATCCAAATAACATCTTGCCTGGTCCACACAATGCAAGTACACTTAAAACTGTTTTTGGCAGGTGCCATCAGGCAACTTGAATGACCATTTCTAGCCAAGCTACAGCACATGGATACATTTTAAAAAAAAGCTGTTTTATGCAAATTTTTAAAAGACAATGAATGTATTAGGTAACAGATAAAAACAGACAAATGTATCAGCAGCTCTGAAGTGGCAGCAGCAGGTCACGCAAGTAACAACTGTAAGTATGCTGTACACAAGGATTTAGCTGTCCACAAAATACAGAACACAATAATGTCAGTCCTTTTACACAGCTGTGACACAGATCCATATAAAAAGAACTGACACAAATAATGCAAACTAGCAAAGAAAAGGTTTGCTAAGAAGGTGGATAAATCCTCTTAATGATAGATATGTAACTGGACTGCATTTGTGAATTGATGGGACAGGCAATGAGGGTATGAGAATGCAGACAAGAATCATTCAGTGCCTTTGATCGATTTTTTTAACTCCGAGACTTAAAACTCTTTGAAAGAAAGTTCTGTTAGATCATTTTTAGTGTTGGAAATGATTATAGCACCTCAAATGTTTGCGGGTGATGAAAGATGAAAGAATCAATAACAGTCACGTGTTCAGAAGATACATATTTAAATTTTTCATATGTTCCTTAATAGGACTGGATGTGGTTGGTGGATATAAGAATTAGTGCGGAACCCCAATCAGATTTTTTGGTGGGCATTGTTTACAATCTTATTGACAAGAAGCCCCTGCAGAACCGGCTCCTCTCTAAGCAACTTGAAGGTCTGCATGTGCAAAGCTGGGAAAAGTATCAAAGGTTTTGGAGTAGATTTGTAGCTCAGGTTGTGGGTGTTGAGGTTGGTTGGCTCGCTGAGCTGGTTTCTTGTTTTGCAGACGTTTTGTTACCCTGCTGGGTAACATCCTCAGGGCAGCCTCCGGTGAAGCGTCGGTGTGTTTTCCCACCTGGTTTTTAAACTCTGGGGTCCGTTGAGATGGATTGCCTCACTTCTGGTTTTCCTTCGTAGTGGAATGTATATTGGGTTGAGTTCAATATGTTTATTAATAGCATGCTTTGTGGAGTGCCAGGCTTCTAGGAATTCTCGTGCCTGTCTCTGCCTAGTTTGTCCCAGGATTTTGGTGTTGTCCCAGTCAAAATGGTGGTTCTCCTTGTCCATGTGGATTGAGATGAGTGAGCATTGGTCTTGTCTTTTTGTAGCCAGTTGGTGTTCATGTACTCTTGTTGTTAGTTTCCTTCCTGTTTGTCCGATGTAGTGTTTCTCACAGTCTCTGCAGGGGATCTTGCAGATGACATTGGTCCTGTCCATGGCGGGGAGTGGGTCTTTAGTTCAGGTGAGCAGTTGTCGCAGGGTTGATGTGGGCTTGTGTGTCACTCTGATGCCCAGCGGTCGTAGGAGTCTTGTGGTGAGTTCCGACGTGTTCCTGATGTAGGGTAGTGTGATGAGTGTGTCGGGGCGTGTAGTATCTTTCTGACGTTGTTCATGTAGGCATCTTCTGACCCAGGGGAAAGTATCGCTTTAAAAGTACCTGTTGCAGTGGCTTAATGGCGGTAGTACATAGCATTGGGTCAAACTGCAGCAGTTCTGTGGAGCAAGAATATTTGAAGAATCCACAGCAGCAACTACATACCATTTCCATATGCATTAAGGTACCGAAACATACACTAACTGCCTCCAAAAGCTTTGCCCAACAACAAACATCATTTCCAGTCATCAGTCACTGGTGTCCAGGTGAAGAAGCTGGCTACAGTCAGGTTGACAGAGAGGAAAAACAGTGCCAGGTGTGAATTGCATCATTTGATCCCTTTCTGTATAGGGATGAAGTCCACCGTGTGTTCCTGAAGTGAGCTGTTGCTGTTTTAATGCAACTGGGCAGTAATGAAATAAAAATTGCCACCATAGTGATCAAAGCCAACTAACTTATTTGGTCTAAGTCTGGAATGTTCAATGGTCAACATCCAATCATAAAACTAAATTGCAATTGAGAGCTTCATATCATATTGTAAACCATGACTTTGGGATTCTTTATAGGTACTCAGCACACCCAGAAATAAAATGGGAGAGTTCAATATATATTATTCTTTGAAATCTTCATTATGCCGATAACATAGCAATTGAAGTGCCAGTCATAAGGACAACAAACATATTTGTTTAGAGATTGAGTATATTATGAGGATTTTATGACAATTTGGTAATTGCATCAGTATTTACATGAGGGCTAAACAAGAGAAATCAGTTTGAAATTGGGAAAAAAAAATCTATATTACCATCGTGGTATTATGTTCATTGTCAATGTCAGAACATGTCTTTAATAAGGATGGGAACCATGCCATGTGTATGTTCTTATTACAGTTTATTCCTTTTAGCTTCTTCTCAACACAAACACTGTATACTCAGCTAAGAATCCCATATGTTTCAATCAAATCTTTTCTTATTTTTCTAACTTCTAATGCTTACAAGCCCAATCCACTTTACCTCTCCATGAAAATCTCTCAATACCCAGGATCAACTTTCTAGACTACCAGTATATATTTCCTTAATTAAAGAGAAAACTGTTCACAGTATTCCAGGTGTGGTCGACTAGTGCCTTGCATAGATTTAGCAAGGCATCCGCACTTTTATACTCCATTCTCTTTGAAATAAATGCAAACAGTCAATTTGCCTTCCCAATTACCTGCTGAAAAAAGATGCTAGCTTTTTGTCATTCATACATGAGCATTCCTGAATTCCTTTATGTTGCTGTTTTCTGCAGTCTTTCCCCTGTTCTTCCTGCCAAAGTGCATAGCCTCGTATTTTCCCATATTGTATTCCATTTGCCAAGATTTTGTCCACTCACTTAACCTGTCTATATCCTACTGTATCAGAGATAGTAGGAACTGCAGATGCTGGAGAATCTGAGATAACAAGGTGTAGAGCTGGATGAACACAGGAGGCCGAGCAGCATCAGAGGAGCAGGAAGGCTGACGTTTCGGGCCTGGACCCATCTTCAGAATTTCTGAAGAAGGGTCTAGGCCCGAATCGTCAGCCTTCCTGCTCCTCTGATGCTGCTTGGCCTGCTGTGTTCATCCAGCTCTACACCTTGTTATCTCTATATCCTACTGTAGACTTTTTGTGTCATCCTCACTATTTGCTATCCAAACTATTTTTGTGACATCCTCAAACTTGGTGACAGTACATTCACTTCTGTCAACCAAGTCATGAATATATATTGTAAGTAATTGTGCCACTCCAGTAATTATAAATTGCCATCCTGAAAATGTCCCCTTTATCCCAACTCTCTATTAGGTATTTAATCCTCTATGTCAATATACTACCCCCAGCACCTTGGGCTCTTATCAAATATCCTGTGTGGGGCATCTTATTGAAGACCATTTGGAAATTTACAAGAATACTACCAGGGATGAGAAACTTCAGTTACAAAGATACATCGGAGAAGTTGGGCCTGTTTTCCTTAAAGAAGAAAAGGAGCTTTGATTGAAGTTTCCAAGACCACGAGGGCTCAAGAATGAGTCGAGAGGATGGGCAATTCCTACTGTAAAAGATTAAGAATGAGAGGGCATAGATTTAAAGTAATCTGTAAAAGGAACAAATATGATGTAAGAAAAAATAGTTTCTTACAGAGAATAGTTAGATCTGTAAGGCACTTCCTGGAAGTGTGGTAGAGACAGATCCAAATGCGGCATTCAAGAAGGCATAAGATGAATGTTTGAATTGAAATATGTAGGGAATAAACCAGGAAAATGGCACTAAATTATAATATTGATTTGGAGAGCCAGTGCAGACACAAAAGCTGAATGCCTCCTTCTACACCAAAACACTTCTGAGACTCAGGCACTTACAAAGTTCGCTGGAAGAATGATGCACGCAAAAAAACAAGATTATCTTCTACTGAATTCTGAATCTATGTTGTATTTGGGTTTACAGTTCAGCGAATGCAATCTTAAAAGACAGAGTCGAGACAGAACATGATGCATTCTCAACTAGGTCACCTGCTGTGGCCATCAAATTCACAATTCCTTCCTGACACAAAGACATTTAAAAATTATAAAAATGTTATTGGATTGCTCAAATGTTGCAGTGGACAATGGACTAACAACTAGTGTGGGATTACAGTTCCCAACAAAAATCTTTTTTGCATGGCAGCTTTACTACAGTAAAAGATCACACAGGAGCATTATTAAACCACATTTAACACTGAGCCATATAATGAGATTTTAGGAAAGATAACAAAGTTTTGTCAAAAAGGCAGGATTTAAGGAATATGTTAAAGGAGGAGAGTGAGGCAGAGAAGACAAGTGAGTTAGGGAAGGAATTGTAGAGCTCAGTGCTGAGACATTTTTAAGACCTGGCTACCAATGATAAAACAAATAGAATTGGGGGTTATAATCTGGCAAAAAGCAGAGTAACACACATGTCATAGAGGTTTGAAAGTCGAGAGGACATTATAGAGGTATGGAGGAGCAGGGCCAAGAAGTGACTTCAACACAAGGTTGAAAATTTTAAAGCTCAAGATGCTGCTTAATCAGTAATAAGTTAAAAATTGAACACAGGAGGCTGTAACATGAATGCAGTCTGGGAATGGATGTGCGGATAGCCCATCTGATGGGGATGAATGGGTAAACAAAGAGGGATTAAAAGTCACATGAAACAAAGTAACAGATTATTGTCATTAAAATTTTTGAGTATGAAGATAATGTCTGCAATAATTCAGAAGTTAACAAAATATTCAAGACTTAAGCAATGTCTTTGATTTCTAGGCTGGGTGTTTCCTGACATGTTGCAGCCTCAGGAGGTACTGGAGCCAGACAGCTTTCACTGGCAACAGCAGACAATTAGTCGGCTACCCCTGGGACTGCGATACTAATAAAGACGTTGATCCAATCACAGAGCTAGCAGCCCAGAAGTTTTAGCACCACCACCACTCGCAGTGGTTACAGCTAAGGCTGCACCAGGTGGAAGAAGACTCGTTGAGAGCTGTGTGCCCTCATTGGGGTCTAGGGTGCTGGAGGCCATCCCACAGAACAGTGCCAAGGGGTGGAAGGTGACTGACTGCAGGCAGTATTGATGCCATAGGAATAGCTATCAGCATTGGAGGCCTCATCATTGGGCATCTAGTGCCCCGAAATAAAGAATGCACCTAAATCCTGTTGGGATGCCACAGAGATGGTAAGAGACTTTTAATTGGTCATTTGTGATTTAATTCGGTTTGGGCAGGCAGATCATCCCACACTTGAGAAATGACCCGGCAATCAGAAGATATTGGACAATGCTAAGTGAAATAACTCCACAGAGGCTGGTATCCCATCAATAAGTCACTCTTTACTTATGGGTGAAGAGTCCTTGACACAGATCCAGCTCCCTTAGATCCAGCTCTCATTTTGAAGTTATTAATCTGGTCCAAACAGGGAACTAATATTCTATGAGGTCCACCTGGCTGACCTCATTACAATCTCTACACAAACCATGCCATGGTCCCAACTTTCTTGGCTCTACCAAGTTTGTTGAACACAAATGAGGTGTTAATAGCGAATGCACAACAGGTTTAGGTCAACTTCTTTCCCTAGGCTCAGAAAACAATGGAAGATGAAGTCAGCCACAATGTCTGTTCTTTATTGTCATCTAATAGACCCTATTGGATAATGCATGTACATGGTGAGTGCAAGGTTGTCTTATTGTGATGCACTCCATGAAACATGGTCTAGCTGATACTCCTTGAATAATGGACACATAGGCAAGGTTCACCTGTAAATCAACATGAGTCAACATCTTTAGGAGTGACAGTGGCTATAAATGAGAGGCATTAGTAAAAGTACATCCAACAACTTATACTTTCATTTAATGCACTGTATCAAACTAAAAATATCATTGACACAAGACTCAAAGACTTACTTTAAATTAGGTATAGCTTGTTGGGCACTGTTCTGTCTGACTGCCTCCAGCACCCTTGACCCCAACGAGTGCACACAGCTCTCAATGACTCCTCTTCCACCTTGTGCAGACTTAACTGTAACCACCACTATTGGGTGGCAGTGCTAAACCTACCGAGCTGCTAGTTCTGTGATTGGGGCACTGTCCTTGTTAGTATCGCAGTCCCAGGGGTAACCAACTAATTGTCTGCTGTTGCCAGTGAAAGCTGCCTGGCTCCAGTGCCTACTGAAGCTGCAACACGTCCAGAAACACCCAGCTCAGAAATCAGATATTGCTTAAGTCTTGATCTGTGTTACGGACTCGACCCTCAAAATACTCAGAAGATAGCTTTAAAATAAGAAAAAGTTAGGGTCTAGACTTAGTGCTGAATTCCAGATACAATTTGATTGGTGAAACTACTGGATTTAAAGCAAAACACACTTTATTCATCCACCTTGGCTCAAATAGAACAAAGGGAAGGAAAGAATTGGAATAACTTAACTCTCTTTGAAAACTTAACAGGACAATAGATAGAGTAACTATTTATGATTAACTGTTCCAACATAGTAGCATCCCATAAACACATCCTTGGAAAAAGGTAAATTCAGAAAACAGATTGTCTCACATGCAACTTCCGTAGCAGGCAGAGAAGTCCCAACTTTTGGCTGTAACTGAGAGAGGGAAACAATAGCTTCCACTTTTTTCAGACCCCAATAGCAACAGCTGAAAGCTAAAGATCCTTGTTCTGTGGGAGTTTGACCACACCCTGTCAGGCTGCTTCTATTGTTCCAACTTTTAAAAAAATTCAAGGCTTCAGAAACTGTTTATTCCCAGTGGTTCTGATAGGCTGCTTGGTACCTCTGCTTTAAATCCTCTCTTCAAAAAAACTAGGACAAAATAACCTCTTAAAGCCATAGCAGCATCACATTTGGGAATCAAAGTTCCATTTCGAAAGGGTACTTGATTGAGGTGGTGGTAATTATTAAAACATTTATTGATAGTTCAAGTGTTGACGACACTTAGTATTTAGAATTATCATAGTGTTTGGCATTTCATTTGTAGTCTGTGCAAACAGCTAATGTCTGTTAAAATTTAGTCAGGTGTAGAATGAAAATCAACACAAAAGCATTCAGCTAAATTCACACCTAACGAATGCTATTATGAGCTAACCTTTGCAAAGTGTAAGCAAGTGTAAATAAGGCACAGCAGTGGAAATAGGGGGCAATATATTATTGATCAAATAATAATAGCAATATTATTGACTTTATAAGCAATTTAAAACTTTATGCCATATGCTCTCAGACTACTTTCACACTGTCACGCCAGTCTAACAGTAATATTGAGGATACCAATACACTAACCTTACTCATCACTATTACTTAAAGGCAAAATAAGATTCTACTGAATAGCACAATTACACTGTGTTTGAAGGCATCCACACCATAAATGGTGTCTGTCAGCTGTACTTTCTTGATGCTATAGTTTGATTTCAGGTTGGTTAGAAGCATCTAAAGAGCAAATCATTTTGGTGACCCTCCAATTCATATGACAGTTTCCATTCTAGTAATGTTTGCAGGGGGTCTAGTGGCACAGTGGGGAGTGTCCCTGCCTCCAGGCCAGAAGCTCCAGGTTCAAGTCCAAAACAAGACTTTGATGGTGAAGAAAGTGTCCTTTATGTGGTCCTAGGAGAATGTCAGGTGAATCACAATGGAGGAGGTTTGGAAGAGATTACACTTAAGAAAAAGTGAAATCCCAGGGCAGCAGAGGTCTCAACTTTTCTTACAGGGTCTGGAAAACTGGAAGAATTGAACAGGAAGGCAGAGATAAAATTGTTCTCAGCTCTTAAACTGAGATGAGTTACTTAGAAATTCCAAAAGTAAAATCTTACTAACTGGTCAGGATTCCTCTTTGATGTTCTCCGTAAAGACAAACTATTTTAGAGAAAATCAGCACAGTTAGTTTGAACCATACTGTTCTAATGATGTTTAAAACATATTTCTTGAGATCATGGTTTATTATTCAGTAACTATAGAAAGTAAACATTATGACTAAAACTTGACAAGAAAGGATGTCTTAAAATGTTATGACATTGCACTGCTGAGGTAGTTGATTCTATCGAATTTTCTGTAGTACATTCTGAAAACCGATTTTTTTCCTCCTCACATCCTAACTATATTACAATTTATACTCATCACAATATTGTACTCAAATTAATTATTTTCCGAGGATCTTAAAACTTAATTTATTCAAAAACAATTTGCTCAAGACATGAGCAAAATATTGTAATTCCACAATATTTTATTTGTTAAAAGTTAACACCATATTCGTGGACTGCCTACTATTGTGCTACCTTAAAAACACCAACATTTCATTCATTTTAGGTCTTATTCTTGATCACTCCAGTTATTTAATAATCCACATGAAACAAGTTGAATGTTGTTTCACTGAACAAAGCCCATTCTGACATCACAACATAGTGTATCAAGTAGTTGCTATCCTGGGTATATAAACAAGCTGAAATGAGGTGTGCTGAGAGAAATAGAGGTTGTGTTTAATGTTGATGTTTGTTTGAAATACTGTAGTTTTGAATATTCTGATATAAAATAGGAAAGATATATGGCGCATTCTTACTAGGAGGTCAGTCACATTCTGATTGCCACTCTATCCCTTTTCACTTATTCTGCTCCAGACCTCTGTCTCTGGCTTGTGCTTTCAATTCTGGCCTTTTTAGAAATACACAGAATAGCTGTTCAGGAATCCTTTCCGTGCAACATAGGATGAATATTGGAGGCCAAACCATGGCCTTTTTTTACAGCAGTAATTCCAGGGTTCCAAGGAAGGAAGGTAAGTGTGTAGACTAAGTGAGTGAGGAAGTAGGGTGGCAGGTAGGTAGTTGAGGAGGCAAGGTGTCAGGTGGGTGAGGAATAGTTTAGCAGGCATGTGGGTGAGGGGGACAGGTGACAAGGAGGTGAGGGAATAATGTGCCCTGTAGGCAAGAGGTCAGGGTGTCAAGTGGGCAGGATCCCAAATGTTCGATTGGGTGAAGATAGAAGGTAAGTGGGTGAGGGGTAGTGTGGATCAGGTGTCGAGTGCTGGTGTGTGTGGGAGGAGGGCATTGGGCGTAGATGAATGAGTGTTTGGATGAGTGGCGTTAATAAGAGTGTTTGGCAGGACTGGGAGCAGGGAAAGTTGGTCAGGGATATAGTGCTCTCTGCTCTCTGGCTATTTTGCAGTTTGGAAGATCTGGACCATGTTGTGCAACAGAAAGAGCTTCAAAATTACTTGTGATTAAAATGGGGGAGGGAAAGAAATAGACAAGTACACAGTAGAAAGAGCAGGACGCAGCAGAGTAACAATTCCATCCACAAAGGGATGCTTAAAAGCTGTCTCCTCCATACCAATCCCACACAGCCTACATACCCCCCTCCACTCCTCACAAAACCATGAGTGATAATATTGATGATCTTCTGGTGCCATCTCAAATTCACTTGTTTTCTATAATTCTTGGAAATTTAATCAATTTCCAGAAAGGCTCACCTCTGGATCTTTGTGCAGAAATAAAAGTATTCCAGGCAAAAATGACCTTTTCTAAGACTATAGTGACTGGGCCACAGTTTCTATGAAGAAACTTGATTTATTACCTTGTGCAACATATTTATTTTCCTTAAAACAACTCTTCATTCTATATTAACTCAAATTTATATCAAATTTATGGGGTGGTCTTGTGGCTCACCAGGGAGTACCTCAGGCTCTGAGCGAGAAATCTCCAGGTTTATGTCCCACTCCAGGAAACATTGGGCATGAAAGGAGCTTTAATGACATGGTCAAACAGGTTTATAATCAACTTCCTACACTTTCCAACATCCCCAGGGCATGCGATAAGAGTAGAAGATTTATGGTCAGCAACGTTTCTTGCGGAGAGGTGTCCCTCAAGCTATACCCCCTTGTCCCCCCCTGAATCAGAGAGATTGCAGAGATCACAGTTTATTGTGGACTTTGGCTAATTACCAACAGACACAACAGTTGAATGCTGTAGTTTTAGTTTAGCCTTGATGACTAAAGTATTACCCCAGATATTCAAATCAACAAATGTAAAAAATATTTGTGTAATTTTAAGCACATCAAATCGTTGAATAAAATACAACACCAGAATTGTTCAAGGTCACCAAACAAGTAAATACAGCAGTCACAATGAGAACAAAATGGTGCAAGTTTAAGAATAATAACAGATAACTACAACATAATCGCAACAGGATCAAACAAAATGAAATACTCATTAATAATTTGTCTATCGATCTATTCATAACTCAAAATGTTAGAATCACATAGCTGTACAGCATTAACCTTCTTGTATGTCTATTCTAAAGACCACTGATGATGGGAACACCTTTTACCCATATTCACGTCCACATTCATTCAGGTGTGCAGAATTTGACAGCAAAAGTATATGATCGATTCAGATTGGCAAGTTACCTCATATCCCATTGCAAGATATTTAGGCAAATCTTCCTCACATGACAGTACTTTAAAACTGGTTAAACTGGATGCTCCTGAATATCAAGAACAGCCAAGTTTCAAAGCAAAATTGCACCTGCACCTTTCAGTTACTACTGGAGTTTAGATCAAATCTGAAGCAATTTGACCACCTACTGGTCAAGACACTTCGTCTAGATCCTTGAAATCACAGAATAAATGTGTTTTCCAAATCTACAAACATGCTTTCAGAAGCTGGATAACTGGAATTAGACTTCAAAAATGAAGGAAGAACCTCTTTTGTGAAACCATCGACTGTGTGATTGTCACACTTCCATTAGTTAAGCAGTAAGGGCAGACTCGTTATTATGAAAAGGAGCAAGATTTATCAAGACACTCGCAGAAATGGGGAGAGCTGATAAAGGGCAGCATGGAACCATTAACGTGAGCATTTGCGAAATCTCCCAAAATTCCTATAACACCAGTCCAAACCACTGTCCTGCCCGAAGCAGTATCAATATTGTAGCAAAGTTCAGTTTGAAATGTCTACTGTCTACTCATCCACATTTTGTGCTGAGTATATATGCAGCTAACAGCCTTCAAATATGATCCTCATCTCATTCCTACAGGGAGGGGCAAAAGGGGAAGATGGAATATGCAAATGAAGGGAGCATAATTACCAAGAGAAAAAAAAGTTTGCAATATCATAACTATGAAAATAAAATCAATGGTAACTCAAAATTTAAATGGAAGCTAAAAGGTATTGCTTTTATAAAGAAATCCTATCCATAACAGGTCTGCAAGGCATCTCTCTCTGTTAGAGACTACTGTTTATAACTTAAGGGTCACCATTACATATCAAGCACGGCTCACAAATAATCACTTCAACTCATACGACCAGAGAGGAGTATATGAGAACAATCAGCAGTTTCATTATCAACTTGCTTGGGACTTCACCAACACTCTATGTGTCCTGAAGTAGGATATCAACACAAAGCTTCTGTTTCAGAGGCAGGAGGTCTAGCAAAAGTATTTGGACAGAACAAGTCATGCTTGACACCGACCACACACACAGACAATATTTACGTGTAGAAACTGAAGTTAATAGATCCTGTTTCTCAATTAATTTAGGAATGCTGACAGCAAATGTAATGCTGGCAATTACTGCCTGTCAGAGAGCAGTCAACTTCATACATTCACTGGATGTGGGCATAGCATCACTGGCAAGGCCAATTGTTATTACTCAGGTACTGTGCCCTTGACAATGTAGTGTTGAGCCCCTTCTGATCTCACAGTGTTAATAGGGGTGGAGTTCAGGATTTTGACCAAGCAATGGAAAAGGATAAGCCTTCCATAAAAGTTAAATTTTTAAATTGGACTAAGACAAATTTTAATAGTATGAGACAAGAACTTTCAAAAATTGACTGTAGGAGACTGTTCGCAGAGAAAGGAACGTCTAATAAGTGAGAGGCTTTCAAAATGTGATAACAAGAGTTCAGAGTCATTATGTTCCTGTTAGAGTAAATGGTAAGTCTGGTAACGTTAGAGATCAATGGATGGCTAAAGATATTGAGGTTCTAGTCGAGAATAAAAAAGAATCTTACATTAGATATAAACAACCGGGTTCAAATGAATCTCTTTACAGTATAAAGAGTGTAGAGGCATTTTTAAGAGGGAGACCAGGAAGGCAAAGAGAGAATATAAGATAGCCTTGGCAAATAAGGTTAGGGATAATCTGAAGAGATTCTACAAGTACATTAAAAGGAAGAGAGCAACTAGAGAGAGAGTAAGGCCCTTTAAAGATCGAAGAGATCATCTTTAGGTTGAACTTTAGGAGATGGGAGAGATATTAAATGAATATTTCTCATCAGTGTTTACTGTGGAGAAAGAAATGGAGGCTAGAGAACTCAGGGGAATAAATATTGACGTTTTGAAAACAGTTCACATTACAGAAGAGGAAGTGGTGAAGGTCTTAGAAAATATAAAGGTGAATAAATTTCCAGGACCTGATCTGGTGTATCCCATGACTTTGTGGGAAGTTAGAACACAGAACAAAGAACAGTACAGAACAGTACAGGCCCTTCAGCCCACGATGTTGTTCTGACCTATTACCCTACTCTAAGATCAAGCTACCCTGCATACCCTACATTTTATTATCATCTATGTGCCCATCCAAGAGTCGCTTAAATGTCCCTCATGTATCTGACTTCATTACCACCGCCGGCAGCACATTCCATGCACCCACCACTCTCTGTGTGAAGAACCTACCTCTGACATCCCCCCATACTTTCCTCCAATCACCTTAAAATTATGCCCCCTTGTAATAGTCATTTCAACCCTGGGAAAAAGTCTCTGGCTATCCACTCTATCTATGCCTCTGATCATCTTGTACATCTCTATCAAGTCACCTCTTATCCTTCTTCGCTCCAATGAGAAAAGCCCTAGCTCCCTCATCTTTCCTCATCAGACCTGCCCTCCAGTCCAGGCAGCATCCTGGTAAATCTCCTCTGCACCTTCTCTAAAGCTTCCATATCCTTCCTATAATGAGGCGACCAGAACTGAACACAATATTCCAAGTGTGGTCTAACCAGGTTTTATAGAGCTGCAGCCTCGCCTCACGGCTCTTATACTCAACTCCCCTGCCATTGAAAGCCAACACACCATATGCCTTAACAACGCTATCAACTTGGGTGGCAACTTTGAGGAATCTGTGGACGTGGACCCCAAGATCCCTCTGTTCCTCCACACTGCCAAGAATCCTGCCATTAACCCTGTATTCTGAATTCAAATTCAACTTTCCAAAATGAATCACTTCACACTTTTCCAGGTTGAATTCCATCTGCCATACTGCGAAGTCTCTTCTAAGGATGCCCACCTTGAAGGAACTTACTTTCTTCCCCCAAAGAGAGCTCAGTGAGTCTCTCACCCACTGCAACCCCCTGGTTATCACCAATGATAGTGGAGAGCTGTTTTTTTTTCCAGACTAGAGATCTGTGACCAGCGGTGTTCCACAGGGATTGGTGCTGTGTCCACTTTTGTTTGTCAGTTATATAAATGATTTAGTAACCATGCTTCCTATATTGTCACCTAAGTTTACAGATGACACCAAGATTAGTGATAGTGGACAGTGAAGAAGGTGAATTAAGATTACAAAGAGATCTTGATTAATTGGGTCAATGGGCTGAAGAGTGGCAAATAGAGTTTAATTTGGATAAACATGAGGTTATGCATTTTGATAAAACAAACAACTTTTTTTTTTACATAGAGTGATTTGCGTGTGGAACGAACTTCCAGAGAAAGTGGTGGATGCGGGTACAGTTACGTTTAAAAGACATTTAGGTATATGAATAAGAAACGTTTGGAGGGATGTGGGCCGAGTGCAGGCAGATGAGACTAATTTAGTTTGGGATTATGGTTGGCATAGTCTGTTGGACCGAAGGGTCTGTTTCCGTGCTGTATGAATCTATGACTCAATAGTGAAGGAACAATGATATATTTTCAAGTCAAGAAGGTGCGTGGCTTTGAAATGAACCTACAGTTGATGGTTTACCTGTGCATTTACTGCCTTGTCCTTCTGAGTGATAGAGGTAATAACTTTGGAAGGACATATCAAAGTAACTAGTTGCCATGCATCTTGCAAAGCACTGCTGTTATGGAACAGTGGTGTTAGAAGCAATGTTTTGTTAAGGTTGTGGATGCGGTGCCAGTCAACTGTGTTGTTTTGTCATGGATGATGTCAAGGTCCTTAATTGCTATTTGGGTTGCTCTCATCCAGCTAAGTGGAGAATATGCCATCATACCCCTGAATTGTGTCTTGGCCCTGTGGTGGCCAGGGTTTGGGGAATCAGCAAGTGAGTCAATGACTGTAAAATTCCCAGTCTTTCACCAACTCTTAGAGCCACAGTATTGGTCCAGTTAAGTTTCTGATGAATGGTAACCCCCAGGGTGTTGATGTGGTGAGTTGATCAATGGTAATGTCATTGAATATCAATAGGAAAAGTTTAGCTGGTCTCATTTTATTTGATATGGCCATGAACTTGCATGGCACAGATGTTATGTGCCTCTTATCAGCCTCAAATCTACAAAAGCCAAGACCCAATTTCTTATCTCATCTCCCTTTCCACACAATACATTAGGGTCATAAGAATAATCAGGGAAAGACTAATCAAGAAGAGAAAGCCGAGTGGTATTATCGCTTGACTATTATTGCAGAGGCCCAGGCAATGTTCTGGGGACCTGGGTTTGATTCCTGCCATGGAATTTGAGTTCAATAACAAATATGGAATTGAGTCTAATCATGACCATGAAACCATTGTTGATTGTCAAAAAAAACCCATCTGGTTCATTAATGTCCTTTAGGGAAGAAAACTGCCATCCTTACCTGGTCTGGCCTACATATGACTCTAGGCCCACATTAATTTGGTTGACTCTTAACTGCACTCTGGGAAATTAGTATTACTCAATAAAAATTGCTGGCCTAGACAGCAACGTCCACATCCCGTAAATGAATAACACAAAGTAAGGTCCATTAGGGACTAAAGTGGCAATCTGTGTATGGAGCCAGAAGATATAGCTGATGTTTTAAATGAGTACTTTCCATGTGTATTTACTGTAGAAAAGAAAGATGTAGATATAGAAATCAGGAGGGGAGATATGATATGAATTAATGAGTTAGCACTGAGGGGTATTATTAGCAGTTTTAGTGGCTTGAAAGTTGATAAATCCCCAGGCATCTATGTGATGCATCCCAGGATATAGTGGGAGGCAAGGGTGGAAATTGCAACAGCTCTGAAGTTCAAATCCTATCTGGCCACAGGACAGCTAATGTAGTACTCTTATTCAGGAAGCGTGTTGGGGATAAATCAGGAAACTACATGCCAGAGTTCTAATATTTGAGGTAAGTAAACTATTGAAAAGATTCTGAGGGATGGAATGAATCTCCAGTTGGAAAGACAAGGATTAATCAAGTACAGTCAACATGGCTTTGTCAAGGTATGGGTTAACAAATTTGTTTGAATTTTTTAAAGATATGGCTCATTACATAGATGAGGGTAGTGCAGTTAATATAGTTTATATGGACTTCAGTAAAGCTTTTGACAAAGTTCTGCATTGGTAAACTGGTTATAAAGCTAAAAGCCAATGATATCCAGGGCAATTTGGCAAATTAGATCCAAAAGTGGTAAGTGGCAGAAAACAGAAGGTTATGGTCAAAGGGTGTTTTTGTGGCTAGAAGTCTGTATTCACTGTGGTACCATATATAGTTTGGGTGCTGGGTTCTTTGTTATTTGTTGTGTACATTAAATGATCTAGACATGAATGTAGGAGGTATGATCGGTAAGCTCCCAAATGACACAGAGATCTCACTCAAAGCTTTGAATATTTGGAATTCTCTGCCTTGGGAGGTTGTAGATGTTTGATCACTGTGTATGTGTGGGGCTGAAATAGAAAGCTATTTGATCTTTCAGGAAATCAAAGAACTATGGAGAGTGGGCAAGAAAGAAGACTTGAGGCTGAAGACCAGCATAATCATACTGAATTGGTGGATAGGCTTGGTTGGTCAGATGGTCCATTCCTGTTCTTATTTCTTACATTTTCAGGTACAAACTGATTTATTACTACATCAGGCATTACCAATAAGCTAATATTTTCTAAAATACTGATAGCTGTTCTTTTGTGAATATAACAGGTTGCAATCAAACAATTCATGTCATTGGAAAATTTTAAAAGCATAATATTGATCATTCAAACTCCACATATTTTGCTACAAGTAATTATTTTATTACTCACGTTTTTAAAGGTAGCCTCTTCTTCTTCGATGATTTATTATTAACATCCCCCTCACTTGTACCGGTGTCATCATTCACCTCAAATGAAGCAGGTGAATGGGAAGGGGATCCTGAGATTTTTGTAGAAGATTTAAATGGGTCCACAGAGTTATCACAGTTGTCCGTTTCAAAATTGAATGAAGCATGAGGCAACTTGGGAGAATTTGGAACCTGTACATTACTGCTAAATGGGTTGAAATTAGGGTCATCCCATTTGGAAGGGTCAAATGAATATGTTGTCTTTGGAATAGGGATATCATCAGGATCAGCAGTTGAATGAGCTGAAGCAGCAAGAGCATTGTCTACCTTTTCAACAGTAGGAACCTTCTTGATTCCTATCTTTGGCTTTCTAAGTGGCATCTTTCCACCAGATTTTTTGCCAAATTTCTTAGGAACAGCCTGTTTATCTTGTTCAGTTTCAAAACTGTCTTTATCCTCAGAGTAATCAAATTCCAGCCTCACTGCATGGCCCACGGCTGGAGTATCTGAAATTGTTCCAGACTCCGATTCAGGTTCTTTTAAAGCTACAGTAAAAGTCTCACTTTCACTCTGTGCTACTGGTAAACTTTGTTGTTTATCTCCACTAGCAAATGGGTTACGCTCAGAAAGATTATCTGCAAAGCTGCAGGAAGCTTGATGAGGAATGGGAGAATCCTGTTGGTTTACTGCACTTTGTAAACTGTTGCCAGATGATTGAGATGTAGTGACGTCTTTATTAGTGTCAGGTACTGTTGGCCTTGCTTGCGTTTCTGTTGCTGTTGGGGCCTCTGTTGGTTTATCTGCTTGAGTCTCTGCTGGTTTCTCTGATCTGGTCTTTCTTTTTAAAGAGAGCGGTCTAGGTTTCTTTTTCCTAACACTGTGAGCATTATCTGAGGCTATGCTAAAGGCTTCTGCCTGCAAAGCTTTATCTCCATGGTCTGTGCGACCAACATCACTAATTCCATCAGGTCTCCGTGTGAATGGTGGAGATTGTGGTGGTGGTGAACTGGTACCGCCTGTCGTGTACACAGACTTCGCACAAGCCTGTCCACAAACCTTGGAACCTTCTGACTTCACAGGTGAGCTTGGATCCAAAGGCGAGTGAGGTTGGAAAGAATCCAAAACATCAAGACTATCAAAATCAATTTTATAAGCTCCACTGCTGGCTATTGGTTTATCTTCATCAAAGACAATTGAAGTTGACTCAGTGAGAGGTCTGAAACAATCAGTTTCTTGGAGCGAGGTTTCAGGGGTAGCGACAATCTGATTATCATCAGGAAAAAATGCTGAAACAGAAACAAGAATAAGAGAAAGAAGTGTTTACTGTATATTATTACTGAAAATATATGCCTGTCCTTATCCTTCTACACTAAACACTCAAATTAAGTAATCCAAAACCTTAAATAAAGATGGCATAAACATGGAGAGGTTTATAATGAAGCTGTAGTTCTAAAATAGAAAATGAGTTCACCCATTCTCACACTGAAGCTCGCAAGGTGGTAATATCTTGTGTGGCTGTAATAACCTTAAAAATATAAAATACCAACGCAGTAGTGATTTGCAGTAATGGGCTCAACTGTAACATTCAGTTCTGCATTTCTCTCACAAATTTACTTGAAGAATCATCTCTTCTCTGACTAGTGGTGTCATACTACTGGTCTAACATGTTTTCTTCCATAAGTCTGCACTTCCTCAAGTTACACGTTGGAAGAATAAAACTATCATTTTTTCTTCCTGTGGCTAAATCCAATCCCCCTTCCTGGTCATTGTCTCATGCTGAACCGCTCTGTTCATAACCTTGGTGTTCTGTTCTACTCTGGCTACCCTCACATTCTCTCATAATAAGACTGTTTCCACCTCTGCAACTTTACCAGTTTCCACCCATAACTTTTCCTTCCGCCACTAAAATTAACTGTCTTTGTCGTCTCAGGACCAATATTCCAATGGCCTCCTTTGCTGACACACCATCTTCTACCTTTTAAACTGCAGCTCATCCAGAACTTGCAGTATTCCATTATTCTCATGGTGACGGGTCCATTTTGAAATTAATCTTCCTCCAGCGTGGTAAAATTAGTAAGCAAGATGGGAAAACTGGGCTGATACTTTACTGCTTGCAATCAGTGTGTTCACTCATACAAATATAAAGCCACTGTTTATTTTGATACTTGATGCAGAACTACCAGTTTGAAACTATTATCTATTACATACTTATAGCAAGTCAAATAATTTGATTCTTTACAAGCAGCCTTTTCACATTCATTGTTTTCTTTGCTGAATAGGATTTGTTGCTGGTTTTCATTTTGTTTATGAATTCATTTTTCACCATCCAAGCACCTTTAGTAATTCAAACAAAATTCAAACAAACAATGCTGCATCTGACTTGTTCCAGTAATTGTAATGTCCCTACTTATAGTTACTGGGTTCTATATTCCAATGTTCATATCTACTATCTTCCAAACTTACAATTCATCCTCCTTCAACTGGAACCTTGTCCATTATCTACACCTTCCCATATGCCAACACATCATCCCATGCAATCACAGATGGTGACTTACTTCCTCCCTCCTCACTATTCAAGGCTCCAGACACACTTTCCAGATGAAATAGTTTACTCAATTTAGTCTGTTGTATTCACAATGTGGTCTCCTCTACATTGGGAAAAGCAGCCTAGGCAACCGCTTTGCGAAACACTTATGTTCTGTCCACAAAAATGATCCTGAGCCACCAGTTGCCTGCAATTTTAACACACCACTGTGTTCTCTGGCCAAGACCTCTGTCTCAGGCTTGCTGCAGTGTTCCTTTGAGGTTCAGCACAAGCTGGAACATTGTCAAAAATCATAAGACATCAGGTTTTATTTGTTGAAGACACAAGTTTTCGGAGTCTCGCTCCTTCTTCAGGTGTCATTGAAAGAGGTGGCATCAGACACAGAATTTATAAGCAAGAGATCAAAGGGTCATAGAACTGATGCGAGTGCATTGAACAAACCTAAAGATGGCTGTTAAATATTTAATCAGTTAGAAACAATTAATATGCAAATCCCAGAATTTCTTTCAAGTCACTGCCCTGAGATAACTGAAGGTTTTATCAGTATGCCAGAGGTGACATCTGAGGCCAGATAATGCATTTTAGATGTGAGGCCTTGTTTAGAATCTGGCTGCGTATTAACTTGGAGTCAGACTGGTTTTATTTCCAAAGTAGGAATTTATAAAATGCCACATTGACGTTAAAGTTTTTGAGACACGCCAGGGAATTCCTGGAGATTTAATATTCCAACCAGAACTTCATCAACAAACATATTGAATTAGACCCTGTGTACAAACCACTGAGAAACAGAACTGGAAGTAATACCAATCACCCCAGCAAACCGAGACATGTAAACAATTTGGGGGACAGAACACCAACGCTTCACCGGAGGCACACTGACGATGTTACCTAGCAGGGTGACAATTATTTGAATTATTGCAATCAAACAAACCGGCTCGGCGAGCAGGTCTACAACCTCTGCGACATTGACAGTCTACAAATTGTGTGCTTTTTGAACAAAATAGAACCTATCTGCAATTACAAGTTTGGAAATGCAACTTCACCCCATAAATTTGTGTGTGTAAGATAGAGAGAGACAGAGACAGAGAGGGAGAGAGAGAGAGAGAGAGAGAATGTGTGCGTGCTTGAGAGAGAGAGTGTCTGAGTGTGTGTGTGCACGTGTGAGTGTGCATGTGAGCTTGAGAGAGTGTGTGCATGTGTTTGTGTGAGAGAGAGTGTGAGAGTGTGTGTGCATGTGAGTGTGTGTATAGTGCGTAGAGTGTATAGAACATACGCATCTCAGTTTCCAATTGAGGACCCTGCAGCCTTCAGTACTCAATATCAAATTCAATAACTTTAGGGCCTGAACATCATCTTCCATGGTCTTTACTCACCCCACACTGCAGGCCCTGACATGGCATGGGCTGCTTTCAATACAGCCAACCCATTTTCACCTACTCATAGCCCCCATTATCAACTTTTCTCTCTCCCTGGTTTCTATGTAGGTAACTGGTATTACTCAGGAAGCAGCTCAAGTCAATTATGTCAAATCAAGTCATGAATGGACAGCAGTACCCGCCATCACATAAGGCCAAAAATAAAAGCTGTGTTTCAAGACCCAAAGTTTGAGATCTGCACACAAACTATAACTAACACATTGAAATGGGCTATCACGGGAGTTACAATTGGAAAACTCGGATCAAAATTTTGAAATGGAATTAATGCAGATGTAAAGATCATGTTATATCCAAAGTGTAATCGGTGAAATTGAAGAAGAGAGGATGTTGTTAATACTGAGTTCATGAATAATAAATGAAAGATGCAAAACAACATTGGCAGAATTCAAATTATTGCATAAACCTTTCACTTTATTGCACAAATATTTGTCCAAACTCATTTATTTGCTGATCATTAGAACCTAATCCTTCCACTGAAGCGCTGAATGTACAGAGCAATATTTTCTGCTTTAGTTGTGTCTCTTTGGTCGTCTTAATGGACAAGCAAAGGCATTAACACTTGGCTACCTACCAATTTCTGTTGCTTTCAGACTTTCCTACCAGAAGAAGTGAAGAGGGACAAAGAATACATTTTAACATAGGGGAGATGGGACCTATTCAAAGTGAGCAGAAATGACCAATGATATTTATACGTGAAATTTTATTCCATTACCAATGTGTCAGGACACCACTGTCCCTGTCATCCAAAATTATTAAAGGGCAGTTGAGAAAACTATAAATTTTCCACTTTTCCCTCAGGGAGCCCATTATGGGTATTGTTTCAATCCTTCCATCTAGGTCTTGAGGACTTTGCAGTTCCACATGCTAGACCCACTGAGCAGGCTACAATAGCCATTTTTCACCACCCATCCTCCAACTGTCCTCAACCCCAACCAGTCCCAGCACCAAGGTGAATTCCCCAAAGTAGATGGGAATAATGCAAAATATCTGCCTGAAATATGTAAAATAACCTATCCCTACGAATCCATCTAGGTCAATAATCAGGTGCAAAAATGCATGCCATTTAAACAGAGAAAATACAACCAAAGAGAAAGCTCCACATAGCAGATGCCATGCATTTTATTTAATGTCTTAAGTGCATTTTCCCCCAAATAAAATTGCAAGTCATAAAATTGAAAGCTTGAGAGGTCATTTAGGGTCCTTCTTTTTATCAGAATTGAAATGCTGCCAACTAGGTCATTCACAGTTACTGCAGTGTGACACGATGCTGTAAGAAACATTTCTGATCCAAGTTAAAGTTCTGTTCCTCTGATCTAAAAACAATCATGTGCAGCAGATTATTTCAATGATGGAATAGAGAAGGCGAGAAGCATGTTACTGAAAAATATAGAAGAAAACTGTAACTTATGCAAAGCAGGTCTCAATTATGAATGACTTATCACAGGAAATAGTAACATAAATTGTAAGTTACACATCACTGAGAATGCAGAAAGAGCTGGTCTTTATATATAGCTTTTTTGGTGAATTTGCAAGTTCCTTGCTCTTCTTCCATTTCCTTGTTATTAGTAAAATCTGTGATAGATGCACACAATTACAAACATAAAAGGCATAGCATCCCACCATGGAGCAGGCTTTCACAATGACCTTGATTGTCATTTCTGTCCACATCATTCAGCTTCTTCTGACTAAGTTGTGGTGCAAACCTAAATTCGGAAACTTTATATTTCAAATGCTCACTACCTGCACAGCTTTTGTAATCATATCATGAGTTCTCCAGCTTCTGAAACTGCACTTAATATAAGGAGAGATGATAGGCATCATATGTTGGGCAACTGAACAGGTTATTAAGAGGTGAAGTTAAGGTGAAGCAACATTCATAAGCCAAAGCATGGTTCTGGTGCAGGTTGCATAATAGAAATGTTTCCTACTGGTGCAACAGACAAACCTTTTCACAGACTCCATTCATCTGCCTGATCCCCAACCCACCTCCCACCTGTACATACACCTTGTTGTCTACAATTTTTACATCTCCCCCAAGGCTCCAACTGTGATCTCCACACTCTCAACTATATAACCTCATCCAGCCGTGATTTCCTCCACTTCCATCACCTCTCCTACGTTCCTGGTTCCCGGCGATTTGTCTGCCCTGCAGCCCCCTACTGACTCCTCTGTGCTTCCCAGATGTGATCTGTCAATCAGGCCAACTCTCAGTCAGGTAGAAAAATGTTTCAAGACCTCCTTCTGAAGAATAATTTTGAGGAAGAGTCATACTGGGCTCAAAACGTTAACTCTGCTTTCTCTCCACATATGCTGCCAGACAGCTGCGTTTCTCCAGCAATCTCAGCATCTGTTTTATTTAAAAGACCACCTTCTGTCCAGGAAGCCCTTCTTTTGGGGTATCCCACCTGGACATTCTTCACCATGCTCTCCACAGCTTGACTAAATATCAGAGACTTTTCGCCTTTGGAACCTTTGATGTAACTTTTAAGAATTGCAACTACCTCCAAATCAGCTATCTCCATCATTTTGCTCACATCCAAGCAGATGAAGATCTGAGATCGAGGGCCAATTTTCTCTGTAAAATCTGGGACAGGCTCCAGGAAACAGCAGCTGTGTGCTCAGAGGCAGTCCTGATGAGTCATCATCTACAGTCACCAAGTACACTTTCTACCCGAAAATGAAACAGAACAGAGAAAGGCAAATATTTACATCGTCCAAAATGGTTTTCTGATACTCAGGCTTGAAGGAATCCTTTCAATTTTAATCCAAATCAGACAATTTTCAACAGAGTAAATACTTGACTCAATATATTTCAGTCATGTGGAGATATCAACAGCATGCCCTTATGAAGCTCAAATACAATTTCTAATGAACATGAATGTTACTGAGCCATATGATTGTATTTTGGGAAAAGAGGATCATTAGGTGGAGGTGGATAATGAGGTCAGTGAATTTTGACATTTTCAGTTATTTAGTCCAGCCTATCCAATGCAGCAGCAGAAGGAACAGTGACACAGGGACACATAATAAGATATTGGGAAGTATCTCTGAAGTGAATAGCAATTAATTGCGCAAACCAGATATTTAGTACAAATTCCAGCCACTCAAGGGGTAGTTTAGCTCTCCACTATCAGCCTGGGCATCATCTACAAATGAAAATAAACCACGTATTCATAAACCAAGATGCTTCTGCCACTAAATGCAAGTGCAGTTAAAAAGGTTTTATGTCAAAGCAAAATATACACAACACCTGGAGGGTAAATATGCCCTAGAATAAAAAAAGGGGCTGTATTCTGGGAAATAGGTCTCTGATGTTGGTCTCTTTATCTCACACCTGTACTTTCCTCACTGAATATTTGATTATTGTAATATTGATATGAAAACACAGGTGGATGTTTCCCACCGACTTTGACCACCTATTATAGCTATTCCATAAACACGTTGAGGGAAAATACTTTGGATGTGAATGGAGATCCAGTTCTAATTGTGTGCCTGGCTTTCTACTTGAATTCAATGAATTCGTGAAGCAACCAACGTTGAATTATTTCCCTTTGACACAGTTGAATTGAAGTAACTGTAAAATATCAAAAGGCTGCCTTGTTCAATTATGTGAAAAATTTGACTGCAGTGGCTACACTTTGAATACAAATTAAAGCAAAATGTTCTAGTTTGCAGGTACTGCACAAGTAGATTAAGATACATCTCCCAAAATTAATATTTCCACAATGACATGGGCCATTATTCTGCCATAGAGGATGCAGGAAACAGACACATAGGCAGATGTCAAGTGCCAACCTCCCTTGTCTTTCTTTCAACTGTATATTGGTTATCTGCAGTTTCTGAAAACATGCTTTACTTAATCTATATTGTGGCTGAACCCATATCTAAGGCTTGCACTATTTGTGAAAAACTCCTCCCCAAGTAATTCACATGCATATTCTCAAGCTCTCCACTTTCTTGTTAAAATCAGCTCACAGGGATTAAATTCTCCAGACAAGTCTGCACAGGCAAAGAAACCAGCTGTGAAAATATACTTTGAGTATCACTTCAGATTCACACAGAAGTGAGATCTTTGTAGACCTTCCAAGCAAGTGGTTTAACAAGCAATAATGTCCCTTAATTGGCAATTTACCTTTGTTACATGAAAAATTCACCATGATCCTGGAAGACCATAAGATATAGGAGCAAAATTAGGCTATTTGACCTCTCACAATTGCTCTGCTATTCGATCATGGCTGATATATTTCTCTTGCCTTCTCCCAGTATCACTTGGTCCCCTTATCAATCGAGGACCTATCTGTCTCTGCCATAAATACATTACATGACTTGGCCTCGAAAGGCCATGATATTCCCCAAATGGGAATATCTTGCCTATGTGTTGGCCCCAATTTGGATCACAACAACTGAGTCCTTCCCCTCTCACTCCAATATCCTTTCAAGCAGGTTCGAGATGTCCCATACCTTGGCGTAAGGCAGGCCACACACCATGCAGGACTCTTGATCCTGTTTACAAAGGATACTATCTGTACCTCTGATTATAGAATTACCGTCCACTACCACTTTTCTTTTTAAGATCGATGGATGGATCTCTGTGATTGTACTTGCCCCAGACCTCTGATGGACTACATGAGCAACTTTTAAAAATGACTGACCAGACTCCTGTCTACTGACCTTGCAACTCCCCGACTGACAACATACAATTCCTCTGGCTGTTGGTGTTAGTCCAATAGAACTGACCATTACCCATTCCCTTGACTATATTGAGACACATAACCTAACAGCGAGATGCCTCCAACATTGAACTGGGCCCCAACTGACTTAGCCGATTTTGCCATAAAACTCACCATCACTCACTTCACACAAACACAGATAAAATTCTGCTCTATGTCGTTGTTCTATGAATTAGACACTAATACTGCACATCTAGCTAATGGGGACAACTTTTCTTTGTCCACCTCTTATAAACCTTTTCTCATTCTTGTACACCTTTTTCAAATTTCTCCACAATCTCCTTCACTCAAAGAAGAACAACCCCATCTTCTCCAGCATAATGTTGAAACTATAATTACTCATCCCTGTAACTATTCTGATTACTAATTCAGTAACTCTTCTGTACTTTATGAACATTCATATCTTTCCTGAAGCATAATGATCAGAACTGGAGAAAATACACTTGTCGTAGCCAAACCAAAAATTTTGCAAGGTTTCAGCGTAGCTTATATGCTTTTGTACCCAATACCTCTATTTCTGAAGTCCAAGATTCCATATGCTTTACTAACCACTCCCCTAATCATTAGGCACTGCCCCTTCCAAGTTCAATGCATATGAATCCCTCTGACCTGCACACTCTTTAGAACTATACTCTCCTTATCTGTTCACCCAACACAAATCATCTCAGATGTATTTTCCTTTCACCTATTCATGCGGTCAATTGGTATCACCCTCACTGTTTTCCACAAAACAATAAAATAATATAATTATGTATTTTACATCATCTCACAAGACTGTCAAAAGTACCCATATCACATTTTAATTGGTAAAGTGGCCATTAGTCACATTGAACTTTTCATGCATTATTATTCTCTGTACTAAATATAAAATTGCAGCCCATATCTAATGAAAAATCTCACAAAAATGGAATGCACAATATTGGTTTAATTTACAGGACAAACTAGTTTTAAAATTAGTAGTTCGGGTGATAAAGTTTTACACAGACTGGTTGTCCCAATAGCCTAAACAACCTTTAAAAAAAATTCAGTACAGCATTTTTTATATGCCCTGTTACAAAAGAATGATTACATCTTTGTACACCAACTTGAGCACCAGATGTCCTTCAGAAATGGTTGGCTTCCAACAAAATTTGCTTCAATTGTAGATTTATACTACTCTGATCACAATTCTATAACAGCTTTTTCTCCACATTTAAGAGGATAACTCTTAGACTGTGTTATCACAGTTAACAAACTGTTAATTTACAATCTAGTAGAGAAAATCAAATCAACAATAAAACATTTCATTATTATTTCAATATTCTCAACATAATATCCAATTAATACATGCCTACCCTTGTTGTAATTATAGCTTTCAAGAGACAGGCTCCTGACAGATGCCTGGTTAGTTTTTAATCTCAAATTCAGTTGATCACTAATTAATTAACATTTTGTCAGGCTGTTTTTGTCTTTATATAGGTAACGGATTCAATGCTCATGACCCCAGCTATTATCTTAAACATTCAATTTGTAGCTTGTTCGCATGGTTGAAATGATCATTTCCAAGAACCTAGTTCAATTCAACTGGACAGGACAGTTTTGAAAATAAATTTCCACATCTCTTATCAAACTGTCAGCTACACCAGCTGTTAACCTAGATAATAATGATAACTGCCCTAAGCAAACTAATTAGTAGCGCCCAATTTTTCTTTCCTCATCAAAAATGCCCTGCTCAGCATTCTCAAGTGTTCTAAATTAAGTGACGGCCATTACAATTATCTGTGCAAAGCTGCTTTTTCCCTGCCTATTTCCTAAATTACGAGATAGGTAATCTTCACATTCTCTCATGAGAAATACTGTTTTAAAATAAGTGCATAATTTGAGACATAATGTGTGTTTTGGAACCGCAGTGACAGAGTAGGTGAAGCACAGGTCCAACTCGTTTAGTACATGGTGTGATGAGATTTATGCTATATATATTGATAATAACATTCTCAATGTTCCATGATATTATTCTCTCACAAAACACTTTTTATAGTCAAGTTCTAAAACATGCAGTCAGGGTTGGCTAGTGTGCAAGGACTGCCTATGTGTTTCTCCTCCTGGCTGCCTTTTCTGAATAAATTAAAGATGCATTGAAAGCCAGAGTAAATGATTCATTCAGTTTTGTGTTGTGCAACAGTGCCTTTATCCGCCAGTTTTGGCAAAGACTGATCCCTTCACATCTTGCTCAACTTCAATCCCTGTGAGCAAAGAGCAGCATTGAAACACTCTGCAGATAAAATTACAATGGTAGAGAAAATTGGTTGATGCAGATGCTGCGTGAGAAATTTTGCATAAACAGGTACTTTTAAAAATGCAATGAGAAAAATTATGCAGTCAGGAACTCCAAACTGAAGTAAAAAACATACAGCGGGTCAGTCTAAAATATAAAGGCTAATAATTCAATAGGAAACTTATGTCAGTTGCCTTATATCCTAAGAGTATGAATGAAGGGTTTCATTCCAAAATGTAATACAGCATTTCATTTTCAGGTTGTAATTAGCATCAGTTTAAACTACATTGTACAACTGGAGCATGTGATCTAGGCCACCATGTAGCATTGAGGAAGCGTTAAAATTTCAGAGCAGCCAACTTTCATTTGAGATGTACGCCTATCAAAAGATCCAATAGACTAATCAAAAAAAAGAGCATAGGATCTCTTTTCAGGACCCCATCCAACGTTTAACCCTCAACTAATACCATCATTGCTTTTGTGGACCCTCAATGCATCCAAATTGGTTGTCTTTTTTGCCTCCCAGGAGTTACATTTCAGAGGTAATTTAATGGCTCCAAAGTGTTTTAGTTTGTCCCAGGGACAGCAACAGGACTACAGAAATCCAAACTTTTTCTTTCTTTGCATTTCTTTTTTTATGTTCCGTTTGACTCTGCCCAGGATCTGAGTTAGTTGATAGCCTGAAATGCAATATTTCTGCTATTTGATACAATTTTCATTTGCAGGTTATTATCCAATTTTATATATTAAAAGTGATGTTTAGTAGAAAACATAATCAGATCAAATTCCTATTAAGTATGCAGTAATATTCATCAGATTAACATCATTCAGCCAGAAAGAAACAAGGATCAAATATTCCCTGAATGAACTCAAACACCTTCATTAGAAAGTAGGGTAATTAATTGCTGGCAGGAAGGTCAGAAGTTTCTCCTTGTCAGAATTGCTTCTCATTATCCTGACTGGAAACATTCAGAATTCTGAAAGTTTATTTTTCTGGAAAGAACACTTTTTTTTGCTTTGTTCAGACTGTCAAAT
>NC_063351.1:28707938-28726855 GCF_021869965.1 Rhincodon typus | reverse complement strand
TATCATTTGAGCGTATGATCAAGACGCAGTTATGTGTGGTTGAAGACTGCACTTGTCACCATGTTAATTATAAACAGCAGGCACCATAGTTTGACCTGTAAGCCTGATAGAAGTGACTCTGCAAAATCTGAATGGGCATTTCCACGTGTGCACTGTGCGTTCAACACTCATGATGTGGTCCAAGTGCTCTATTTCCAAAGTTGGATCAAGTAGGTCTATCCTAGCAAAGTTGTGTGCCATTCACCAAAGAACAAGTGTTTAGTTACAAGAAGATCCCAACACTGGTGTTACACATGGGGCCAAGTTACAAAATTGCAGATCAGTTGATTTTTGATTTTTTTTTGGGATTGGAAGGTCTCTCAAAGTACTCTGTAGGATTTTTGGATGTGTTGGGGTGAGCTCCTAGTCCTGGGCATTGAGTATTGCTGCATCCTCACAAAAGAACAAAGAGGAGTGGGTGACCTGTCCACAGAGAGACTGCAACAGACACTGCGGTTGCAGTGCTTCTCGGCCTGCAGGATAACACAGATGGAGCAGAGGCTGCAGAGAGGATAAACTCTGCATCACACTCTGCCAAGTTAGTGTCCAGTCCTGCCACGATCCTTGATAGGAATTGGAAGAGATTCTTTCATTCAAGACTGCTAATGCACCCAGCATCTTGCATCATCTGCATTCTCCAGGTATGCCACCTTGACAAGGACCTCAGAGTCCTCTGCAGTGGTGGAAAGCTGGCTGCAGTCCATTCATGGCTGGTAACTCACCAGATCCTAATCCAGGATTTGTGACATCATCTAAGATATGTGCAGTGTCAGGTGTGGATTATTGCATGTTAGCTGTGAGTTCTCAGTGTCAGGGTCAGCAGATGTCAGAGTGATTTGAGGTGTGATGCATTAAGCAGCATGAGAGGTGGGTACTGCAGCAGATGGAAGATGTTAGGAAGATCTTGGTCACCAAAAGTCATTAGACTTCTTGCGACACTGCTGCCAATTCCTCAGGGCCAGATGTCAGGAATTGCCATCCCTAATGGCCACCTCCTACTCCCTTATGAAGTTTGCCTTTGACAAGATTCTGTCCCCACACTCTTATTCTATGTGAAGAGCCTAACATCTCTTCTTCTGCCCAAAAGGTCCTTGAGTGCTTCCTGAACACCAACCCCCTCTGCCCTGTCATCATGGTCCTGTATATGGCACCATGGCTCTCTTCCTATTCATATCCAGTACCAAGGTCTGCATCGTTGCCTCTGGAATCCTCTTTCTATCCTGGTATTCCATTTTCTGTTTACAACTGGAGCAAAAGTATCCAGCAGCAGCCTTCTGAAAAGCAGTGCAGCTTCCCTTTAAGAGGGACAAGACAGCCTTTTGGATCAGAAAACTACAGCACCACGAGCTTTTAGCACATGCTGTTTGATTCCCTGCTGAGTGCAGAGGCAGCTAGTGGTATGGGAGGAGCTAAAATCAAGTAAATAAGTGATAGCCCCAAGTTTGCTTGCTATCTGCATTCATTTCGATGAACATGGGAATGTCACAAATCATAACTGTCATACCCAAAATGTGACACACATTGATTTTTAGCTAGATTTTTCTTGATGAGAGTTGTTTACTTGGTCATTTTGAAGCTGAAATGACATATCATGAAGAAGTAGAACATGCTGGAGAAGTAAACAGGTCTGGAAGTATTCATGGTGAGAGAAACTGAGCTGACGTTTTGGGTCTGGTATAACTTCTTCAGAACTCTTCCAACGAACAGTCATATTGGTCTCAAAATGTTAACTCTGCTTCTCTCTTCGCACATGTTGCCAGACCTCCTGAATTTCTCTCGCATTTTCTGTTTTTATTTCAGATCTCCATCATCTGCAGTATTTTGCTTTATAACATCATATCTCCTTACTGTCTAATTCCCTGTCCACTTACTTCTGTGGTTTGATTGTTACGTTTTTGATACATTTTTTTTTCCCCTTGTGATTTTCTTTTTGTCCCTCATTTCAACACTAAATTTCCCGGAATTTGTGCCACCACTATATTGAATAATGTAATTTTTGAGTAGTTTGGCATTCTTTTTGAAAAATAAGCATTTAAATGGTAAGAAAAAAACACTTATGTTTTAGTCTGCAGTATCCAGCATTCTAGTTTGAATTATGAGACAGGGTGGAAAAAGAATTTCTGCATATTTCTCACTCGTTGTTTTGTTGCTGAAAATACATGGAGATGGACTTTTGAATTTTGATGCATAAATATATCTTTTGTAATCTGGTATTTTTTTTTCTACAGAGGATGATCACAGAGAAAAGTCCATCTCCCATCACACAGTACAGCAGCTAATAATGGAAAAGGATCAGGCCTTGTCTGACCTGAACTCTGTGGAGAAATCTCTTGCAGACCTCTTCAGGAGATATGAGAAGATGAAGGAGGTGTTAGAGGGGTTCCGAAAGGTAGGTTGATTTAAGTATGGAGTTTTATCAATAAAATATCAGGGTGGCAATTAGTCCTATAAAAGGAGAATTGCAATAATTTAACCTGAAGAATTTTAATTTTTTTAGAAAGGAGGATATTTTAAGGACCACAGATTTTTTTTAAAAAAATTAACCTTACATTTACTCAGTTGTACACAAAGATGGCAGTATTTATATCAAGACCAATGGCTGTGATTTGGATTGCTGCATGTGATGCTATCCACAGTTGCAAGTTATTGTTGTATGTGAAAGTACAGTTCAACAAACATTAGTGTAATGCATTAGAAAGACAAAAAATAGGAGCAGGGTAGCCCATTCAGCGTGATCATGGCTGATTCTCTATCACAACGCTATATTCCCGTTCTTTCACCACATACGTTGACACCTTCGGTCTCTAGAAATCTTTCTATTTTCATAATATTATTCAGTGACTTCACCTCCAACCTTCTGTGATGGAGAATTCCACAGGTTCACTATGGTCTCATTGAATAAGTATCTCCTCATCTCAGTCTGAAGTGATTTAATCACTTACCTTGAGACCATGACCTCTTGTTTTCTATCTCCTATTGAGGGGAAGCATTAACCCTGCATCCAATCTGTCCAGCAATATGAGAATTGTGTGTTTCGCTGAGTCCTCTTCACCATTAACAGTCCCATCTAGTTTTATGTCCGCAGTGAACTTGGAAATATTATGTTTGATGTCTTCCTCCAAATCATTGGTTTATGATAGCTGAGGCCCAAGCACTGATCTCTACTGTACCCTACTAATCATCACTTTCACTCTGAAAATGACCCCTTTATTCCTTGTTTTGTCTTTACTAACCAAATCTTATTACATGCCATGTATTACCCTCAATCACACGTGCTTTAATGTTAAACCCTAAACTTCTTTATGGGAGATATCATAACCTTTCTGAAAATACAAATACACCACATCCATTATAGCTCCTTCATCTGTTCGACGAGTTAAATCCTCAAAAAAACTCCAGTAGGTTTGTCAAACACAAATTTACCTTTCACAAAATCAAAATATGTAACAAGATAACAGAGACAAATTATATCTCAAAGAAAAAAAAGCTAAGATTAGATTATTACACTGAAGGCTACTGCATTTAACCTAAATCTCATAGCCTACTAAACTACTTCTTTACACTGTAGAATCCTAGAGAAAAAAGTTCTTAGTTTGTAGACTTCATAGAACAACACTTTAACACAATTTATTTAGTTGACCAATATAATATCCATGGTCCAGATTTTGCATGAAGCGTGGTAGGACATCTATCAGTGCTCATGGATATTGAAGAGAGGGAGAAAAGGAAGAGAAAGACTTGCATTTGTAAAGTGCTCAAACTTGTGATGTCCAAAGTGTTTTAAAGCCAATGAAGGATTTTTGAAGTCTGGTCACTGTTTAAATATTGGAAACACAACATCAGTTTGCTTGTAGCGTCATGCCACAAACAGTTATGTGAGAGTGACCAGAAAACCTGTACTTTAAAGATTTTGTTTGAGGGGATAAACAAACATTGGCCAGGGCACAGGGGAATCACTTCCTGCTGTTGTTCAAAATATTAATATACTGAGATTATAATATTCAAAACATAAAAATCTTTTACGCTCAAGTGAGAGAGCACTGGGTCAAAATTGCTGGGTAAAAATCCTACAACTCCCTTCCAACTGCATTGTTGTATCACTACGTTGTTCATGGTGCTTCAAGAAGGCAGCTCATCACCAACTTCTGAAGGTCTAATCCAGATCGGCAATAAATGCTGGCCCAGCCAGCAACACCCACATCCTGAGCAAGAACAAAATAGGTCTTTGAGTTGAACATTCATCTGAAAGGTGGCATGTCTGACAGTACAGCACTCCCTCAAATGGAGTGCCAGGCTCAATATTTATGCTCATATCCCCAGAGGATTCTGCAACCAACAACATTTTAGAGGAACAAATGTGTTAATTATTTCTGTTCACTTCCATTAGAAGAAAAAAGATCAAAAAACAATACATCACAGGAACAGGCCCTTCGGCCCTCTGGCCCTCTAATCCTGCACCCACCCATTTTGGCCTTCCATACTGAACTTACTGTCCTCACTTACAGGATCAGTATCCCTCTATTCCCTTCCTATTCACGTATTTGTCCAGGTGTTTCTTGAGTGCTGCTATTGTGTCTACTTCAACCATCACCTCTGGCAACACGTTCCAGGCACTCCCCACCCTTTGTGAAAAATTTGCCTCACCCATCTCTTTTAAACTCCACCGCCCCCCTTACACCTTGAGCCTGTCTCTCCTGGTAATTGACCCCGCCACCCTGGGATAAAGCCTCATACTTTCCACTCTATCCATGCCTTTCACAATCTTCTAAACTTCTGTCAGGTCACCATTCAACCTCCTGGGTTCCAGTGAAACCAACCCAGTCTGTCCAACCTTTCTTCATAGCTAAAATCCTCCATATCAGACAACCACCTAGTAAGCCTTTTCTGCACCTTCTCCAGAGCATCCACATCATTCTGGTAGTGTGGTGACTGTAAGCAAGATTCCAAGTGTGGTCTAACTAAAGTTCTATAAAGCTGCTGTGTAACATGGCTATCCATATACTCAATGCCCCTGCCAATGAAGGCAAGCATGCCAGAGGCCTTTTTTTTTTCCCCACTATCTTATCTACCTGCGCTGCCACCTTCAGTGATCTGTGAACCTGCATATCTAGATCCCTCTGCATATCAATACTCCTAAGGGTTTAGCCATTCACTGTATAATGCCCCCTGTACTTGACCTTCCAAAATGCATCCCTTCACATTTGTCCAGATTAAACTCCATCTGCCATTTTTCTGCCGATGCCTCCAACTTATCTATATCCTGCTGTATCCTCTGACAATCCTCCTCATTATCTGCAACTCCACCACTCTTTGTATCATTGCAAACTTGCTAATTAGACCAGCTAGGTTTCCTCTAAATCATTTGTGTAGGTCACAAACAGCACAGGTCCCAGCACTGATTCCTGTGGAACACCACTAGTCACAATCCTCCATTCTGAAAAGCATCCTTCCATTGCTACCTTCTGTTTCCTATGACTAAGTCAGTTCGGTACCTACCTTGCTAGTTCACCCCTGATACCATGTACACCATGAATGCAGAAATCATAAAATTGCAGTCTGATTGATTGGCCCAATCAGGAGGTTTGACAGACAGTCATCTTGCTGAAGGGCTCAGTATTCAAACACAAGATGTGCAGTTGTAACATGTACCTACTAGATGTCCACTAACTGTGAGAGGAACAATTGAGGCTTATCCATTAGAGTATGTCATTATTTTAACAATGTGCAATTGACCACCAAAACGTATCACTGGCACTGCAAATGTACTTGTGTAAATGTGGAATTGTTTTCCTTTGGATTTTAATTATCGTTGCAGAGAATTCAAAATTTAAACCTAAGAAAAGTTTTTGTCACTTATTTTGTGCTTTCTTTGTTTCAATCACCATCTTTGTTTCAATCTCTCTTACTTATTTTCTTCCTTTTATGGACTTCATTTTGTTTTCTGTACATGATTTGACATTGAAATAAATATTCTAATACCTCATTGTTTCACTTTTGTGTCAGTGGTTGCATTTTGAATGAGTTAAAATCCGATGTGTAGAGGCAAGGGCTCTTTAATTTGATTCATTGCATCTTGCCTTGTTCATATGGGCCCCAGATCAAGGGTGCCATAAATCACAGCGTAAAAAAATCAGCAGGAATTCTGTTGACAAGTGTTACGGTAATGTATAATGGATGCCATTCATCTGCTGCTGACAGAGAAATCCAGATCAATTGAAATAGCTAAATTTGCCTTTCTTGAAATCTTTACTTTAAAAATTACCAGACATCAGATCTGAAACCAAAGGCAGGAGTTTTAACTTTACTGCAGCTTGCTAATGTTCCCAGTCTATCCTTACTGAATTATATATTTCTTGTGATAGATGACCTCCCTCAAATCAACAATATTAATGGTGGTATTAAAAGAAAGTATTGATCAAGGTTTGCATAAAAGGGTGCTTTGAGGAAATGTATTTTCTTGTTGTATCAGTTTGGATTTTCAGGACAGTTACTTTGTTTTTGGTAGAATGAGGAAGTGTTGAAGAAATGTGCCCAAGAGTATCTTGCCCGAGTAAAGAAAGAAGAACAGCGATACCATGCTCTTAAAATCCACGCAGAGGAAAAGCTTGACAAGTAAATATTCATTCTTCCTAAAATTTGAAAATAAAAAGCACAGTTCTGGAAGTCCTCACATCAGGTATGCTTCTGGTGAGAGGAAACTGAGTTAGTGGAGTATGGGAGTGGAGGCAGGTGGGCCTACAATCTCCTGCTATTGAATAGCATGCCTATCTGCTGCCATGCTCCTCCCTCCAATCCATCTTCATTGAGACAGCAGTGGTGGGTAGCCTGGAAGGCAAACTAAAATGCCCAATGACGTCACATGCCAAAATGGGCCTGGAATTTTCTAGCTGCCGGGTAGGCCCTTTGCTGAGGCTGAAGCCTAGCTGCTGGTTTGAAGCAGCCTCTTGAGAGCAGACTTGGTCACTCTGGGCCTTCAGCCCCTCAGTAAATATTCCACCACCTCCGCTTACCCCCACTCAACTGCCACAGTCACTGTGGTGGTCATAGGCTTTCCTTTTGAGGGATCTCCCCCTCAAAATGACAGCATGGCTAGAATTTGGACATAGCCTTCTAATCAACCATCTCTTCATAAATTTTCTTTTGGGTCTTGGTGCCAGCATTTGAGAGTTCTAAATGACACTTCCTCCCGACAACAGGATTGGAATTCAGAAACGAAAATTCAGCCCATTGTTTTATGTGGATAACATTCGCTGTCTCTTCCTGATGTACGTTGTTGTCTGTGTTGGGGTAGTACAAAAACAGTTGAAACTAAGGCTATTCAATTGTCTTGGCATCAATTAACACAATTGAACCCTCTTGTGTAATAAGTACAAATGTATGAAATATGGATAATAGAGCTGACTAGATAACCACATACCCATACGTTATGATCAGCCCTTTCAATGAATGATGTACAAATAACGAGTCATTGTGAGGCGTTTATATTGCACTTTTTCCCCTATCTTCTCTTGAAATTGGAAACATGTGAAAAGTAAAATATTTTATACAGTAATATTAAGTATGCGATTAGTTGAATTTCTTGTATTGTCTTAACAACAGTGATATCACAATGTTCATAAATTGGGAAGTACAACTTAATAACCCGTAACAAATCTTAAAATGTTGGTGTTAAATCTCTTATTCTATACAAGTTAAGTTATAATAAATTCCTATTTTCTGTCTCAAATTCAAATTAATAATGGGAATCAAATTGCATTAAACACTAGAGAAGATTAGCACATTTTTTTTTTTTACTTTACATGATCCCCATTTAAAACTTTATTCTTGAATTTTCTCTACTTTTATACTGTTATTGAATTTGAATCTGTTACCATGCTGCTTCCTCCAATCCATCTTCATTGAGACAGCAGTGGTGGGGAGCCTGGAAGGCAAACTAAAAATTTCTTCACTTGAATTTTAGGGCCAATGCTGAGATTGCTCAAGTACGAGCTAAGTCCAAATCAGAACAGGCAGCCTTTCAGGCCAGCTTACGGAAAGAACAGATGAAAGTCGAGTCACTGGAGAGAACTTTGGAACAAAAGGTAATTAAATGCATATTAAGAGGGAGTGCTTTACAATATTCAAATCAACTACTTTGAATTTTTGAGCAGTATTTTACTATGTAATTTTTAATGATGGTAAACTTAAGATATTCCAATGTAAATTTCATTTCATTTGATAGCAACACACATTTTCTGAGATTTATACAACAGCAGTATGTTGCCAAATTCTATTTATATACTAGGGATTTTTCTGAAATGTACGGATATTGTTATTTTGTGTAAAACCAAGTGAAAAGTATTCACTATTGGTTAAATGTGAGGATGAACTGTCTATTATAGGTACCCAAGCTGGACGCTAGTCCTCCAGTTAGAGCTCAGCTTACATCTCAATTGTGGTTCCTGCATTCCTGATATCTACAACACTAAATCAAGGATCTTAGTCAACGAGATTCAACTGAGTCCAATCACTACATCCCTCCCCCCTCCCCTAGTCCAGGGACATAGGCCTGGTCTTTCTCTTGGAGCTTTTCTTGCAACATTTTTGTCCAGGTCCAGTTTCTCCACCTCGGACTCTGACATGGGTGGTATGTACTAGACTGTAGCCCATCTCTTGCATCTAGAGAGTTTTCTCCCCTTCTGGCAGTAACGGTATTGAGGCTGCATCCATCTCAGACCCCGAGGTTTCCCTGACACTAGATGGAGGGGGAGAACCTACAGTTTCTGACAGGCCTTCTGGATTTTGAGGGGCCAGGTGGGTTTTGCTCCTGCCCCATTTGTGAGGTAACAGCTTTCAGGCAACCCACTTGTTTGTTCAGGACTGTATCACAGGACCTGACCTCACGTCAACCTTGTACAGGGCCATTCCCATGGCACGGTGGCTCAGTGGTTAGCACTACTGCCTCACAACGCCAGGGACTCTGGTTCAATTCCACCCTCGGGCAACTGTACGTGTGGAGTTTGCGCATTCTCCCCATGTCTGCATGGGTTTCCTTTGGGTGCTCTGGTTTCCTCCCACAGTCAAAATGTGGGGCTAGGTGGATTGACCATGCTAAATTGCCTGTAGCGTTCAGGGATGTGTAGATTAGGTGGGTTACATGGGATGGGTCTGTGGGATGCTCGGAGGGTCGTTGTGACTTGTTGGGCCGAAGGGCCTGTTGTTTCCACACTCTGGGGATCCTATGAAACTTCATCCCCTGAGTTAAATTGTCTCTTGCTTAGATGAGGCATGTGATCATCATTGGTGTTCCTGCTGCCATTTAACTACCCCCTCCTCCAGGTCTGGAAATAGCAGTTTTAACCTGGTGCAGAGTCTTCTCCCCATCAGCAACTTTGCTGGAGCTATCCCTGTTCTTGTGTGTGGGGTGGTCCTACAATCAAACAGGAACCAGGACAGTTTGGTATCAATTGATGCTGTAGGCTGCTTCTTTAAGCCTGTCTTCAATATTTGGACCACTGAGACCATTGGGCGATGGATGAAGTGGAGCTGTCCTTATATGCTGAATGTCATTTGACTTTAGGAAATATTAGAGTTTCCTGCTGGTAAGTGATGTTCCATTGTCCGTGACCAATACTCCCAGGAGTCCATGTATCACCAGTGATATTAGCAGCTTCTCAATAGTCATCCCTGAGATTGCCAAATGAACTTTATGCATGTCCAGCCACTTTGAATGGGCATCCACCATGACCAGAAACATTGAGCCCATGAAAAGACTGGCATTGTTATGCCACCAAGTTCAGTGTTTACCCAGCCATTTCCAAAAATGTGGCAACAGTGCTGGTGATTTTTGTTCTTGTTGGCACTCTGGGCAGTGCCCCACCACTGCAGCTATGTCAGCATCCAGCCCTGGCCACCACACAGTTTCTTGCCAGCATCTTCATCTTGGAAACCCCTGGATGACCCTGGTGGAGTTCAGCCACTATCTGACAGCAACCTTTACTCAGGACAATCACCCTTCCTCTACAGGGATCTGGTCTCGCCAGGTCCAGAAATGTTTCAGTCCGAGTTGTGATGGCCCTTCTATTTCCATCATTACCACCAGCTGTTTTAGTTCCACTAGCACCAGGTCCTTTTGAGTCCACAGTCAGATGTTGTCCATGGTGACTGGAAGCATGTCCAGGAAGTTCAAACTCAAAATGGACTTTTCCAGGGGAGGCACAATTGGAGTATCTGCCAGTGGGAGGTGGCTCGACGCATCCACATTAGCCGCTTGGCTTGCTGGACAGTGTTCAAACTTGTACTTGTACGCACTGAGAAGAAGGGCCAACGTTACATTTTACTGGAAGCTATGGGTGACACTGCCTCATCATCTTCAGTAGCCGTAGCAGGGGTTTGGGATCTGTTACTATGACAACTTCCCATCTGTAAAAGTACTTGTGGAAGTTCCTCACACTGAAGATAACTGCCAAACCTTCCTTCTCTATCTGGGCATATTTGCATCCAGCATCAGCCACTGTCTGGGAAGCATACTCTATTGGGTGTTCCTCTCCATTGGGCCACCAGTGAGCCAACACTACCCTGACACCGTACAGGGATGCATTGCGTGTCAGCACTTCATCTTGCTTTGGATCGTTGTGGGCCAACACCTTAGGTGACGACTGCTTTTTCCACTTCCCTAAAGGCTCCTTCTTGGCTACACAACCATTTCCAAGGCTGACCCTTTTTCAATAGCAGGTGTAAGTGTGCCAAGATGGAGGCCAGGTTACATATGAATTTTCTGTAATAATTCATTAACCAAAGGAGAGACACAAGCTCTGGTACAGATGTGGGAGCCAGGGCTCCTTTGATCGCCCTCACTTTCTCTTCCAATGGGTGCAACCCTGTTTTGTTGACTCCAGGTAGGTCACTTGAGGTGCCTGGAACACTCATTTTTCCCTTCTAAGGTGGATGCCCACCTGGGAGAAATGTATTATGTCATCCAGATAAATGGCAACCTAAGGTGCCCTTGTAAAATGTCCTCTATGGTCTGCTGGAAAAGAATGCAAGCTGATGATACCCCAAATGGCAGTCTTGTATATTGAAATAAACCCTTGTGTGTATTAATTGTAGTATACTTCTGGAATTCTTCACAGAGTTGCAATTGCAGGTAGGCATGGCTTGTCCAGCTTTGTAAAGGACAGCCCCCTGCCAACTTCACATACAACTCCTCTATGCAAGGAATCAAGTATTTATCCAGCTGTGACCATTTGCTTAAAATCCCCTCAAAGATGATCGGAGCCGTCAGGCGTCACAATCAGTATGACTGGTGCTGCCCATTCTGCAAACTGCACTGATTTGATGATTCCTTCACTCTCCAGTCTTCTGATTTCCAGTTTTACTTTTTCCTGCAAGGCAAATGGCACTGGGTGGACTTTGCAAAATTTCAGAATTGCTTCCTGGTTAACATGTAAAATAGCTTTGGTTCCTTTGATAGTTCCAAGCCCTTCCTGAAATACCCCTGGGCATTTCACAAGAACTTCACGGAGGCAGCCATTTTCTAAATCAAACCATGTTGAGCTAATGTAGGTGAATCTTTCTCAATCAATTCTGCCCCAGTATGCCTGAGCCTTTTATATCATCAGTGGTAACTGCATCAACGGCATCTCAAAAGGAGGCCAGAAGTGAAGTCGTATCCTTAATCTGCAATGGTTCCCCAGTGTATGTTCTCGGTCTAGCTGAGGTCTTGTGCAAACTTAAGGGCTAGTGTCCCAAGTGAATTGTGTTAATGATAGATGCTGCAACCACTGATACATCTGGGTGACCATTTAACAAAACACTAATTTTAATCTGTTCCAATTTGGATGTCGCTAAGTAATGTAATTGTTCCAAACCACATGTAGGGGGACTTTCCACTGTGTGCAGTCTCCTGGGTACCAGCCTAGGAGTGTTCTTACTCACGTTTTGGCTTTGTAGGACCCCTTTGCTGTCTCAAGTCCACATACTGGCAGCAACTACAATCACTTGCCGGCCCAGATCCTGAAGAACGTTTTAGCCATTTGGCCAAGGCTTGGGTTTGTTGTGGGGTTCTGCTGTGGGCTGGCCGAGGGTCCCTCTCTTTAGGATATGCCCTGCATGAGTTCTGCAATTGCCTACACTCAAGCGGTGTTCCCCAAGCTCAGTCAGACAGGGTGAGGGAGTCCACTTCCATTGGGATGCTCTGTAACTCCCACGCTCCACTTGCTGCATTTTCTAATGACTGAGCCAGTTGTAGTACCTGTTTGAAGTCCAGTTGGGCTTCAGCTAGTAGGCGCTTCTGCATGGTTACATCATAAATCCCACGTACCAAACAAAGTCTGTCAGCATCTCATTCAGGGTTAACCCAAAATCACATGCCTCTGCCAGTTGTCACAAATTCCTCAAAAATCCCAATACCGATTCCGATTCCCCCAGTTCTATAACAACAGCCGAATAAAACTGATAGCGTCTCAGAATTAAAGGATTTTGGAGTCACATTATTCCTTAACCAACACAGTCAACTCTAGGAAGGTTTTAGCATCTGGTGCCTCTCGGAAAGTTAAGCCCCTTTATAACAAGAAATGCTGCAGGTCCACAAGCAATCAGAAGGATAACTTGTTGCTTTTCATCTGCCCCAATGTCATTTACCCAGAAAAAGTATCGCATTCTTTCCACATACTGGGCCCAGTCTTTGATGGCAGGATCAAACAAGTTAAGTTTCCCAAACAAAGGCAGGATGCCAGAAGTGCTTACCCCAACTTCAAGATGACTATAGCAAGCATACGTTCTTCAGCCAGGTACTGTTTTCTCCCATCACACCTCCAAAACAACTGCACAAAGGGCAGTATCCCATAACCAAGTCACCCTTTATTTACTTGTGCACAATACACTGGCTGTAGCCAACCAGGTCAGAGTCAGTCACCTGAGCCCAGGAAATGATAAATCTCCTGGTTATATTGGGTAGCCAGGGCTTTCCTGATTGGCTGAGGTTAACAACAACCCCAATCAAGGATCTCGTAGTCAACAGGATCCAGCTGGTTCCAATCACTACAACAACCTACACGTCCACCATTTGGATGCCCATGCCCTTTAGTACACTGGCATGTAGGTTATCTGGCCCTGTAAATTGATTAGCTTCTAATCCCATTAGTTTATCTAGCACTTTTTTGTTATTAATGTTGATTTACTTCAGTTCCTCCTTCCGAGAGATCTTTGCTTCGATCACAATTTGGGAAGATTTTTGTGTTTCTGTGAAGACAGCAAAATTAGTTGTTTAATTGCTCTGCCATTTCCTTGTCCTCAATTTTCCTGTTTCAGATTGTAAGGGGCTCACATTTGTCTTCATTAATCTTTTTTTTCTTTTTACATACTTTTAAATGTGCACTGTAAGCACTTCTGTGTTCCTTGCAAGTTTACCCTCTTAATCAACCTCTTAGTCCGCTTTGGTTGAATTCTAAACTGCCCTCAGTCCTCAGGTGTGCTGTTTTTTCTATCAACTCCATGTGACTTTTCACTGGATCGAAGACTATCCTTAATTTGTTTTGTTAACCATGGTTGGGCCTCTTTTTCTGTTGTGCTGTTTCATTGGAGAGAACATATAACTGTTTCAATACATGAATTCATTCTTTAAATGTTAACCATCATTTATCCGTTGTGATGCCTTTTTAACGAATTTACCCATTCTATCACAGCAATACACCCCTCCATACCTTTGTTTGGTTGGGGTGGGAGGGTGAGGGTTGTAAGCTAAGGTGATAGGGAACCTGCAGCAGTGCTTTCCAGGGTCTAATTCTCGACTAAAATATGATCACAGGGCATTCAGAAAATCTACAGGACCTCTTAAGCACCAAGTGAGATACTTACAAGGATTTTAATTTCTCTTTTTAATTATCTTCATTCACAGGACTTATTCATAGAAGCCTGTAAATCCATGGAACCAATATAACACGTAGCAACAGCTGTAGGATTTCTATTCGTGGCTGATGTAGAAACAGGGCACTTAAGAGCAAAGAGTTTTTAACCTGTTAATTGATGCACATTTTAATTTTTGACATTTCATCAATTTTCTGAAAAATATCTGTGAAAAGAATAGGGTTTTTTTGTGGTACTTTTTATGTGGCTTCATCAAGGTGGTTGTTTAAAAGTAACACAACTTGTACATCCTTGTAAGCCTGGAAAAATGTACATTCAATTTTGTTTCTTTTTATTTTTCAGAATAAGGAAGTAGAAGAACTGACTAAAATCTGTGATGAACTGATTGCCAAAATGGGGAAGAGTTAATGTTGCCTATTTTTTTTCAAAGTAGTGAAAAAATACTGAGTGCAATAAAGCCAGTGGTGCAGTAATGTTGGCTCACTTATGTGAACGTTGGGGATTACACCACATTTTCAATGCACTATATCTCTTTTTCCACAGAGGACTGTTTAATGTATGTAGCATTCAACTGGCCCATGGAAGTTTTCCTTTTACTGTCTGCTGTATTGTAGTATGGCACACAACAAATGTTATGAGTTCCTGTATCAGGGAGATTGGTTCTTTAATGATTAGATTAGATGCATTAGATATTGAGATTGATTGATTGATTGATTGATTTTTTTTTTTGTTTATTTCTTTTTATGGGTTCCTGTGTATTGTGTCTTCAAAGTTTCAACTTACTGTACATTACATTATTGCAAGCGAAGTCTTGCAAATTTTCAGTGAAGCCTTAAGAGCCTAGACTTGATCTGCATTATGAATTTATAAAAATGCATGTGTGTCAATGAAGTTCTCTATTGTAAATAAATTTTAGTTTAAAATCACAGTTGCTATGTCTTTTTTTAATCAATGGTTGAGGTTGTTGCAATTTCTACGAGGTTTTTGCTCTGATTTTGATGGCTGTTTGTGTAGAGATCTTCATAAACTGATTTTCATTATGTCATTGGGTTCTATTCTGTTTTCCACCTCCATTTATTTCTGTAGTGGTTAATCTTTTGGCAGCAAGACACAACTTACTACTCGAGTTGTGGGTGTTGGACAATGCAAATGGAAAACTGTCTCATGTTGCAAACTCAGTTAAGAAGTCTTAAGGAAGAAGAATCAGTCACCATATGTTCACTGAAAGCACACATTAAAAAGAGACTAATCATGCAGAGTTGATAATAGCAAAGGTATTGGGAAGGGGGAGATGTTTAAAAAATTACTTCTGAAATCAAATTTGAAATCTGACAGAATGGGTGAGATTTTAGCTTGTTCAAAATCCAGTCGCTTAACCAGAGTAAAACTTAGGCCAGCTGTCTCAAAACTTGTCCTGGATAGAACAGGGATCAGGAATTAGACTTCTTTATTCGTGTCTGTGGATTGTGCTACAGTAAAAATTAAATCTGTGGTATGACAGAATATGCTATTTGCATCATTACCAAGGATTTCTTGTTGGGGCCCTCTTGTGGCACGGTGCTAGTGTCCCTACTCCTGAGTGGCTTCAAGACCCCCTGCTCCAGACGTGTGTAATAACATCTCTGAACGGGTTGATTAGAAAAATAGATTAATCTTGTTTTATAAAATTGTTCGTTTGAGAAAATATGCTACATCAAGTAAGGATTTTTTTTTGCAACTACTTCTGCAAACTATGCTTCATCTAACATGAAATATGGAAAGCAGAACTTTTGACGTTGCTTTCTACAGATGAGCCATAATGTCTAATCGGTAGATATAAAGTTTTGGTCATGTGTAGGTGCATTTGTCAAAGTTGTAGTGGTGATTAAAAAAAAATACTTTGCTCTTTGCTTGGAAGAGCAGTAACCAGTGCAAAACCTGGGATTTGTACCTGGTACACATGCTCTGGGGTTTTCTACCACCTAGAAAGACAAGTGAAGCAGAAGTATGGGAACACCTCTGCCGACAAATTTCTCTCCAAGACACACACCATCTGAACTTGGAACTACATCGCTGTTTCCTCACTGTGACTGGGACAAAATCCTGGAGCTCCCCTGTAATAGTTTTGTGGGTGGACCGGCACCACATGGACTGCAGCTTCAAGAAAACAATTGGGAATGGGCAATAGCCAGGCAGTGACGCCCACATCCCCTGAACGAATCAAAAGAACATGCGCTGGGGTTTGCAGCCGGTTGCATGGAGCCTGGTGTGTGCTTCGAGGTATCATTCAGTTTCCATGGAGACCGCGTCTCTTGTCTCCATGGGAACGAGTATTTAAGGGCCACCCAGCAAGCGGTGTGGCTCGAACAGCTGATGATGGTCCTGTCTTTACAGTCACTAACGGGGAGGGGCTAAGGCGAATTATTATCCAGCGGCAACAGCATGGAGTCAGGTCTGGAAGACCCTAGGGAAAAATGTAGCAGACTGGAGCAGCACCTTCCCGAGCCTCAGCTGAGTTACCATCCCCGACCACCACCTAAAGCTCACAAGAATGGGATCAAGCGCTCAGCGTAAGTGCACTCACTCTCCTGTTGCAATCGAGTGCGAGTGGATTCTATTCAAGTAGCTGAGTGAAGTTCTCAACGTTTCAGTAACAATTAACACGTAGAAAGCAACGTTTCCCCAATTATGTATCTGTGCACTTTCTGTTAAGAGTTTTGCTGTCAGTAATTTCCAGAACAGCACTGGGATAGTTTCCATCAGAATACAGTTTCCAGCCACGTTTTCCTTAAAAAAGAGAACCGTTCGCATTATTGGCCCAAAATATAAATCCAGTTTTAAACTGTGGAAGTCTTACACTTTATAATTGTAGGTGGATGCTGGTCGTTACCAAACAAGACTTAGCTGACAATTAGGGACTTCAAAATGTGTCTGTCCGATTTGTATTCTTGCTACTGCTGCTTTTTTGTTCAGAGACAAAAGTAGAAATTGCTGGAAAAGCTAGCAGATCTGAGAGCACCTGTGGAGAGAAATCGGAGCCAACGTTTCGGGTCGAGTGTACCTTCCTCAGTTTTCTGCTCAGTTTTATTTCTTGCCAAAAACTGTACGAGCAAACAACAGACCAAATTTTTGAATGCAACACGTACATTCAAATGTTGCATACTTGACCACAACTGCGGAGTGAATGGATTAATTTGTTTTTTTATCTAATTAAATATGACTTGGAGAATATGCTTTGCTCTTTTTAAAATTGAAACTTAACATGCGAAAATGTTGCAACATCCACTGTGATCTTAACCAACGCTAAACAAATGATTTAAATTTAACTTCCATCATACAAAATCCAATTTAAGGCAGCAATAAATCATTGTTCCTCTTGGTGATATAATCAGAAATATTGAAAGGATGAAAAAAACAGGATTTGAAAAGAACTCTGTCCTCAGAACAAATCTTTTGAGCAATGTTTTAGGCTGTTAATGGGATAAAAAGTTACTGTACAAAGTCGAATGCTGTACTTTTTAAGTGAGGTTTCTAGCTTCAACTCCATTAATTACAGAACTGAAGATATTGGTATAATTGCCTTGAAAAAGAAATCAGAATTTTCAAGAGAATCCAAACACCCTTTATCTGAAGAAAAAACCTTTCCCAAGGTTTAATCTCTTTTGGGACTTTCATCTCACATGTATTTCATATGGCCTCAAAGTCAGGCATTCACACTGCTGGACAAATGAGGTTACTTTGAAATCTAATTGATGTTATAAATGTCATATTAATATGTTGTGAAAAAGATCAAAAACAATTGTTTCAATGAAATTGTTATTTATAAATGAATCATGCTGGCCATAAAACATGCTGAACATATAAACCAATTTAACGATGATTCTGAAAAGTTCCAAATTCAAAGAAAACCACAAATAGCATTCCAGGCTGATAATTAAGCCTTCTCATGTCAAAGTCTTCTCTAAACCTAGTTCTGGAAAGTCCTTTGGATTTTGTATAATGGAACAATAGAATTGTATCACCGAGAGGAACAGTGATTTATTGCTGCATTAAATTTGATTTTGTATAATAGAAGTTAAATTTAAATCATTAGTTTAGTGTTGGTTAATTTCACAGTGAATGTTGAAATATTTTCACATTTTAAGTTTCAAGTCTAAAAAGTGGGCAAAGAATATTCTCCAACTCATTGAATTAACTAAAGAGCACATTAGTCCATTCACTCCCTAGTTGTGGCCAAGGGTGCAATATGAAAAGATATGTTGCAATCAAAAATCTGATTTGTCATGTGCTGGTACCTGTTCTGATGAGAAACAAAACTGAGCAGAAAACTAGCAGTGGCAAGGATACAAATCAGACAGATGCATTTTGAAGTTCCTAATCATCTGCAAAGTGGGATTCTGGATTTCTGCAACAACATATTTTCTGGCTATCTGAACATGACTGAACCTTAGTCTTGAGTGAGGGACTCCTAACTGGACTTGTGACTCAATATGGTTTTGTTTTAATCTACTCTCCTTTGTAAAACTCTTGTGTATGCATGTGTGTATATTCACAAAAATCACCAGGGTTTGTATGTGAGTGTAATCCTGTTTTGAACTTGAGTTTGGTTTGTAAATTAAATTGATGCCTCCAAAAAGAAAGTTTAGAAACACACCACAAAACTCCTTGAAAATTATTTTTTTCTGCTTGTGGACAGAAGACAAAGATAAACAATTTAAAAAAAACACAAAATTTAAGAAAGTAAATCTTAAGTGACTGCTTTACCAGTCATTAGGAAATTGTATTAACAACATGAGGTTCCTTTATGATCAGCAGTGGGAATAGTTTAGGTTAGATGGGCTTCAGATTGGTTTCACAGGTCGGCGCAACATCAAGGGCCTGTACTGCGCTGTAATGTTCTATGTTAAACTAATCAGGAGTTGTTACATTTTCAAACATTTCTGGCATGAATAAATAAATGAAACACTGATTTTTAAAAACGCCTGAATTTTCAGATAACAAGATGTAGAGCTGGATGAACACAGCAGGCCAAGCAGCATCAGAGGAGCAGGAAA